>NW_026020303.1:2449402-3151105 GCF_900185275.1 Solanum verrucosum | reverse complement strand
TAACCTCCTTCTTTTTCCAATTATTAATCTACAATGAAACAAGTACCACAACTAATATTAGTAGCTAACCAATAGATTGGGATACTTGAACTTGGCAAATAGTAATCAGGCAGTAAACCCATACTTATCAAACCAATGGTATGCATTCCACCCCTTCTCCTTTAATAACGTCATATACAATACGACCTTCAAATAAGGTCCCCTGAAACTCCTCGGTCTTTATAACATATGCAAAATAGTACACAAAGGGGTTGCAGGCAGCAAGCTCATGCAACGCCCAATTAGATGGTACGTTACTGCACCCTTTACCGTTTTATCCTTTAACAAGTTCTCATGACTTCTGCACATGCCTCCTTATGTTACTCTACACAAATCAGTTTCTAAACATCAGAATGTGGCAGTAGCAATATGAACTCATGGTTTCCAACCACTGTCCCTTGAGCATCCAACTAACATTACATTTAAAATGCTCTAATGGGCTAACAATTGAGTTAAAAGGGACTCCCCTCTATGGCTGTCCCAACATGCACAATCAACTAGAACATTCCCCAATCTCACACCATGTAAAAGGAACAATTCTCAGCTCCTTAACACATACCAAATCCCCTAACCGATTCAAGCACAAAAGAGGGATGAAAAAATTAACATATGGCAGTAGCCTTACCTTAAGGTGAAATCAGTTCCTCGTCTTGAATTTCTTAAGATGGGAGATGTTACACCAACTTGTACTTGAAAAATAAAGGGTTTTCTCATATTTTTAATGGTGAACTTGCAGGCCAGCACTTTGGAGCTTCTAGGGTTTCTTTTTGGGAGTAAATTGTTGTAGAACAAGTGAGAGATATATGAAATGAATTTCATTCTCTTAAGGGTCTTTTATGGACGGTTTTACATTAAGAAATGTGTAGAAATATCTAGTCCCTCATTTTAAGTAAGCATGTACATCACTCCCTTAATTTCTGCCACAAGTTCTTTAAGTAGCTGCATCACCTAGTTGCCCTTTTTCTTTTAAAATGCAGTCCACATATTTCCTAAGTAGGTGCATCACCTACTTACCACTTATTTAAGTAGGTCAGCAGTTAATCTACCACTAAGAACCTATGTCATCCTTTCTACGTAAGCTACACATGTACGTAAGTAACTTAATTACGTAAGACATCCGAATCAGTAGCTTAAGCAAGTAGGTTGATTACTATGACAAATTATACTTTACCTACTCTATTTAGCCTCAAACCTCTTTCGAATAGTGTCAAACCTATTTCAAACTCTCACTACTCACATAGAACTAGTATATGCAAAATATGGGACGTTACAGGAACCAACACTAGTGGATTGGAAAAGTAATTCTTGATGGCATCAAAAGTAGTTTGATATTCCTCGGTCTACTTGGTTAGCGCATCTTTTTTCTACAACATAAAAATGGGTTCACACACCATAATGGATAGAGCTATGAACTGGCTAACGTAGTTCAGTCTTCCCAGGAAACTCATCACCTCTTTCTTAGTCTTCGGATGAGGTAACTCTTGAATCGCTTTGATCTTTGAAGGATCAAGTTGAATGACAGCTGGCACTTCGGAAGCACATTTAGAGGGATTTATCTTTAAATTATACCGACGCAGGCGATCAAAGAAATTCCTCAAGTGGGTCAAGTGATCCGAATTCTAGCATGATTTTATGATGACACGATCCTCGTAAACCTAATTTTTTTTGTGAATCATATCATGAAAATAAGATGTCATAGCCCTCATGTAAGTAGCACCAGTATTTTTGACACCAAAGGGCATCACCCGGTAATGATACACACCACATGATGAAAACTTTCTCTTCTGCATCTTCTTCATTCATCAAGATCTGGTGATAACCCACATGACAATCCATAAGCGATTGCTTCTCATGTTGGCACAATTATCAATGAGAATGTGAATATTTGGCAGTGGAAAATTATCCTTTGGGCTAGCTTTGGTAAGATCTTTATAAGCAACACAAATTTTGATTTTTCCGTCCTTCTTATCTACTGGAACAATGTTTGCTAGCCAAGTCGGATATTGACATGACCTGATATGGGTAGGTTTTAAATTGCAATTACTGAAATCATAAACAAACAAAGTTAGATAAGTAATATATAAACAGATAGGTAAATAAAATTATTTTTTGATAAGAGATGCTTTTTATTTAAATTGAAAATGTGCACAAACATTGGTCATGACCAAGGGCCATTTAGCCTTCTTAAAACATTACGGGGCAATTTAAAGCTTAAACAAGTGAAATTGCATAAAGGGTGGGTCTCGGGCCTCTTCTAGACTACCACTAATTTTTTAAAGAAAACATAAAAACATGTCGTTCTACCATGACGAGCGGGGAATCAAAAGTGATGTGGAGGTCCAATTTGTCACTTGCTCCTCCGTCTCAACATCACGGATGCCTGATGTCCTAGTCTTTTCCTCGAAGATTGCATCAACTTTCTTGAAAAGGTCCCAGATTCCTTCCCAAAGACCACCATCATTGACATAATCTCGCACTAGAAACGACTGATACAAGTGAGGTATTGGCCTGGCCAACATCCGATTAGCATTCTTGATCGTGACTTCTGCCTCATCATCTTCTATGGAGACATATCCCAAACCAAACTTTGACCCTCTAATGGGAATCTAGATAGGCTCGACTTCACTGAAAATACTTCCCCAATCCGAAACCTGGTTCCAAACCACTTCTCAGCATGACAGTGGCAATCATCTTATAAATAGAAGGCATAAGGAATTATTGAGCCAAGTCATCACCGGTGGCATTCACTAGCTCCACCGTGTAGAATTCGCAACCTTTGGAGACCTCATCAACAATCGTCGTATTCCCATTGGAATGGCTTCCCTCACGATGAATGACCAATTCTTGGTCCTTCCTTACAAATTTCATCAGATGATGGATGGTAGAAGGCACAACCCCGACTTTATGGATCCATGGTCTTCCCAAGAGCAAGTTGTAACTAGTATTGATATCCATTACATGAAATTCAACACTAAACTCTATAGGACCCACTTGAATCCCCAAATTCACCGCTCCCATGGTATCTATTTGCCCTCCATCAAAAGACATTACGAGGACTTGGTTCTGGTGAACCTTTCCCAATTCAAAGTTTAATTATTTGAGAGTTGAAAGTTGAGAGTGGACAAATATTGAGACCAGACCCATCATTCATCAAGACATGATTTATAATCTTGTCCCACCATTTAATGGTGACATGTAGAGCTTTGTTGTGTATTGCGCCTTCAAAGGGTAACTCTTCGTCACAAAAGCTGATATGGTGCCCTCGAATCACTTGGCTTATCATAGCCGCCAGATTATCACTGTTTGTACCCACGGGCACATAAGTGTCATATAAAGTCTTCATTAGGGATTGCCTATGCAGTTGTGAACACATCAATAAGGCCCACAAAGATATTTGAGCGAGTGTGTGCTCCAAATGTTTCACAATTGTTTCATAATTGAATAGGCTTTTGACTGCATCTTCCACAAAAACTCTTTCGCCTCTTCCTTGCTAATTGGCCTTTTTGATTGGTCCTTTTTGTTCCATCCCTTGTCTTGGTCTTCCAGCGTGTAACATCTGCCAGATCTGCTCATGCCCTAGGTGGCAGAGGATTTGATCACTAACCTCTCTTGGCACAAAAGCAACAAATTTCTCGAGTGTCATAACCACAAATTTGTTTTTCTCTTTTATGCAGAATGATGCTACAACTTCTTGAGATCATCAGGACCATCTGAAACCTCCAGGTCAAGGTCAAGCTAGGGATTGAAGAACAGGCCTTTCTTCTCCAATTTCGTATAGAATTCAACCTAAGGTATGGATGCTTTTCATTCTTGGGTAGATATCCCCGAAGAAGTCCCTTCAAAGTATGTTTATTAAGAGTTTCAAAACGTAGGGTTTTCATCTAGCGATGGGTCTTCTTCCAAAGCGATTTCAATTGTTTTATTATGGTTTATTATGATTAATAATGATGAATTATGATTTTATTAATGGAGTATTGTTGGGTTTTGAGGAAAATCTCCCTTGGACCCATGATTTCCCCTTCTTCCCAAATTGTGAACTAAGGTGTGACTTGATTGATCATGAAAGCTTGACAATTGATAATATTTATGTTTATTAAGTTGTTGAATCAATTAATCCAATATCTAGTGTTGTAATTGTAGAAGTTAAGGTTGATCTTGATTCCTAGCCTTGAAGGGCACTAACTAGGGTTTGTGTATGTTGATGAAGATTGCATATGAACTCATGATTCACTTAGATAGTGGTGATCATATGACTATTGTGTAATTGTGATATTAATGGAAGATCCTTCTTCCCTATACCCTTTACACTTGATTATTCATGAAGTATGTATGTATATTTATGAATAAGCTTGTTGTGTTGATTGAAAGTCCATCCTCATGAACACACTATGAATATGATGTGAAAGGGTTACTCACATGTTGATGATTCTAAGGTTGAAAGGACATTCTCACCTAATGAATCTATGAGCTAGTATAATGTATGTTTGTTTGAGTGCCTAGTGCATTCTTTCATGGATATGAACCTAAGTAAAGACTTAATATGACTTTTAAAGGGAATTATGCTTAGCAACGAGTGGATACAAAAATCAAATGGAAGCTTTTACGTTAGAAAGTTCGGCTTCCCAATGTATGTTGTCTCATGAGATGGAAACCTTTTACATTAGAAAGTCCGGGTTTCTAGTAGGAATCTTTTTATCCCATAACTATGTGCCTACATAGGTATTTAGATAGTGGATCCACCTAAAAGCTATTATGTAAGTTCTACCTTAGGCAAGTCGGACATCTCTTTTTAGTGTGGGAGTAAGACACCGGATTCCATGTAGCTCCCATGGTCTATGTCGGTTAATGTTAGTTTCCCTATATGATATGAATACGAACTATGATAAGAACTTGGACTTTAATTATGACTTCTTAAGAGGAACTACTTAGTATGAGTGGGGGTATAAGACTTCACTTATGCATTGCACAAGTAGACCTTAAGGGGGGTTATGGTGAGGTTCTCTTATGTTATGAAAACTTATGAATTGTGTATGAAAGGTATGCATGAATGTTAAGGTTGACTTCACTTGTTACAAGTTATGAACATGAATGACTCCTTACTTATGTATGTTGGATATGAATAAGGTAAAGTATGATATGTATGTTGTTGGTTGCCTAAATGTCTTACTTAGCATTTGGTAGGGTTATGGGATCTTTTCTTTGCATTGCACTAGTATGGCTTTGGGTTTCTTATATGTTGGTTTGACTTATGTTGCTTCATAATTTGTGCATTATGGTTTTTAAACTTGATAAAGGCATGATTTCAACTAAATTTTCATTTCATGCATGTTTTATGGATTTTGTGCATGGCTTCCATACTTAGTACATTATTTGTGCTAACCCATATTTCAACATTCTATGAGCGTAGGATCCGGTCGTTGAGATGTATTACTTCCTTCAAGTGAAGCTTGGGTTGACTATTCCCTAGGTTTAGTGAGTCCTCAAGTTTAAGGACAAGATGTTATCATTTCTTAGCTTTTATATACTTTCAACTTTTGAGACTTTATTGATGTAATGGGCTTTTGTCCCTATTTTTACTCTCTATAGTATTAGATGGTGATTGAGACAAGTCTAGATTCTTATTTTCATTTATGAAAAAGTAGTTGACTTTGATTGTAAAAGTTTTAAATTTTCCGCATTATTCTATATCTTTATGCTAAGGGCATGTATGAGACCCCTTCGGGGTCAAGTATGTCGTGTTGCTCCTAGGGGGTAACCCCGGGTCGTGACAAACTTGGTAGCAGAGCATAAGGTTTTGGGATAATAATTAGGTTGATGTCTCATGAACCGCGTCTAGTAGAGTCTTGTTCATGAGTGTGAAGCGTGCCACACTTATGAATGAGAGGCTATAAGATATTTAGGAACTTTCACTTCTTTCATTAATGTTTAAGTGTGCCTTAGAGTTTTTGCTCTATGAAGACCTTTTACTAACCCTTTTCTTGTGCATATATGATATGACTACAAGAAGAGCAACCGCAAGAAGAGTGGAATAGGAGATTGCTAATGAGGGAGTTCCTCCACGAGGTCCTCAAGGCCCTGAAGAGCCTCAAGTTCCTCAAGCTCCTAATGATGAGGGGGCTATGACAAATGTGGAAATAAGGTTGGCTCTTAAAATATTGACTCATGCTATAACGACTCAAGTCACTAGGGATGCTAGAGCTCGTGTGAATCCTAATGCAAGTACAACCTCTTCAAGAATTAGGGATTTCACAAAAATGAATCCCCCTACGTTCTATGGCTCTAAAGTGGATGAAGACCCACAAGGTTTTATAGAAGAAGTGTTTAAGGTGGTTGATGCTTTGGGGGTGTCGTCTCAAGAGAAGGCGGAACTAGCCGCCTACCAATTAAAAGACAAAGCTCAAGTATGGTATGAGCAATGGAAGGAAGAGAGACCCGTGAGAGTGGGCCCGGTTGATTGGGGATCGTTCAAGTCGGTCTTTCTTGATAGGTTTTCCCCTAGAGTTGAGGGAGCGAAAGATGTAAGAATTCATCAACCTTCACCAAGGAGGTATGAGTGTGAAGGAATATAGCCTTAAGTTCACCCAATTGTCTAAGCATGCTCCAATCTTAGTGGCGGACTCTAGGGCCAAGATGAACAAATTTGTAATGAAGATATAAGACTTGGTGGTCAATGAATGTCGTTCGGCAATGCTCATCCCAAGCATGAATATTTCACGTTTTATAGTTCATGCCGAACAAATTGAGGAACAAAAGCTCAAGCAAGTGAATAGAGAAGTGAAAAGGGCAAGGACCGATGATGGAAATTCTTCCAAAGGTAAATTTGAGGTTCAAGGTAAACCAAGGTTTAAGAGAAGGTTCTCCAACCAAGTCTCTTCCAGTGATCCAAAAGTTAACAACGATAGGGTGTCTAACCCTAAGACACAAGCAGGTAATGGTGGTGGTTCTTATGTTGATAGGCCAAATTGTGTAAAATATGGTAAGAATCATGGTGGCAAGTGCCTACTTGGCATGGATGGTTGCTATATTTGTGGGAAGAGCAGTCATATAATCAGAGATTGTCCCATGTTAAACGTTCAAAGGAGAGAGGGCAAGCAAGTCCCTCCAAGTGGCTCGAATTCCGATGGTCCCAAGAAGAATCGCTTATATGCTCTTCAATCCCGAGGTAACCAAGAGAGTTCCCCGGATGTGGTAACGGGTATGTTGCAAGTATTTTCCATTGATGTTTATGCATTATTAGACTCCGGTGCCACTTTATCATTTGTTACACCTTTAGTGCCTATGAAATTTGAAGTACTCCCCAAAACCCTAATAGAGCCTGTTTTGATTTCTACCCCGGTGGGTGACTCAGTTGTAGCTAAAATAATTTATAGGAGTTGTCCCATTTCATTGTCTCATAAAGTCACTTTAGTTGATTTTGTAGAATTAGACATGTTGGACTTTGATGTCATCTTGGGGATAGATTAGCTGCATGCATGTTTTGCGTCCATTGATTGTAGAACCCGAGTGGTTAAGTTTCAATTTCCAAATGAGCCTACTTTAGAATGGAATGGGGGAAGTTCTATCCCTAGAGGTCTTTTTGTGTCATGTCTAAAAGCTAAAAACTGATCTCAAAGGGGTGCATGCATCACATTGTTAGGGTTATGGACGTTGAGTCCGAGACTCCTTCTTTGGAGTTGGTCCCCGTAGTGAGTGAGTATCTGGAAGTCTTCCCCGATGACTTGCTCGGTATTCCTCCCGAACGGGAAATAGACTTTGGCATTGATCTTTTGTCGGATATACCAACCATATCCATTCCCTCGTATCATATGGCTCCTGCCGAATTAAAGGAATTGAAGGAACAACTCAAGGACTTGCTAGACAAGGGTTTTATTCAACCAAGCATATCTCTGTGGGATGCTCCGGTATTGTGTGTGAAAAAGAAAGATGGGTCCCTTAGGATGTGTATTGATAACCACTAATTGAACAAGGTCATTATAAAGAATAAATATCCACTTCCTAGGATTGACGATTTATTTGATCAACTCCAAGGGGCTACCTATTTCTCAAAAATAGATCCTCATTTGAGTTACCATAAACTAAGGGTAAGGGGATGTGACATTCCCAAGACGACCTTTAGGACCCGGTACGGTCATTATGAATTTATGGTTATGTCTTTTGGGTTAACAAATGCCCTGACGGCATTCATGGACCTAATGAATAGGGTGTTTAGGCAATATCTTGATTCGTTTGTGATCGTTTTTATTGATGATATTTTGATATATTCGTGAAGTGAGGGTGAACATATGGATCATTTGAGGATTGTATTGCAAGTCCTTAAGGACCACCAATTGTATGCAAAGTTTCAAATGTGAGTTTTGGCTAAGATCGGTTACTTTCCTTGGTCATATTGTATCGGGTATGGGAATTGAGGTTGATCGTAAGAAGAAGGATGCGGTCAAGAGTTGGCCTTGACCTCTAACTCCTATTGATATTAGAAGTTTTTTTGGGTTTGGCCGATTATTATAGGAGATTTATTGAGGGTTTCTCCTCTATTGCTTCTCCATTGACAACCTTGACTCAAAAAAAAACTAAATTTGTGTGGTCGGAGGCTTGTGATAAAAGCTTCCAAGAGTTGAAAAATAGACTTACTTCCACTTTGGTGTTGACCTTACCGCAGGGTACCGATGGGTTTGTGGTATATTGTGACACTTCTCGAGTGGGTTTGGAATCTATCCTTATGCAACCTGGTAAGGAGATTGCCTATGCTTCAATGAAACTCAAGGTCCATGAGAAGAATTATCCGACTTATTACCTTGAATTAGCGGCGGTTATGTTTGGTTTGAAAATATGGAGACATTACTTATATGGGGTCCAGTAGATGTGTCTACCGACCACAAGAGTCTTCAATATGTGTTTAGCCAAAAAGACTTGAATCTCTGACAAAGAAGGTGGTTAGAACTTTTGAAGAATTATGACATGAGTGTCCTTTACCACCCCGACAAAGCTAATGTAGTTGCAGATGCCCTAAGTATATTGTCCACGGGTAATGTGTCTCATCTAGAAGATGAGAAGAAGGATTTGGTTCGTGATGTGCATAGGTTGGCCTGGTTAGGTTTACAACTAGTGGATAGTCCATCATAGTTCCTAATTGTCCTTTGTGGTTGATGTGAAGTCTAAACAACACCTTGACCCTATATTGATGGAGTTGAAAGAATTGGTTCTCAACAAGTCCGTTGAGGCTTTCTCCCAAGGGGGATGGGGTGCTTAGGTACCAAGGTAGATTATGTGTTCCAGATGTTGATGGCTTAAGAGAGCAAATTTTAGAAGAGGCTAATGTTCGCGGTATTCTATTCATCCGGGAGACACCAAGATGTACCGTGATTTACGGGAAGTCTATTGGTGGAATGGCATAAAAATGGATATAGCGGGTTTTGTGGCCAAATGTCTGAATTGTCAACAAGTTACGGCTGAACACCTAAAACCAGGAGGTTTGTTCCAGGATATAAATATTCCCACTTGGAAGTGGGAGGATGTGAATATGGACTTTGTTGTGGGTTTGCCTCGTACTCGAAGGTAACACGATTCTATTTGGGTCATTGTTGACAGGATGACTAAATCAGCCCACTTTATTCCGGTCAAGACTTTATTTTCGGTGGAAGACTATGCCAAGTTGTACATTAATGAGATAGTGAAGTTGCATGGGATTCCCTTATCTATCATATCGGATCGGGGTGCCCAACTTACTTCACACTTTTGGAAGGCATTCCAAAAAGGGATTGGTAACAATATTAAACTTAGTACCACTTTCCACCCTCAAACGGATGGTCAAGTAGAACGAACCATTCAAACCTTAGAAGACATGTTAAGGGCGTGTGTGATTGATTTCAAGGGTAATTGGGATAACCATCTCCCATTGATATAATTTGCCTACAACAATAGTTACCACTCAAATATTGTCATGGCTCTGTTTAAAGTACTATATGGTAGGAGGTGTAAATCTCCGGTGGGTTGGCTTGAAGTAGGTAAGTTTTCTCTAATTGGTCCCGAAGTAGTCTATGATGCCATTGAAAAGTTTGACTCATTAGAGAGAGGTTGAAAATGGCCCAAAGTTGGCAAAAATCTTATGCCGATATTAGAAGAAAGGATCTTGAATTTGAGATTGGTGATTGGGTCTACTTGAAAATTTCACCTATGAAAGGTGTGATGAGGTTTGGTAAGAAGAGGAAGCTTAGTCCCCATTATGTAGGCCCATACCAAATCATAAAACATGTTGGGAAAGTTGCATATGAATTAGACTTGCCAAATGAGTTGGCTCCGGTTCACCCAGTGCTTCATGTTTCCATGCTTAAGAAGTGCATTGGTGATTCGGTGTCCATCTTTTTTTTAGAGGGTTTAGGAGTTGATGAGAACCTTAAGTCCCGATTGAGATTTTGGACTGGCAAGTGAAGAGGTTGAGAAATAAAGAAGTAGCCTACATTAAGGTCTTATGGAGGAATCACTTAGTTGAGGGTGTTACATGGAAGGCCGAGTCCGATATGAAGTCCCATTATCCTCATTTTTTTCCCTCTACTCCTATTCAAACTTGAGGTAAGTAATTCCTCTTGAGTTTTAAGTGTTTTGGGAGTCATGTGTATTGTATGAGTTTCCATGATTTCCTTATGTTGTGCATGTTCTTGTGAGAATTCATGTTTAGCATTAATTGAGTCTTCATGATGTATATGTTCCTCATGTGGATTTGCATTTTAATATGATAATTGCATTTAGACTTCATGAGGTGAAATGACGAACATGCTTAGTTATGTTTTGATGAAAAGACATGTTGGCTCCATATTGTTGTGTTGAGCTTGCTTGAGTTGGAGAAGGTAGTTCCTCCTATGTTTATGTGAATTCATGAGTTTCATGCATATTGGGTTGGTAGATGTAGTTCCTACCTTCTTGTATAGCATTGGCCATGTTGTGAAATGGAGTTCAAGTTGCCTCCTTTGAATAAGTGCATAAAGTGAATGGTGCATTTGTGAGTTTTGCACATTTTTGATGTATCATGCATAATGGGCTGTTATTCTAGAGTCTGTAACTTAGTTTGGTGTCTAGATCATCATTTGAGGAAGAATGTTCCCAAGGGGGGAAGGGGATAATGTAACACCTCAGAAATCTAATGACCTAAGCTAGAGCCTAACATGTAGTCTAGTGTCCTAGATATGATTAACTTGAAGATAAGAGTTGTAAAATAACCTCCCTAAGTTAGTACTAATGTTTTAGGACCCACACGTCAAGGCATGATCCCCAAGGACCCCCAAGGGTGCTTGAGGAGGACCCAAGTGAAGGCCCAAAAAGTTGTCAAATGACGGCACCACCTACGAATGGGCACCCACGATCCGTGGGTGGACCCATGCCCCATAGGTGGGGGTCATGGGTCGAGACTTAGTCTCCCCATTCTTGCCTTGGTCCTCCCCCTCTCTGATGTGAACGATACTTCACCAGCATGTGGCATCACCCCACCTACGGTCCGTAGGTGGGGAGTCGTAGGTCACAACTGGGAGACACCTAGTCTCGGCCAACTAAGGGTTAAATTGGTAAAATCCTAATTAAGTAATTAATTAGAGTTAGGGGACTCTTTTTATGGTTTTATAATATATATTTAAGGCTTTTATGACTAATAACTACCATTTAACGCCTCATAACTCACAAGACACAACCTTTAACCAACTTTCCTCTCAAAATATTCTCTCTCTAAGACTCCATTGAAGAGCAAGGTCAAGGTCAAGCTAGGGGTTCAAAAACAAGCCTTTCTACTCCAATTTCGTGTGGAATTCAACCTAAGGTATGGATGCTTTTCATTCTTGGGTAGTTATGCCCCAAGAAGTCCCTTCAAAGTATGTTTTTTTAAGACTTTCAAAACTTAGGATTTTCATCTAGTCATGGATCTTCTTCCAAAACGATTTCAATTGTTTAATTATAGTTTATTATGATTAATTGTGATGATTTATGGTTGGATTAACGGAGTACTGTTGGGTTTTGATGAAAATCTCCCTTGGACCCATGATTTCCCCTTCTTCCCAAATTGTGAACTAATGTGTGACTTGATTGATCATGGAAGCTTGACAATGGATTATGTTTATGTTTATTAGGTTGTTGAATCATATAATTCCCCTATTTAGTGTTGTAATTATACAAGTTAGGGTTGATCTTCATTCCTAGCCTTGAAGGGCACTAACTAGGGTTTGTGTATGCTGACGAAGATTGCATATGACCTCATGATTCACTTAGATAGTGGTGATCTTATGACTATAGTGTAATTGTGGTATTGATGCAATATCCTTCTTCCCTATACCCTTTACACTTGATTATGCATGAAGTATGTATGTATGTTTATGATAAGCTTGTTGTGTTGATTGAAATGCCATCCTCATGAACACACTATGAATATGATGTGAAAGGGTTACTCACATGTGGATGATTCTAAGGTTGAAAAGACATTCTCACCTAATGAATCTATGAGCTATTATGATGTATGTTGGTTTGAGTTTCTAGTGCATTCTTTCATGGATATGAACCTAAGTAAAGAATTAATATGAAGGGAATTTATGCATAGCACCGAGTGGATACGAAAATGAGCTGGAAGCTTTTATGTTAGAAAGTTTGGCTTCCCAATGTATGTTGTCTCATGAGATGGAAACCTTTTACGTTAGAAAGTACGGGTTTGTAGTAGCAATCTTCTTATCCCATAACTATGTGCCCACATAGGTCTTTAGCTAGTGGATCCACCTAAAAGCTATTATGTAAGTTCTACCTAGGCAAGTAGGACATTTCTTTTCAGTGTGGGAGTAAGACACCGGAATCTGTGTAGCTCACATGGTCTACGTCGGTTAATACTATTTTCCCTATATGATATGCATACGAAATATGATAAGAACATGGACTTTAATTATGACTTCTTAAGAGGCACTACTTAGTATGAGTGGGGGTATGGGACTTCACTTATGCATTGCACAAGTAGACCTTAAGAGGGGTTATGGTGAGGTTCTCTTATGTTATGAAGACTTATGAATTATGTATGAATGGTATATATGAATTTTAAGGTTGACTTCACTTGTTACAAGTTATGAACATGAATGACTCCTTACTTATGTATGTTGGATATGAATAAGGTAAAGTAATATATGTATGGTGTTGGTTGCCTAAATGTCATACTTAGCATTTGGTAGGGTTATGGGATCTTGCCTTTGCATTGCACTAGTATGGCTTTGGGTTTCTTATATGGTATTTTGACTTATGTTGCTTCATAAATGTGCATTATGGTTTTCAAACCTTATAAAGGCGTGATTTAAACTAAATGTCCCTTTCATGCATGTTTTAAGGATTTTGTGCATGGCTTCCAGACTTAGTACATTATTTGTGCTAACCTATATTTCTACATTCTATGAGTGTAAGTTCCGGTCGTTGAGACGTATTACTTCCTTCAAGTGAAGTTTGGGTTGACTATTCCCTAGGCTTGGTGAGTCCTCAAGTTTGAGGACAAGATGTTATCATTTCTTAGCTTTTATGTACTTTCCACTTTTGAGACTTTATTGATGTAAAGGGCTTTTGACCCTATTTGTACTCTCTATTGTATTAGACTGTGATTGAGACAAGTCTAGATTCTTATTTTTGTTTATGAAAAAGAAGTTGACTTTGATTGTAAAAGTTTTAATTTTCCGCATTATTCTATATCTTTATGCCATGTTTATGCTAAGGGTTGTATGAGACACCTTCGGGGTCAAGTACGCCGTGTTGCTTCTAGGGGGTAACCCCAGGTCGTGACAGTGGAAGTTGTGAAATCATGACGATATATCATAGTGTCCTTGGTGATCAGCATGACGGGTTCTAGCGGATCACAGACAAGAATAGAGTGGGGACCCCATAGATAATGGATCTTCTCATTGATGACCATGTCATAAATCGGAGCATTATACTCCATGCATTCGATTATTGATGTGAGATTGAAGCTCTCCCATTAGTAGAGGCCGTGTTTCTAAAAGCAATCTTTGGAGATGGAAGCTCTCCTGTTAGTAGAGGTCGGGTTTCTAGTAACAATCTCCTTATCCCATAAACTATGTGCCCCTATAGGATGATTAGCTAATGGATCCACTTAAGCTAGAACTTCATGGTTCTACCTTAGGCAAGTAGAACAACCCTTTTCGGTGTGGGAGACACCGGGGGATCATGTTATAGCTCACATGGTCTCTATGTCGGTTAAGGCTAATTTTTCCACAACAAGTTTAAAAGTGAACTAAGGTTACTCAAGGAGTATCCCATATGTGTTCAAAGATTTAAACATGAGTTAGCTTGCATTGACCATGATGTTATGACTTATATTTTCCAGCCTTCTTATATCATGTTTTACTTGGTCAATTGCATATCATGTAATTAAATGTCCCTTTTAGCATGTTTTAAATGTTTTTATGCATAGCTATCATTCTTAGTGCATTGTTGTACTAACGCATACTCTTGCCGACATTTTCCCCAAATGTAGGGTCCGACAGAGAAGGTTCCAGTATCATGGCTAGAGCTTGTATTTTAGTATCCCCGATCTTGGTGAGTCCTCATGATTCGTGGATGGATTTCATTGTTTTAGTTTCTTTCTTGTATTTCATTTTTGGACATGATGTATGGGCTAGGCCCAATTTTATTCTATTGTATTGTATGGCTATGATGAGACATAAGTTTAGAATTCCGCTTTTCTTTTATAAATATTTTTGGAATTGGACTATTATTTTACTCTTATTGTTCTATTTCTTATTTTATGAGAGCTAAATAGCTTGTATAAAGTCCTTCGGGGTTCTATACACCATGTTATATCTAGGTGGTACCCCTGGGTCGTGACCTAAAATGTCCTCATTCAAAGAAAATTATTCACATAAACAATTAAAACACACAAACATGTAAATAGATATCACGTCTTAAACATAATATGTGACCTTTTTGTGCCAAGAGTAGGCCTAGCGAATTGAAGGATGTGTATGTCTTTTAAAGACAATTCATTTTCCCAAAAGTATTTCATTGATAGAATTAAAAATTGTTTTACAAGCATCAAAATGGGGGAATAAGTTTAGAAAAGTAAATAACAAAACAGAGTACAATTAAAAGCAATCCCACGCAGGGATGATAATAAACTTCAAGATGCTTTTGATCTTTCATCAAGTCTTATTCCCTTGGCGATGCTGACTTTTTCCATATGGAATATGTGTTTGCCCACAAATGATATCTTGCTAGACGAGCCCCTTCTTCATACCCGACCCCTTCTATGGACTGGATTTGTAGCTCCATGTTATCATCTAACTCAGACACACACTGTCTTGCTTTTCGTAGCTCTTGCTTTAGCTGGGCTATGACTTAGGCGTCCTCTGAATGCCAGCAATGATGATCCAACTCATTTTTATCATACTTCTCTTGAAGTTGGTGGAGTGGAACTTGATGTTTAGCACCAACATATGTGACATGATGAGGTATCACGACCCAAGAGCACCCCCTAGTCGTAACCGGCGTACTGGACCTCTTGGCGGTCTAATACAAGCCTCTTAGCATTCATTCATCGCATAAAACAAAAAAAACCATAATGAATTAAAAACTCTCTCTACAAGGAAGACATTTCATAAAAATAGTAAGCGGAAGACTTTTAGACTCTATACACTTATGTCTCAAACCATCTAATACTTTGAATACAACATTGGGATTTAGCCCATACAAAACTTAAGCAAATACTAGAAAGACATAAAAAAAAGGACATATGGGGTATTTTCCTCGAATATGCGAGGACTCAGCAAGTCTTCATCTTCAACACTTAGAAACCTATCAAATAGCCATGACATGTCATCATCTCCAAATCCCTACACTTTAGTCCAAAAAGGGAAAGAAAGGAGTTAGCACAATTAAGTACTAAGTATGGAGACCATGCAAAAACATGCCAAAAAGGACATTTTCAAGGAAGTAAATGCTTTCATATCATTTGATAAAACCTCTCCTTTATAAGTATAAGAGACATAATACAAGTCAACATTAACATATAAGACCATAGCCAACCATACATATACTCAACATATGTCCATATACAACCCATGCTTAACTTTAAAAGAACACATGTCATTTCATTACCATAGGACCTCAACCTAATATAACCTTAAGACACACTTGAGTGAGACAAGAAGTGACCGCCCATACAACCTCTTCAAACACACTTGAGTGTTCCCCAAGATTACCATAGATAACGACATTTCCTTTACAACATAACATCAATAGACCAACATTCTTTAAGAAACCATTTTGGAGACATTCAAGCACATAAGGGGACTTTCACATAATAGTCGTTAGACTTAGGGAACTCACTTTGGTATCTTCAAAGCCTACTCGTGACATGTGTAGATAGCATCCCATACTACTACCTACACGTTGTAGAACCTATCCAATAACTAGAGTGCACATCCCACATGATGGAAAAAGGCATTAACCGACATAGACCATGCGAGCTAGACATGGAATCCGGTGTCATAAAACCCTACACCGTGGAAGGTGTTCTATTTGCCAAGGGTAGAACTAGGACACATCACATGTAGGCACATGGTTTAGGGGATATCCAAAGATGTTCAGTGTACTCTTGCCTCATACTCGGGAGAGCTACCATCTTAACCATATCCACTCGGTGTTTAGCCTTAGCTCCCATAAAGTAATTTCATTCACATGTATATGCTAGAGAGGGCACCATCATTAGGTCTACCGACCCATAGCACATCTACCAAGAAGGGCACCACAAAGATCTACCGATCAAGGTTCATTAAGGATAGCTAATTAAATCCCCCTGGAATGGTGCCTTAGGCCTACCGATTTTTCATTAAGGGTGCCTTAAGCCTACCGGTCCAAGGTTCATCATTTCACAGATGAGAAGGGCTACCACCATTAGGTCTACCGATTTCATGGTTTTACATTTACTTAGGAAAGCTAGACTTATGAAAGGGCACCATTTCTTAGTTTTACCGATTCAAGTCTTGGCCTAGAATTCCTCTTTTAGCATTTATAGAAAGGGCACCATTTCTTAGTTCTAGCCCACTTCACACATTCATGCATTCAAGACTTTAAGTAACAAGGAGAGACACTTTAGTCTATCAACCAAGTCACATCATTATCATCTAAGAATACTTCATAATCCAACATCATTTCATATATACATCATGAGAAGTCATACTTTAACTCACAATGCTATCCACTTTACATAGGATCATCACAAGATAACATAAAACTCATTCACACCATACCTTCACATATAGCTCCACATAAAACTCATTCACATCATACCTTCACATATAGCTTCACATAAAACTCATTCACATCATACCTTCACATATAGCTTCACATAAAACTCATTCACATCATACCTTCACATATAGCATCACATAAAACTTTACATATAGCTTCATATAGGACTTTACATATAGCCTCATAGAGGACTTTACATATAGCCTCGTATGTGTATAATAATACAACAATATAATAACATTTATATAATGCCTTTTATGGCCTCAATTCACAATAATACAACAAATAACCACCTCCACCAAAGGTGGATCAAACCAATCAATAGCAATTATATCAATACTAAGAGATTAAGCCATCTTACCATTCTCCAAATCCATAACCAACATTACTCAATTCCCTACTAATTCAACATTATTCATAAAGTAGGTCAACTTACCATCCTTTCCAAGCAACCTTCACCATTCTCATGATCAAACAATTCACAATAGAAAGCATAGGTAATCATGGTATTCAACTATACTATTTAAGCTAAGCATAAGCCCATAATCAACATGAAGACAAATTCACAATTTTTGCCCACTCAAGGCCAACATTCCTCATCCTTCAATTCAATAAAGATTCTTAACAATTCACATATATAAATACCATATATGAATAGCCCATACCATACTAAACACAATTTTTATAATCATCTACTCAAAATCAATACACCCACTTTATGGTGAAATTTAGAGAATTTGAGAAAACATGGGTTCATGGGGATATCTTTCTAAACACCATTAATAATCATTAATAACAATGTAAATCATCATTTAAAACCCTTTTTATGCAAGAACCCATGCTAGAATCGAAATTAGGACTTTAGGATTTTTGAAGAACTTTGAAATACTTTGAATTAGCTCTTTGATTGAAAAGGGATCAAAGATAAAGAGTCCCCATACCTTAATATTGAGAAAGCCCACGAAAATCGATGAAAGAAGCCTCCAATTGAAACCCTAGTTCTTCACCCTTCTTCTTCCTTGAACTTGAAAGAAATATATGAAAGGAGATGGGTTTCTTTTTAATTCTAAGAGGAGTGACTTAAATGAAAGGAATTAAGTCGTAAAAAGGTCTTATAGTTGCTAGGAAAAGAATAAAATAGCATAGGGTCAATTTTGGAAAAGGACTAAGGACCCATAAAGTCTTAACTTAAAAATTATGCCCCTTCTCGTCTTAGTTCACCCTTTTCTTCAGCCTGACAGTGCTTCAATATTTCGAGCATAACTTTTTTACTCCAAGGCCGGAATTGGGCAAACTCAGTAGCGTTGGAAAGAGGACTCAAAGACCTTTAATTGGATAGGTAAAGGTCCACCTAATTCATTTTAAGCTAAAAGATATGACCATTTAAAGTTGACACTTATAACTCACTAGTTCAAATGACTAGTTTCCGGACGTCACGGTCATTTCTCATTATTTCATCAAGTTCTCAACTCCAAACTCACATGTGAGACTATAGTTTCACTAGTTCATTTTTAGGGTCGTTACATTATCCCCCACTTGGGAACATTCGTCCTTGAATGACACTTTAAACATATAAGGGGTAACGACTCAAGTAAACAACCCATCAACATGCATACAACATCAATACAAATGCATAAATATAGGAGGAAACATCAACTCCACATCAATGAGGCTCAAACAACTTCATGCAATTCAAGAAAGTATGAATACATCTACCAACTCCTTATGCATCAAACTTTACCATTTCTCATTTCTCATTTCATTTCATTGGAGGTACTTCCTTCTCCAAATCATCTCATGCACATCATAACATCAAAGGACACAATATGCAATTTTCTCATTAAAGCACATCATGCAACCTTCTCCAAAACTCAAGTAAGCATGCTCACATTATCACCTCATAAAGCAAATAGACAACTTATGTTAAATGCACATTATGCAACTTTCTCATAGAAGCACTTTAGGCAACATCATCAAAACACTTTTAAACATGATCATAAGTCAACTCATGCATCATTTAGGCAAATCATTATAGATGCACATCAACATGAGGAACATAAATTTATGAAAACTCATTTTCTCATTTAACAAGAATTCATTTAAAACATGCATGACATAAGGAAACCATGGAAAACTCTTTTTCACATAAGACTCCAAAACATAACTCAAGCTTCTAGGAACTCTTTGGTTTAGGCTTGAGTAAGCACATATAGAAGTAGGTAAGGATATCAACAATTCTCAACAACTTCACTACTCAACATACCATCAATCATACCAAAACTATTCTTACCCAACTCTTTAATTCACTAAACCTCTTGTAATGAAAACATCCTTCAAGCCTAACTCATAGACATCAACCACACTTAAAGACCTTATCATCTAACCACTAATATCCCCCACTTAGGAGAAACTCTTACTAGTTCTTTCAAATTCACCTCCTTCCATCCTAAGGTCGGATCAAAACAACACTAGGCTTTTATACTCATTACACCTAGCATTTCTAAATCACCACACATTTCACAAATTCCTTCAACACATCACAAAACTTCCTCATGACTAAGCCGGATACTACCAACAACACGAATAACCAAAGGAATCCCATTCATACTAAAGTCATCACCACAATCTTTCACCTCACACCTACTAAGTCACCAAGTCATAGTTGGCATCACAACCAACATTCTCTCTCCCTCAATCCTTGCAATATTAAACTTCCTCAAAGGTTACACTCAAATGACCATCACCTACGGAACAAGGGAAGACATTATAGAGAGAAACTTCATGGCACGACTAAAAGAATGAAGAAGTGAAACTTTCTTAGCATCCAATAGCCTCCTATTCATAATGTGGCGCGCTTCACATTATGAACAAGACTCTACTAGATGTGGTTTTGAGACAACCTAAGACCATCCCGGAAACTTATGCTCTGATACCAAGTTTGTCACGACCCGGGATCACCCCCTAGTCGTAACCGGCGTACTCAACCTCTCGGAGGTCTAATACAAGCCACTTAACATTCATTCATCGCATAAAACAAAAACAAACCATAATGAATTAAAAACTTTCTTTACAAGGAAGACATTTCATTAAAATAGTAAGCGGAAGACTTTTAGACTCTATACACTTATGTCTCAAACCATCTAATACTTTGAATACAACATTGGGATTTAGCCCATACAAAACTTAAGCAAATACTAGAAAGACATAAAAAAAAGGACATATGGGGTATTTTCCTCGAATATGTGAGGACTCAGCAAGTCTTCATCTTCAACACTTAGAAACCTATCAAATAGCCATGACATGTCATCATCTCCAAATCCCTACACTTTAGTCCAAAAAGGGAAAGAAAGGAGTTAGCACAATTAAGTACTAAGTATGGAGACCATGCAAAAACATGCCAAAAAGGACATTTTCAAGGAAGTAAATGCTTTCATATCATTTGATAAAACCTCTCCTTTATAAGTATAAGAGACATAATACAAGTCAACATTAACATATAAGACCATAGCCAACCATACATATACTCAACATATGTCCATATACAACCCATGCTTAACTTTAAAAGAACACATGTCATTTCATTACCATAGGACCTCAACCTAATATAACCTTAAGACACACTTGAGTGAGACAAGAAGTGACCGCCCATACAACCTCTTCAAACACACTTGAGTGTTCCCCAAGATTACCATAGATAACGACATTTCCTTTACAACATAACATCAATAGACCAACATTCTTTAAGAAACCATTTTGGAGACATTCAAGCACATAAGGGGACTTTCACATAATAGTTGTTAGACTTAGGGAACTCACTTTGGTATCTTCAAAGCCTACTCGTGACATGTGTAGATAGCATCCCATACTACTACCTACACGTTGTAGAACCTATCCAATAACTAGAGTGCACATCCCACATGATGGAAAAAGGCATTAACCGACATAGACCATGCGAGCTAGACATGGAATCCGGTGTCATAAAACCCTACACCGTGGAAGGTGTTCTATTTGCCAAGGGTAGAACTAGGACACATCACATGTAGGCACATGGTTTAGGGGATATCCAAAGATGTTCAGTGTACTCTTGCCTCATACTCGGGAGAGCTACCATCTTAACCATATCCACTCGGTGTTTAGCCTTAGCTCCCATAAAGTAATTTCATTCACATGTATATGCTAGAGAGGGCACCATCATTAGGTCTACCGACCCATAGCACATCTACCAAGAAGGGCACCACAAAGATCTACCGATCAAGGTTCATTAAGGATAGCTAATTAAATCCCCCTGGAATGGTGCCTTAGGCCTACCGATTTTTCATTAAGGGTGCCTTAAGCCTACCGGTCCAAGGTTCATCATTTCACAGATGAGAAGGGCTACCACCATTAGGTCTACCGATTTCATGGTTTTACATTTACTTAGGAAAGCTAGACTTATGAAAGGGCACCATTTCTTAGTTTTGCCGATTCAAGTCTTGGCCTAGAATTCCTCTTTTAGCATTTATAGAAAGGGCACCATTTCTTAGTTCTAGCCCACTTCACACATTCATGCATTCAAGACTTTAAGTAACAAGGAGAGACACTTTATTCTATCAACCAAGTCACATCATTATCATCTAAGGATACTTCATAATCCAACATCATTTCATATATACATCATGAGAAGTCATACTTTAACTCACAATGCTATCCACTTTACATAGGATCATCACAAGATCACATAAAACTCATTCACATCATACCTTCACATATAGCTCCACATAAAACTTATTCACATCATACCTTCACATATAGCTTCACATAAAACTCATTCACATCATACCTTCACATATAGCTTCACATAAAACTTTACATATAGCTTCATATAGGACTTTACATATAGCCTCATACAGGACTTTACATATAGCCTCATATGTGTATAATAATACAACAATATAATAACATTTATATAATGCCCTTCATGGCCTCAATTCACAATAATACAACAAATAACCACCTCCACCAAAGGTGGATCAAACCAATCAATATCAATTATATCAATACTAAGATATTAAGTCATCTTACCATTTTCCAAAGCCATAACCAACATTACTCAATTCCCTACTAATTCAACATTATTCATAAAGTAGGTCAACTTACCATCCTTTCCAAGCCACCTTCACCATTCTCATGATCAAACAATTCACAAAAGAAAGCATAGGTAATCATGGTATTCAACTATACCATTTAAGCTAAGCATAAGCCCATAATCAACATGAAGACAAATTCACAATTTTTGCCCATTCAAGGCCAACATTCCACATCCTTCAATTCAATAAAGATTCTTAACAATTCACATATATAATACCATATATGAACAGCCCATACCATACTAAACACAATTTTTATAATCGTCTACTCAAAATCAATACACCCACTTTATGGTGAAATTTAGAGAATTTGAGAAAACATGGGTTCATGGGGATATCTTTCTAAACACCATTAATAATCATTAATAACAATGTAAATCATCATTTAAAACCCTTTTTATGCAAGAACCCATGCTAGAATCGAAATTAGAACTTTAGGATTTTTGATGAACTTTGAAAATACTTTGAATTAGCTCTTTGATTGAAAAGGGATCAAAGATAAAGAGTCCCCATACCTTAATATTGAGAAAGCCCACGAAAATCGATGAAAGAAGCCTCCAATTGAAACCCTAGTTCTTCACCCTTCTTCTTCCTTGAACTTGAAAGAAATATATGAAAGGAGATGGGTTTCTTTTTAATTCTAAGAGGAGTGACTTAAATGAAAGGAATTAATTCATAAAAAGGTCTTATAGTTGCTAGGAAAAGAATAAAATAGCATAGGGTCAATTTTGGAAAAGAACTAAGGACCCATAAAGTCTTAACTTAAAAATTATGCCTCTTCCCGTCTTAGTTCGCCCTTTTCTTCAGCCTGACAGTGCTTCAATATTTCAGGCATAACTTTTTACTCCAAGGTCGGAATTGGGCAAACACGGTGGCGTTGAAAAAAGGACTCAAAGACCTTTAATTGGTTAGTTAAAGGTCCACCTAATTCATTTTGAGCTAAAAGATATGACCATTTAAAGTTGACCCTTACAACTCACTAGTTCAAATGACTAGTTTCCGGACGTCACGGTCATTTCTCATCATTTCATCAAGTTCTCAACTTCAAACTCACATGTGAGGCTCTAGTTTCACTAGTTCATTTTTAGGGTCGTTACATGAGGGATATTTGGAATAGGTTCGATGGTTTCGGTGAGTTCCTTCTTCAACCATTCTTTGTACTCATCATAACATTCAGGTTGGAATCTATTTGGAACCGGCTAGCCTAATACCCTTTGAGTTTTCCATTAATGAATTATCATTGCGGAAAAAGTGACTTGGCCATTTTCATGATCCATTGCAAATTTCCTCATGCCTGAAGTTTGGGGAAGCTCTTGTTTTCCTCCTAATTTCCAAAGGACTCTAGGGGGAGCATAAGGTTGAGTCCCTCTCAATCTGGTGAATACCAAGAAAGGGTTATTTACACCTCAGGTCACGATTTCTTTCGTTACCACCAGACTTTCAATTGACCATTGCAAATTTTCTTCTCTTAATCCCCCAAGCCTTGGATACTAGAATTCCTTGCCCCCATTTCTACGAAAATGATTAAGGTATATCCACCAACTGTTAGATGCAAGTTTGTTTGGTCGTGTCTTAGGGTTAGGTTCCTCTGGATGGGCTTTGAGCAAGTGTTTCATCATCAACCATTGAAGTATCAGATTGCAACCTTAAAAAACACGTTTACCGCTTTAACATTTATCTAAAGCCCTGTAAATGTCGGCAATAATGATGAGCGCCAAAGTGTAGTGCTTGATTTTTGACCCGTAGCTTACTACATTGAAAATGACATGAGTGACCATTAATACACTTGGATGGATAGTGTAGTTTGGGCCTTGAGGGAATATCATAGTCCCAAGTAAGCATATCACAAAAGCCAAAGGACATGCTTTCTTCCAAGTTTCCTCCAAAAAATTCTTCTTTAAACCTTTCGAAAGCCCTTGCACGTCCAAATTGGCAATAAATCTTCTGAAGTGGAATGATTGGTCCGGGAAGCTTGTCCATCCATTCGGCTTTGACAAGTGAGAGCTCTTTTTTTTTACTCTATCAAAGTCCCATATTTTAGGAATAAGGAGATCTCTATCGGGCTTATGTTTCCTTTTGTTGCACATGCCTATACTGTCATAACTGATAATAAGTTCTTCGAAATTCGGGATCATTTCTACTTCCCCAAAATGGAATATCATGTTTTTACTATCCCAAAATATCACCATCGTTCCAATCAAATCAGGACAAGCCTCAATTTCCATAAGTGATGGGAGATAACCTATATGCCTTTGGACCTCTTTCTTCTGTTCACTATTCATGAACTTCCACAACACTTGGAGATAAGGGTGAGGTAGATTCACCATTCGGGTCCTCAAGGGTTTGTACAATGGATCAATTCCACAAAAAAAGAAAAAGATAAGTCACCCCACCCCCAATAGTCTAGATAATAGATTTATTTCAAATGACATATACATCCTTCAATTATATACATGAAAGCATGATTGTCTTTTTATTGACTAATGGAGATTAGACACAAGGTGAGCTTCTAATGGACCCAACACGCCTTGGGTGTTTGGTCAACTTAGTTCAAATGTGCTAAATTTGGGATTTGATTTTGCTCTATGCTAGTTGAATAAGAGTGGTTTTTGAAAGACCGAAAATTCAAGTGGACAACTTAGGCTGGAACTTACGACAACCGTTGGATGCATGATGTACCAATAAATTGTCGTTCATTCCAAAAAAAAGGGTTAAGTATAAATAAGATCGGCTACAGGATCGCCAAACCATTCTTTAATATACTGTATTTTCTGTCGTGGTGATGGAAAAATGTCATGAATGCAAAATAACAATTAATAGCAATTTAAACAAGTAAAGCATAGATAAAACAATTCAATAATTATCAACAAATAGTCAAATAGTCAAGTCATTATGGTTAGAACTTAATTAAGCCACCATCAGAGTCTCCATTTCTATTTTATGTTTCACAAGAAATAAAGACTTTATTTTCGAAAAATAAATTTAGCTCAAATTTTAAAGAAAACTCAATATTTTTTTCAAGGGTCGCCACTTAATTTTTGAAAGAAATTAAGAAAACTTATAACGTTTTTCAAAAAAAAATTAAACACAGAAAAATCATTTGAAATCCAAAGGGGATTCAGGGTTCAATTTACACTTTGAGAAGGTGTTAGGCCCTCGAAATGTCCGCTAGCGTGCAGTTGACCTATGACTTGACTAAACAAATTTGACGAATTTTGAAAATTAAGTAAGTAAAGGATATCCATTTTATTTGAAAGGAAATAAGCTAAACGGAGTTTTTAAAGACAATAACTCATATATTGACAAGACAACTAATAAATAAAAATAAGTAATAAATAAAATATAAATATTTCAATTAAACATAAAGAAAGGAATGATTATCCATTGAGATTTTAATTAAATTAAACCAAATCAAATAAAATGTTAGTTAATACAATAAACAAATAAATAAAAGCAAAGGAAAATATGTTAAATTTGGGATTTTTACCCAAATTCGAAATTGGGCATGCCAGCACCTTTTGTCCTTATCCTATTATCTAAAGTTTGTCAAAAATTGATGGGTTTTGGCCCATCTCATTCAAAATCTGCTGTTGGAAATTTTTTGCGCCCATTTTCGTTTGAACCTACTGGAACAAAAAAAAGAGATTGGACTTTGGTTCTCTTTGCCTTTGAAAACCTGTATACACACCAAGTGTTTATTTTTATTGGGTTGTATTTAAGATGTATATCAGCCTAATTACTTCGACATCCTGTTGGCCGAAGTTCTCACAAACATCCCCTGGGAAAGTCTCACGACCTGGTGGTCGGCGTAAAAATAATGGTGCTTCTTTTCCTGTATTTTGATATTTTAGGCTTATTTATCATTGCATAATGAGCATATACATGTAGTATATCGATGTATACAGGCTATATCTCAACCTATTTTTAGCTTTTCGAATTTTCCAGGGACTGACTCGAGAGGAATAAAATGACTTCAGGCCTTTATTGCCCATTTCGAAATACAAAGGAGAAACCAGTCTCCGAGGACTTGGGAAAGGTTCATACAACAAAATAAAGAAGGAAAAATTAGCATATCAATCAAATAAAACAAATGAGACATAACTTAATTGAAATGAAGGCCATTTAAGAAATTCAAAACCAAGATGCAACCAAACCCAACTATTGGACTAAAATATCAAATGACATTTAAGAAAGAAAAAACAAACTAATTCAACAAGAACAAGAATTAACGAGCCTACTTTGATACTAAACAATAACATATGCATATACTTGAACAATAAAATTGAAGGGGTCATTTAAGGGGGCAACAAGAGCAGGTTACATTATAGGGATATGTAACCAACAATCAACACTAAACCAAAATATTGAGAAAAAGAGAATGCTAGACCATTGACAAATATTATGTCTCATGCAATAATCATAATTAACTTTATTAATGAAGTTAATGATGTTAGATTATCTTGCTAAAAAGGCAGAAAGTTGGAGGCAATAACAACCCCAATCCTTTTAAGCAAAAGAAGACAAAGTAGTTGTATCTTAATACTAAACACATCAACATTATCAATTAACCAAACATGTTGAATACAAGCACAAATAGGTGTAAGAAACATAATATTCAAGAGAATGACACTATATAGAAATAAAACTGACTAAATGACTAAATTGAAGAACATGTGATACTCCTAATAGATACTTTAGGCCTGACAAAGATGAGAGGTCTATTTTTTAATATCTAGATTGTAAGATTAATTATAGCTAAACCAAAGCATTTCAACAGAGGAACTATAAGCACTATATCATGAACTAAAATCAAAAGATACATAGACATCACTCAAATTACTTAAGGAAACGAAGGTAAAATGTACAAGATTAAGCTAACCTTGTTGAAAATCCAAAATCATGAATCGACAAAATCAGAAGAGACAGTTAGGAACAAAATGAAACAGTGAAGAAGACAACAAAATACCCAACACATTCCAAGTATAAACCACATGCACATCCAAACTATTTTGAACAAATGAGACATAGACTCAACCAACTTTAGAGAATAAAAAACAAATCAATGACTTAAAATACAAACCTATGATACCAAGAAAACTTCATTGATACTTGAGAACACATTAGGCATACGAATCAAGACAAGAAGAGCATGTGATTCAAAACAACAAAGAAGTTAAATTTAGCTAATGATAACCTAATTTGAACCTCTAATTGAGAAAAAGCATGAATAACACAATGGTCAGCCTAAATTTCCAACGGTAAATACTATAAGAAACAAATATTCATGTTCAAATAAAGCAAAATAAAGCCAAAGAAAACCCAACAAAGACAGATTCATCACATGATACTCATAATCGCAGTGAAATGTAAAGAAATGAGGGTATTACCTTTTTTCGAGCAGCAAAATTGAGACGAAAACAAGCTTGGAGCGACTTCACCAGCAACTTCAAACTTCAGCAGATCCTATGATCCCAACAACCCACAAATAAGTAAAGAGAGTATATATTTAAGGTGTATTTCTTATGTGACTATTGCAATTTGGTAATTCTTTTCTCTGTGAATTATGGCCAGCGTTTCCAACCCCAAACAATGAAGAAGAAGGAGCAATTTATAGAGAATTTCTAGGGTTCGGTTGGAGGGAGATGAGGGAAATTTGTAAAGGCTAGGAGTTTCTTGAAATCAAATTTTATCCAAGGATGGGAATATGCTGAAATCAATTCCAAACTTAATTAACTTGAAAGGGAGAGATGTGAGGTGGATGGTCGACTTTTCCCCATGGTCCTCAAAATGCCACACTGCTTAATCTCAAGGTTGCAAGGACAAAATCGCAGGCTAGAATAGTACTACACATATGGTTTGTTGAGGGAATTGGAGACGACGATAGGGTGACGTGCGTACTATTTTACTCGTATCTAAAATCGTGTAAACGTTGTATGTTGATAAAGACGCCGTGAGTTCAAACATCCCTATTTAGAATTGCTGCCATTTGAAATTGTCGTGTGCTGGCATTATACGTGCCATTTGGTTTTGTCTATTAGAATTGTGGATTGCAATGCGATGAGTCCGCGATTTGGACTCATTTAGGGTTTAATTTTAATAGATTTAGTGCCTCAAATGTTTATTTTGTGCCAATAACTGATGTAAATCCTTGATTTCTAGGTATTTGGATTGAGGAATAAAGCATGGACACTAATGAGCAAAATGGAACAAGCCAGCTAAAAGAGCGAATAAAAGAAGGCCTGGTGATCTCCTAGTTACCATTTGATGAGTCGCCGAATGGCTATAATCTCGCCTAAAGTTCCAGTGTGCCAAGCCCTGAAGGAGAAAATCAAGTCGGCAATAGAATAGAGTAGTCGGCGTGTCACTGAACGGTTCCGCGATGCAATTCTAAGATCGCCCAAAGTTACAGAACTTGAGGATGCTGAAGGCCAAAGTAAAAAGGTAATGGAATTGATCAAAGAGCGGATCACCGAGTGATTCAGCGATCCCGACTAACTGCGCTGAATGGTCCTTCGCAGCATATTTTTGGCGACTATAAATACATTTTCAAACATTATGTTTGGGATCCGACTTTTATTCTGGACATTCATTAGAGTAATTTTTGAGTTTTGAACTGAGAGTATTGAGACAATACTTTCCTTAGCTTTGAAGAATTGAAGTTTTCTATTTTTGAGAAATTGAAAGTGGGTCTTTGATACACTTCAACCTTGACCTTTGTAAAGACAAAATTAATCTTACCCAGTTGATGGAAACACAATTAGGTAACAATTTCTATCTTTTTATGATGTCTAGCTAAAACCCCAATTCTTGGGGTGTGATTATGGGTTGATTTAGCTAGTGCGTATTGTTAATTGTAGTTTAAATGTTGTTTAAAAGTGAATTCAATCAGTAATTGTGGTTTAATGTAAAGGGTTGTAGTTGCAAATGCAACTCTAACTTCGTGTTTTTGGCTTGCTCGAGAGAGAGGTTTTAAATCCAAGTTTACTGATTTGATAATCTGTGGGTATTGGGTTGTCATGGGTTCAGCTCGAGAGAGTGAATCCTAAACCCTTTTCCACACATTCGGCTGGAGAGAGTGAATGGACTAAAGCGTAGGCAGTTCCTAATTGTTGCTTATTGGTGTTCAAGAGAAACCAATTTGATTCGGGGTAATTTGTTCGAGAGAAAGTTTGTCCCCACTAAATTCTAGCTTATTCACTAGTTTATAGCTATTCTCTTTACTTGTTAATTAGTGTTATTTTTTGTTAACGTAGCTGATAGTTACAACCAAAACCCCCATAATTGAAACTAGTGTCACCCTAAATTTGAACTATGCTTTTAATCGTAAATGTCTTTACCTATGATTGACTTGAACATATTTTTACTTGGCTCTTGAATCTCAAGCACGTACCACTCCCTGTGGGATTCGACCCCAACTCACTTAGTTGGGTTATATTACTGACTAACGATCATTGGCACTTAGTATTGGATGAAGTGTCCTGATATGTGAAATCAAAATGGCGCCGCTGCCGGGGAGTGGTGTTGTTTAAGATTCTTTAGTTAAGTTAAATTTTGTTCTTGTTAGTTATATTTGAACTTACTTATTTTTATTTTTGGTTTTTATGTTGCTGTTTGAGGAGAGAATTGGAGCATATCTGGTAGCAACAGTGACCTAATGGATCAACCTCCTTTGAGATTGATGATTTTTAGGGATAGCATTTTAAATTTCAAGTAATTGCAGGGTGAAGCCATTTATTAGTTGTGGCAAAGGTTTAAGACCCTATAGCAGCAATGCCCAAATCATAGAATTCCAAATAAGATGCTACTGGAATGCTTCTACCGGGGTCTTGGCCCCGAAAATAGAATAGTGGCTGACCAAATCTCTCCAGGTGGTCTCCTCCAGCTACCTTATGCTATAGCAACCCAACTCCTTGATAACATGGCCAAGACCAACAAGGAGAATGAAAAAGACCAAGAATTGGCCACATTATTAACCCAGTTGGATGTCTTGGACAAGAAAGTCATGGAATTAGAGGTAGTGTCCAAGATGATAGATAGGTACATCCCCCCTCACGAGCATCAAAAGATGAAGAAACAAGAGGGTGGGAAAATTGAAGAGGTCCTCTTACTCATTCTACACAAAGTTGAAAAGCATGACAGAGTGTTGGAGGAGTTAAGAGATAATGTCTTGATGATGAACTAGATGACAACCCCTCATTCCATGCTCATTCAGCTGCTAGGGTCTCAAATGGACCAAGTACTTTCTCACCTCTACCCAGAGCTAGAAGAGGGGTTGCCTTATGAAAATGAGGCAAACCCCACTAATGAAACTTAAGTGGGAACTTGTGTTGTTCCATGACGTTAACTAAGGCGCTTCTTGGGAGGCAACCCAAGTGTTTTATCGCTTTATTTTTGTTTTAAAAATAATCATGTGTTAATTGTGTAGGATAAAGTGTGGAAGGTGTTTGAAGAGTGCAGGTTGGCGAGCTGATAGTCCAGTCGGCAAGATCGGCTTGGACTGTCGTTGGACTCGAGACATTTTTAAATTGGAGTCTGTAAAGCTCGGCGAGCCCAGGAGCAACTTGGCGAATCACCGACCAGGTAGGTGATCACGATCTAGTCTACCGTTCGGACCTCCACATTAACTAGATGTCCTATAAAACTCAGCGAGGTAAGTGCCCACTCGGCGTGTCACCGAGTGGGTTGGCGAGAAAAATTGATGTCACCGAATGGGTGAGAACTAGATAGTTTTTAAAGGCCAAAGGTTTAAACTTCCAACTCTTTCACTTTCCCTCACTTTTGAACTTCCCAAACTCACACCCGCACTTTAGTATCCTATATTTCTTGAATTTTTATCACATTTTAGTCGTCAGAGTGGATTTCTTTGCCGCCTAGCATTTCAACTTATTTAATCAGCATCTAAGCTTTGTTTTCAAGACCCTGAATCTTAATTTAGTGATTTTGTACTCATTTGCAATTGATTTGTCTTAGTGATGTGTGCTAGGCCTCTCTGACCATAATTGTATTTGTGTGTGCCTTTATTAATTTGATTATCATGTCTTAAATGCCATTAATGTTAAATTCCCAAGTTTTTGTGCCTTAAAATTGGTTTAAAATTGTGGGGTTGTGCTTGCATGTTATTGGGTTTAGTCAGGCGAAGTCTAAGTAGCCCACATTTGTGCCAAATGGCGTAATTTGCCCAATGATGGAGCGGTTGACCATCATTCTTAAGGCAAAAGTTGTCAAATGGCCAATTTCACCAAACGGGAGAAGTCTGAGTATCCCGGGGGCATGGCAGTAATGGGTATTATTTTAATTTGATGGGTGCAAGTTTTGATTTTGTTTTTGGGGGCTGCGGGTTTGAATTTGAGGTGTTGGGTTGAAAGTAGGCACGTTGGGTCGAGCTCGCCGAACCATTTGGCAGTTCACCAAAGTTCCCCATATCTCCCTTAATATCATGTTAATTGTGAAGTTTGGTTCTGTAACTTTCAGCGAGAAGCCTGAGGTCGCTGAATCAACTCGATGACTCGCCAAAAGTCCTTCTTGATCGCCATTTGTCTGCGCCCCTATCCATGTTTGCACTATAACTTTCAGCAGGCTAGTTCTTGCTCGCCGAATGTTGTCGGTGATTCACCGAAAGGCCTTCCCATCGCCGATATGCCGAAATTTTCTGAGATTTTACGCCAATCCTTTCAGCAAGCCCGATCTAGCTCGCCAAAGAGATTCGGCAACTCGCCGACCGGTTCGGCGAGTCTCTCTACAACTATTTTTCTGTGCATTTGATTAAATTGCTTCTAACTCTTTTTGATGTTTTTGCAGATATGGCCAGGACTAACCTTGACATGCCAACCTGCAAAAGAGCACGGGGGATTGTGATAAATGAAAAGGGAGCAAATCCTCCCAAAAAGGGAAGAACAGAGCCTCCAACCGGAGGTCAGAGCAAAGGCAAGAGGCCCACATCCGAAAGAGTGGTTGCTGACTCCCGGGGTTCTATATCTGAGCCTGAGGATGACCAGCCATTACAGTCTCGAAAGACTGAGATCCGTGCTAGATCTCACCCTGACTCAGCTAGAGTCCCTTTAGTTTCCACCCCAACAGGTTCAGTGCCAGCTCTTGCACCTTCTGTGGCTCCAGTACCACTAGTAGTCCCTCCTCCAAGGCTTCTCAACAAGTTAAAAGGTGATGGATTGCGAACTATCCTCGAGAAGAAGTTGTTACCTACAGAGGGCCTTGAGGGAAAATACTCTGGTGTGAGGGACACCCTTCAATTCCACAAGTTTGAGCAGTTCACCAGGCCTCGAGGCCCTATATTCCTTTATGGGTTCAGGAGTTGTATACAGCGTATGGTGACTTGGTTTCGAAGAGTAAGAAGAAGGCCAACGAGTTAGGACCGGTTAAGTCGGTCATGGTCTGGGGTTAGGAAGTTGAATGCAATAGCGAGTACATTAATATTGTACTTGATAGGGGTCTTGGAGCTACAGTGGCATATGAGGGTTTGTCGATTACTCATTCCTTAGATGATTTGAAGGGCTGGTTGGCCCAATTGATTTCTAATACCACCCCGAGGTGGATCGAGGTAGGGGTCCCCATAGAGACGAGGGATCTCAGTATCATTGCTTGGTTCTGATTTGGATATATAAGCAGCACCATCATGCCATCCCAGAACGAGTCCATCCTTCGCCACCCCAACGTGGCTTACCTTGGGTCGATCATATCTCGGAGGAGCGTCAACCTTGGACTCTTTATTGAGTAGGAGATGGTCGTGAGGGCCAAGCAGAGGCAGACTTCCCTACGTAGCATTTCCGGTCTTGATCACGGAGTTATGCCGACAAGCTGGAGTACCCAGGAATGATACGAGAGATATTGAGGTTACCTCGTCTTCCTCCACTGACATCCGACGCATTGAGATCGAGTACACACGAAAGGAGGCTGACATGAGGAGAGCAGCTATGGCAGATACTTCTTCGGAGGTTGATGTCGATTCTAAACCTACAGAGACATCTTTGCCTACTCCGGCCTCCAGGTCTTCAGGTACATCTGCTCCGACTCCTTCTTCTTCGTCACAGACCCCGGGTGCTTCTACCTCCTCCCAGCCAGCCAAGATTACCCAGGCGATGATCCTGAAGATGGGGCATATGGCCCATTCAGCTGATGTGAGAGCTACATGTATGGAGGTTGCAGTCCTGTGGATGATCGAGAGTGCCCTTCTTGCTGCACTGACCCCCTTCAGACTTTTATTGACACTCTCACTGCGAGAGTTGCGGCTTGTGGGAGCAGATAGGGGGAGACTTCTGAGATTACGGCTTTGAAAGCTGAAGTAGCAGATCTGAGGAAGGATGTAGACTATTAAAGTCTACTGACTTCACTTCACTACTGGAGGCTGCTGATGATGTGGACGCCCCTGAGACTTCAGAGATTCCTCCAACTACCACCATAGATGTACATAGGGATAACACAGCAGTTATTGAGTCAGAGACAGAGACCGACGAGGAGTAGATATAGGTGCATGATGTTGAGGTTTATGATGATCTAGCTGACCTGGAGGATGCTATGTTTGAGATTTCATGCCAGACCTCTTTGAGAGACACCACCATGGGTGGGTCTAGTGGAGCTGGTACTTCTGAGGTGACTCCAGGCATTGACGCCCAGGTTTCGAGCACTACACCGGGCACTGATGCCCCAACAGATAGAGCGATTGTTTAGATAGGATACCTTTACCTCCCTCTCTGTCTTACTTTTTGACTTTTGGATATTTTATTTCTTGCATTTGAGGACAAATAGATTTTGTTTGTGGTGGGGTGAGGCCCACCTTTTGTGATCATTATTTTATCGTATATATGGGTTTTGTGGTTGTTTGAACTTGTGGCTCCTTGTGTTAATTAGAAAATGATTGTTTGACCCTTCCAGAAAATTTTGTGCCACCTCTTGTTTGTGTTTGAATGTGGTTGTTCTTTTACAAATTTGAGTATCGATCTTGATCAATACCGATGACTTGAATAGTGCTCATAATCGAATAAAAATGAATGTGCGGCTATGATGAGGCCAAATGAAGTTTCATATACAATATGTGAACTTTTTGCATCTCGTTGTGACTAGCCAATTATCAAATTGAGTCTCTTATGATGAACATTGCACACTAGCGACAGTGTGGAGTCTTGTTTGACATTGGTGTCAATGCCTTGTGTGATGAGCTTACTATGAACTATGTGTGATGACACCTAGAATTTGCCCCGTTGGTCCCGTTGACTAAGTGAAGCAATCACTTGAAATGATCTTAGGCAACTTTGAAGAGTGTGAAACAATTTGACATTATACCTCTTTTGTGGCCTACCTTGTGAGTATGTGAACCTCGCTTGAACACCTATTGAGCCTTAACCTTTTCTTGGAAGGAACTTGATGAAATTGTGAGCTTTCTTTATCCCTTCACCCTTAATCCTCATGAGATGTGATTTGTTTGAATAGCCAACTTAGGCCAAAAGCCTAAGTTGAGGGTGTGGTGAAAAGAGAAGGTAAATCAAGAAGTGCAAAGAAGTCCCCTTTGACCTATGGGTTTGAGAAAGACGGAACCCCTCCATACAAAAAATGAAGAAGAAAAGAATGAAAAAGTTACGAAATAAAGTTGTGAAAATGCAAAAAGAAATGGGGTTTCCAATAGTCCATGGAAAGTGAATAATAGAGTGATTTGTGAGCATGAATGAGAATGATGACGAAAAGGAAAGAAAGTGTTGTTCACACCACATTTCATGAGGATAGAAGTCACTGAGCCTAAATAACCATACCTTTACACTCATCCCCATTACAAACCTTGAAAAGACCTTTTTGTTCTTAAGTGAGCTTAAACAAGTGTTGATTGGAAAATACAATCAAATCTATGGGTGAAGTCATGCACTGTGTTCATCTTTGTGAGTGTGAGTGTTGCATTTGATTCCAGAGCTATAAATTGTTGAACCATTGTGTGTTAATATGGAATCATTCTTTGTGTCAGGGCATTTGAGCACCTTTGTTGAGCTTGAACTTGCATTTGAAGTAAGTATTGTGAACTTGAGAATATTTGATAATGGGGAGTCACAACTTGAATCTTTGAGTGTACAATTGATCCTTGCATGAGTAAGTTGAGTCTTTTTGTGTGCATTCATGATTGAGTCTTGTGTAGCACTATTTGAGACATCCTTTTTGAAGTGCTGAACTTGAGTTTTACTTGAGGACAAACAAAAGTTTAAGTTGGGGGTGTTGATGAGTCCACGATTTGGACTCATCTAGGGCTTTATTTTAATAGATTTAGTGTCCTCAAATGCTTATTTTGTGCCAATAACTGATGTAAATCCTTGATTTCTAGGTATTTAGATTGAGGAACAAAGAAAAGAAGGTCTAGTGATCGCCTAACCATTTGGCAAGTCGTCGAATGGCTATGATCTCGCCTAAAGTTCCAGTGCGCCAAGCCCTGAAGGAGAAAGTCAAGTCAGCGATAGAATGGAGCAGTCGGCGTGTCGCCGAACGGTTCTAAAATGGTGAAGTCTCTAAAAATACCACATCACTTGATACCATATATTTGCTAAGTTCAATAGAATAACACCGATACCCTTTCTGAAGGAGAGAATATCTTAGAAAAACACACTTCAATGCCTTGGAATCAAATTGGTAACAGATGGTTGAACATCTCGAACATAACATGTGCATCCAAATACCTTAGGTTCCACCGGAAATAATGTCTTGTTGGAATAAGAACACTATAAGGTATATCACCATTAATCACACTAGATGCATGTGATTAATCAGAAAACAAGTCGCTGAGATTGCATCAGCCCAAAACTGTTTAGGCACATTTATTTGGAATAAGAGGGCTCGAGATGTCTCAAGTAAATGTATATTCTTCCTCTCTACAAATCCATTTAGAGAGGGTGTATCAACACATAAAAGTTGATGGAGAATACTGTGATGTCTTATGTAGGACCAAAATAATTCTGAAATGTATCTTTAACATTATCACTTCTTATAATATGCACAGAAGCATTGAATTGAGTCTTGATTTCAGAACAGAAGGCACTAAAGTGAGTACACACTTCAGAGCGGCTTCATATAATAAATACAAGTTATTGGAGAGAAGTCATCCATGAAAATGACAAAATACTTGTGCCCAGTTTTGGACGATGTTAAATATGGGAATAGAAGAACTTGTATTTCACTATGTTGAGAAGTACATGCATATATACAATCACTAAAGGTTCTATCAAAGGTAAGTAAATATCATACACATCTCTTCGATGATTCAACTAGCTATATAAGGCAAGCGAATATATTTACAATATTTTACAATATTCTTTAGCACATGCTTAAATTAAGTCCATGGAGTTGGACCGACCTGGTATTCAAAACTAATTTTTGACTTAGATAAATAGGCCAAACATGGTGTGGGACCGAATGCAGAGTCATATATCTGTGTAATGGACCCCAATGTGGGACTTACTTGATTTTGACCCCCTTTAATTTATTCCCATAGTCACATCACAGATCTCAACGCATAGGACTAGGCGCATGCCAAAATGCCCAATGTGTGAACTATGGATGTGTAGTAGGGGTAACCCCTTTTCAGCAACTAAATTTTTTAAGCACATTCATGCTTTAACCTACGTTTCTCAATTCCTTTGGTTCCTAGAACCTACAAATTACCCAAAGAGTTGTTAGAAAAGTGGATTTCCTCTCACAAGTGTCTTAGTTTTTGTCATGGCATGACACATAACTTTGTATCTTATTATATTTATATTCTAAACTATTATAATCAAGGATTTTCTTTGGAGCAGCACTTCATTTAACATCATAAAATGATGAAAGTCATTAGTTACAACCCTATCATACATTTTCTTTTCTTGCGATCCATTGTATGTTTTTTTTTTGCTTTGAGAGGTTTATCTCTCTAAACTTTTTACTCATTTCCTTTTCTATTTGTTTATTTACATCTCATGTTCGGGTCCATAAGTCTTGATTCATTAGGCTCACCTTTCTACACCCCACATTCTCATTTTTATTCACCTTTGTGATCTTGCCTAAATTTGTGTAGTGCGACGGGGTGGAGAATGATTTGTAGACATTGAAGTCATCTCCTTATTGCAGACCTGTGTCTTCATCTTTCCTGCACATACATAAATAATTGATTCATTAGTGGACTAGAATGGATGTCCTAATATGACTGACATCTACTTCAAAATCAAGAATTACGAAATCAACAGGAATCACAAATTTACTCACTATGAGGAGAACATCTGCAATCACCCCGTCTGAAGCAACACATGATTGATTAGCCAGTAAAAAAGTGATATTGGTTGGGCGCGGCTCTCCCAAACTGATTGTCTTAAACCCATATAAGGGCATTAGATTGATACTTACCCCCAAGTCATATAGTGTTTTCCATAATCAGTTTCACCAATCTATATAGGGAGGGTGAATCTCCCAAGATCTCTTGATTTTTAGGAAGCTTGCTCAATAACCCTAAACTGAACTACTCATTAACTGCAACCATCTCAATGTCTCTTAAATTCCTATTGCATTTCACAACCTCTCCGAGGTATTTAACATATTTTGGCATGTTTTTTCAGTGCGTCAATCAATGGTATATTTATGTGCAATTGTTTGAAGATATTAAAGAAATTCCTAAAACTAACATTGTCTTCTCTTCTCCTATCTTTGTAGAAAGAGAGTAGAGCAGTTTGGAATTGGAATTGATTTATTTATAGTGCCTTCCTCTATACTCATTTCATTCAAAATCAACTTTTTTTCTCTTTGGAAGTTTCAGCTCTCTTATCTTCACAAAAAGTAATATTTGGTTCTAAAGGACTAGCTGATTCAATTTCTCCTTCTCCTCGGTTTCGGGGTCTATAAAAGTTGTTTTTCTTATTGTGTATCATCAATTATCACAAAATCATCTAACACTCAGCCGCTCTGAGTTATAAGTACTATGCAATGGCCCATATTACCACCTTCAAACTTCAAGCTCACTATTGTGTCACTAGGAAGAGTGGCTTTTGCCTTTTTGCCTTTGACTGAGCAAAGTCGACATTTGGATCAACTATGCTTCTATTTTCTTGATTGAGGTGGAATGTGATTTAACCACCTGACCTATGCTTGCAAGGTCACGATGTAGTTGTTGCATACCAGCATCGATACAATCAACTTTCTTTAGCACGTGGGATCGTATGTCCTCTATTTTATCTCATTTGGTTACTCACAGATGGTTATTCAAATTTCTAGTGACCACCTCTAGGAGAAACATACAAATTGTGCTTCCAAGGTTGAAGCCTTGGTCCTAATTTTCCTAGTTTCGTTTTTCCAACCTACACCTCATTAGTTCTTCTTTTTGTTCCAATCTTGATTCCATTGACCTTGCCAACAAGGTCCTGATGGAAACCCTGGTAGTTTGGATGGAACCCCCCATTGGTTACTCACATAATGAGCCTCATCGCTATATGGATAGTAACCCTTGTCGGCAAAATCCTGGTAGTTCGATGGAACCCCCCACTGGTTACTCACATAATGAACCTCATCCTTATATGGATAGTAACCCTCGTCCTTTATTTTACCTTGATAATTGGATCCCACAACATTTACTTTTTGGGTTACAATACCCATATGTGTTTATTTAGCACCTCAAGTTGCGTCATCAAGTGTGCCATTTTTTCGTCTCGAGCTTCTTCTATCAATATCTCCTCATTTGACTACTTCCTAGCAATGCATTGCCCACTACTTTAGTATCTCTAGTGTGTGAGGCCCTGTTTGTCTATCTCATCTTATATAGTAGGGTGTTGGCATCATTATACGAATGCTCCAAAACCTTTCACTATATTGTTTACAATGGATTTGTTGACATCAAAGGACCTATAGAAGCTTTCAAATAACACCTCATTCGGTACTTTATGATAAGAACACTAAGCCTAATTTGTTTTTGAGGTGTAACTAGGCCTTGTGTAGTTTTCACCCGGTAGCTGTCTAAAGTTCCTAATCTCGTCTTGAGATGTATACGTCTACTTGGAGGAAAGAACCTCTCCCATAATTTTTTTGTAAGTTCTTCCCAAGTCAAGATAGATACCTCTGATAGTTCTCCCAACCATGTAGTTGCTTCACCTATTAGGGAGAATGAAAATAACCTCAACCTTATTCTTTCTTGAGAGATGTTAGGGATGTTGTACACCATAGAGAACCTGACAAAGTCCTTCTAATAGTTGTTCATATTTTCATGACCTAGACTTCAAAAATATTATTTCATGCCCAAAAGATACAACATCATGTTGGTGATGTTAAAAACTGTACCAACCAACGTTGGAGGTTGAATAGCCCCAACAAGGCCCAATTGTGCAGCAATAAGTCCTACATCCATCTAATCAACCTCGCCGTCCAAAGCCACGTTTAGCCTCAGGTGCCTCAAACGTTTAATTTCTTGATTCAACAGAATCAAGGAAAATCCTTGAATCTGAGTATCAGGCATACACCGAGGTTGTAATGCAACAAACATAAACAACAAATCAGAGTGATAGGAGAAATAATGATCACTCGATGAACTTTTATTGAAAAAGTAATTTCTTAACAACAATCTCTTAGAACAATGCCAAATTTGATGTTGCCCAAATTACACCCTCAATTAGGTATAAAGGGGTCATTATCAAATATAGAATCTAAGTAGGTTAGGGTCGAATCTCATAGACAATGTGGCAAGGAATTATAATTTATTGCAATAATTTAGTCTTTTGATTAGTATTTGGAATGAGGGTTCAAAAAGGAATATCGTTGAACTATTTTTACTCAACGATTTTTGTATTCAGTAATTAAAGATGTACTAGATATGTGGTTCCCTAGATATCATAACTCAAACAAATACTTCAATATTAACTCATTTTATTGTGTTCACCGTCCAAAATGATGAATCTATATGTCATCTAAAGTTTCTCGTCCCAATTAGAAGAATTTCACCCTAAGTCCCTTTGACACTTGAGTGTGTATTAATTTGGCTATGATTGTAGGTCTTTGGTTAACTTTTCTATCTTTAACTAAAGATATTAGATAGTGGTTGGTAGATTCAAATTTCTATTTGTGGTTCTTTTTCCTAATATTAACTTCTTTTGTGAAGCAATTTTAATATATAAACGAGTTTCTAATGTTTTTAGCCATTAAAAAGACGATGTTTATGAAAGACTACAAAGACTCAAACGTGAAGAACCCATTATCCTTATTCCTATTCTAGGTGCCATAACCCTAGTTATGATATTTAGCTACTCATAACTAGTTGTGAAGAACCAAAGTAATTGTTGAGAATAAAGAATATTGCAAGAATGAGAAATGGTATAAACCTTGAATTAATTTCCGTTGTTCGTGAAAAAGTAACAACTAGGAGAGTAGTATGGTAAATTTTAACAATGTCTTCAAAAATAAACAATCAAAGAACTTGGTAATAATTCGTAAACTTTGGTCATAACCCAAGTCCATAACCCTAGAAAAGTTATCTATGCGGTCTATTTATAGTGGTGAAAAATACCCACTAATACAATCCTAGTTGGACTTGATCTTGATTTGTAAAAAAAATTCTATAGTACGACTAGTGCATGAGGTGACCTCCATTGTGAGACATGAGGTCTGCGCCGCTTAGTCAATCATGAAACTTGAGTTTGCATTGAGAGGTCCATCACCGATACATGATCTTTTTCACATCCTCCGAAGTTTCACAACACATGTGGCGTGGGGGCCAATGCAAAATGCTTGCCCCAGACCGTGGATCACTGCAAAGCTACTTGATTCTCAAGGTGTCCAATTAGACACCATTCATCGTAAAACAACATTGAATACACTAGTAAAGTGATATACAAAGTGATTAAATAATATATTTTGAAAACCCTTAACACAACAAGTTGTTATAGCAATTGGTTTCGAATGCCTCAAATGAGGTAGCGCTTGTGTATTTGAATCTCACTAGTAGCAATTTTTTTCCATTTTTAAAAAAAGTGTTTTTTTTTTGTTATGCAATTTCTGGACAACCTTCATGAAATTTCTGGTTCCACCACTGATCGCAGACCATTGTGTTAGTCTTGTGTTGGCTACATTTATGTCTATGATGCTTTGCTTTGTGTTTCTTTACTCTTTTGGATCAATTCTCACTATGTTTTAATCTAAAATAAGTCTAATTACATATATAATTAGCTCACCACAACATTTATACTTAAAATACATGAATATACGTGCCTTTATCCTCAAAATTTAGCTAAAATAAGGGTAAATTGGGATGCTTGGGTGCATAAATATGCCCGCTACTCCTAATGATCGATAGGCCCCATAGACTTTGGTTCATTTGAGAGTGAATTTCTATAATAAAACTGAGGATTTCCTATTTCAATGGGTCTAATGGTATGTGCACTTCTCTGAACCTTTTTCCCACTATCCCCAAGTTCCTTAGTAGTCCTGTTGGATCCAAATTTGTCGAAGTGTTCATCGAAATTCCAATCGATACAGGACTAGGTGGTGTGTTGGCTTCATTATGAACACTTCTTGTTAAGGTGGTTACGGTACCATCCATCTTTGTTATAAAGGAATTACTTGATGTTATATATATATCATCCCTTTCACATCTTCTTCCATACAAAATGTTTCCTTAGATACATCCATTAGCCCATTCATGAGAGGTACCTATCTCTGTTTCACTATGACTTTACATCACTTGGGACTGGATTGGTCCTTACATGTTTTCCATCAGACTCTTCTTTGCGAAGGTGCCTGGTCATCTTCTCATTCTACAACTAGTACAATTTATGGAGCTAAAGGGTTCGACAAACTTGTAGTAAGTGGGTCATTGAGTTGGTCGTCGTTGGTTGGACTATTATAAACAATTGCAAACATGATAGTGGTTTTGAATATGGAGGAAGTGGTAATCTAGCAAAGAGTAGAATCAAATGGTCGAAATAATATCACAACTATCTATCCCCACAAGCGGTGCCAAATTATTTGCCAAAAAAATCGTATGGGTGCAAAAAAAGTTAGATTTATGAAAAACGGATCAAAGGCAAATGAAGTAGGTTCGAGCAAACTTCTTTTCTTTTTTAGATAAATCCAACAGATGAAATAAATGAAACGAACATAATTTACTTCAAGAAAAGAATAAGAAATCTTAAAATTAGGATTCTAGAACAAGAGCATAAACAAGAAGATCTTTCTATTATCAACGCTCAATCAAGAGATAATGTATTACAAGTGAAAAAATGAGATGAAAACTTATGGTAATACTGATAAAGAGTGAGAACGCAATCAAAGATACTTCATCCAATACTAAGCATCATCGATCGTTCAATAGTAATATAACCCAACTAGTGAGTTGGGGTTGAGTCCCAAGGGAGCAGTTCGTACTCAAGAATCAATAGAAAAGCATAAATATGCTCAAGTCAATCATAGCTAAAAACATTTACGAAGAAAACATAATTCAAGTTTGGGTGACACAAGTGTAAAATATCAAAGGGGGTTTTGTATTCAATTATAAAACAACAAATAACGCGAAAATACAAATATGGAGACATGATTCTTGGGATGTATTGGATTATGGGATAAGGTAAACAATCGGGTAATTACAATTAATAGTAAATAGCTGCAAATTAGTGAATAAGCTAGACTTTAGTGGGGGTAAACTTTCTCTCGAACAATTTATCCCGAATCAAATTGGTTTCTCTCGAACACTAATAAGCAGCAATGAAGCACAACCCTCGCTCCATTCACTCTCTCGAGCTGAATGTGTGGAAAAGGGGTTTAGGATTCACTCTCTCGAGCTGAACTCATGACAACCCAATACCCACAGACCATCGATTAAGTAATTTTGGTTTTAAAACCTCTCTCTCGAGCAAGCCAAAAACACAAAGTTAAGATTGTATTTGCCACTACAACCCATTAAATTCAACCACAATTACTTAACAAAATTACTTTAAACAGCAAATAAACTCTATCAATTAACAATACCCAGCAGTTAAATCAACCCATTATCACATAATCACACCCCAAGAATTAGGGTTTTAGCTAGAGATAGTAAAAGGTAAAAATCGTTACCAAGTTCTGTTTTCATCAATTGGGTACGATTGATATTGTCTTTACAAAGGTCTAAGGTGAAGAATCTTCAACACCCACTTCCAATTTCTTAGAAATGGAAATCTTCAAAGCTAAGGAAATAGTGTCTCTCTATTCAGTTCTAATCTCTAAACTTCAAAAACTGAATAATACTGAAAACTATTGAATGTTAGGTACTAAACTAAGAATTTAAAAATGTATTTATAGTTGTCAAAAATGTGTTGCGAAGGTTCAGTCATCATAGTTAGTCGGGATTGCCGATCCAATCGGTGATCCTCCCTTTGGTCATCTTCATCGCCGTTTTGCTTTTGCCTTCAGCATCTTCAGGTTCTGTAACTTTGGTCAATATGGCACTGCATCGCGAAATCGTTCAGCGACTCGCCGACTACTTCATTTTCTCGCCGACTAGACTTTCTCCTTCGGGGCTTGGCACTCTGAAACATTAGGCAAGACCTTGGCCGTTTGGCGACTCGCCTAATGGGTTAGGCGATCCTCAGACCTTCCTTCCTTCGTACTTTCACCTGCCTTGTTCTTTTTTGCTCAATAGTGTCCATACTTTGTTCCTCAATCCAAATACCTGAAATTCAAGGATTTACATCAGTTATTGGCACAAAATATGCATCTGAGGACACTAAATCTATTCAAATAAAGCCGTAAATGAGTCCAAATTGCGGACTCATCAACACCCCCAACTTAAACTTTTGTTTGTCCTCAAGTAAAACTCAAGTTCAGCAGTTCAAAAAGGATGTCTCAAATAGTGCTACACAAGACTCAATCATGAATGCACACAACAAGACTCAACTTACTCATGCAAGGATCAATTGTGCACTCAAAGACTCAAGTTGTGACTCACCATTACCAAAGAATCTCAAGCTCACATTACTTGCTTCAAATACAAGTTCAAGCTCAACAAAGGTGATCAAATGCCCTCACACAAAGAATGATTCCATATTCACACATAATGGTTCATCAATTTAAAGTTTCGGAATCAAATGCAATGCTCACACTCACAAAGATGAACACAATGTATGATTTCACCCATAGGTTTGCCCGTATTTTCCAACCAACATTTTTTTCAGCTCACTCAAGATCAAAAATGTCATTTCAAGGCTTGTAATGGGGCTGAGGGCAAATGTATGGTCATTTAGGCTCAGTGGCTATAGTCCTCATGATATGTGGTGTGAACCACACTTCTTTTCCTTTTCTTCATCATTTTTCATTCGTGCAAATCTCTCTAATCGGGTCACCCTCACATCAGCTGAATGAGCCAGATGTCCCATATTCAGGATAATCTCATGTGTAATCTTGGTCTGTTGGGAGGAAGTGGAGGTGCCTGGAGCCTGTGAAGAAGAGGAAGGAGAGGCAGAAGTACCTGAAGGCTCGGAGGCCGGGGTAGGCAAAGATGCCTCTGTAGGTATCGCATCTATATCCACCTTCGGGGATGTATCCATCGGAGATGCCCTCCTCCTGTCAACCTCCTCTCTAGTATACTCAGCCTTAATGCGCCAGATGTCAGTGGAGGAAGACGGGGTTACCTCAATGTCCCTCGTATCATCTCGAGGTACTCCAACTCACTGCATAAATCTGTGATCAAGACTGGGAAAAGTAATTGGTATCTGCTTCTTCTTCTTCTTCTCCTTCTCCTCCTCCTCCTCTTCTTCTTCTTCTTCTCACGATCCCAATATTATAATAGTCATTGGTATCTGCAGGGAAATACTTATCCATAATTAAGCTTTATGGGATGATATTTTACACATGTCAAATTCATAGTTCTTTTTGATGGACTGATATTTTGCATAATTTGTCTTCTTCTTCTTCTCCCCCTCCTCCTCCTCCTCCTCCTCCTCCTCCTCCTTCTTCTCATTCTTCTCTTTCTTCTCCTTCTTCTTCTCCTTTTCCTCCTCCTCCAACATTTAAGCTCTATGGGATGATATTTTCCACATGTCAAATTCGTGATACTTTTTTATGGACTGATATTTTGCATAAATTGTCCTAAATTATACTTGATCTTCTTCTTCTTGATCTTCTTAGTCATGCTGATGTTTCCAACGATTTCAAAATTATAATAGTCACAAGTATTTGCAGGGAAACACTTATCCAATATTTAAGCTTTATGGCATGATATTTTCCACATGTCAAGTGATACTTTTTTACGGACCGATATTTTGCATAATTTGTCCTAAATTATTATTCTTATTCTTCTTCTTCTTCATAATTTGTCCTAAATTCTTCTTCTTCTTCTTCTTCTTCTTCTTCTTCTTCTAAATCAATATTCTTCTTCTTCTAAATCAATATTCTTCTTCTTCTTCTTCTTCTTCTTCTAAATTATTATTATTATTCTTCTTCTTCTAAATTAATATTCTTCTTCTTCTTCTTCTTCTTCTTCTTCTTCTTCTTCTTCTAAATTAATATTCTAAATTAAATTAATATTCTTATTCTTCTTCTTCTAAATTAATATTCTTCTTCTTCTCTTCTTCTTCTTCTAAATTAATATTCTAAATTAAATTCATATTCTTATTCTTCTTCTTCTAAATTAATATTCTTCTTCTTCTAAATCAATATTATTCTTCTTCTTCTTCTTCTTCTAAATTATTATTATTATTCTTCTTCTTCTTCTTCTAAATTAATATTCTTCTTCTTCTTCTTCTTCTTCTTCTCTTCTTCTTCTAAATTAATATTCTTATTCTTCTTCTTCTAAATTAATATTCTTCTTCTTCTCTTCTTCTTCTTCTAAATTAATATTCTAAATTAAATTCTTCTTCTTATTCTTCTTCTTCTTCTTCTTCTTCTTTCTTCTTCTTCTTATAAATTAATATTCTTATTCTTCTTCTTCTTAAAAAAAATAATCAATGTATCGCAAATGTGAATCATTTGAGTGAATTATATATTAACAAAATTTTAACATTGAGAAAATTTCATATATAAAATTTGAAACTGTTTAGATGTGATTTCGAGGTGACGAGATTGAATTTGTCAATTTGTACTTTTTGTATGGTTAGTGTATACTTCACATATAGTTAAACTATATTCAAATTTTTTTAGTGTATCGCAATGTATACAGTCAGTGTATTACTTATGTACATGTAAAGGGAATGTATACTTTCGATTACTTTTGATAAGCTATATTATACTGCATAGTCAAAATATACTTTCTAAGACTTTTGGCTAATGTTTTATATAAAATAAAATATGAATATATTTATCGTAAGCTAGTTATTTATTTTAAATATATGAAACTACCCCTACAATGTAGCTAGATCAAAAGTTAAACAACACCGAAACAACCGATTTGCGTGAATCTCCCAGAAAGTGTATAGATAGAAACTTTGCATTTGGAAGGATGACTAAGGAATTAGGATAAACAAACAAACGATTTGTTGACCAGACTGTTGTTGCATGAAAAGTACTTTTTTCGTGAATTCACAAACACGAAGCTTGAAGCTTTGATGGGCTTAAAATAAAAATAGTACATGAAATAACTCATGCAAACCAGAGAAAACTGGAACTGGATCCCTGAACTCAGATTATATGTACTGAAATTTAAATGATAGAATCATCCAAATTAAATTAAAGATCCAGTTTATGATAGAAGCAAGCATTTTATGGGAAATAAAGGATTCAACTCTCGAGGTAAATCATTTTAAGGGAAATCTTCAACTGATGATTCGATTGAGAGAGTAGTAAACATTTTCATTATGCTGGCATCAAAGTCTGTCATCTCGGAGAGGTAAATAGAGTTGAAAAAAAATACTATCGACATCAATCTGAACTCATCTCGTTAATGCTAGCAGGAACCTCTGGCTTCTCCTAGCTTTCTCTATATATCTTGAATCCAAGGACATTGCAGTTAATATACAGAATCTGCAGTTAAATCTGAAGTGCAGCTGCTATGGGAGCAGCAAGGCTCAGAACCTCAAATGGTTTTTTGTCTTTCACCTCCTTCACAGTTTGAGGGCATGAATCTGTGATCCAGAAGTAAGTCATTCCATTCTCAGGACTACCTGAACAAGTTAAGAGGTAAATAGTGATGCAATCATCTGATAAAATTCAAACAAAACCCAAAACAGACATTCACAAAGTGGAATTGTGCAATTCATTGAGAAACAAAACTTTCAGATATGGTAGTATATTTTTAATATTGGTTTTCGAAACAACGAAAATTTCAACCAAAAAAGGAGAAAGATCATGCTTCAGAAACACTTGGTGCCTAAATCTGTTGTATTGCTTGCACCAAAATCTACTCTTTAACTTGCCAAATAGCAAAATTTGATTAGTACAATATTTGTCCAGTCTACCATTTTATGAGGGAGTTCTCTCATGAAAATGCAAAGTAGGGATGTGCAAGTTGAAAAAAAAAAAAAGAGCACTATTCTGTCAAAAGAATAGTAGAGAATTTTTTTAAAAGGAGGACATTAAAGCATGATAGTTCATTATTTAGGCAAAAACTTGTTAGAAGATTTATGAAAGTCAAACAAATCAAAAGAGTTCTCAAACACGATGCTAGACTTGGGCCTCATTTGTTTTCATTAATGATTAAGACGTCTGAATTTGAATATTAATATGTTGTATTATGATTTGATAACTAAATAATTAAGACTGTTCATTTGAATAAGATTATCCTTATTTAAAAATTAATAAATATAAATTCGATAAAATATTAAGTTAATGTAATATTATTTCCACAATATATTCTTAAATAGTTATATGGCACTTGGTGGTGGTGTGGGTGACGATTGGGAATAATGTTAGGCTAATGGTGGTGTTTGTGTGTAGTAGATATGGTGATGATTTCTGAAAATAGTGGTTGATGATGCTGACGACTTATAATTGTGGTGAATGATAGTAATAGCTAATGGTGTTTGTGAATGATGACGGCAGATGATGATGATATATAGTGGTGACTGATGGTGATTGTCAATAATAAGATTGTTATTATAATGATGGTTGGTGGTGATTGTAAATGGTTGTTAGGAGTGTTGGCGACGGATTGTAGCGACTGACAACGATGATGGTTGTGACTGAAAATAGTGTCTGTGAGTGGTGGGAGGAGGTAGTTGATAATGGTGGGCAGCAATGATGGGCAGTGAATTGCCACCTTTACACACAACCTTAAATAGACATCTTCTTAATGATATTAAGATTTTGCTACAGATCTTAATCATTTAAATCTATTCAGACCCATTAAGTGGTTACAATAACAGTATACCCAGTGTTATCCCACAGATGGAATTGGAGAGGGTGGTGTGTATGCAGCCTTATCCCTACCTTGTGAAGGTAGAGATGTTGTTTTTCGATAGACCCATTAGGTGGTTGTAACATTTTAAAAAAAACACACACTAAATAGTTAAAATCCGAATAATTAAGATCTAGGCCTAAAAAATAACCAAACTTAATGACTGAGATCTGAATGATTAAAAGGCCTCTTTAGACATATTGCCATTTGCCACAACCAATCCTAAAGAAGGAAATTCTTCCTAACTAATACAAGAATCAGAGAATACATGCCTACCTCCTTTGTCATGGCTAAAACGCTGCCACGATCTGTTTGGAAAAATTCCGTGGGTCACATAAGCACTTATCTTTTGAGCTCCATGTTTAGCCAACACTTTCTGCAAAAAGCAGAGACTAGTTTTGTTACATCAAATAAGAAAAGAGGAAAGAAGTGAATCAATTTTCAAGAATTGTTAATTCAATACAACATGGCCACATTTTCATATTTCTTCCCTGCATCTAAGCATTTTAAGCAATGCTCATTCTAATAATTAGATTTGTTAAAGAAATATGCGTGTGCGCTACTATGACCCTCCAACACAGGAAAAGAAATCTAAACTACTACATTTACGATGGATACTTCCTACAGCTTTAGAGCATACATAACTAACAACTATGAAGCCTTACCTTAAATTCATGGATCCAAGATGGTCCGCACTTTGTCAATTCTACTTTTAAATGCTACAACTTCATTCACTACTATCAACCTATGTTGCTTGGACTTGGGTGTAGGTACCCAATATGGTTGTGGATCTAGAGGTCAGATTCCTCATCAAATAAATTTTAGGATGGGGTGGTATGGATCTGAGTGCCAACATAGTGCTGGGATACGACCAACAAATGTTATATTGAATTAGGTAGGACACTCGTCCTACTTCGTAGATTAGAACAAAGAACTAGTAAGTTCATTATTTGTGGTACTACTTCCAACCTTTTATTGTTGGTTAAGCCATCTTTTTCTAAAAAGGGTTGTAGATATAGCAAAAGGTTCTCATATATATATATATATATATAAAGAGAGAGAGAGAGAGAGATGGCATAAACCCTAATATCGAATCAAATACCCAACAAACAATATTTCTTGGTAATAATATAGTCAAAGCACCCAAGGTAAGTCCACCAAATCATGCAAGGGAACCAGAAAGAATTTTCGGGAGTTACGAAGGAGGCTTCAAGCTCATATTGATTATGGGTTGAAAAGGGGGATTGAACTCTGTGTGACCGGATTTCCCGGTTTTCCTTGGTATCTTAGTGGTAGAGTGGTTGGCTATTAACTGATTGTTCGTAGATTTGAATCTTACTCGAGGAGATTTGATTGATTCTGAATTCTTGAATTCAAAAAAGAGAGGCTCACTTTGCCCGTTAAGGCAAGTAACCTGTTTCTTGCCTTAATTTCTCCTGCATTTTATCTCGTCGTATCACCATCAATACCTTGGTCTAGGTCTGAGACAATCCTTTGTTCCATAGCCTAGGGCTAGTTTGTTAAACTAGTCAAAAGCAAGTTGACCAAATTCGGTGTTAATCCCACACCCAAATCGTATCAGAACGATTGACATGATTTTGAAGGGTACGAACAATATAGTTATCAACTTCCTGAATGAGGCAAGCTTTTCACTCATCAGAGATTGTGCAAAACGAAAGATTATACATAATAGTTTCTTCACCAATTTCTGCCAAGTAATTCAAATTAGTCACAATGGATATGAGTTGCAAGAGTACCATAACTTCTATTTAGGAGTATTAGACTATAAGAGTTAACACTTTTCCCTTTCTTTTTCCAAAACAGACTAGGTCATCAATTTATAGCTAAATGTGCCAATTATAGCCTAATGTGATGATAAGTAAATTTGCCCAGATGTAGACTGTAGACTAGCAGACAACACTACTAGGGGCCTGTTTGGAAAAAAACCTGTTTGGTTATAAATTGTGTCAGTTTTTCACTCCAAACTTGAGAAAAAGTTTTTCAAGGAAAAAATTTCCCTTACAAAAAGTTCCACATTTTTTCAAATGAAATACATGTCCAAACATAACTTCAACTTTCAAAAACCTTTTTTTCAACTGAACTTCAAATATGACTTCTTGTTTTTTCAGATATCACTCAGTTCATTTCCAAATGCTTTCTCACCTGGCATTCTGTTAGAGTGCCCCCTGATTGTACAAGATCATCCACTATCACAACATGACGCCCTGCAGGGTTTCCCTCCTTAATCCGTACAATTCGTTGATCACCTTCCCTAACTTTAGCACAGACAATCTGATAATCAATATACGCCATGTCAATGAGCACCACTAACATGGTTCCAGATATAAAGCAAATTGAAAAACAAGATGTAATATTTCAATGAAATGATAAAAAAATTTTAGCAGTTTGATTATTCAAGGACCCAACAAATTGCAAGGAAAGAGACTTAATTCAAAAAACAAGAAGATGATGGTGTCTCCCCAATCTGCCAAATCTAGAAAATAAACACCCAAAATAGCATGGTGCTGTCGTCAATATCAATACAGACATGCACACCTCATGTGATGACATCTATGATTGTGAAATTAAGGAATGAACAGTTGCAACAATCATGTTCAATTTCTTTTGACAATTTTAGATTGTGGTGCTTTGTAATCACGGGCGAGAAGGAAGTAAACTTCGTAAGCTCGGCACTTTCAGAAATTCATAACATAGCAGGATCTACTTCTCTCTTCCCTAGCCTCTCACCAAACATAAAGCATCAAGCAATCATGCCTTAATCTTAGGATCAATAGAATGGTGTTGTTGTCAATAACAATACAAACATGCCGTAATCAACTTGCCTCTCTACCTCCCAAGGTAGGGTATGGTCTCCATACACACTACCAGGGCCGTATCGACAAGATTGGGGCCAAAAGCCAAACTTTATAAAGAGGCATTGATTGTTTTTTCTAATTGACATATATAAATTGGATAACAATAACATACCTAGTGTAATCCTACAAGTGAGGTTTGCAGATGATAGGATGTACATAAACCTTATGAAGTAAGAATGTAAACAATGCAAATATAAAGTAATTAGAATAATAAAACCTGACTTAAAAATTTGAGAAGTTGATATAAAGATATCGAAATAGTATTATGTTGAATTTGATAAGTAGATTTAATGATATCAAAATAGTGTTGTGTTGCTTCAATATAATGATAACTTGTTGCAATGCTTGAATTTGAAGAAGACATCAAAAAACAAATTTGATCTTTTTGTATTGAGACAACAAGAGATTTTGTATTATGCAGAAGATTTAATCGTTTGGGAGACTTCTAAATATTCAATAATAAGAGAATTTCTGAAATGGTAAGCACCCCTTGCTGGTCGTGAGTTTGAGTTACCAAGGGAACAAATATGGGTTCATGTGGCATCAGAATATAAATGAGGCAAAACAATAGATTGCCACGTACGAAAGGATACTACAATTACCTAAGACTATTCCATTTCTCAATTATTACAACGACCCCTATGTTAAATAAAATAAAAAGTTATTATATTTTCTACCCAATATATTCTTTACAAATTTAATAGTACATCAAAAAAATATTCATGTACTATTCAATTTGAAAAGAATCTTTTCAATAGAAAATATAATTTTTATCTCTCCCTATATATATATATATATTTTATTTTTATTTTTGAGAAGGTAACAACTTGTATTCTATTTCCACAAAAACAGAAACCTGCCACAACAAGTTACAGGTTTCCTAATTACAATTGAGGAGGAGTATCTAGAAGATCTTCAACCCTTTTAACAAAAATTTACAATGTTCCTAAGACATCCATACTTGATTCTAGATCTTCCCTATACTCTTGTTTACACCAAAAATGAAACAAAACTAAGCACTTCATCTTCATCTTCTGGCTATTGTTGCTCTTGTTTTGATGGCACCTGAGGTTTCTTTCTGTCCAAGCAGCCCACCAGATACAAGCTGGTATAATTTTCCACCTATCCTTATGGTCTGACAGGTTAGCATAACTGCTCCAGATCTTTAAAGTCTGATCTATTTTCCTTGGCATTACCCAGTTCAGACCCTTCTTACTTAGAAACATTTCCCATAGTTGAAGGGTAATCCTGCAGTGTATAAAAAGGTGGGTTACAGTCTCAGCCTTTTCTTCACAGAAAAAACACCTAGGACTTAGCTGTATCCCCCTTTTCATGAGGTTTTCTTGGGTTAAAACAGCTTGTTTGGCCACAAGCCAAGTGAAGCAAGAAACTTTATAAGGAATTTTGACTTTCCATATAAGCTTCCAAGGCCAGTCCTCAATCTGATTATCATAAGGGTTAAATTTTTTATAGGCCCCTTTCACACTGAAACTACCTTGACTGTGGCCTTTCCACTCCAATCTATCTTGATCAGTTGAAGTTCCTTTGAATTGCTCCAATTTGCTGTAGAACTCAACTAACCTCAAAATCTCCCAGTCATTAAAAGGTCTTCTAAAGCTCAAATTCCATCCTTGATTTGACCAGACTTCGGCCACGGTGGCCCTTTGTTGTTGGTTTAGGGTGTAAATATCATTGAAGGTGTCCCTTAGGGGGGGTTGATCTAACCATTTGTCTTCCCAGAAAAGTACCTTCCTGCCATCTTCTGTTCTTATGCTGGAATTTTCTCTAAGCTTTGGCCACAGGTTTCTAATAGACCTCCAAAGGTTGATCCCATAAGTATCAGTGACCATTCTGGTGGTCCAATGATCTGCCATTTCATACTTCAGCTGGATTACTATATATATATATATATAATACATCTTTGGGAAAAATTGGGGCCCCAAGCAATGGCTTGAGTGGTCTTATGGTCGAGCTAGCCCTGCACACTAACCTGCCCAGACCCCTCTTGTGGGATTACATTGGGTATGTTGTAGTTGTTGCATCTTCTCTTTATTTTGCTTTGTGAGGGGAAAGTGAGGGATCATTTTATAATATTAGCCACTATGTACTTATTCATGTGGTTTATGGACTCCAACTTTGGGCACAGGTACTTCAGCACATATTTAGAAGTCAATACTCCTATTTTCAATTTGTCTTGTACAATTTGAACTTATTTTAAGTAGTTTATAGCCTCCAGTTTTGGACATTAGTACCCCATTGCAATATAAAGGTCAATAGTCCTACTTGCAATCTGTAAATTACAAGTGCAGAAGGAAAAAACTTGAAATATTCTCATAGGAAGGGAAATATTATTCAATCCCTCATTAGAATGTGTAAGAACAAAGTTTATGAACATAAAAGCATGAATACGAATGTCTAATCATCATGCTGATGGAGTTATTTTGAGCACCAAATTAGTTTTGAAGGAATACCATTGGAAAATGCTGAAGCTGCTTGTGAAAACGTTTCCATGCACCATCATCAGGAAAAGCTATAGATATCTACAGAGAGAAACAATACATTTCAATTTTTTTGATGAAGAGAAACAATAGATGTTAATTATTAGCACGAAAATTATTTAACCATTGACCACTTCCATTAGTTCAACCATATAACTAGTAAGTGAAAGCACAGCTTCCTGCAATGTCATAAGCACATCTGTTATGTGAACTAAAAGCTTTAGGACCAAGAGCATTATATTTCTTTTTGCGTCTTCATGAAATGGGAATAGCATCTCAAAGGAATTTGTTAACATTAACATCATATGTTGGACTCAAAATTCTAACTAATTCATGCTTGAATACTGAACCGCTGAATCTAAACATGATATCTGATTGAGAGCTAACAGTTTGAGGAATCTGAACTGGAAACCAAAACTAGAACAGTTCTTAAGAAGCCTAAAAAACTAATGGGTGTGTCCCAAAGGCAATCAAGCTCAAATGACAATGGGAGAGCAGGGTTGAAATCCCAGCAGAGGAACAACAGTAGGTATCTTTCCATATGTCTTAAGTGTTGATGGACAAAGATACCAGTATCTACACTAGCGGGAGGTAGCAAGTATCCGGTGGATTAGTTGAGTTGTGGCCAAACCGGCCCAGACACCAGCATTATCAAAAAGGAAAAGAAACAGTTTTAAGCTTGAGCTTTGAGGTAGAAAACTCTGCCAGATTAGATGCTTTGATTCTAGTAACAGTCATTTTTATCAAAGAATGCCGAGTTATATCCACCCAGATTACCCATCAGAGTTTGAACTGAAGGGATAGATGCATTTAGCCTAATGAGATGACAAGGATATTTGTTTCAATATCCTCATGATCCCTTCAGCTGTTATATGCTATAAAATTTATCAACATGTTAGTTTACTGTAATTTCTCAATATCAGATTATGTAAAGAATCACAATGCAAAATAATGTTATTCCCACAACAGATGTCAAACATAAGATTAATTTGTCTATGTTCTGCTTCATACCAGGATAAAAAGAACGGAAAAGAAACTCAGTGTTGTCAGAAGTGAAAAACTCAAAAAAGCGCTTCAGGTCAATTCTAGCTTTAAGCGGAAAGCACAATTTAAGTGTGGGCTTTCCTAAAAAATAGGCGTAATGAAGGAAATATATATATATATATATATATATATATATATATTTATATTTATATAATTCTAGAAAAACATAACAAATTCATTCGTAATAGTTTCCTTAACAACTAATGCACTTTTTTGCCGATTATATTTGTTGTTTAGTACCGCTCAATTCAAGATAGAATTCATAGCAATGAGTGTGCATGCTTTAGTGCCTTGACTACATTGAAGCATAACTTAAGCAAGTCGAAGAGCCTCCCATGTCTTTTCTAAGCTTCAGGAATTAAGTGCGCCTTAAATTAGCCTTTGAGAACACAGAAGAAACTTACATTGTCAGAGTCAGGGAGTTGTTGTAGTCTATTTAGGAGCAATGGGATCCCGCTCTCAAAGCATGGTAGTATATTGTCTCCGAAGTAGAATCTCTCCTGTAATCAGAAAAGTCATATAAACAAGTGTGTTAGCTTTACAACAGGATGACATAAACCTGCATGAAATAACATCACTTTTTTTGCAAAGCCTCGAATTTGGTGTACACCTGCAAGGCATGGATATCAAATATAACTAAACTAGTTGGTCCTCCTCGAGGAACTGGGGTGTTCGACAAAATCCTGGCAAGTGTAAAAGCTGTGGCAACATCACCTTCATCCTCCATACGCTCAGATGTGCCCGTTGGGAAAAACGGAAGGACAAGTGTGAATGAGGAAACGAAGAGCTTTGGCAATGCATAAATGACGGATAATTGCTCAAAAATTACTCCAGGAGAACTAAAGGAAGCAAGAAAAGCTACATGCTGTCCACGGATGCCATGAGCATTAGATATGAATAAGTTGGGGAATCCATCTTCAAAAGTCCTGAATTTTATTTTGGGATAAGGTGAAGATCAAAAGTGCTGAATTATTTAATACCAAATCAACTTTGCAGAAAAAACTCTACAACAGACAGTACTTGAGTTACTGTTACTGAATAGTTTATGTCTCATCTACAATGCAGCAATAGAGATCAGAAAATCCAATAAATTCTACCCTCATTTTGATCCATTATCCAAGTCCAGATAAAGAAATATATCCAATAGAACTTTTAGTTCAAAATTATGTTGACAAACATGTTACTAAAGTGCCAAGAAGGAAACTCTGATCTCATAGTAAGCAGGCAAAATTCCAATTTCCAAAAACTATCCTCACGGACCTAGTAACCAGGACACATTTTGTACTTCCTTTGCCCCCATTTAATGTTACACTAAAATTGACACATTAGTATACTTTGTATTTGTATAGCATGCATTGGAACAACAAATTAGCCAAACAGTTAAAAGTTCTGGTTTAGTACAGATCGCTTAATAAATGCTGGTGAGACCCCCCACCCACCACCACCACCACTTTTTATTTGATAATCGTGGCGTCTGAGCCAGCTTACGCGCATCTCAACTAATTCAACAAGATTGTTCCCCTTTATTTCTTCTAGGTCTTTAAGAGTTAGTTGATCCGTCCGAAACACTTTCTATCTTGGGACATCATAAACGCTCAATGCCATTAAATTTTATATTTTGATATGATGTTTTATTTATGAAACTTTCATCCATGGATCATTTTTATTTCTCATCAAACGAATGGCATATTCAATGTATCTTCCACAATCACTAATTAATTGTTCAAGTCCAAATGTATGCTAAACTCAGCACCCAATCAAATTTGAAAGAAAAAACATGATATCACTACAAAAATTTGATAAATGAAACTATATTTTAAATTCTACAAAGTTGTAACATTATATAAAATAAGAATGTCAGATATTTGATACGAAGGAGAACTAATTGATTTCCAACAATTTGAAGCCTAAACATACTTAATTAAATTCCAAAGGAAAGTAATCATACCTCCAAGTGATGCTACGAAGCTCAATGGCGTCAGATTGGGAAGCAATTCTCTCCGCAAGGTCCTTCATTTCATTGCAATAGAATAAGCAAACTCTTTTAGAATTCTTCCTAGAAGAACCTAAAACAGCAGCTGAAGCCATTGGAATGGAAGGAGGTTTTAGAATAATATGAATTGGATCAGTGCCGGAAACACAACGAACCGTCCACCTTTGACTATTCTCGAATTCACATCGAATGGAAAAATCCTTACGGTTGAAGGATCGGATGGGTGTGGAATTACGTAATTTGTTTGAGGAATGAGAAGGTGGTGCAGCCAGTCGCTGTGGCGGAGACGGCGGCGTTGTGGCTGACATGTGTGTCAATCTTTTGGATGTGCAATGAGTAAGATGGGAGATTGGGAGGTATGTGCTGTCGTTAGCTGCGTGTGCAACGGAAAAATACTACTATGTCATGCTCTTTGACTTTATAGGAAGTTTAAAAAGAAATAAGTGGTTTTTTTTAAAAACAAATTTGTAAATATTTGTGATAAAATTAATATTTTAAAATTCAATTATTAAGTAATAAATATAAAACTGTATCCATAAATTGATACAGCCACAATAATAATTTAAAAGTTGTGTAATTACCTATTTTTACAAGTTAAACTTTATCAATAATTAAAATTATTTACTTATGAGGGTTACTAGACACGATTCAAGTTTTTATCCCCAAGTCAATACTACTAAATAATCTGGTTAAACTATGAAAATAATAAAACTTAGAAAAAACATACATTAACTCTGAAGCATTGGTCTACGAGACACACCTATGGACAGTAGGAACGGAATCGTAGAAAGTGAATTGAGTTTTGAAAAATTAAGTTTCTGAAGTTTTACAAACGAATGAACAGGTTGAAGTGTAGGAGTTTTGACAAGCCATTGATGGCACTCTAGGATGGATTCAGAGTTTGGTTTAAGACATTAGTCCTAGGGAAGGCTTTGACGGTTCGTAGTTGGTTTTGTGGATCGTACGGTGGTCTCGTTGAAAGGTTCTAGACTTGGTGAAATTTTTGAGTTAAACTTGTGTTTTGTGGATGGGGTCTACAGACCATAGAAAAATCAACAAATCGTAGAATGGTCTTGTGAGAACTGACTGAATTTTTGGATTTTGGTTCTACGATTGACCAGGACGTGCCGTAGGAATTCCTACGAACCATCGGTCATAACTGTAGGGCTGTTCGACAATTATTTCTTAAGGGTATTTGATTTTTTTCTATGTATCTAATACCTATTCTATGTCGTTTTGATCCTGATTTCATGACCTGTAACTACCCTTCTACCCCCAAAGCTTCCCCAATTCTTCCATTCACTCAAACCCCCATATCTCATCCACATTCATCCATCTCTAATTCTCTACTAAGGTCAAGAAGAAGAAGCAAGAGTTCCAAATCAAGACTCATTTTCATCATTGCTTCTAGATTTTGAATAGCAAGGTATGTAGGGCTTCATTAATGGGTTCCATTCACCCATTGAGCCCATCATTTCTCAATACTCCAAGTCTAGTTTCAATCCAATTGATTAGATTCTCATTCAATTCCTAATGGGTTCAAATTATGTTGATTCAATTGTTCAATTTTGATCTTATTATGACTTTTTTTTTTACTCAATTACATTATTTCCAATTGTTTTCACATGCATACCCATGCATTAATCATGATTTTGACTATGAACCCTAAAAACATGAATTTTTGTAAAAACTATGAATTTATGATTGATATTTTCATGAAATTATGCATTAATTATGAAAATGAATGTTTTTTATGAACTGCTTTTAAATGAGCATCAACGAAATTGTGAAAGGATTTTCTCACATATTAAGGAATCATGGTTTGGTGAAAGGTTTTCTCACATATGCTTGAGTGAAGATTTAATGAGCTTTACTATGATGTTTTAAGCTTGGATTAATATTTAAATTGTGATTTTTCATGTATGATGATATGTTTATGAAAATGACTATTTCGTTGGGATTTAACTTAGCACCAAGAGAACTTTGATGTAGACTCAAATATGATAGTCTCTAGTAGCAACCTCTAGTTCCAAACTACGTGCCCCCGTGTGTTTGCCTTAAATGGACTAGCTAGTGGATCCACATATAACATATGATATTATACAAAGTTCTACTTGGGCAAATAGACTCTCCCTTCTCGATGTGGGAGTTCATCTGATTCCGTGTTATAGAATGGTCTATTGTCTATTAAAGCTAATATCCTACAAAATGAACGAAATTGTTTGTTGAAGATTTATGAAATTTTTCTGTATGATTTTAAAATGCATTGACCATGTTCATGATTTATTATGTTTCTTAAAGGTTTTACTATGCTTAGTTTGGTAATGTATGTTACGTTTACGATTATGTCCTCTTATGCATATCCCTCATTCTTAGTACATTCCATGTACTAATGTAGACTTGTTGTAAAACCTCAGATTTGGGAAAGGCTAGGAAGTGGTCTAACAAGGTTGTCAAGAACCCAAAACTGAACCATAGGACCTTACATGGAGCCCTAGACGGGTCGTGAAGGGGACCACGACCCCTTATGGTGCTCATAACAAGAAGGCAGAACCTGCCCCAAGCACGCTTCCTCCCACGGACCCTTAGACGGGTTGTGAAGAGAGAGACGGGTCGTACAAGTGTTCATGAAGGGGGGGGGGGGGTCAAGTCAGTAGGGGTTTTCCTCGAGTCACGGGGTCAAGGACCATGGGCATCTAAACAGCCCGTGAAGCCCCACATGGACCATGAAGTCATTCGTGAAGACGTTTTATTAGACTTAGAGTTTAGGGTCTACTTCAAATGATCATAACCTTTAGCACAAAATGAATTAGGTGGCCTCTAACCTACCAAATTAAAGATCTCTGAGTCCTCTTTCCATCGCCACCGAGTTTACCTAATTCCAAGCTTGGAGTAAAAAATTATTCCTAAGATAGTAAGGCCCTGTTAGGAAGAAATTCTTCACGACCCATTTGATGGGCCGTGGTAGGGCATGACGGACCGTTAAGGCTTCTATGATGCCAATTCAACAGTTTTAAGTCAGGGACTTTTGGGTCTTTTCCCAAATTGTTTTAACTCAATACTATGTTGTTTTCCTTCTACCCAAAGCCCTATTTGAAGATTTTAAACCCCCAAATCACCCAAACTCAATTCATTTTCTTAAATTACCAAAAGTTGATCAAGCTCCGCACTCAAACATTTCTCTCTCCAGAAGTTGAAGAAGAAGTCAAGTTAGGGTTTCAAGATCAAGCCTCCAAGTCACCATGTTGCTTTTGGACTTTGAACTCCAAGGTATAATAATATTCACATATGGAGTCCTTCCTCAATAGGGCCCCTAAATTATCCAATTTTGTAAAGCTAGAATACCCAATCAAGTTAGGGTTTTCTTCCATGTCATAAGTTCCGTTCAATATTGGTTCAATTGATTATTTTATGACTTTTTATGTATGAATTGAAGTAATTGCATATTTATAAGATGAATCCCCATGAACCCACGCATAACCCATGTTTTCGAAGTCACGATGATATAATGTGGGTCTTAAACCATGAAAGATGAATTTATGAAGATATGCATGTCCTTTTGATGAGATTGATGTAATGAAGATGAGGATGCATTGGCTTTGATAACATGATGAAACTTATGTATTACTGAAAAAGAATGCATGTTAATGAAAGTATGTTTATGACTCAAGAAAGCTTATAGATGAGAGCGTCTATACGTTCTATAAAGCTTGTCCACATGACATGATGGCATCTAGATTTTCCCTCAATGCTTTTCGGGCTATTTTCCTAAATTAGGTCTTGATTATTATGGTATCCGGATATGCCATAAATGATTATAGGCCACGATTTCAAAACTATTTCCATTAGTATTAGGGCATTTATAGCATGAAGTGAATGACTATGATCCTTAAAAGTGATGTTTTCCTAATCAAGATCCAACTTCCAATTGAAGTGTCTACGATCGTACAATAGTTTAGTAACCCAACCAAAGGTTGGGATCATTCCCAAGAGAGTGGTTTTGAGATTTAATAGAAAAATAAATTTTAGTTCTAACTAGTCGTAGCTAAAGACATTAACGATTAAAAACATTGTAAATTAAAGGGGGACCCAAGAGTGTCAATTAGCAAAGGGGGGTTTTGTCACTAGTAAGCAAAAACAACAAAATAAACAATGATTTCTAAGTAATGAGAGGGGATCCTTGGGATGTGACGGGAATACGAGTTAAGCTAGATTATTGGGTACATGCTTTCGATAGAAGATTCATATAATAATTGTGACTAGGCTAAACTTTAAGGGGGATAAGCTCTCTCTCGAGCAACTTACCCCGTTTCAAATGTGTTCCTTTCAGACACCCACTTGCCGCATGAAGACCAGCCTACGCCTTAACCCACTCACTCTCTCAAGTTGAGTGTGTGGACATGGGACTAGGGTTCACTCTCTCAAGTTGAACCTCGTGTCAACCCACTCACACTGGCCATCAATCTAGTGGACTTAGTTTTACGACTTCTCTCTCGAGCAAGCCAAAAACACATGTATAAGCTTGTATTTGCAACTACAAATTCATTAAATTCATCCACATCCGAGTTTGACAGACCCCAATGTAAATTGGTTTTGGGTCTAACGGTGGTTTGAGTCACAATCGCCGAACCGTTCAGTGATTCACTGATTGGACCTGTTGCTCGCCAACCTGTACTTTTCGTTCACTCTCCACACTTCTATCTGCACAATCAACACACCATTATTTTTTCAAAGCAAAAGAAAGCAATAAATGGTTTTGGGTTGCCTCCCAAACAGAGCCTTAGTTAACGCGTGGAACGACGCAAGTCCACCTTCAAACATCACTTTTGGGGTTAGCCATAGTATCACTAGGTAAACCCCCTTGCTGTCTCGGATTGAGGTGAGACGAGATATGACCCATTTGGGTCTCCAATTACTTGATTGAAATAGAATGAGATGTGACGGTCTGGCTAAGGGTAGAAACATCTTCTTTCATGCCTTTCAACATTTTGTCTAACCCTTCAACTTTGTTGAGGATATGCGAGAGCATATCCTCAGACCTACCACCTTCCGAATCCTTGGGCTTCTAGCGCTCATGGGGAGGCACATATCTATCCTTCTCCCCATCTTTCCAGTTTGGATTTTGGTCCCTCCATTCACAATCTCTATCCTTCTAGCTTTCTTCTTTAGCCCAGCCTTGGTTACCACCCTACCTTGGGTAGTTTAAACGATAGCCCCCGCCTTGATTTGCTAGAAAATTTACCTCCTCGTTATATAGGGCTTCAAATTTCATCTCCTTAGGATTTGCACACCCGACCCCCACATCATTGACACTACAGGCACCAACCCCCATGACATTTTTGGATAGAATGTCAAGTTGTGTCATGATTTTGGCCATGTTTTGGTCTCTCTCACTGTCTTTTTCAATCTACTCCTTAGATAGCTTGAATGTGAGAAGGGATACTTGGTCCTCGCGAGTGTACCATGCTCTGTTGATGGTTTTCATGCCATCTAAAAGTTGGGCTGCTACTGCATATGGCTGCTGCATTAAGCCTCCAGGTGAGAGTTGGTTAGCGACACCTTTGTTTACCGAATCTAAACTCTGGTAAAAGTATTGAAGTAGCACGTTGTTTGGCAAACCGTGGGTTGGGCATTGCAGCACCAACTTTTTGAACCTTAGCCAAGTTTCGTGCAAAGGCTCTCCTTCTAGATGTTTAAAGCTCTGGATGCTATCCTGCAGTGACATCATCTTCGGGGGAGGGAAAAATCGCACTTGAAATGCGGTTACCAACTCCTCTCAAGAAGTGATGGATTCACGTGGTAACTCGGCTAGCCACTTGCATGCCTCTCCTATTAAAGAGAAAGGGAATAGCCTCAACCGAACTGACTCTTGATAGATGTTTTTGAATGATAATGGTCCACACACATCTACAAAGTTTTGAAGATGCTCGTGAGGATCCTCATGAGCCATTCCGCTGAAAAGTCTGTTTAGTTGAAAGAGTTGCAACATGGTGCTCGTTATGTGGAAAACTGCATTTTCCTCGGCTGGGGGTAAACAGATGGCTCCAACACCTCCCATGAGATGGGGAGCCATTGATGTTGGGCTCTTGGACATCACTGAGATTTTCGATGTCGTCTTGGTGGCCTACCTGGCTACCGTTGCTACCATTAACACTCATGCTTTTTGAAATATTCACACAGCAAACAAAACAAAACTAAAAATTAAGTAAGTAGATGACAACTAAGAAGAACAAAAATTCTAATAATCTAAGAATTATCAAGTAACACCACTCCCCTTCAGCGGGACCATTTTAATGTTTGCGTAATCGAGACACAACTTCCGATGTAAGTGTCTACGATTGTACACTAGTTTAGTAACCCAACCAAGGGTTGGGATCGTTCCCAAGAGAGTGGTGCATTTTCCTCGGCTGGGGCTAAACAGATGGCTCTAACACCTCCCATGAGATGGGGAGCCATTGATGTTGGGCTCTTGGACATCACTGAGATTTCCGATGTCGTCTTAGTGGCCTACCTGGCTACCATTAACACTCACGCTTTCTGAAATATTCACACAGCAAACAAAACAAAACAAAAAATTAAGTAAGTAGATGACAACTAAGAAGAACAAAAATTCTAATAATCTAAGAATTATCAAGTAACACCACTCCCCGTCAGCGGGACCATTTTAATGTTTGCATAATCGAGACACAACTTCCGATGTAAGTGTCTACGATTGTACACTATTTTAGTAACCCAACCAAGGGTTAGGATCGTTCCCAAGAGAGTGGTTTTGATAATTAATAGAAAAATAAAATTTAGTTCTAACTAGTTGTAGATAAAGACATTAACGATTAAAAACATTATAAATTAAAGGGGGACACAAGAGTGTCAATTAACAAAGGGGGGGTTTTGTCACTAGTAAGTAAAAACAACAAAATAAACAACGATTTCTAAGTAATGAGAGGGGATCCTTGGGATGTGACGAGAATACGGGTTAAGCTAGATTGTTGGGTACATGCTTTTGATAGAAGATACATAGAATAATTGTGACTAGGCTAAACTTTAAGGGGGATAAGCTCTCTCTCGAGAAACTTACCCCGTTTCAAATGCGTTCCTCTCGGACACCCACTCACCGCATGAAGACCAGCCTACGCCTTAACCCACTCACTCTCTTGAGCTGAGTGTGTGGACATGGGACTAGGGTTCACTCTCTCGAGTTGAACTTCATGTCGACCCACTCACACTGTCCATCAATCTAGTGATCTTAGTTTTATGACCTCTCTCTCGAGCAAGCCAAAAAGACATAAATAAACTTGTATTTGCAACTACAAATTCATTAAATTCATCTACAACCACTAAACAAAATCACATTTAAACTTCGAATAGACTATCAGCAAGCAAGACCCAACAATTATCTTAACCCATATTCGCCAAATCACACAACAAGAATTGGGTTTTCTAGCCACACATGTATAAGAGATAGAAATTTATACCAAATTGAGCTTGCATTCAACTGGGTATGAAGATTTAAGTCTTGATACAGGCCAAGATTGAAGAATCCAATAGACCCAAATCCAAATCTTGAAGATGAAACCCTTTGGAACTTCAAGTCTTCAAAACTCTCTCAAACTTAGAGCAAAAATATCAAAAATTACTATTCTATATGAAAATTATAATAATTGTTCGACTCCTAAAACTACAACTCTAACTAGTATTTATAGTTTCCACAGATTTGTGCTGCAGCGGATCATTCAGTGTCATTAGTTAGAATCGCCGATCAACTCGGCGATTCGCCTTTTGGTGTAGTTCATCGCCAGCACCATCCTTCAGCATCATCTGGCTCTGGGTCATAGGGCGACATGGTACTACTTCACGGAACTTCTCGGCGATGCACCGACTGCTCCCTTTTTCCACCGAATTGATCCTTTTCTTTAGGGGTCAGCACACTAGAACAAAAGGCGAGGTGTGACCCTTCGACGACTCGCCAAGTGGACTCGGTGATCTTCAGGCCTTCATTTCTTCGTTCTTTTCAGCCCTTTCATTCCTTTTTGCGACATAGTGTCCATGCTTTCCTTCAAACTTTAAATACCTGAAACTTAACAGTTTTCATAAGATATTAAGATAAAATAAGCATTTGAGGACACAATTTCTTTTAAAACATAGCCCTAAATGAGTCCAATTTGTGGACTCATCAACAAGCTATTATGAAAAGATCATAGATGATGAAAAGTTTTCTCACGCATGGTCTAAGGAGCTATCATAATGATAAGACAAGTTAAGATTAATAAATACTTCGTGGGATTTATGCTTAGCACAAAGAAGATATTGAGATGGAAGCTCTCCCTAGTTATGGTCGGGTCTCTAGTAGCAATATCCTTATCCATTACCTATGTGCCCCCATAGGATTATTTTCTAGATATACATTAGCCAGTGGATCAACTTTAGCTTAGATTTATGGTTCTACCTTGGCAAGTAAGACAATCTTTTTTTGCATGGGAGATATCGGGGTTCCATGTTATAGCTCACATGGTCTCTATGTCGGTTAAGGCTACTTCCCAAAATAATAATAAACTAAGTTTACTTCAAGAAGTATCTCAAATTTGTTCAAAAAACGGTTTTACTTGCATTGATCATGATTTCGTTTTATGTTTTCTAACCCTCTTATCTTATGTTTGACTTGGTCTTTGCATATTACTGCCCTTTTTAGCATGATTTCATTTGAGTACTGGTTATTTTATTTCTTTTGTCTTTACTTTCAGTTTTGAACTTGATGTACGGACTATGTGTCGATTCTCTTCTAATGCATTATATGTCTTGTTGAGATGATGTTTAGACTTCTGCTTCACTTATAAACTCTTATATGTTGAAACTATCTTATGAATCTTTTATATTATAATGTCTTGTATGATATATGCTAATTTTCTTGTATGGGGCCTCTCAGGGTCGTATACACCATGTTATGCCTAGGGGCTACCTTGGGTCATGAAAAACTAGGTATTCAGAGCACAAGGTTTAGAAATGTCCTAGGAAGTCTCATAAGCCACGTCAAGTAGAGTCTTGTTCATGAGTTTGAAGCCCGCCACACTTATGAATGAGAGGTTATAAGATGTTTAGGAAACTCTACTTCTTTCATTATTCTAAAGTCGCGCGATAGAGTGTAACATTAAGTGTACTTCTCTCGTAACCTGTGTTTATGCTTTACAGAATATGCCTGCATGAAGGAATCCCATGAGATGGAATAGGAATGTTCATGAAAATGTGAGACAAGAGGTTCCCTAAGTGTCAGTCGATCCTTTGTTCGAGGAAGTGACTAATAATGAGTTTTGAGTCGCATTTCATGCATCGACCCAAGCTATGATGGCTCAAGAGAATAGAGAGGTTGTTGTTCCCATGAACCCAAGGGTAGGTACGATGGCAACTAGAGTGAGGGACTTTATTAGGATGAATCCTCCGGAATTTTCACGGGTCTAAAGTTGAGGATGATCCTCAAGAGTTCATTGATGAGGTGTATAAGGTGTTGATGATCATGGGAGTGACGCCTATAGAAAAGGCAAAATTGGCCACTTAAAAACTTAAAGATGTTGCTTAAGTTTGGTTCAACCAATGGAAAGAAGAGAGGGCGGTATATGAGGGTCTTCTTGATTGGGAGAAATCTTAGGTTGCTTTTCTTGATAGATTCTTTCCCTTTGAGATGAGGGAGGCAAATGTACTTGAGTTCATTAACCTTCGTCAAGGGGATGTGAGTGTGAAAGAGTATGCTTTGAAATTCACACAATTGTATAAATATGCTCTAACTATGATTGTCGATCCAAGGGAAAATATGACTAAGTTTGTGTCGGGTGCTTCCGACTTAGTGGTGAAAGAATGCGTAACCACCATGCATGTTAAGGCGATGGTTGTCTCCTGTTTGAATGGTTCATGCACAACAAATTGAAGAAGAAAAGCTTAAGGGGGAAAACTAGGGATTCAAAGATGGAAAGAAGGAATGATGGTGAGCTCTCACATTGAATGTTCGATGGAGGTAATCATTCCCAAGGTAAAGGAAGTAGTGAGAAAAATTGCCCAGAGTGTCGGGAGTGTGGGAGAAGACATATAGGTGAGTGTCTAGCTGGTTCAAATGCGTGCTTTGAGTGTGGAAAGAGTGGTCACAAGATAATAGATTGCCCAATTCTCACTGCTAAGGTAAGGGATGGTAGGCAAGATCAAACTCGACAAGATCACGAGGGTTCCCCGAATGTGGTAATTGGTAAGTTATGGTATTTGGCTTGTAGTTATGCTGTAACACGCCAGAAATTTCGTAGGTTGAACTAGAGCCTAAACGTATAGTCAATGAGGTATAAAATGAGCTCCCCTAACTTAGTAGACCATCTAGGTGTGCTATGGTGGTCTATGAGTTAAGGCCTAAGGGAGGGGTGCCAAACAAAAAGGGCAAGCCAAGGCCTAAGGCCAAGGATGCCCCAAATTTGGAGCGACTGCCTCAAACTCCACAGCCATCACCACGGCTCGTGGTCATGACCACGGACCGTGGGAGGCTTTGTGGAGTTTCCTTGGTCGAGGTAGAGGGACCTTCAAGTGTCCCAGACTCTGCCTCACCCTTCATGAGAGGGACCACGAGTCGTGGTCCACTTCACGGTTCATGAAGGTGGGCATGGAGTTCTCTTAGCTTTTAGGGAGTTGGGGGTTGTTAAGGTAGCTACTGCCCAAGGCACCACGGGCACCACTACGGGCCGTGGTGCACTTGACGAGGGAGAGGGGTGGCTCGTGAACATCACTTGGCACCAAGGCTTGAAGGCCTTGCCTCCACAAGGCCAAGTCATGACCAAGACTATCACCACGGACCGTGGTCATGACCACGGTTCATGGGAGGCTCCGTTGTCTTGCCTTGGCCAAGTGATGGCTTGTGCACAAAAGGGGAGCCATTGCCTCCAACACCACGGGCAGTACCATGGCTCGTGGTGCACTTTCACGGTCCGTGAATGTTGGCCGTGGTCCCTGACGGGGACCATTTAAATGAGGAGTTTTGGGACTTTTCCTTTTAAGTCCTATTTAAGTAGGGGTGTTTTGGGTATTTTTAGAGGTTAATTATATATGGTTTTTAAGTCTAAATTCACAAGTTTTGGTCATTATACACAACACCCAATTGAAATCAAAATCTCCCACTTTTCTCTAAACTCTCTCTCTAAAAACCTTAGAAGAAGAAGAATACATTGGAGCTAGGGTTTCAAGGTTCTTTCCCAAATTGCTTGGAGTTTCTCCATTGATTCTCAAGGAATCAACTAAGGTATGGTTGCTTATCACTCTTGGGATTCCTTTCCCCAAGAGGTCCCTTCAAGATATATTTCAAAATCTCCAATTTCTAGGTTTTCAATCCAAAAACGTGGGTCTTCTTTCTAAAGTGAAATTGATGTTATAAACTGAATTTGATTGCTGTTATATGAACAATTATGAATGAATTTTATGTTGTATTTGTGGTTTCTTAAAGAATTCCCCATAAGACCCATGTTTCGCCTTCTTTTCCTAATTCTAACCCTAGTTTGTGTTGGATATTGAGTGAAGGCTATGCATCGAATGTGATGGTATGTAATTCATGTTTTGTATGATGATTCTTCCCTAGGTTATATATAATTTCTATGAAATTAGGGTTGAGTCTTTGAATGAAGCCTTGAAGGCTATGAAGGGAATATGTCAATTGCTTATATTGATGTTGATTATGTATTACTTCATGAATTACCTTGTATTATGTATTGGTTATGAACTGATTGGTGATTGAAGTATGAATGTCCTACGAAGGGAAAGAAGGTATGAAGGTTTGTTCTTCTTTGAACTCAAGTATGGAAGGTGAATTACTTAGATTGTAATGATGCTATACCTAATGTGTTGTTGTGGTGTTGATGACATAGTTTCCTCATCCTTAACCCTCTACACTTGGATTAGCTATGAAATATGTATGTATGTTATGGTATGATTGCTATATGATTGAAAGGTAGTTCTCATGATTATAATGTAAAGTGAAAGGGTTACTCACTTACTAAGTGTTTCTAAAGTGAAAGGATTATTACTCACTTATGAACACATATGAGCTATTATGGTAAGATGTTTACATAAGAGTCTAGTAAAGGCTAATGTGAACTTATGTGATGACTAAAGATGATTACAAAAGGGAATTAGATGCTTAGCACCGAAAGGGAATGTAAATGAGATGGGGGTCTCACGTTTAGTAAGTCTGGCTCCCCACATGGGTTTCCTCACATTTAGCAAGTCGAGATTACCCACGGTATGTATTGTCTCATGAGATGGAAATCCCCCACGTTTAGTAAGTTAGGATTTATAGGAGCAATCTCCTTGACCCTTAACTATGTGCCCACATAGGACTTTAGCTTAGTGGATCCACCTAGATAGCTATGTACGAAAGGTTACACCTTAGGCAAGTGTTAACCCTCTCTTTTCGGTGTGGGAGTAGAACACCGGATTCCATATAGCTCTCATGGTCTATGTCGGTGGCAATATCTCCCTAATGTAAAACTAAATGAAGGTATGAAAGGTGTAAACTCTTACTAGGGCTTTCTTAAGGGTTTATACATTGTGTAATGGAGGGTATGGGACTTCTCTTGCACATTGCACTTGTGGGATCCTAAGAGATGGTTGTAGTAGTGTTCTCTTATGATTATGATGATTATGATGTATGTATGTTGAAGCTATGTTATGTATGATCATTATGAATATGGTAAGTATGATGAAGTATGATCTGATGTATGTATGCATAAAGTAGGTTGCTTAATGTGATACTTGGCTTTGAATAGGGTTATGGGATTCTATTCCTTGCATTGCACTAGTATTACTTGGGTTGTCTACGTGTTGGATGATATTATGTTGGTTTGTACTATGATGCTTACTTTGTGTGCATATTGGATTTACTTGGTAAAAAGCATGTTTTGACTAAAATGACCTTTTATGCATGTTTCAATGGTTTTTATGCATAGTAGCCATACTTAGTACGTGTGTTGTACTAACCCATATTTTCTCCTTTTTCCCCAAACATTTAGGTTCGGGCCGTTGAGGATTCAAGCTTACTTCTCAAGACACTTGGACTTGCTTCCCCAAGTTGGTGAGTCCTCAAGTCCGAGGATAAGACCCTATGATCTAGATTCTATGTTTAGTTCTTTGCTTATGTTGAAAGACATTGTTGTACTTTCCTATTTATAGACTTCTTATTGATGTAAGGGCTAAGTCCCGGTTTTGATACTTCTATGTCTAGATGGTACATTGTGACGAAATTAGATTCTATTTTTCATATATGAATTAAAGTTGAACTTCCAAAGTAAAAGTTTTAAATTTTTCATGTTTTTATTCTATGATACATGCTATGATGAATGCTAAGGTCTTGTATAAGACCTCTTCGAGGTCGAATACGCCGGTAACGACTAGGGGGTGCTATCGGGTCGTTACATATGCATAGTTTGATGTTGGGTTTTTTTCTATCTATGATAAGTATCGATGTGTGATTAGTGTGTTTAAGGTCGATTTTGAAATCCTTGTAGAAATTTCTCATGTGTTTACTTGTATCAATAGTTTTGTGGTTGTTAAGACTTTTGCGCTATGCTTGTGTTGAGGGAGGTGGATTTGAAAACACTAGAGAGGTTTGCTCCCAAGGGGAGATAGTGTGCTTCATAATTGGTGTGTAAGTAGACTAGGTTGATTTTGGAAGAGTTCCTTGTTATAGTTTGATGGGTGAAGGTTCGAAGGCGATGAGATGTCTTAGTATCCCTATCTTTCTTTTTCCTTCTATCATCAGGTCTAGCTTGAAGCTTAGCTCTCATGGTTCACTCTTTAGGTCTCATGTGTCTTCGTCATCCTCATGATTCCTCATGCATGCATGCTCATGAAAAAATTGATTTTTTTCAAAGATATGATTTAGCTTGATTAATTGTCTCATGATTATGTGCATTGCGTATGATTCTGCATGTTTGTCTTATGAAAAGATGTTTTAGAAGTATGTTTTAGCTTGGAGTCGATGATGTTCCTTAGTTATGTGCATTTTTGTTAAAGTTGCATCAATGATTGGGTTGTTAGCTTCTCTTCTATTCTTTTTTGTGCTAGTTTGAGTTCCATTCGAGGACGAATTTTCCCAAAGAGAGATATTGTAATACCTCAGATTCAATAAAGGCTAGGAAGTAGTTTAGCAGGATTGTCAAAAACCCAAAACTGGACCATGAGACCCTAACTAGACGGGTCGTGGGGGGACCACGACCCGTTATAGTGCTTGTGACAAGAAGGTAGAACTTGCCCCAAGAAAGCTCCTCCCACAGACCCTTAGACGGGGCGTTAAGAGGAAGACGGATCATACAAGTTGTCATGGAGAGGGGGGTCAGGTTAGTAGATGTTCTCCTCGAGTCACTGGTGAAGGACCATGGGCGTCTAAATGGCCCGTGAAGCCCCACACAGACCGTTAAGTCGTCCGTGAAGAGGTTTTATCAGACTTCAAGTTTAGGGTCAACTTCAAACGATCGTTTCCTTTAGCACAAAATGAATAAGGTGGCCCATGACCTATCAAATTAAATATATGTGAGTCCTCTTTCCAACACCACCAAGTGTTCCTAATTCCAAGGTCGGAGTAAAAAGTTATGCCCAAGATAGTAAAGCCTTGTAAGGCAAAAAGTCTTCACGACCAGTTTGACGGACCATGATAGTGCATAATAGGCCGTTAAGGCATCCTTAATGCCAATTCGGCAGTTTTAAGTCATGGACTTTTGGGTCTTTTCTCCAATTGTTTTAACTCAATACTATGTCATTTTCCTTCTACCGAAAGCCCTATATAAAGATTTTAAACCCCCAATTCACCCAAACTCAATTCATTCTCTTAAATTTCAAAAAGTTGATCAAGCTCCCCCTCTCGAATATTTCTCTCTCTAGACGTTGAAGAAGAAGTCAAGTTAGGGTTTCAAGATAAAGCCTCCAATTCACCAAATTGATTTTGGTCTTTGAACTCCAAGGTATGATAGTATTCACCTATGGAGTCCTTTCCTCCATAAGGCCCCTAAATTCTCCAATTTTGTAAAGCTACATTCCCCAATCAAGTTAGGATTTTCTTCCATGTCATGTGTTCCTTTCAATATTGATTCAATTGATTGTCTTTTTAAAACTTTTTATGCATGAATTGAAGTAATTGCATGTTTTTAAGATGAATCCCCATGAATCCATGCATAAGCCTTGTTTTCTAAGTCATGGTGATATAATGTGGGTCTTAAACCATGAAAAATGTATTTATGAAGATATGCATGCCCTTTTGATGAGATTGATGTAATGAAGCTAAGAATGCATTGACTTTGAAAACATGATGAAACTTATTAATTATTGAAAATAATGCATGTTCATGAAAGTATGTTTATGACTCAAGAAAGATTATAGATGAGAGTGTCTATATGTTCTATGAAGCTTGGACACATGACATGAATGCTATCTAGATTTCCCCTCAATGTTTTTTCAGGCTATTTTCCTAAATTAGGTCTTGATTATTATGGTATCTACCCCTAAAGCCTACTAGTGCAATGCATGGATAAAATCCCATACTACCACCCACACTTCATAGAACTTTATGAATAACCATAGCACATAACTAACATGATGGGAATAAGCCCTAACCGACATAGACCATGTGAGCTTAACATGGAATCCGATGTCATGTCCCACACCAAAAAGAGTTGGTCTACTTGCCTAAGGTAGAACCGGTAACATTTTAGCTTAAGTGAATCCACTAGATAATAACCTATGCAGGCACATAGTTAGGGGATAAGGAAGGTGTTCATTGAAACCGGGCCTAACGTTACAATAACCCATGGATGCTATGCTTTAAATTCCCATAGAGTAGTTCATTACTTTAACATTATTACACATGAGAGGGTGCCTTGGCCTACCGACCCAAGGTACATTTATTAACACATGAAAGAACATAATAAGGAAACCAACTTTGAACTTTTCCCAATCACGAGGACCCGCATCTTCCGTCCTTCCATTTTTCCATTGGTCGAACCATATTTGAGAAACATCCTTAAGTTGATAAGTGGCCAACTCAGCCATTTCATCGGCGTAATTCCCATGATCATCAACACCTTATAAACCTCCTCAATAAACTCTTGAGGGTTTTCCTCAACCTTAGAACCATGAAACTCCAAAGGATTCGTCCTCATGGAATCCCTCACTCTAGATACCATTGTACCCACATTTGGGTTAATGGGGACCACAACCTCCTTATTGGCTTGGGCTGTCACGGCTTGAGCCAACACGTGAAAAGCACCCCTAATTTCTGCATTAGTTACTTGCTTGGCCAAATGGTCGACCAAAACTTGAGGAGCTTAAGGATGAGCTTCTCGTTCCACACACTCTCCCGCATTCCTTCTAGCATATGCCATTCAAGTAGCCATATCCTATAGAGCATCGGAAAAGGATTAGGAGAGAGAGACATTATAGTGTTAAACTTTGTCACATGAGTTTAGAATAATGAAATAAGTGGAGTTTCCTAAGCATCTTATAGCTTCTCATTAATAAGTGTGGCACACTTCACACTCATGAACATGACTCTACTCGACATGGCTTATGAGACTTCCTAAGACCTTTCTAAACCCTGTGTTCTGCTTACCAAGCTTTTCATGACCGAAAGTAGACCCTCGACGTAACATGGTGTATAAGACCCCGAGAGGTCTCATACAAGCTGAATTAGCATACATCATATAAGATTATTAGAAATCAAGAGATCTAAAAGACAATTCCAAACATATAGTTTTATAAAACGAAGCGGAAAGCTAATAAACATCTCAAATCCATCCAGTACATAAGAAGTACTCGGGATGTAGTACGTACATCAAGTCCAAAACTAAAAAGTAAAGAGAAAATGAATAAAATTTTGGTCCTCGGAACATGAGGACTCACCAATATTCAAAGCTCTAATAAAGATCCCTATCCACTAACATTTAAACCTGGAGCATCAGACCCTACGTTTTTATAAGAATTGTAGGCAAGAGTATGCGTTAGTACAAATATGCACTAAGTATGAAAGACATGCATAAAACATATAAAATCATGCTTAAAAGGAGCTTTTCGTGACATGTAATGACCAAGCTAAAACATGAGTAAGCGAGTTAGAAAACATAAGTCATAAAACATGATCAGTGCAAACTAACATCTTTAAAACCTTTGTGAGATACTTCTAGATGTAGCCTTACTTCATCATTGTCAGAAATTTACCTTTAACCGACATATAAGACCATGTGAGCTATCAACACGAAATCTGGTGTCTACCCCACACCGAAAAAGGGTGTCCTACAGTCCAAGGTAAGACCATGAACTTCTAGCTATTGTGGATCCACTAGCTAATATCTATCTAAGACAATCATCTTATGTGGTTACATATATATGGGATAAGGAGATTGCTACTAGAAACCCAACCTCTACTAACAAGAGAGCTTCAATATCAATATCCTCTCGGTGCTATGTTTAAATCCCATAGAATAGACAATTTATTAACTTGTCTTTATCATCCCTGGAATGACACATCATATTACCAATCAAACCTAAGTTATATGTCATCCATGAAAAGGTACCATTAAACAACCAATCCCAGCTAGGTTTCATTAGAATAAATCCTTAACTCTGATTCATTTTAGGTGAGAAGACCTTTCAACCTTAGAATCTTTATGGGAGAAACACCTTTCACATTCATGCTTGTATGTGTGTATATGAGAAATCCTTACACAACACAACACCAACAACATTGATACTTCACTCTCAAAGAATCCTTGAAACATTTACATCAATTTCATAAGAACATGCATAATTCACAAAACTCATCCTACATAGTTCAAACCCCACATTATATCATCATAATTTGGAAAACATGGGATAAACAGGTGTTCATGGGGATTCATCTTAAAATAATGAAATCATCTCAATTCATGCATGTTATTTCATAAAACAATCAAATAAATCAATATTGAAAGGAACCCATGACATAGAAAAAAACCGTAACTCAATTGGAGATTTTTAACTTTATAAATTGGAGAACTTTGGAACTCAATGGAGGAAAGGGCTCCATGGATGAAGACCATCATACCTCAATGCCAAAAGCTTGCCTTCAATGGAGGATTATGAGGCCTGACCTTGAAACCCTAGTTGTTTCCTTCAACTTCTAGAGAGAGAAATATTTTGAGTGAGGAAGACTTGTTCTTCTTTTAGGAATGTGAGAAAATGATTTCAATTGGGGAGATATAGGGGTAAAAACACTTATACGGGGCTTTAGTAAAAGGATAAAATGACATAGTAATAGACTAGAATAATTAAGAAAAGACCCAAAATTCCTTAAGAAAATAACAGTCGACACCCGTCGATGCCAGACCAACGATCTATTGGTCAGACCATGGACCATTCTGGTCTGTCGTTGTTTGGGGTCAGAGACTATAAATTGTGAGACCTTAACGATGGACCACACCTACGTCCTATGGAATTCCATGGTTCTAAGGTTGATGAGGATTCTCATTTATTGATGATATTTACAAAATAGTTGGAATTATGGGAGTGTCTATGGTAGAGAAAGTGGAGTTGGCCGCTTATCAACTCTAAGGCGTTTCTCAAGTTTGGTTTGAACAATGGAAAAGTGAGAGGGCTATTGATGCGAGTCCTCTTGATTGGGAGAAATTTATGGGATCTTTTCTTGATCATTTCTTTCCTCTTGAGAGGAGAAATTGAAAGTTCTTGAGTTCATTAATATTCGTCAAAGCAATATCAGGGTGAAGGAGTATGCTTTGAAGTTTACTCAATTGGTTAAATACTATCCAACTATGGTTGCCACCTCAAGGGCAAGGATGAGTAAGTTTGTGTCAAGTGTGTCTGACTAGGTTGTCAATGAGTGTCGTATCGCCATGTTGATTAAGGTGATGGATATCTCTCCTTTGATGATACATGCCCAACAAATCGAAGAGGAAAATCTCAAGGAAATGGCAAAAGAGTCCAACAGGAAAAGAACCAGTGATGGTGACTTTGCTCATTCTAGGTCCAATGGATATGAACGTCCTCAATTATGGAAAATGTTTTCTTGTCAAGGTTCTTCTAATGCACCTACTCCTTAGTTCAACAAATATTGGCTGTCTAATCCTAAGCTACAAAGAGGTTGTAGTAATGGATATTCTATTCCCGCTTGCCAAAGGTGTGGTAAGAGTCACTTGGGTAAATGCTTAGCCGGTACAGATGGTTGCTTTTGTTGTGGAAAGATTGGCCATAAGGTGAAGGATTGCAGTTGCAAGCTAGAAAGGGTAAGGATGGCAATAAATCCCACCCTAGTGGTCCTGGTCCAGGTGCTCCTTATGAGAATAGGCTCTATGCTCCTCAAACTCGACAAGATCGTGAGCAATTTCTTGATGTGCTGACCAGTATGTTAAAAATCTTTCATTTTAATGTGTATGCCTTACTTTATCCAGCCTCTACCCTATCATTTGTTGCTTCTCATGTGTCCATGAGATTTGATGTTGGTCCCAAAATCCTTTCTAATACCTTTCATATCTCTACCCCTATTGGATTCTATCGTGGCTAAGAGAGTTTAAAGAAATATTGCTATTTCCGTTTTTCATAGATTCATTCATGTTTATCTTGTCGAACTTGATGTGTTAGATTTTGATGTTATTCTTAGTAAGGATTGGCTTCATGCATGTTATGCTTTTATAGATTGTAGGAACCGATTGATCACTTTCAAGGTCCTGAACAAACCTATCATGTCATAGGTATGGAAATTCTGTTTTGAAGGGTCAATTTATATCTTGGCTAAAGGCTAGGAAATGATTTTTAAGGGTTACATTTTGAAGACCTTACTCTTGAGTCACTTGATGAGTCTAAGATTTGGACTCATTTAGGGCTTTGTTTACATAGATTTAGTGTCCTTAAATGCCTAATTTGTGCCATAAACTAATATTAAAGCCTTGATTTTCTGGTATATGGATTGAGGAGCAAAACAAGGACACTAACAGGTAAAAAGGAACAAAACAACTGAAGAACCGGAGAAAGGCGAGCCTGATGATCGCCAAGAGCACTTGGTGAATCGCCTAGTGTCTGTTCAGTCGACCTCAAGTTCCAGAGTGCCACCCCTGAGGAAAGAAACCAAGTCGGAGACAGGAAAAAGGCAGTTGGTGAATCGCCGAGTAGTTCTGTGGTGCCAAGAGTGTTTGCCTAAAGTTTCACGTCTTGAGGATGCTGAGAGCCAATGCAAAAAGGCGATAGAGAGAGCAAAGGGCGGTTCACCGAACAACTCGACGAACCCAACTTACCTCGCGTAACGGCCCTTCGTGGCTTATTTTTGACGACTATAAGTTAGATTTTGAACTCTTAATTTAGTATCCAGAGTTAGCTTTCTATAATTTTGAGAATAGTTTTTCTTTGAAGTTAAAGAGTTTCCTTATAGACTTGAAGTATTTTTTAGAGTAAGTTTGGAGATTTTGCAAGTGGGTTACGAATTTTCTGCAAATTAGAGCATTGTAATGGCTTAATTACTCTTACCCAGTTGATGGCTAATCAATTTGGTAACCGTTTTTACCCTTTTGTGATGTTTGGATAAAACCCTGATTCTTGGGGTGTGATCATGTGATTATGGGATGAATTAGTTTATGGGTATTGTTATTTACTTGTTTAAATGCTATATTTAAATGGGTTTAGACATTATTTGTGGTTTATTTTATGAATTATAGTTGCAAATGCAGTTCTAATTTTGTGTTGTTAGCTTGCTCGAGAGAGAGGTTTTAGAACCAAGGCTATTGATTAATAGTTTGTAGGTGTTGGGTTGAGCTGGGTTCAGCTAGGTTCAGCTCGAGAGAGTGAATCCTAAACCCAATCCTACCCATCTAGCTCGAGAGAGTGGATGAATTAAGGTGTGGGCTATTCTTCATTACTATGCTTGTTGATATTCAAAAGAAATCACTGGATTCAGGGTAGTTGTTCGAGAGAAAGCTATCTCTCTTATAGTCTAGCCTACCCACTGATTTTTAGATGTTTACTAGTAGTTTCAATTACCCATATATCGACATTTGCCTATAATCGATCACATACTTATAATTCCTCTCCATATTGTTATTCCAATTGTGTGTGACTGCATTGTAGTTGATAATTGCAAACGAAAACCCCCATCTGACATTTGTGTCACCCCTTTCGATTTGTATCATGTCTTTTTCAATAATTTCTATTCCTATATCTAGTTAAATCACATTTGTACTTCTTAATTGACTTTAAACACGTACCGTTCCCTATATAATTCGACCCCAACTCATTTGTTGGGTTTTATACTGCTTAACAATCATTTTCACCTAGAATTTGATGAGATGTGTTTGAAACGTTAATAAAAAAATGGCGCCACTGCCGGGGAGTGGTTTTGTTTAAAATTCTTTTAGTGATGTTGAAGTGTGATCTTTTTCCCTTCTCATACCCGCCCTTACAGGAGCCTAACGGACAAAAGTCTATGCCCAATAGGGGAAGACTGCGGTAAAAGGGAGAAATGGTAGCCAAGTGGGCCACCAAGATGATATTGGTAACCTTAATGATGTAGATGACCCAAATGTGAATGACCAAATTCAATTAGGTGGTGTGGGTGCAATACGTGTGATTCCAATTGAAGGGAATGTCGTCTTCCATGTCATTAGCACAATGTTGCAGCTCCTCCAAATGAAGGGATTATATAGAAGATTGGCTCACGAAGATCCACATGAGTATATTCAGAACTTCGTGGATGTTCGTGGTCCATTCTCATTCAAGAATGTATCACAAGAATCAGTCCGTCTCAGGCTGTTCCCATTCTCTTTGATGGGTGAGGCTAGTAAATGGTTGGTTGAGTTGCCAAGGGATTCCATCACTTCATGGGATGAGCTTACTACTGCATTCCAAGTGTGATTCTTTCCCCCATCGAAGATGATGACCTTTAGGGATAGTATCCAAGGTTTCAAATGTTTGAAAGATGAACCTATACGTGAGACGTTGCTGAGGTTCAAGAAATTGGTAGTTCAATGTCCATTCCACGGGCTTCCAAATCAGTTATTGCAGTCATACTTCTATAGGAACATTGATTCGGTAAACAAATGAGTTGCTGATCAACTTGTTCCCGGTGGTATAATGCAACATCCCTATGAAGTAGCGTCTCAGCTTCTTGATTGTATGACCAAGATCAATAGGACATGGTACACTCGTGAAGACCAAGTGTCTCCTCTCACTTTTAGAATGACAAAAGAGCAGATCGAAAAAGATCAAGACAGAGACCAAAACATTGCCAAAATAGTGACCCAACTGGATATCTTGGCTAAAAATGTCATGGGTAGTGTTGTGAAAACTGTTAATGCTATTGGTGTTGGTGGAGTGAATCTTGAGGATGCCCACTTTGAAGCGCTTTACATTGAGGAAATGAACTTCCTAGCTAATCAAGGAGGAGGGTATCGGCCAAACTATCCAAGGCTGGGGGGAAACCCGGGTTGGAATAGAGATGAAGGATAGAGAGACCGTGAGAGAGAATGGTGTGATCGTAACACCACTTGGAAGGAAAGAGAAGGTGATAAGGACATATACATCCCACCTCATAAGCGTCAAAAGCCCAAGGAAACGGAAATTGTCCCTACGGAAGAGATGCACTCACGCATTCTCAACAAAGTTGAAGGATCGGACAAAGTGTTGAAAGAGATGAAGGATGATGTCTCTACACTTAATCAGAAGGTCACATCTCATTCCGTTTCAATCAAGAAGTTGGAGACCCAAATGGGTCAAATTTCTTCTCATTTAAATCCAAGGTCAAAAGGGGGCCTACCAAGTGATACCTTGGCAAAATCAAAGAATGACCCGTAAATGGGTACTTTTGTCGTGCCACGATGTTTTACTAAGTCGCTCCTTGGGAGGCAACCCAGCTTTTTAATTTTGAGTAATGGGTGTTGATGGTGCGGGTTGAAAAGTGAAAAGTGTTGGAAAATGGGTTCTTTGGCGAACCAAAGTCCAGTTGGTGACTCGGCGAACAGGTCGGCGAGTCTTGACTTGGACTGTTGTTAGACCCACCAAGTTAGAACTGGAAATCTGTAAAACTAGGTGGGCTAACCGCTTAATCAGTGACTCACTGAACAGGTCGGCGAGCCCGATTTTGTCCACCGTTTGAACCCCCAAATTTCTGGGAGTCTAGTAAAACTCGGCCAAGTAAAGTACAACTTGGCGCATCACCGAGTCGATTAGTGCGCTTAACTTACTCCTCCGATGGTGCCGCAAACTAAAAGTTTTTAAGGCTAAACGATTAAAAATTTCAAAATCATTCATATTCTCTCATTTTCAACTCTCGTACCCTCTCACCCAATAGTTAATCTCCCTTAGTTTTTTCTTTTACCTGCATTTTTGTGTGATTACGTGCTCGGAATTGGATAACTTTGTGGCCTACCTTTTCAACTTTAATATTTGGCATAAAGTTTGGTTTTTCGAACCCCGTAATCTAAGTTTATGGTTGAACTCGAATGCAATAGGTAAATGTGTGTTGATGTGTGTTGGGTAATTGCTCTAATTATTTTTTATGTATTGGATTGCCCGTATTTTGTTGAAATGTGTGCCTAAAGGCTTAAAATTGATTGATTCCCATGTCTTATTTGATAAAATTGGTTCTAAATTGTTGGGTTGTTGTATTTTTGTAATGGATCTAGTTGGGTGAAGTCTAAGTAACCCTGAATTGTGCTAAATGACGTAATTTGCCCAATGATGGAGTATTTGACATCATTCTTAAGGGTAAAAGTCATCAAATGACAAATTTTGGCCAAATCGGGGGAAGTCTGACTACCCCGAGGGCATGGGTCGTATGGGTCCTTTAATTGAATAATGTTGTTGTTTGATTTTGAATTTAGGGGATGCAAGCTTGATTTTGAAACTTGGGGTTGAAAATTGGCATGTTGGGCTATTTGGCGAGCTACGTCGAGCTCGTCGAGTAGTTCAGCGGTTCGCCGAAGTCCCCCTCAGAACACCCTTAATAACTAAGTTTGGTCGATTATGCACTGTAACTTTCGACGGGATGCCTGAGCTCGCTGAGTTCACTCAGCGACTCGGCGAAAAGTCTTCTTGATCGCCCTTTTTGTGACCCTAACCCTTAAAATACATTGTAACTTTCGGCGGGCTACTCCTAGATCACCGATTGGTGTCGGCGATTCGCCGAAAGGTCCTGAACATCGCTGACCTAGCTTATTCTTGAAATTATTCAAGCTGATACTTTCGGCGAGCCCAATTTGGCTCACCTAATTGACTCGGCGACTGGTTCGGTGAGTCTTTCTGCAACTTAATTTCTACCTTTTCTTTGAATGATTTCTAACATGTTTCTATATATTTTGTAGAAATGGCTTGAAAAAACTTGGATTAGAGTGGCATGCCGCCCCAAAAGCGGGCACGAGGGATCGTGATTAATAAGGAAGTAGTTGCTTCTAGTGCAAAGAGCAAAAAGTTACCTCTGAAGGGAGGCAAGGGAAAGGGCAAACCGCCAATAGCTAAGACACCGGAGTATAAATCCGGTAGTGAGGGAGAGTCACATGATTCTCAGGCTCCACTCTCTGAGCCTGAGGATATTCAATTATTATAGTCCCGGCGAGTAGAGATTCGTGCCAAAGTGATACGCTCAAATTACACCTCCCTAAATAAGTATAAGTGTAACACCCCATATTTTAGTTAGTTGAACTAGTGAGTTGTAGAGTATTTGGAAAGAGTTTTGGTGTATTGTATGAGGGTTAAAATCAAAATAAATGGCACCCGTACTTAAAATATCATGTTTAGGGGGTTAAACGTCCAGGTTCAACTCCCCAAGGACCACCCAAGGGGTCCTTGAGGAGGACCCTAAAAACAGTCCACTTTTGATGAACCACGGTTGGCCATTCACGGCCAGTAGACTGGTCCACGGCCCGTGGTTCATGGTTTTGGTTCAAGGCCTGCAACTTACGAGCCTCAGTCCTTATCCACGGACCCAAACCACGTTCAGTAGACCCATCCAAGGTCTGTGGATAAGAGTCTCGTGAATGATGCCAGTTTTGGCTAGTTTAGTTTTAAGTTAGGCTTTGAGGGTTATTTTAGTAATTAGTTTATGGGTTAGGGTGGACGTTTAGTTAATTAATTACCCTCCTCAAAATTGTTAATAGACCCCTATATCTAAGTCATTAGCTCATTCATCTTAAGACCCCAAATTACTCCCCAAGAAATCCTCTCTCTAGATGAAGAAAAAGAAAGGAAGTTGGGGCAACAACTTAGGGCGATTTTCACCATTGATTCAAGCTTTGTTTGGGGCTTTGATTGAAGGTATGTGAAGCTTAATCATCCATGGGTTCTTCCACCCATGCACCCCCCTAAGGAATTCCCCAATTGTAAACTCAAAAACCCAATTCTAGCGATGGTTGTGATTGCATTGTGGGTAGGGCTTGGGTGTTATTCCAATCTAGTGGATATCATCCAATTAAGATTGATTTAGCTTTGATTAATGATAATATGACGATTTCATGTGATTTCTATTATGAACCCTAATCTGAATTGATATTTCTGATCTTTGTGGGTTTATGCCATTAGAGGCAAAGTTGAAGGTTCATATGTGATCTTCCTAATTCAATGTTGTGGGTTGTAATTGATCAAAGTTAGGATCATATAATCATGAATTGAACTATACCCTATTGTATATGATCAAAGTTAGAATTGAACTTTTATGATCATTTAAGACTAGAATTATCTAGTAATGAAAGATCTGATCAAATTACCTTGAAATCTAGGTATAAAGAAGAGAGTAAGAAAGAAACCTTGAGAGTATGGTTGTGATCCTAATAGCTAGGGCTTTAGGGTGAAGCTAATGTTATTTCCTAGTGTTGCTAAGGCTTTGAGAGTAATATCTAAAAGAGAATAGAAGTCTAATTAGGTTGAATTGTGGTGAAAGACCTATACTCACCTAACCTACCTTAGGAATGCTTGATAGATGAAAGTGATAGAATCACTTGAGCATGGATTGGTTGTCACGGACCTCCTTCCATGAGAGTTGAGTGTTAAGCAATGCTTGGGGTGTATGCTTGGGTCCAAGTGGATATTGACAATGAGATGAAGTGTCACACAAGAGAGGGTCCGGACTCCAAGAAGAAAGGAGAGCCACACCTATATGGTTTGATGACTATCCAAGTTAAAGTAGGAACTCTTACGTAGTAGAGTGTGGGTTTTCCTAAAGTTAGGTCTCATGAGATGGGAACCTTCACATAGTTGAGTTAATGAAACGACCCCAAAAATGCCCGAAAATGTGCTTCGAAAACACCTAAAATTGTAATTTCCATATATCTCAAAATCCGTGCATCATTTCGGAAATTCGACTTCATATTCTTATTCAGGGGGTCAAATTGAGTGGGAAATGAGTCTAACCCGAATTTTAGAACAACCGTATCAAAATTCGAAAATCGCAAAAAATGCGATTTTGAGGGTCAACTTTAAAGGGGCATATCTCTCAGCACACAAGGAACTGGAAGGATCTCAAACTATCAAAATTAAAGCTCTGTGAGTTAGCTTTCCAACGCAATTTGTTTCACCTCATTCCGAGTTAGGATGAAGGAGTTATGACCATTTTCGTAAAACCTGTCCGGCAGAAAATGCAAATTCCAGTAGCCGAAAACACTGTTCACCCGCCTCAATTTTTTTTTCTAAGTGTTCGGACGTTTTTATAAAAAGGGGACATATCCATACTTAGTCATTTAACTTCAAAACATCCAAAAACTCTCTCTAAACCCTCTCCAAAAATTCCACCAAGATCATCAACCAAATTCAAGGATCCCAAGCTTTAATTCCGGATTCAAGATTCAATCTCAAGCAATTCTCCATTCCAATCTTCATCAAGAATTCTCCAAAGTTGAGGTATGTGGGTTGATTGTGGAAACCTTCCTTTCCACAAGTCCAACCATTTATCCTCTATTTTACTTCAAGTTTATGGGTCCTTATGATCATTTATGAACTCTTGAATTATGGAATTATTACTACACATCCTATTATGGTCTATTTTTGTATATTATCATGAAATGGAATGATTATATGATGTTTATGGTTTTCATGCCTCAATGATCAAATTATGAAGGTTGTTATATATGTATATATATATGTATGTTGTTGGTGGGCTGTTTTATATGGATTTTGAAATTGATTGGACTTAGTACTCTTGAAACACATGATTTTATTTACATGAACAAGTAGCCCACCATATGTTTGATAAAATGCCATTTATAGAATTCTTATGAAATGGAAGGTCCAATGTACGTCCTATGAGTCGGATGATTATATAAGTATTGAAATGATGATGAAATGGATACATGTATATGATTTTCTCTATATAGTGTGTGAGTCGATCAAGCCTAGCTCGGGGGGTTGTAGGCCCGGGTAACCGTATCAAGGGGTTGGTACCTTGATTGCCTAGTACGGGGGGTAGTAGGCCCGTATAACCGTATCGAGGGGTTTGTACCTTGGTTGCCTAGTACGGGGGGTAGTAGGCCCGTATAACCGTATCGGGGGGTTTGTACCTTGGTTGCCTAGTACGGGGGGTAGTAGGCCCGTATAACCATATTGAGGGGTTTGTACCTCTTTCGCCTCTCCAAGGGGGTGGTAGGCCTTGGAAATACTATATTGATGGTCACTCACTACACATATACTATGTCCTACTAAATATGATTTTTATATAAGCATCATTATACATATCATCTCATTAATATGCTATCTATCGGGTACGATTATGCATTTTGCCTATGATGTCCATCCCTTGTTGCATTGCATTGCATCCCATATACTTAGTACATTCAAACGTACTAACGCATACTCTATGCCTACATGATGTCACCATGTAGGGACCGGAGCACCGCTTGACCCTCGTCCTCCGCGTGGCTAATACGATTTTCTATCAAGGTTATTGGTGAGTCCTCCATTCCGGGGACGTTGCTTATGATCTTTTGCTATGTATAAGACTTTTCCTTTTAGTTATGTTTTGACTATGAGGGTGAGCCCAGTTGTTTGTCTTGGCCCCCGCTAAAGTACCTATGTTTAGAGGTGGTGTTGGACAAGTTGTGTATTATGTTTGAGCTTGATTCATCTATGGTATTTATGTATCATTTCTTCTTCTTTTTTTCTTGCTCCCTTAGTCCCGATTTCCCCCTTGATTATGCTTATCGCTTATGGTCATTTTAATTGCTTCCGCGACCAATGATGTGTAAGATACGCTATGAGGCTTGTTTGGGGTTCCTTCGGGTTCCCCATTCGCCGGTCACGTCTAGGCCCTAGGCTTGGGTCGTGACAGTTAAGGTTCTTAGTAGTAATCTCCTTATCCTATGAACTAAGACATGCTTGAGAAGCATCTCATAGTGTTCTAAAGCATAATTGAACTTAGACATACTTAAGAGAGTATCTCATATGGTTCATAGTAGAAAGGGGTTTAGACATGCTTAAGTAAGTATCTCATAGTATCCATGCTAGTAGTGAACGTAGACATACTAAAAGAAGTATCTCATATGGTTCAACCTAATAATGAACTAAGATGTACTTAATAAAGTACCTCATAGTGTTCTAGAGTTAAAGTGAGGAACTAGGTTCCAAACCAAGCAGTTTTGGCATGAAGACCTAAAGGTAGTACATAGCATGTAAAGTATATGGGGTGCTATGCATGCATTGCACAAGTATGAATTAGGGTCACTAAAGAAAAGTCTTGAGATAGGATTAGGCTAGAGGTTCCTTTCCTAGTTATAGGTAACTAAAGGTGAGAGATTCCCTTAGTTGTGAGAGTTAAGCTAATAATGAGGCCAAAGTAGGGTGAATATGACTAAGATGACTTTAAGGCTATGCTTAGTGTGAAGGGTAGTATGGTATGCTTTTCATGCATTGTACAAGTGTGTCTTGAGGTTACTTAGAAGTATGGTACCCTTATGGCATAGAGAAACTTAAAGAGTTGACCATGTATGTAGATTAAGCTTAAAATGACATCAAGACCTAAGTCTTGAATGTGAAGGTGCACTATGCGAAGAATGACCAAAGAGAGGTACTTAGCTTGGATGGTAGTATGGGATGCTATCCTTGCATTGCACAAATATACTTGGAGGTTGCTTGCGAAGTAGTTCTTTTGTAATATGAAGGACTTAAGGTTGAAGTATGTAAAATTGGAAGTCTAAGTAAAGACTATGACATAAACACGATGTATCTCCTATGCTTATTAACTATGTCTTAGGTTGATTCCCTTAGTTGTGAGAGTTAAGCTAATAGTGAGGCCAAAGTAGGGTGAATATGACTAGGATGACTTTAAGGCTATGCTTAGTGTGAAGGGTAGTATGGTATGCTTTTCATATATTGTACAAGTGTGTCTTGAGGTTACCTAGAAGTATGGTACCCTTATGGCATAAAGAAGCTTTAAGAGGTGACCATGTATGTGGATTAAGGTTAAAATGACATGAAGACCTAACTCTTGAATGTGAAGGTGGACTATGCCTAAGAATGACCAAAGAGAGGTACTTATCTTGGATGGTAGTATGGGATGCTATCCTTGCATTGCACAAGTATACTTGGAGGTGGCTTGCGAAGTAGTTCTCTTGTTATATTAAGTACTTAAGGTTGAATTATGTAACCATGAAAGTCTAAGTAAAGGCTATGCCATGAACATGATGTATGCCCTATGCTTATTAACTATGTCTTAGGTTGACTCATGTTTATATGATGCGTATGTTGGAGACATGTTATGAATATAATGATTATGCCATGACTATGTTATTATATCTTATGCTTATGTCTTATGTTGACTAATCATTTGAGATGCTCTTATGATGTTGTGATAGCTTTCATAGTTGGTACATTTTGTACTAACGCATATTGCCTACATTCTAATCAAATGTAGGGTTTGGAGACTTGAGTTCCTTGGAAGATAGGTTTGTAGAAGTTGCAAGGAGTTGAAGATCTTGGTGAGTCCTCATAGCTTCGAGGACAATAACCACATTACCTTTAGGTCTTTATTTTAATGTTCTTAGACTTTGTATGGGCTGCGGCCCAAAGACTTTTATTCAAGAGTTTAATAGATGGTTTGAGACAAAGGTTTAGTAAAGACTTTCGCTTGTTGATTTTATGAGAAATGATTTTGATTGTAAATTTTTTAAATTTTCCCGTAGTTCCTATTTATCTTATGTTAAGAATGTGCTAAGGGCTTGTATGCGACCCATTCAGGGTCAACTATGCCATGTTACGTCTAGGGGGTACCCCTGGGTCATGACAATAAGCGATTGTTATCAAGTAAAGAACCCAATTTAGAGGTTGGGGTTGATCCCACGAGGAATATGGTTTAGACTTAAACTTAACTTATGATTATATTCGTTTAGTCAATGTATTTCCAAGACAAGTAAACAAAGAGGGATTTTTTTTTGTAACAAATAATTGATTGTTGTTTAGAGAGCAAATGAGCAAGATTCAAACTTTAGTTGTTATCAATGAGAGAAAGAAACTAGGGTGTATGTGTTCCCCATAAACTCATAATGCGGTAATCCTAGTAATAGTAATCCTTTCCTAGTGTATCACATGCAAAGTGGTAAGTTATGTATCCCTAAGTTGTTGGTCCACCAAATAGAGAATTTCACCCCGCACCTTGGTCCGGCTACGTGTGTATAATTTACTAACCCTTACCTTTACCTCGTACTAGACATCACATCAATGTATGACTTAGTTTTCACCCTCGCACCAATTAATATTAAAATATTATACAGTATCACACTAAATTTATGTTGATAATTCTTTTCTTATTAACTACCTCCTTGGTTCGGCATGTAGTAACAAGGCGAGTTCTAACGTTGGCCACCGTTAAAAGGACTTCTAAACAAAAGAATTATCAATGCATGAAACAATACTATTCAAGAATTACTTAGTTACTATTCATACTTTTTTAATCGCTAATGGTTCCCAGAACCCTAGTTGTGGATTTAGTTACCCATACTAGCAAGAACACAATTCATATTGTTACAAGAAGAATTTATGAGCTTACCTAATGAATAGAATAAACCTGAAATCTCCAATTGAAAATCAAAGACAAAATCTTTATAAACCAAAAAATAGAAAATCAAATTGCTAGTGTTTGAAAGTTAATTCCCTAGAACACACCAAGAACTAAAGTTAAACAATAGTAGCTAACCCCTAAAAATGAGGTTTACATACCCTATTTATAGAAAACATAATCCCAAACAAAAAGGAAATGAAATAAGGAAATAAATTGCTGGATGCGGCTTCAATCAACGATACTGACCTACGGGCTGTGTATCGACCTACGGTCCGTAGGTTCCTTCCGTAGCTCAGGACTTAGAACTTTTCCACAGAGGTTGGAACCTTCAACTTTCTGATGCAAAGACGGACCTGCTGAATGGACCGTATGTCGACCTACGGTCCGTGGGTCCTTTCTCGTGGCTCCACACTTTAGAACTTTTCATCAGGAACTGGAACTCAAACTTTCTGATACAAATGACAGATGTGTATGATGGCCTGTGGGTCGACCTATGCTTCGTCAATTGCTTTTGTAGTTCCACACTTGGTCAAGACTTCCCTGATGCACCATCTACGCCACTAACCTATGGAGCCTGACTGGACTGACAGCCCGTAGGTCACCTCCGTAGATCGCTCCTTCTGCAGAATTTTACCTGTTGTGGCAACAGAAATGATCGGGTTGGACCTTATATTCCCCCACAAAATTGAGAATCTGGTACTAGGGAAGCTAGAGGTAATATGGCACATATTGAAGATATGATGTAGAAGATGATGAGAAGGTTTGATGCAATTGATGAGAATGTGAAAGAGATGAGAAATGACTTATCTGGTGCTGGTCAAAAGGTTGACGTCCATGCAATGTCAATAAAGCATCTAGAGCAGCAGATGACTTAGTTTTCTACTATAGTGAACCCACATCAACCTGGCACTCTTCCTAGCAACACCATCCAGAATCCAAAGAACGATGGTCATTATATGGCAGTTACTACTCAAGGGGGTAAGCAAAACATTGATCCACCTATGTTGTCTATGATGGATGTTGAGATTAGAAAATAAGATGATGTGGTAGATGTTAGAGAAGAGTCTGAGAATGCGACAGAGAAGAAGCGGAGATATCTCAGATAGTGGTCCCCATACCTAGTCCTCCACCACCTTTTTCCACAGAGGTTATTGAAGAAGACCGAAGATGATAAATATCACAGGTTTATTACTATGTTAAAGCAACTTTCCATCAATGTTTCATTGATAGAAGCTTTGGAGCAAATTCGTGGGTATGCGAAGTTTATGAAAGATATGGTGACAAAGAAAAGGTCTATGAGTTTTGAAGATGATGGTAGATTGCAGCATTGTAGGGCTATTGCTACAAGGTCTCTTGTACAGAAGAAGGAAGATCCTGTTGCCTTCATGATTCCATGTACGATCGGGTTGTTACACTTTGCTAAGGCATTATGTGATCTTGGTGCTAGCATCAACCTCATCCCATTGTCTATTTATAAGAAGTTAGGTCTAGGGGATCCAAAGCCTACTACGATGCAGTTACTTATGGCCGATCGTTCCGTAAAAAGGCCCATTGGTGTACTCCATGATGTGCTAGTGAAATTGGAGTCGTTCATCTTTCTGGCGGATTTTGTGATTCTTGACTATGAGGTGGATTTTGAGGTTCCTATCATCCTTGGGAGACCATTCCTTGCCATAGGGCGTGCGTTGGTTGATATGGAGAAGGGGCAGTTGAAGTTCAGACTGAACAATTATAAAGCAACTTTCAATATTTGTAGGTCCATGAAGCAGAGTGGTGAGCTCCAAACGGTATCTGCTATAACTTAAAGAGTTGAGAGTGGATAAGAAGTGCAAATGGAAGAGCGACTAGGTGTGATGCACTAGCAACAATTATGATGAATTTTGCTAGTGATGGTATTGAAGAGTACGATGAGTTGGTAGCTGTACTTGATAGGTGCGAATATCGGTCAAAACAAAAGAAGCATGAGTTAGACATGAAGAATCGTGAGTCCTCACCCGTGAGACCATCTATTGTGGAGGCACCAAAATTGGAGCTTAAGGCTCTACCACCGCAATTAAGGTATGTATTCTTGGGTAGAGATAATACTTTGCCGGTCATCATTGCGGCAGATTTAAATGCGAGACAAGTAGAGTGATTGGTGACTGTGCTAAAGAGGTTCAAGCGATCTATTGGGTGGACTATTACGGTTATTATTGGGATTCCTCTCGATATTTGTTCTCACAAAATCCAACTCATGCCAGATCACAAGCCTACTATCGAGCACCAGAGAAGATTAAATCCATCTATGCAAGATGTAGTTAAAAAGTAGATCATCAAGTGGTTGGATGCCAGAGTTATTTATCCCATTGCAGATAGTAGTTCGGTGTGCCCTGTGCAGTGTGCACCTAAGAAGGGTGGTATTACTGTGGTTCCAAATGAGAGAAACGAGCTTGTTTCAATGCGGCCCGTGACCAGATGAAGAGTTTGCATGGATTACCGGAAGTTGAATGGGTGGACTGAGAAGGACCACTTTCCTATGCCATTCATGGACCAAATGTTGGATAGACTTGTAGGCAAGGGTTGGTATTGATTTCTTGATGGATATTCGGGCTACAATCAAATTTCTATAGCTCTGAAAGACAAAGAGAAAACCACCTTCACTTGCCCTTATGGGACTTTTGCTTTCAAACGGATGCTATTTGGGTTGTGCAATGCTCCAGCGACCTTCCAGCGCTCTATGATGTCAATATTTTTTGATATGGTGGAGGACACTATTGAAGTGTTCATGGATGATTTCTCTGTGGTAAGTGACTCTTTTGATCAATGTCTGGATCATCTAGCTGAGGTGCTTAAAAGGTGTGAAGACTGCAATCTGGTGCTAAATTAGGAGAAGTGTCACTTTATGGTGAAAGAAGGGACAGTTCTAGGTCATCAAATTTCCGAGAAAGGCATTGAAGGTTGAAAGACCAAAAGTAGAGGTAATGGAAAAGCTTCCACCACCTATCTCTGTAAAAGGTGTTAGATATTTTCTTGGGCATGGAGGTTTCTATAAGAGGGTCATCAAGGACTTCTCTAAAATTGCACATCCATTGTGCAAAATGCTTGAAAAGGAGTATAAGTTTGATTTTGATGATGCTTGTCTGAGAGCATTTGGGGAGTTAAAGGAGAAGTTGGTTATTGCACCTTTCATTATTTCACCTGATTGGGGACAACCGTTTGAGGTAATGTGCGATGCGAGTGGAGTTGCGCTTGGTGTAGTATTAGGACAGAGGAAAGAAAAAATGCTTCACCCTATTTACTATTCAAGCAAAGCTCTGAATGTGGCCCAAAAGAATTATACTGTGACTGATCAAGAACTTCTTGTGGTGGTTTCGCATTCGAGAAATTTCGATCTTACTTGATTGGTACTAAGGTCATACTGCATACTGACCATTCTGCATTGAGGTATTTCATGACGAAGAAGGATGCAAAAATGAGGTTGTTTAGATGGGTATTGTTGCTGAAGAGTTTGATTTCCTGGTAAAAGATAGAAAGGGTACCGAAAATGAAGTTGCCGATCAATTGTCTAGATTTGAGGAAGAGGCTAAGCTAATGCTTGGTGATAGGGATGAAATTAATGATGCTTTTCTAGATGAACAAGTATTGGCTGCTTCTCATAATCTGATTCCTTGGTTCGCAGACTTTGCTAATTATTTGGCAAGCGATTTTGTGCCCTCTGATTTGTCTTTTCACCAAAGAAAAAAGTTTACGCTTGATGTGAAGAAATTCTTTTGGGATAAGCCTTACTTGTATCATAGTTGTGCTAATGTGATTATTCGTCGCTGTGTGCCCGAGGTTGAGATGTTGAGTGTACTTGAAGCATGTCATTCATTGCTTGTTAGTGGGCATCATAGTCGTATTCGGACTGCGCATAAGATTTTTCAATGTGGGACTACTGGCCTACCATCCACCAAGATGCTCATGATTTCGCCAAGTCTTATGATCGTTGCAAAAGAGAAGGACGGATTTCAAAGAGGCAAGAGCTTCCTATGAATCCTATATTGGTGATAGAGTTGTTTGATGTATGGGGCATTGATTTTATGGGTCCATTTGTGAGTTCACATGGGATGAAGTATATTCTTGTTGCGGTTGATTATGTACCGAAGTGGGTGGAAGAAATTGCGCTCCCAAACAATGCAGGTAAAAGTGTCACCGCATTTTTGAAAAAGAATATCTTCTCCAGATTTGGTACACCGAGGGCGATTATCAGCGATGGAGGTTCCCACTTTTGTAATAAGTTTTTCAAGGCGGTACTTGAGAAATATGGTGTCCGCCACAATGTTGCCACTCCTTACCATCCGTAGACTAGTGGGCAAGTTGAAGTGTCCAACAGAGAGATCAAACAGATTTTGGCAAAGATTGTGAATGCTAATAGAACGGATTGGTCAAGGAAGCTTGATGATGCTCTATGGGCCTATCACACTGCATACAAGACCCCCATAGGTATGTCTCCTTACCAACTTGTATATGGGAAGTCTTGCCATTTACCAGTAGAGCTAGAGCATCAGGATTTGTGGGCGATGAAGAAGCTAAATTTGGATTGGGGTGCCGTATATAATCAAAGAATTAATGACTTGAATATGCTTGATGAGTTTCGCCTAAAAGCTTATGAAAGTTAAGCCTTGTACAAAGAGAAGATGAAGAGGTATCATGATCAAAGAATTGAAAAGCGAGAATTTGTTGTGGGTGATCTTGTGCTTTTATTCAACTCTAGGTTGCACTTATTTCTGGCAAACTCAAATTAAAATGGATCGGACCATTTTTGCTCACAAAACTGCTCCCCCTTGGAGCGGTTGAGATTGAGAACAGTGAAGGAACAAGGTTCATGGTTAACGGGCAAAGGAACAAGATCTATTTGGTAAACGCGGAAAGTGTGCAAGAAATTGTTGAGGCCTATCATCTTGACGAAGTCTGAGTAATCAAGATGCCTGCGTCGTGCCACGATGTTAAATCAAGCGCTGCTTGGGAGGCAACCTAAGATGTACAATCTAGCCAACAATTGGTTTTTTTTTGCCTTCTAGTAGTTTTCTCTGTTTAGTTGCTTCTCTGTATTAATTTAGATAGGTGTTTTAGTTTTGTACTAGTGTTGGCTAGAATTAGCATAGGGTCTGTGTCTAAAAAGTATCCAGAAAATGTAAAAATAATGGCCTAATGGTTGCTACATGTGTAGGGACGCGAAGTAAAATCTACAGAAACAGGTCTGGTGCAGAGGTCTATGGACCCCATCGACTTAAGCTATGGACCGTCAAGGACAACCGTAGATCCCAAGTAAGTCCCTAAATGTTTTCAGGCGTGAGAGTGTTGCGGGGGCATCAAGTTCTGCCCCAATTGTAGAGATCCCGCCTGTTGTGAGGGACTATATGAGCACCACTGATGGTGCAATTAGAGTGGCCGAGAGCACTATTGAGGGTGCTATGATGGATGATGTGGGCATTACTGAGGGTGACCAAAGTATTGTTCTAGCGGTCTTCGGGAAACCAGACCCACCTGCTTGTTGATTAGTCTTCGGTGCTATGCGCCACAGGTTTGCTTCATCCAATCCATTATCTTTTACTATTTTTTTGTACGCATTGGGGACAATTGCATCTATTTTTGTTGGGGTTGGGGTAAATGGATTGAGTGATAGGGTGAAGTCTGAGTAACCAGACTCATAAATCCTCTCTTGGGGTTTTCTTGCCGGTGCTCTTTTTCCCCAAGAGACTGCTTAATTTCTGTTGAACCGGCATGTGTTAGTATTGTATATGTAGAAGCATGAGAAAGAATGAAGCATGATGGCAAAAGTTGATTAAAAATTGTGCTATAATCTGTAGATTAGAATGAGTTGAATGTGTTGGCTTTGAGTATGGCATGATAAGGAACCAACTTGATGGCATGACTTAAGCAAAAACTTGAACTGGGTAATCTGATAATCTGATAATGAAATTATGTGCCAAGAGTGTGTGAGAATAGTTGATTGTTCAGATAGTTTTGTGCCAATCTAGAACTTGCCCATTTAGTCCTGCTAAGACAATCTACTCTAGAGGCTAGGAAGTGCTCATAGGCCCTTGTTCTGTTAATCATAACCTTTCCTGAAAGTAGACGACAAGTTTGAAATCTTAACGCCAGCATAATCATTGAAAGAGTATCTTCTTTTCCGCCACATCGTAGTCCATAAATTGCCTAAAAGAAGAATCCAACCAAATGAAATAAATGCTCCCTTTGATCCAAATGCTTTGAGACTAAATTAAACCATTTCTTTCTAAAGCCTTAACTCACCTTCCCATATAGAAGTTGGCTCCGGTCCCTCCTTGGACATGTGCACCTCAACTTAGGCCAAAAACCTAAGTTGAGGGTGGCTAATGTAAAAAGTAACCTCAATCTTGGCCCTGACCTGACATCGGGTATTATGCACCTCAACCAATGGAAAATCCATAAGTTGAGGGTGGCTATGAAAGGGGAAACTGAAATAAAAATGGGTATGAAAAGAGTTTGATGTTGAAAAAGAAAAAAAATATAAAAAAAATAAAGAGAGGGAAGGATGTGACTTGTTGAAAGCTAAAGAAAAGAATAAACTGAAAGAAGAAGATGAAAGTGCAAAAAAATGAAAGAGCTACAAAGTCTAAAGTCACATCCATGGTTGAAGAGAATCAAGGGAAAGAAGAAAAAATGGTAGGAAGTCAAGAGTAAGGCAAGAAAGAGGTAGAAAGCCTAATGTAATGTCAAGGAGGGCAGAAAGTCACTAAAAGTACCCAAATGTACCACACCTGACCCTGAGCCTACTTTACAAGCCAAGAAAGTCCTATAGTGATCATAGAACCTAGTTTGGAGAGTCTAAGCAGTGAAATTAAGGGCAAGCCTATGGTATTGAGCACCAACTGTACTTGAAGTTACTTCTTAGTGTGAGTGTTGATTGAATCCTTTTACTCAAAATCATATTCATTGTGTGAAAAAGGATTTTGTTTGAAGAAAGGGCACTAGTTACATTGTCGGAAAATTGGTACCTTGATGATAGTAAAACAGTGTATGCTGGTGTGTTGGCTGGTGTGTTGGTTGGACGATCTTTGTTATGTTTTGATCCACACAAGTTAGCTTGTTGCGTCTGAGAGAAAAGATTTGCACCTAAAAAGAGAATTGGGACAGAGAGCCATGTGATTTCTTGTTTCTATACAAGTGTCGTGTGGAGTCTTAGTGCATCGCTTGAGGACAAATAACGATTTTAAGTTGAGGGTGTTGATATACCGTGAGTTTAAGGTATTGTTAATACATTTCACTTGAGAGTTGTGTGTGTATAGGGCCATTTTGTATTACTTCTTATGTGTTTTTCTCATGTTTTCAGGAAATAAGTTCATACGCGGAGATTTGAAGACACAGCTGAAAGACATGCAGAAAAGGGCATCTACGGAGGCAACCTATGGACCGTAGGTCCAGTTATGCCTCATAGATGATGGACATCGATGGGTAGGCAAGGCATGGCTGAAGATCAGGGAATTCTTGACTAAGTGTGGAACCACGGTTGCAACTTACGGACCGTACTGTTTCTCCGTAAAATGTGACACAAATTTGGTTCCAGCACCTGATGCTGAAAAGTTTAAGTATGGAGCTACAGAGAGGAGTTACAGACCATATATTGACTTACGGTCCGTACTGTTGAACCGTCAAATGTGGCAGAAGTTTTGACGATTTTTAAGATTGAAAAATTGCCCAAGTCCTGAGCCACGGAAGGGACCTATAGACCATAGATAGACTTACAGTCCGTAGGTCAGTGTCGTAGATTATAGACTCATCCTGTAGACTTTATTTCCTTATTTCGTTTCCTTTTTAGCCAGGACTTGTTTTTCTTTAAATATGGTATGTAAACCTCGTTTTTGGGGTTAGACTTGATTACTTTCGTTCTACTTTGTGACTTTGGAAATTATTTTTGCAAACCTAGCAATTCTTGATTTGCTAAGTTGGTTTTGAAGATTTTGGTATTGAAATTCAAGTTGAAATTCTGGGTTTGTTATTCTCAATTACGTAAGTTCATAATTCTTTCATCTAAAACAATGAATTGCGTTCATATGATTGTGGGTAACTAAACTCCACAACTAGCGTTGTGGGAACCATGAGCGATTAACAAATTATGAATAGTAAATAAGCAGTTCTTGAATAATGTTTTGCATGCATTGATAATTCTTTCGTTTAAAAATCTTTTTAACGGTGCGCAACATTAGAACTCAGCTTGTTGCTACTTGCCGGACCAACGTGGTAATCAACAAGAAAAGAATTACCGACATAGATTTAGTGTGATACTATCTAATAGTCTAGTGTCGATTGGTGCGAAGTAATAACTAAGCCAAACATCGATGTGATGTCTAAAATGAGGTAAAGGTAAGGGTTAGTAAATTATACACACATAGCCGGACCAAGGTGCGGGGTGAAATTCTCTAGATGCCGGACCAAGGATTTAGAGATACCTAGCTTCTCACTTTGCATGCAGTACACTAGGAAGGGATTGTTATTACTAGGATTACTGCGTTATGAGCTTGTGGGGAACACATATACCCTAGTTAATTCTCTTATCTTGATAACAACCAAAATTGACTTTTGTTTACTGATTACTTACTGAATTCTAACAATTTGTTTCACAAATCCGTCCCTTTCAATTAATTGTTTTTGGAAGTAAGTTGACTAAACGAATATAATTGATGGTTAAAGTTAAGTCTAAACCATTTTCCTCGTGGGATCGACCCCAACCTACAAGTTGGGTTCTTTACTTGATAACGATCGCTTATGCTTCTTTAGGGAGGTGTAATTTAAGCGTATCACGGTCCCAAGTAAGAACATTGTCTACCTGCATAGGAGACACCCTATTTCGTACCAATTGCCCAAAGAATTCGGCCACAAAAGTCAATGTGGCCTTCTTGATGCTCAAACCCGGGGTGATGACTCACTCGACATGCTTTTCGTCTGTAGCAATGTGACAAGCCAACCAACGCTGTAAAGTCTCCCTCTGTTGTTCATTCCTCTGGAATGCTCTGCTTCTCACAATATCCCATCGATAATCAAACTCGGCCGTGTTGATTGCTAGAGTATGGGCCGGGCCATAGAGGAATCATCTGATATTAGCCTCCGATATATCAACTAAGAACCCCCGAACTAGAGTAGATTTGAGCAAGGCCTGGGCGGCGGGCATGGCCCGTCTGTCAATGAAACCTCGAAGGGTGGCTGCGAAGGAAGCATAGAACTCCCTCACGATCTCCTTGTTGTAAGACCCTGGGCTATGAGCCATCCACTCGCATCAGTTCCTCTCGAATAGTGCATGGATGTCAGGCATAGTATGAAGGCTGCCTGTGAGAGCCCGCCGCTCCTAAGTGATCAATCAAGACATCCTATCATTTTCATTCAGCATCGATTGGGCTCCTCAGGAACTGGTGCATGATTTGTACTCGAGGGAACTTGAATGTCTTCTGTACTATGAGCCTCATCAGACAAGGCAGTCCTACCATGTGAACTATAGCCAAAATTGGAGCTGGAAGCAGAAGCAAACTCAGAACCAACCGGGGAACCGATTAGTGTATCCTCCTCATCAGATTGGGAGTTAGTGACTACGTCGGAAACCCCTTGTCAGGATTGATTATGTGTGATGCGTGGTTACGTAGGGGATGCCCTAGTGGCAGGTGGAACATATGTGGGATCGTTCTCCGCATCAATATCTTAATCTATCAGCCGATACAAAGGTGCCACAGATTTTGACTTGCCCCTTGCAGCGTAGACTAGAACTTTCTTAGGAACATTGTACCTATGGAGGCTTAGTTAGTACCAACACAAACCCATTACACACTCGAAAATGTTAGAACAAATAACGAACAAAAATGAAAATTAAAAAAAACTTTCTGGGTTGTAGCATCAGTGCCCACCTACGGTGGGTACCTACGATCCGTGGGTCCCCTCCGTAGGTCAGAGATCCCAAGAAGTTTGGCTCTGATGGGAAGCACGGATGTGCAGAACGGTCCATAGGTTGACCTACGGACCATAATCCACCTCCGTGGTTCCTCACTTAGAGGGTTTTCCATGTGCAACAGACCCACAGACTTGACCTACGGTCCGTAGATTGACCTACGATCTATAGGCGGGGTCTCGTGGGTCAAGTATGTGCCAGGTATCAGACATGCTTCATATGTAAACCATTTTTCAACCATTCAAATAATCAACCTAAGTCTAATCATGCATTTCAACACAATTTATGGTAGTTTGTCATCCCTAGGGTTCCGATTACTCATTATTTAACTTTTGTGGCATACAAAACTAGGAATTCTAAGTCGAAACTTCCATTTAAACTATTTACCCAAATTTATTTGATTACAAAGACAACACAATCACATTTTATTATCCCAAGGGTGTTTCTAACTATAGTTTAGAATGCAATTTCATACAAAAAAAAAACAACCCAAGGTCAAGATCCACTTCATGACTTCACATATTGAACAATGAATACCGAAATTCAAGAGTTAAGTTGAAATCGTTTACCTTACAAGTAATGGAAGTGGTGATTGTGTAATGCTAAAACTCCTTAGACCTTTGTGACACCAAACCCGAACCTTGAACTCTTCTTGGGAAGGGAGAATGGGACCGATCAGATTTGGGAGAATGAAGAATGGAAATTTGGGAGAAGTGAAAAATGATTATGAAAAATGGGAGTGATAAGGGGGATTGATGAGGGAGTTTTGGGATTTGGAGGGTTAGAAATGGTTAGGAGGGAATATGGGAAGTGGGGAATGATTTTAAAAAATGAAGAGTTTTATTAAGAAGGGGTCCGGGTCGGGTCGACTGAACCCTAGGTTTGGACCCACGATACCCCGTCTACGGGCCGTGGGTCGACCTATGGACCATAGATGGGATCCGTAGGTCACTCAGCACTTAGAAAATTTTGAGGACTTACCTGGGGTCTACAGACACCATTCACGGTACGTAGATTGAACCACATGCCATCGAAGGGGTCCGTAGACCTCTGCAACAGACATTTCTATAGATTAAGTTTTTCATCCCTGCACATGTAGCAACCGTTAGGACTTTCTTATTACATTTTCTTGACGCTTTTTAGACACGGAACCTATTCTATAGCTAGCCAACACTAGAAGAAAAATAAAATTACAATCTAAAGAATTACAAAAAATAACATAGACAAAGAAAACTCCTAAATCGAAAAGAAAAACCTATAGTTGGCTAGATTGTACATCTTGGGTTTCCTCCCAAGCAGCGCTTGATTTAATGTCGCGGCATGACTCATGCCTCTTGATTACTCAGACTTCATCAAAATAGTAGTCCTCAACTGCCTCTTGCATATTCTCCTCTTTTCCATGTAGACCTTGATCCTTTGCCCGCTCACCTTGTTCCCTCGTTGGTCTCGAGCTCTACTGCTCCATGTGGGAACACTTGAGTGACGGTGAATGGCCCAGTCCACTTGGACTTGAGCTTTCCAGGAAACAAGCACAACCTAGAGTTGAATAGAAGCACTAGATCACACACAACAAATTCACGCTTTTCAATCTTTTGATCAGGATACATCTTCATCTTCTCCTTGTATAAGGCTGAACTTTCATAAGCTCTTAGGCAAAACTCATCAAGCTGATTCATGTCATTTACTCTCTGGTTCAAAGTGGCGCCCCAATCCAAATTCAACTTCTTTAGTGCCCATATAACTTTGTGCTCTAGCGCTACCGACAAATGGCAAGACTTCCCATCCACAAGTTGGTAAAGGGACATACCTATGGGAATCTTGAATGCGGTGCGATAGGCCTATATAGCATCATCAAGCCTCCTAGACCAATATGTTCTATTAGCATTCACAGTCTTAGCAAGAATTTGTTTGATCTCTCTGTTGGACACTTCAACTTTCTCACTAGACTGCGGATGGTAAGGAGTGGCTACATTGTGGCGGAGGCCATATTTCTCAAGTAGCGCCTTGAACAACTTGTTACATAAGTGGGAACCTCTATCGCTGATAATCACCCTAGGTTTACAAAATCTGGAGAAGATATTCTTTTTCAGGAATGCAGTGAAACTTTTACCTTTACTGTTAGAAAGCGCAATTGCTTCCACACACTTCGACACATAATCAACCGCAAAAAGAATATACTTCATCCCATGTGAACTCATAAATGGACACATAAAATCAATGCCCCATACATCAAATAACTCTATAACCAAATCTGATTCATAGGAAGCTCTTGCCTCTTTGAAATTCCACCTTTTCTTTGGCAACAATCACAAGACTTGATGAAATCATGAGCATCTTGGTGGATGGTAGGCCAGTAATACCCACACTGCAAAATCTTGTGCGTAGTTCAAATACCACTATGATGCCCACGAACAGGTGATGAATGACACGCCTCTAATATACTCAACATCTCAACCTCGGGCACACATCGACGAATAATCCCATCAGCACAAATGCTGAACAAATAAGGCTCATCCCAAAAGAACTTCTTCACATCATGCATAAACCTTTTCCTTTGGTGAAAAGAAAACTCCGATGGAACCAGATCACTTGCCAAGTAGTTAGCAAAGTCTGCGAACCAAGGATTAAGATCATGAGAAGCGGCCAATACCTGTTCATCTAAAAATGCATCATTAATTTCAGCCCCATCTCCTAGCATGAGCATAGCTTCCTCCTCTAATCTGGACAAATAATTGGGAACTTGATTTTCCGTCCCCTTTCTGTCTTTCACCTCAAAATCGAACTCTTGCAACAACATACCCATTTAATATACCTCGGTTTTGCATCCTTCTTAGTCATCAAATAGCTCAATGCAGAATAGTTAGTATGCACTATGACCTTAGTACCAAGCAAGTAGGATCAAAATATCTCGAATGCGAAAACCACAACAAAGAGTTCCTGTTCAGTCACAGTATAGTTCTTTTGAGCCACATTTAGAGCTTTGCTGGCATAGTAAATAGGATGAAGAATCTTCTCTCGCATCACATATTACCTCAAACGTTTGCCCCCAATCCGGTAAAATCATGATAGGTGCGAAATCTAGCTTCCTTCAACTCTCCAAATGCTCTCAGAAAAGCATCATCAAAATCAAACTTACATTCCTTTTCGAGCAATTTGCACAATGGGTGTGAAATCTTGGAGAAATCCTTGATGAACCTCCTATAGAAGCCTGCATGCCCAAGAAAACTTGTAACACTTTTAACAGAGATGGGTGGTGGAAACTTTCTATTACCTTGACTTTCGCTCTATCAACCTCAATATCCTTCACAGAAATCTGATGACCCAAAACTATCCCTTCTTTCACCATAAAGTGGCACTTTTCCCAATTGAGCACAAGATTGCACTGTTCACACAGTTTAAGCACCTCGGCCAAATGGTCCAACCAACCATCAAAAGAGTCACCAACCACAGAGAAATCATCAATAAATACCTCAATAGTGTCTTCCACCATATCAGAAAATATCAACATCATACAACGCTGGAAGGTCACTAGAGCATTACATAACAAAATGGCATTCGTTTGAAAGTGAAAGTCCCATAAGGGCAAGTGAAGGTGGTCTTATATTGGTCTTCCAGAGCTATGGAAATCTTATTGTAGCCCGAAAAACCATCAAGAAAACAATACCAACCCTTACCCAAAAGTCGGTCCAATATCTGATCCATGGGCGACATAGGGAAGTGGTCCTTTTCTATCCAAGCATTTAATTACCAGTAGTCTATACAGATTCTCCATCCAGTCACGGGCCACATTGGAACAAGCTCATTTTTCGCATTAGGAACCACACTAATCCCACTTTTATTTGGCTCACACTGAACATGGCATACCCAACTACTATCTGCAATGGGATAGATAACTCCAACATCCAACCATTGATGATTCTCATTTTCACTACCTCTTGCATAGGCGGATTTAGTCTCCTTTGGTGATCAATACTAGGCTTGTGATCCGGCATGAGTTGTATTTTATGAGAACAAATGTCAGGAGGAATCCTAGTAGCTTGTTGCATGTCATGAAGTCTTATGTGACATGGTGTTTCCATGTTCTCCTTATGTTATGCATGTTCTAATTGATTTTTTGTTAGTTGAGAAAAGAATGAGTTTTCATAATTGTGTTCCTCATGTTTATATGCATCTATGAGGAGTTGCTTAAATATTTCATGAGTTGACTTGTTGAGCATTCCTAAATGTGTTTTCATGAGAAAATTTCTTATTTTGCTTAATGATGTTGGAATGAGCTTGTTGAGATTTGGATAGGGAAGTTCCTCCAATGAAATGAGAAATGTGAAGTTGTGATGCATAATGAGTTGTAGATGTAGTTCCTACCTTCTTGTTATGTTTTGAGATTATAGATGTGGAGTTGATGTTTCCTCCTAGTTGTGTACATTTATATTGATGTTGCATGCATGATTGTGGGCTGCTACTCTTGAGTTGTTACCCCTTAATTTGTTTAAAGTGTCAATCAAGGACAAATGTTCCTAAGTGGGGGATAATGTAGCGACCCTAAAAATGAACTAGTGAAACTAGACCCTAACAAGTGTTAATTTGTGTTCTTATTGAGTTTAGATAGTGTTTCATGTTGTTGTCACGATCCAAGCCTAGGGCCTAGACGTGACATGGCGAATGAGGAACCCGAAGGAACCCCAAACAAGCCTCTCAAACTTGTCATCACACTTCATCGGTCGCGGAAGTACATTCAACAATAATTAACGGGAAATAGGGACTAAGGGCAAACCATTTCAAAATGACATCATAGAACAAGAGTCAAGCTCATTTACAAAATACTCGTCCAACGCACACCTCTACATGCATAGATAGGACGGGGCCATGACATTCTACCGGCTCCCCTCATAGTCAAAATACAATTGCAAGCTAAAGTCTCAAAACATAGGAGTAGAAAACATAACATAGCCCTCGAATCATTGAGGACTCACCAACAACTCGGATAAGCACCGTACTAGCCACGTGAATGAAGAGAAGGATCAAGAGTAACTCCGGTCCCTACATGGTGACATCATGTAGGCAAAATATGCGTTAGTACTTGGAATGTACTAAGTATGCGGGGTGCAACACAACAATAGACAAGGACACAATCGAAATACAAGAAATAGTTTCATAGGCATTATGAATAACAATATGAGGATACATGATCAAAGTGAACTCAAAACATGTTTAAGTAACTCTATACTAATAGTAGATATCATATGTGTATACATGATCCAACCAATTTATAACCCCAACTTAGGATGGGGGATGCCGTTCACACCCGGACACCCTGGTGGCAAGGTATAAACCCCTCACATGGTTGATGTTGGTCACACCCCAAGCATCCTAGGTGGTGAGATATAAACCTCTCACATGGTTGATGTTGGTCACACCCCAAGCATCCTAGGTGGTGAGATATAAACCTCTCACATGGTTGATGTTGGTCACACCCCAAGCATCCTAGGTGGTGAGATATAAATCTCTCACATGGTTGATGTTGGTCACACCCCAAGCATCCTAGGTGGTGAGATATAAACCTCTCACATGGTTGTCCGGTTCTTTTCCCCCAGACCGGGCATGGTCATGCAATACTTTATATAGGAAATTCTCATTAGGCTCTAATGCAATCTCACGTATGGAATGAACATATACACAAGCTTAGTTTGTCATCAACACATCTTTGGAGTTCCATACATCTCATAACTCAAGCTTTAAAGCATCAATTTATCAATTCTCCATAGTTGGACATTTTGTCAAACACCTTGAAGGCATGTAATGGAATCAAAGAGCATGGGAAATAGGGTAGTAATTATGCAGCCAAACCAATGAACAACCTACAACAACACCTTTTTAACACCCACAATACCACATGAAAATCTCCACATCCATTCCAAATTTAGGTTCAAGTTCTAGGGTCACAACATGCTCAAAACAATCATTTTTCATGTTTAAAATTCGATGTGTAGGAAATTATTACAAAGAACAAGACTAATATATGAATCTTAACTTAAACCATGAATTAGTGAGTAGAATAGAGTCTAGGCACTATGGGTGGAAGGACCCATGAGTTCAACACCACATACCTTGAGTTCTTATGAAGGTCTTGAGAGTGTCATCAATGGAAGCTTGCAGCTTGGAACAAGAGTCTCTTCAATCTTGAGGAAGGTTTTGGATTAGGGTTCTTGAGAGAACTTGAGAGAAAATGTGTCTAAGTATGGGAGAGGTGTTTTGGAAATGTTTTTGAGATGAAATTTGAACTAATGCTATATAGGAAATAACATATGCCCTTTGGAAGAAAAATTCGTCCAACACTTAGAAAAAAAAAAGGGGCGGGTGAACAGTAAAAAAGGCTACTGGAAATTGCATTCCCTGCCGGACAGACTTTACGAAAATGGGCATAACTTCTTCGTCCGAACTCCGAATGAGGTGAAACGAAGTGCGTTAGGTAGCTAACTCAAAGGGCTTTCCATGGATATATTATTGGCCACCCAAATAATTTGTGTGCTAGGAGATATGACCCTCCAAAGTAGACCCTCGAAAAGGCTTCACTTGGAAATTTCGGATTTTGATACGGTTGCTCTAAAATTTGGGTTAGACCCATTCCCCACTCAATTTGACCCCCTAAACAAGAATATGAAGTCGGATTTCCGAAATCATGCACGGATTTTGAGATATATGGAAATTACAATTATAGGTGTTTCCGAAGCACATTTTCGGGCATTTTTGGGGTCGTTTCAATATCTCCCCCTTGGGAACATTCGTCCCCGAATGTTAAAGAAACACACATGAGAGACACAAACATGGCAATTTCAGCCCACATAAGGATGCAACAATGCACTTACACCTTATTTCAAAAACCTCAACATAATTGTAAAACCACAATGAACCAATTGTCAACTTAAACATGAATGTATGCAATGACATTATCATGTTTAGTGATGTTCAAGGAGAAACTACCTTCTCCTAGTCATAACACACCAACATCAACATTTCTCATGTTCATAGGAGGAACTACCTTCTCCTAGTCATTACATAGTCCATACATCATTAAGCACATATGCAAGTTTCCATGTTCAATAGCACTCTTTCAAGGAGGAACTTCTCAACTCCTTACTAAGACATGCTCATACCTTATTTTCATGAAGTACAATAGATCACTTATAACCAATGCACTACAACATGAGGGAAACAACTCATACAACTCATCTTTCTTCAAAAACACAAGTTTTTATGGAAATGCGCAAACCTCATTAATTCACATAAACATGGGAGGAACTACCTCATCTACTCTTTAGGAAAGTTTCCACCACATAAGGAGCTAACATTCCATTTCATAAGAACACATTCAAGCATGTTCATTTAATTCACATCATCAAGTCAAGTATGCCATATTACACACAATGCACAACTTAGGAGAAAAAAATCTCCATTTAAAACACACATCATACAACATGAGAGAATAGGACTACTTCTACGAACTCAATATGCATGCAACTTAGACATATTCCGTTTCATTGGAGGAATTTCCTCCTCCAACTCAAATCATGCTTATCATATGATCTTCGGCCAATTATGCAATTACTTCTTAAAAGCACATTTAAACCATTCACCTCATGAATCACATAGGTTACTTACTCTAATTGCCTATCAACATGAGGGGCATGAAACATGAAAACTCATTTTTATCTCAAAACATGAATTCTCAAAAACATACCTTTCATAAGGAAATCATCAGAATATAAAAATCACACATGACTTCTAAAACATAACATAGGCCCATCTAGGAACTCTTGGTCTCAAGCTAGAATAGGAATGGAAGAAAGAGATGAGGATGTCGGGATTTCAACAAATCATGCTTTTTAAGCACACCATCCCCTCCTTAGGAGGAAGCCCTCACTACAACCCTCAAGAAAACTTTTTCCAAGCACTCCTAAAGACATAACCAAACTCACATTTTGCCATTTTTGCAAAAGTCTATGGTCCTCAACATCTAGCCATACCACCCTTATATGACACAATCAAACACCAAATCCATAATAGGAAGAAATTGTACCCAAATGTCATCCTACTCAACAAGGTGATAACTAGTACACACTCAAGGGCCCCATATTCTTCTAACCATCCGAGCCCTATCATCAATAAAAACACACCAAGTATGCAACCCATCCATACTAAGAGTCACATCAAGGCTTAACATGCCAAGTTTCACTAAGTCAACAAAAGTATTCCTAGGGGAACAAGGTAAGAGATATTCTTCACAAACCCCTTTTTTTTCTAACTTTAAACCATTAACTGGGGTAAAATCCGAAAAAGGTTCTATTAACTCATCCGGAGAACTCTAAGCCTCATAGCCTCATAAGGCATCATACAAGATACGGTAGTACCGGAAATCAACATAACACTTACTCTCATATGAAATTACCACATACCGGTACCTTCATCCCAAAAATTCTTCCAAGTCAACCCTAGTAGCATCCTTTTCTAAGGCCGTCACTAGGATATCACTCAAGATCTCATATGAATCTACCAATCCGGGTCTAGATTGCTCCAATTCACTAAACCACATAAGGTGAGAATTCAAGCAAACCTATCTCATAAACATCAAGGACACTCAATAACCTTACCATCTAAGCATATTATCCCGCATTGGGGTAAGCCTAAACGATCTCATTACACAACATGATTCTCAAACCAATGAGGATCTCACTCCTACCCTCTTTTAAAGGAGCTTAATCACTCAACATCTCTAGGTACCACTTAAGAATCACTATTCGTCAAAATCCAACACATCATAAAACTCATAAGGACTAAGTTGAGTTATACTAATCACTCACATATGGCCATAACTAAACCCATGAATATTAAGGACGACACAAAAAAAAAAAAAATCGCGATATTCTCTTTATCAAGTCACGAAAGACAAGTATTACTAAGATTACTCCTACAAGGTTCATCACCTTAGATAACTCCTTTATAAACTCTAGAGGATCTTCCTCTATCTTTGGCCCATGGAATTTCCGCAATTCAATAAAACATAAAACACATACCGGAACCCTTAAGATCCACTACCACTCACTCTTTGAGACTTACGGGTAGACATCCTTTCTTGGTTAAACCTTAGAGGAACTTAGAGGAGTTTTGACCAAGAAACCTTTCTCTTTTTCACTAAAGTTGGATTAAGACAACTCTAGACCATGTCAACCCTTATCACCACTTTTGGTGGGGTCTACCAACCAACTATGCCTAGGTATTATCTAAGCACCCTACTTAAGTGACCATACTTAAGATCAATCTTAAAATACAACAACTAACCCTTTGAAGCTGGTCAACACTTATACTTCTTATTCTTCACCTTAACTAGATGGTACATGCAACCCTCAAAGTCAACTTCAAAACACAACATAATCCCGACCTAGGGCATATAATTTCTTTTCCCATCTCCACTCTCGGATAGGCTCCTTTGGGAATCAACAATTTGACCATACGGGTTCTACCATCAACTAAACATAACCTCACAATTACCTTGCTAGGTAGGCACACTATCTCCCCCTTTGGAGTAAGCCTACACAAGTTCTTCTAACCAACACAAAGACAATTATGAAGCATTAATCACACAAAATACAACTTCATAATCTATTCCATCAAAGCTCACAAGTCACATAGCCATAATTGGCATTACAACCACTCGCTCCTTCTAGCAAGAACCCTTCAAGTGGTCCAACTTTAAACACCATAAGACAAGGAATAAGAGAGAGAGCTTATAGATCTATGGCACGACTTAGAGAATGAAGAAGTGAAACATTTCCTAAAACGTCTCATAGCCTCCTACTCATAGTTATGGTGCACAACACAACCATGAATCGGACTCTAATCAACGCGGTGTGTTGGACTCCGAGGATCTATCAACCTAGTGCTCTGATACCAAGCTTGTCACGACCCAAGCCTAGGGCCTAGACGTGACATGGCGAATGAGGAACCCGAAGGAACCCCAAACAAGCCTCTCAAACTTGTCATCACACTTCATCGGTCGCGGAAGTACATTCAACAATAATTAACGGGAAATAGGGACTAAGGGCAAACCATTTCAAAATGACATCATAGAACAAGAGTCAAGCTCATTTACAAAATACTCGTCCAACGCACACCTCTACATGCATAGATAGGACGGGGCCATGACATTCTACCGGCTCCCCTCATAGTCAAAATACAATTGCAAGCTAAAGTCTCAAAACATAGGAGTAGAAAACATAACATAGCCCTCGAATCATTGAGGACTCACCAACAACTCGGATAAGCACCGTACTAGCCACGTGAATGAAGAGAAGGATCAAGAGTAACTCCGGTCCCTACATGGTGACATCATGTAGGCAAAATATGCGTTAGTACTTGGAATGTACTAAGTATGCGGGGTGCAACACAACAATAGACAAGGACACAATCGAAATACAAGAAATAGTTTCATAGGCATTATGAATAACAATATGAGGATACATGATCAAAGTGAACTCAAAACATGTTTAAGTAACTCTATACTAATAGTAGATATCATATGTGTATACATGATCCAACCAATTTATAACCCCAACTTAGGATGGGGGATGCCGTTCACACCCGGACACCCTGGTGGCAAGGTATAAACCCCTCACATGGTTGATGTTGGTCACACCCCAAGCATCCTAGGTGGTGAGATATAAACCTCTCACATGGTTGATGTTGGTCACACCCCAAGCATCCTAGGTGGTGAGATATAAACCTCTCACATGGTTTATGTTGGTCACACCCCAAGCATCCTAGGTGGTGAGATATAAACCTCTCACATGGTTGATGTTGGTCACACCCCAAGCATCCTAGGTGGTGAGATATAAACCTCTCACATGGTTGTCCGGTTCTTTTCCCCCAGACCGGGCATGGTCATGCAATACTTTATATAGGAAATTCTCATTAGGCTCTAATGCAATCTCACGTATGGAATGAACATATACACAAGCTTAGTTTGTCATCAACACATCTTTGGAGTTCCATACATCTCATAACTCAAGCTTTAAAGCATCAATTTATCAATTCTCCATAGTTGGACATTTTGTCAAACACCTTGAAGGCATGTAATGGAATCAAAGAGCATGGGAAATAGGGTAGTAATTATGCAGCCAAACCAATGAACAACCTACAACAACACTTTTTTAACACCCACAATACCACATGAAAATCTCCACATCCATTCCAAATTTAGGTTCAAGTTCTAGGGTCACAACATGCTCAAAACAATCATTTTTCATGTTTAAAATTCGATGTGTAGGAAATTATTACAAAGAACAAGACTAATATATGAATCTTAACTTAAACCATGAATTAGTGAGTAGAATAGAGTCTAGGCACTATGGGTGGAAGGACCCATGAGTTCAACACCACATACCTTGAGTTCTTATGAAGGTCTTGAGAGTGTCATCAATGGAAGCTTGCAGCTTGGAACAAGAGTCTCTTCAATCTTGAGGAAGGTTTTGGATTAGGGTTCTTGAGAGAACTTGAGAGAAAATGTGTCTAAGTATGGGAGAGGTGTTTTGGAAATGTTTTTGAGATGAAATTTGAACTAATGCTATATAGGAAATAACATATGCCCTTTGGAAGAAAAATTCGTCCAACACTTAGAAAAAAAAAAGGGGCGGGTGAACAGTAAAAAAGGCTACTGGAAATTGCATTCCCTGCCGGACAGACTTTACGAAAATGGGCATAACTTCTTCGTCCGAACTCCGAATGAGGTGAAACGAAGTGCGTTAGGTAGCTAACTCAAAGGGCTTTCCATGGATATATTATTGGCCACCCAAATAATTTGTGTGCTAGGAGATATGACCCTCCAAAGTAGACCCTCGAAAAGGCTTCACTTGGAAATTTCGGATTTTGATACGGTTGCTCTAAAATTTGGGTTAGACCCATTCCCCACTCAATTTGACCCCCTAAACAAGAATATGAAGTCGGATTTCCGAAATCATGCACGGATTTTGAGATATATGGAAATTACAATTATAGGTGTTTCCGAAGCACATTTTCAGGCATTTTTGGGGTCGTTTCAATATCTCCCCCTTGGGAACATTCGTCCCCGAATGTTAAAGAAACACACATGAGAGACACAAACATGGCAATTTCAGCCCACATAAGGATGCAACAATGCACTTACACCTTATTTCAAAAACCTCAACATAATTGTAAAACCACAATGAACCAATTGTCAACTTAAACATGAATGTATGCAATGACATTATCATGTTTAGTGATGTTCAAGGAGAAACTACCTTCTCCTAGTCATAACACACCAACATCAACATTTCTCATGTTCATAGGAGGAACTACCTTCTCCTAGTCATTACATAGTCCATACATCATTAAGCACATATGCAAGTTTCCATGTTCAATAGCACTCTTTCAAGGAGGAACTTCTCAACTCCTTACTAAGACATGCTCATACCTTATTTTCATGAAGTACAATAGATCACTTATAACCAATGCACTACAACATGAGGGAAACAACTCATACAACTCATCTTTCTTCAAAAACACAAGTTTTTATGGAAATGCGCAAACCTCATTAATTCACATAAACATGGGAGGAACTACCTCATCTACTCTTTAGGAAAGTTTCCACCACATAAGGAGCTAACATTCCATTTCATAAGAACACATTCAAGCATGTTCATTTAATTCACATCATCAAGTCAAGTATGCCATATTACACACAATGCACAACTTAGGAGAAAAAAATCTCCATTTAAAACACACATCATACAACATGAGAGAATAGGACTACTTCTACGAACTCAATATGCATGCAACTTAGACATATTCCGTTTCATTGGAGGAATTTCCTCCTCCAACTCAAATCATGCTTATCATATGATCTTCGGCCAATTATGCAATTACTTCTTAAAAGCACATTTAAACCATTCACCTCATGCATCACATAGGTTACTTACTCTAATTGCCTATCAACATGAGGGGCATGAAACATGAAAACTCATTTTTATCTCAAAACATGAATTCTCAAAAACATACCTTTCATAAGGAAATCATCAGAATATAAAAATCACACATGACTTCTAAAACATAACATAGGCCCATCTAGGAACTCTTGGTCTCAAGCTAGAATAGGAATGGAAGAAAGAGATGAGGATGTCGGGATTTCAACAAATCATGCTTTTTAAGCACACCATCCCCTCCTTAGGAGGAAGCCCTCACTACAACCCTCAAGAAAACTTTCGGAAATTGCATTCCCTGCCGGACAGACTTAGAAAAAAAAAAGGGGCGGGTGAACAGTTAAAAAGGCTACTGGAAATTGCATTCCCTGCCGGACAGACTTTACGAAAATGGGCATAACTTCTTCGTCCGAACTCCGAATGAGGTGAAACAAAGTGCGTTAGGTAGCTAACTCAAAGGGCTTTCCATGGATATATTATTGGCCACCCAAATAATTTGTGTGCTAGGAGATATGACCCTCCAAAGTAGACCCTCTAAAAGGCTTCACTTGGAAATTTCGGATTTTGATACGGTTGCTCTAAAATTTGGGTTAGACCCATTCCCCACTCAATTTGACCCCCTAAACAAGAATATGAAGTCGGATTTCCGAAATCATGCACGGATTTTGAGATATATGGAAATTACAATTATAGGTGTTTCCGAAGCACATTTTCGGGCATTTTTGGGGTCGTTTCAGTTGTCCCAAGTCATGGTTGATCAACTTAGGGGTTAAACGTCAAGACACGACTATAACGCCTTGGAACTAGTGAGTTGAGCTAGTGTGTTGTAGAGGCTTGTAGGGGAGTTTTGGTGTGGTGTATGAGGGTTAAATCTTGTAAAAATGGTTCTCATACTTAGAATGACATGTTTAGGGGTTAAAAGTTCGGGTACGATTGCCCACGGACTCCCCAAGGGGCCCTTGAGGAGGACCCCAATATTGCCCAAAAAGCTGTCAAAACAACATGACCTACGACTCCCATCTACGTCCCTTAGACCAGTCCACGCCCCGTAGGTCATGGCTGTGGGTGGGGAATTAGTCTAGGGAGGCTTGGCCCTTAATGTTGAACCCCAGCCCCAATCTATGGTTGCACAGCACGAGGAGTCAGCCTATCCACGGTCCGTGGATGGGGAGCCGTAGATTGCACTTGTTTTGCTGTCAAGTGCACCGCCAACCTAGGGGTGAATTTACTAATTCACCCCAAGTCATAATTAATACATGGACGGTTATTTTAGGTGTTTTTAGGTATTTTAAGTGTTTAAAAAATATAATTAGACCTATTACTTCCAGAACCCAAATCAAATCTCTTCCTCCCCAAATTGTTCTCTCTAGAAACTACATTGGAGCTCAAATTCAAGTCAAGCTAGGATTGGGATTTCAAGGAGATTCTTCTTCAATTTCGTGGGTTCCTTCAAGTATAAGGTATGGCGACCCTTGATCCTTGATTAATCTTTCGTTCAAGGAGTCAAATCAAAAGATATTTCAAAGTCTTTCAATGATAAAAAATCCTTATTTCTAATCTAAGTGTAGGTTCATTGGTAAAACGTTTGCAAAGCTATTCAAATAATTAATTGTGGTTTCATTAAGGATTTAAAGATGATTTTATATTGTATTCCTTCAAGAACCCATGTTTTCCCCAAATCTCTTATTTATGGAATTTAATTGGAAATTTGGTTATTATAGAAGTATAATGAATAGTATGTGTTTGTTTAAAGTTAATTAATGATTTCATTTCATTTATTATGCCTTGTTGGTGATGTGAGGATCATGGCTTTGAAAGGTGAATTCGAATGAGATCTTGTTCAACTGTTTATGTTGATATGAATTGGATATGGAATCTTGTCAATTATCTTATGTCTTGTATCTATGGGTTGAGATAGAGTTATATTGATATAGAAATGTGATCCACTTATGGTGAAAGATTTTACTTGTTGATTATGGGCATGTGACTTTAAGGATGTAATGATGATCTTGTATAGATTGTAAACATGTTGTGATTGATAGTATACTCTCTCTCTCCTAACACTAATGAATGAAGATTTTGGAATGTGAAGTGTCCTATATTGTTGAAGGTGAATCTCTTGTCTTGGTAGACTTTGGTGCCTCTTCTTGATAAATGAAAAGCTTTGTTGAATGAAGTACCTTGACTTGGTAGGCTTCGACATCCTCTTCTTAAATAGTGAATGTATATTGACTTAATGTCTCAATCATTTTGAATCGATAGTCTTTAGGGATTCTTTTCAAAAATGATCTAATGTAATGAAGACTGTAGAATCGATAGGCTAGTAGCATTCCTTTCATGAGTGTAAGAATGTAATGAGGGATCATGAATCGATAGGCTAGTCGCATTTCTTTCATGTAGACCCTAGAGCTATCCTTGAATGTACCATGAATCGATTGGCTTATAGCATTCCTTCCTTGTGTAGTGTTGTAACTTGGGTTGATAGTCCAATGACATTCTTCCTAGTGCACTATTGTATTGTGAAAAAATACTCTATGGGAATGTAGGCTAAGCACCGAGTGGATATGGTTAGATGGAAACTCTCCCGATGTTAGGCTAGGTTTCCAATGAACATCTTCATATCCCCTAACTATGTGCCCGTATAGGATATTGGCCAGTGGATCCAATGTGCATCCAAGATAATACTATCGGTCTTTCTACGGCAAGGAAACCACCTGTTTTCGGTATGGGGAAGACATCGGATTCCATGTCTAGCTTACATGGTCTATGTCGGTTAAACGCTTATTCCCATCATGTAATATGTGCACTCTAGTTACTTGATAGGTACTACAAAGTGTAGGTAGTAGTATGGGATGCTATATATACATTGTACGAGTAGGCTTTTAAGGTACTACAGTGAGTTCTCTAAGCCTTAATGGCTAATGAACGAAAGTCCTCTAAATGTATGAATGTGTCCTAAAGGAATTTAATAAATAATGTTGGCCTATTATCTAAATGAAATGAATTAATTAGCATATTGTGTTGGAATGTAAAGGTTCTTGTCTATTGTAGCCTAGAGGAATGCCTAGGTGTGTATGAAGAGGTTGTATGGGCGGCGACTTCATATCTTACTTAGCTGTGTCTTAAGGTAACTTTAGATAAGAGGTCCTAGAATGGTGAAATGACTTACTTGATGATTGTTCTTTTATGTTGAATATTGGTTCTAGTTGAGCATGATTACTTGTAATATGGAGCATGATAAATGTGGATTCACCATTGGTGCTCTTAAGGTGGTACCATAGTGTGGGTGGTGGTATGGGACGCTAGCCATACACTGCACAAGGTATAGCTTGAGGGTTACTTGAGGTGAAGGCTCAAGGTGAAGGTAAAGGGTTACATATGCTTTTGACTAAATGAGAAGTATGTGACTTTTTATGTCGGTTGTGACTTATATTATGCCTCTTGTGATTAATGTTCGTGAAGTTTTACTAAAATGGCATACAAGCATGACTTTCATAAAAATGTCCCTTTTAGCATGTTTTTGCATGGTCATCATACTTAGTACATTTTTGTGTGCTAATCCATATTTCTTCTATTTTCTACAAAGTGTAGGTTCCGGCAAGTGATAGCATTCTCTAGTGAATCTTTGGATTAGAGTTCTCTCAAGACCTATCTTTGGTATGTCCTCATATGTTGAGGACATGGACTTCATGTTTCTAGTTTCTTTATGTTTTAAGACTTTTTTCTACGTTTTCGAATGTAAAGGGCTGTGACCTTTTCTTGTTAAAGTTTGTCTAAGATGTCCATGTGAGACTTAGTATTTCCGCTGCTTTATAATTGAGACTTTTAATAGATTGTATAGTTTTTAATAAAATGTTTTAATTCCTTACAATTTCTATTACCTAGGCGATGAATGAATTCTATGAGGCTTTAATAAGACCCCTTTAGGGTCGAGTATGCCGCGTTACGACTAGGGGGGGTACTCTCAGGTCGTGACATTAACATTGGCAACCGTTAAAAAGACTTCTAAACGAAAGAATTATCGATGCATGCAACAACACTATTCAACAATTACTTAGTTACTATTCATACTTTGTTAATCGCTCATGGTTCCCACAACCCGAGTTGTGGATTTGGTTAGCCATACTAGCAAGAACACAATTCATATTATTCGAAGAAGAATTCATGAACTTACATAATGAATAGAATAAACCCGGAATCTCCAATTGAAAATCAAAGCCAAAATCATTATAAACCGAAAATAGGAAATCAAATTGCTAGTGTTTGCAAGTTAATTCCCAAGAACTAAAGTTAAACAATAGTAGCTAACCCCAAAAATGAAGTTTACATACCCTATTTATAGAAAATATAGTCCCAAACAAAAAGGAAATGAAATAAGAAAATAAACTGCTGGACGTAGATTTAATAGACGAGACTGACCTAGGGACCGTGGATCGACCTAAGGTCTGTAGGTCCCTTCCGTAGCTCAAGACTTTGAACTTTTCCACAGAGGTTGGAACCTTTAACTTTTTGATGCAAATGACGGACCTACAGAATGGACCGTAGGTCGACCTACGGTTTATGGGTCCCTTCTCGTGGCTCCACACTTAGAACTTTTCATCAGGTACTAGAACTCAAACTTTCTGATACAAATAATGGCTGTGAAGGACCTACCGTGGGTCGACCTACACTCCGTCAATGGCTTCCGTAGTTCCACACTTGGTCAAGACTTCCCTGATGCTCCATCTACACCACCAACCGATGGAGTGTGACTGGACCTACGTTCCGTAGCTCACCTCTGTAGATGGCTCCTTTTGCAGAATTTTAGCTGTTGTCTCTCTCGACATCATCAAAGTATATTTCCTACAAATATAGCACAATGAACCTTAGTTCTAATACAAAGAAGCCCTAGACACACGCAACTCTTAAGTGAAATGTATTAAAAATACCGTAAACTCATTGTCTATCACAAAGCTTATCATTATTTGTCGAGGATTCCGGAGTCGACCCCTCCTACTTCAAATTCAGTGCCAGCTCCAGCACATACGGTGCTTCCAGCACCACCATTTCAGGGTGCTCCTCCTGAGTTACTCAATCAATTAAAGGCCGAGGGATTGAGGACCATTTCAGAAGAAAAATGATTGACCACAGATGGTGTAGTGGATAGAAGCCCAATTGTGTGGGACACTCTTCGGTTCTACCGTTTTGAAATCTTCACCAGGTCCAGTGGACCATACATTTCTTCCTCGATCCGAGAATTATACTTAGCTTTTGGTGACCCAGTACCTCAGGGAATGAAGAAGGCTACTGCCTTCCGACCTGTAGAGTTTGTGATGGTCTAAGGGATGAAGGTCAGGTGCAGTAGCAGTGATATAAATGTTGTATTTGAGAGGGCCTCAGACTTTCACATGAGTACCAGAGCATGCCTACTACATATACTCTGGATGACCTAAAGGGTTAGCTACCCCCCCTCTTATTTCTGACACCACCCGGAGGTGGATTGAGGCCGGATCTCGTATCGAGAAGAAGGATTTGAACATAGAAGCTCGGTACTGGTTTGATTCATCAACAAATCAATCATGCCATCACAAAATGAGTCTATTCTCCAACACCAAAAGGCGGCCGGTCTCAGATATATCATAGCCATGAAGCGACTGAATTTGGGATTGATTACTGAGCAAGAGATGGCCATGAGGGCCAAACAACGCCATATGTCCCTTCTATTTCCACTCATTACAGATTTTCGTCGCCAGGCTGGAGTTCCTCTTCATGATAAAAGGGATGTTGAGGTTACAACCACATATTCTATCGACATCCGATGTATATAGGCCAAGTACACATGGGAGGGGGGTGATAGGAGGACAGTAGCTCCAGTGGATACGGCCCCGGAGGTTGATCTATTCATTAACTACAGAGGCAGCCTTGCCTACTCCGTCCTCCAGGCCTTCATGTACTTCTAGTACTAATCCTTATCATACACCAAGTTCTTCTGTTGCTCCCCCGCCCCCTAGAGCTGCTGGTGGTACCACTACCTCCAAGACTCAGATTATCTAGGCTATGCTTCTCAAGATGGGGCACCTAGCCAATTCTATCGATATGCGGGCTTTCTGATTAGAGGTCGAGGTGGCCTTGGATGATTGAGCGAGCTATTACTATTGTGTTGACTCCTCTCAAGGCTTCCATTGATGTCCTCTCAGCGAGATTTGAAGTTTGTGAGAGAGGGTAGGGTGTTACTACTAAGGTGACGGCTTTGAAATGTGATGTGTATGAGCTGAGGAAAGATATGGACCACATAAAGTCCACAGACTTCACTTCACTATTTGAGTCGGTAACAGTCCCAGATGTCTTGAGTGCTGATGTTCCAACATGTGCTGAGGTTTCTTCGGCTACCATCGAAGATCATGTTAGGGCTGATGTTACTTCTGCTTAGTCAAAGGCCAATACTAATGAGGAGCAGCTCGATGTTCAAGAGGATACCATTTATGTGGGATTGCTAATTTGGAGGAGGTGATGGTACAGTCCTTTATTCAGACCTCTTTGAGAGATACCTTTATGGCAGGCTCCGGTGGAGCTAAGGTGGATGCGACACCTAGCACTGACGCCCAGCCTTAGAGTGTGACCCCAGGCTGATGCCCTAATAGATGGAGCGACTGAGATGTAGACTTCACCCCAGGCTTAGCTTGACATGATGATATTTTTACCTTCGTCTCTGTTGTTTTTACTGATTATTTTTGGTTTAGTTGCATTTGAGGACAACTGCTTCTTTTTGTGGGTGGGGTGAGGGATTTCCATACCTACCTCTTGTGATTTTTTTATGTTTGTGAATATTGATGTTTTGTTGATCTATATATATATATATGTTTTGATCTTGATTTTGTAGATGTTTTAGCTTGCGGCCTTTGTTTTGAATGAAAATGGTTTTGAACCTAATTTTAAAATTTTTGCTGCATATTTTGTGTGTGATTGTTGTCGTTCTTATCCGAATTTGAGTGTGGATGTGATCAATACCGATGACTTGAATAGTGCTGTTAATTGAACGAAATGAATGTGAAGATACGATGAGGCAAATGAAGTTGCATAGACAATGTGTGAAATTTTAGCATCTCGTTGTGAATTGCTGGTTAGTCTCTTGTGATGAACATTGCACACTAGCTAGAAAGTGTGCAGTCTTGTTTGATATTGGTGCCAATGTCTTGTGTGATGAGATTAGTTTGAACATTGCGTGTGATAACACCTAGAATTTTCCCCGTTGGTCCGCTTGATTGAGTGATGTAAGCATTTGAAATGATCTTAGGCAACAATTTTGAAGAGTGAAACAATTTTACAATATACATCTTTTGTGGCCAACCTTGTGAGATGTGTGAACCTTGCTTGACACTTCTCGAGCCTTGCCCTTTTCTTGGATGAAACTTGAGCAATTATGCCTTTTTTTATCGTTTCACCTATAACCTTCATGAAAGTATGGTTAATTGAATAGTCAACTTAGGCCAAAAGCCTAAGTTGGGGGTGTGGTGAAAAGAGTAGGAAAATCAAGATGTGTGAAAAATCCCCTTGTATGATGATTTTGAGAAAGATCAAACCCCTCCATGCAAAAAAAAAAGAGATAAAAAGAAATGAAGAAAAAAGAAAAGAAAAAAAAGAGTTGTGAAATAAAGTAATGGAATTTGCAAAAGAAATGGGGTATTTGGTAGTTCATATGAAGTTGAATAATGGGGTGGATTGTGAGCATGTTTGAAATGTTAACGAAAAGAGAGGAACGTGATCAAACCATACTTCATGAAGGTAGAAATCACTAAGCCTAAATGACCATAACTTTACACTCCGCCCCGTTACAATACTTGAAAAGACATTTGGGATCTTGAGTGAGCTGAAACAAATGTTGAATGGAATATTAGGGCAAACCTATGGGTGAAGTCATGCATGTGTTCATCTTTGTGAGTGTGAGAGTCGTATGTGATTCAAGACTCTAAATTGTTGAAGAACTTTGTGCGAATAGGGAATCATCTTTGTTGTGAGGGCATTTGAGTACCTTTGTTGAGCTCGAATTTGCATTTGAAGCAAGTATTGTGAACTTAGGCATATTTGTCATGACCCAGGGGTACATAAATTTTAAAACTTTTTCTATACAATCGAATTCTTTATATAACGCAAGCGGAAGTCTTACTATACTTTGTCTCAAACCATTTAAAGTTGCCTTGAATAAAACTTTGGGACACACCCATACAAAAGTCTAAAACATAAAGAAAATGACATAAAGGGAAAGGTGATTAATCCTCGATGCTACGAGGACTCACCAAGTCTTCAATTCCTTTGCTTCTTATCTACCTAGACTCCAAAATGGAACTCAATATCGCCAAACCCTACATTTGATAAGAATGTAGGTAAGAGTATGCGTTAGTACAAAATGTACTAAATATGTTAGCTATCATAACATCAGAAGAGCATAACATGAGGGTTTGTCAATATGAGACATAATCGATAATCATAATAGACAATAACATGGTCATAATAATAATCTCCAACATAGGCAACATATAGTCATAAGTCAACATAAGTCATACATGTTATGCATAAGAGATACATAATGTTCATGGCATAGTCTATACCTTAGACCTTCATATCATAAGAGTACTATACTCCTAAGTAACCTCAAAACACACTTGTGCAATGCATGAATGGCATCCCATAACACCATTCACATTAAGCATAACCTTGAAGTCAGCACATTCATACTTACCATTCCTTTGTCCTCATTCTTAGCTTACTTCATATAGACAAGGGGACTATCACTTTTAGTTAATCATATCATGGAAGGAAACTATATCAACACTCCAAGCTAAACATACAACATATAAGAGAACAATTCATAAGTAGCTTCAAGTCATACTTGTATAATGCATGAATGGCATCCCATAATACCAATCATACGAAATACCAGCTTAGGATATCATACATACTCACTAGTTGGGGGAAAAGTCCCTCCTTTCTAGTTGCCATTAGTCATTTAAGGTACTTCTCTACTTAGTACAAGGCAAGTGACAACACATGAATTAATTCTATTTTTCAATTCAAGGCAACCAAAGAATAGCACCCTAATAGGCTAGACCAAGCTAGTCATCTTGCTAACATAACTACATTATGCTAAACTAACTACCATGGAAGGCATACTATCATGCACGTCCAAGCAATTAAAGGAAGGGTACAAGTATTTCATCCTAGATACCATGCAAGCATGCGATGATGCTAATGCAAGCTACCCCTAGGAGAGTATGGTTTCTCAATCCCAAGCTACCCTTAGGAGAGTGTGATTTCTCAATCCCAAGCTACCATGAATGGTCTTGGCCTAACCAAGCCATGCTACCATGAAGGCATTACAAAATTCTAGTTCAAAATATCATTCATACTAAATACCACCTTAGCCTATCATTCATACTCACTAGTTGGGGGAAAAGTCCCTCCTTTCTAGTTGCCATTAGTCATTTAAGGTGCTTCTCTACTTAGTACAAGGCAAGTCACAACACATGAATGAATTCTATTTTTCAATTCAAGGTTACCAGGGAATATCACCCTAATAGGCTAGACCAAGCTAGTTATCTTGCTAACATAACTACATTATGCTAAACTAACTACCATGGAAGGCATATTATCATGCACGTCCAAGCAATTAAAGGAAGGGTTCAAGTATTTCATCCTAGATACCATGCAAGCATTCTGTGATGCTAATGCAAGCTACCCCTAGGAGAGTATGATTTCTCAATCCCAAGCTACCCTTAGGAGAGTGTGATTTCTCAATCCCAAGCTACCATGAAATGGTCTTGGCCTAACCAAGCCATGCTACCATGAAGGAATTACAAAATTCTAGTTCAAACTACCCTTAGTTAAAACAATTGGGAAAAGACCCAAGAAGTTCGCTTGCTAGAAAATGCCGAAATGGCATGACGGACGACTTCACGGATCACCATCATCACCACGGCCCGTGAAACGGGTCGTGAAGAATTTTCATCTTGACAGTGCTTCACTATTTCAGGCATAATGTTTTAACCTGAGATCGGAATTGGGTAAACTCGGTGGTGTTGGAAAGAGGACTCAGAGAACTTTGATTGGATAGTTAATGGTCAATCTAATTCTTTTTGAGCTATGAGATATTACCATTTGAAGTTGACCCTACACTCTTAATCTATTGAAAACCCTTCACGGACGACTTCATGGTCCGTGTGGGGCTTCACGGACCATTGAGATGCCCTTGGCCCTTGACCAGTAGCCTAGCTTGCCTCCCCTTAACCTCTAAAAATTTAACTCATCACCATGACCCTTCCCCACGGCCCATGGTGGCCTTCACGAGCCTTATAGTGGCTCGTGGGGAGGGTCTCCTTTTGGGCAGATTCTAGGGACTCACTGCCTAGCCTCCACGCCTCTCACCATGGCCTGCGGTCCCCACCACGAGACTTTATTATGGTCGTTGGAGGTGAGGCTGCCTTGTTAGCTACTGCCAAAGGTCTACGGGCACCACCACGACTCGTGGTGCCCTTCACGACTCGTGTGACCTTCTTGGAGGGTGCCAAGGGTAACTCCTAGGTTTGCAACCTCTCCCTCGGACCCTTGCTTAGGCTACTAGGTTCTGAGGTGTTACAATATCTCCCCCTTGGGGACATTCGTCCTCAAATGACGATCTAGTCACCTCCTAACGAGACGACTCTAGACTAAGAGCCCATCATGCATACAACATCATAACAATGCACAAAACGAAGGAGGAAACATCACTCCATGCTACATAAACTCTATGTATCACAAGGAAGGTAGGAACTATATCTAACAACCCATTATGCATGAAATCTGATAACTATTCATGTCCAAGGAGGAACTACCATCTCCGAGCAAAAACATGCTCAACACAATCTCATGGATTCAATATGCAATTTATTCTCAAAAGTATAACTAAAGCATGTTTAACAATTTATCTCATGAAGCATATAGGCAACTCATACTTAATGCAGAACAATATGAGAGAAAAAACAACGCAAACTCATTTTCTTTGAAATCACAAGCTTTCATTAACATGCACCACATAAGGAAATCATGGAAACACAATTCACACACGACTTCACATAAAAATCAAATCAAGAGGAAATTATCATCTCAAGATCCTAATGCTAAAGGAGGAATACAAGGAAAAAAAATGAGGATATCGGGACATCTCATTGGCCCTAGGCCTCCCAAGTAGCACCCTCAAGTAAAACCCTGACTAAAAGATAACTTCTCAACATTTTCATGGAAACAACTTCCTCGTTCTTCTATTTCTTAACTTGCCGGTCTAAGATCCCAACCGATTCTTCTAAATTACAGAAGTTCTCATTAAGTAACTCTAGCTCACAAGCAACCTCACCAACATTACTCAAGATCTCATATGAACCTACAAAACCGAGAGTAAACTTCCCAAAACATACTACACCTCTCAAGGTGAGAATTATCAAGCCAACCTAAATCATGAACATCATGAACACTCAACAACCTTGCTATCTAAGCTCATCATCTCCCCCTTGCGAGTAAGCCTATATGGACTCTTCTATGCCTCATTTCTTTCAACTTCTAAGGTTGGCCCAAGTTGTCATTAATCCTTTACATAAAATGATTCTATACCATGGAGAATTACACTTTTATCCTCTTTTAAAGGAGTCTACTCACTCAACATCTCTAGGCATCACTTAAACACTATTCATCAAATTCTCCAACACACCCTAAAAATCATCATGAATAAGTTGGGTTCTACCACATAGCCATAATTGGCATCACTACTAAACTTTTCTCCCTCGATCCTTGTAGCATGAGCCCTTCAAGTGGTCACAACCTAAAAACCATCGGATAAAGAGTAGGTGAGAAATCTTATAGAGTTGAACTATTTGGCACGACTTAGAGAATGAAGAAGTGAAGTTTCCTAATCATCTAATAGTCTCCTATTCATAAATGTGGCGCGCTTCACCTTTATGAACAAGACTATACTAGACGTGGTTTGAGACAATCCTAGAACCATTCTAAACTTTGTGCTCTGATTACCATATTTGTCACGACCTAGGGGTATACCCTAGATGTAGCATGGCGTACTTGACCCTGAATGGGTCTCATATAAGCCCTTAGCATATCATAACATAACATAATAGAAAAGTACATCAATTTTAAAACTTTTTCCATATAATCGAAGTCTTTATAAAATGCAAGAGGAAGTCTTTATAAAATGCAAGAGGAAGTCTTACTACACTTTGTTTCAAACCATCTAAACTTGACTTGAATAAAACTTTGGGACACAATCCATACAAAAGTCTAAAACATAAAGAAAATGACATAAAGGGAAAGGTGATCAATCCTCGATGCTATGAGGACTCACCAAGTCTTCAACTCCTTTGATTCTTAGAAACCTAGCCTCCAAAATGAAACTTAATAGCGTCAAACCCTACATTTGATAAGAATGTATGCAAAAGTATGAGTTTGTACAAAATGTACTAAATATGTTAGCTAGCATAACATTATAAGAGCATAACATAAGGGTTAGTCAACATGAGACATAATCCATAAACATAATAGATAATAACATGGTCATAATCAGAATCTCCAACATAGGCATCACACAATCATAAGTCAACATAAGTCATACATCTTGAGCATAGGAGATACATCATGTTCATGGCATAGTCTATACCTTAGACCTATATATCATAAGAGTACGATACTCTTAAGTAACCTCAAAACACACTGGTGTAGTACATTAATGGAATCCCATAATACCATTCACACTATGCATAACCTTGAAGTCACCACATTCATACTTACCAGTCCTTTGGACTCATTATTAGCTTACTTCATATATACAAGGGGACTATCACCTTTAGTCAGTCATATCATGGAAGCCAACTATAGCAACACACCAAGCTAAACATACAACATATAAGAGAACACTTCATAAGTAGCTTCAAGTTATACTTGTGTAATGCATGAATGACATCCTATAATACCATTCATTCTAAGTACCACCTTAGGCTATCATACATACTCTCTAGTTCGGGGACAACTCCCTCCTTTCTATTTGCCATTAGTCATTTAAGGTACTTCTCTACTTAATACAAGGCAAGCCACAACACATGAATGACTTCTATTTTTCAATTCAAGGCTACTAAGGAATAGCACCCTAATAGGCTAGACCAAGCTAGTCATCTTTCTAACTTAACTACATTATGCTAAACTAACTACCATGGAAGGCATACTATCATGCAAGTCCAAGCTATTCAAGAAAGGGTACAAGTATTCCATCCCAGCTACCATGCAAGCATTCCATAATGCTAATTCAAGCTACCCTTAGGAGAGTATGATTTCTCAATCCCAAGCTACCCTTAGGAGAGAATGGCTTCTCAATCCCAAGCTACCATGAAATGGTCTTGGCCTAAATAAGTAATGCTACAATGAAGGCATTCTGAAATGCTAGTTCAAGCTACCAATAAGAGATTATGTATCCTCTATCCTAGGCTACCATGACTACTCTAACTCAAGATACCATGAAAACATACTACCAATGCTAATTCAAGCTAACCTTAGGAGAGCATATGGTTCCTCAATCCTAAGCTATCATGAGAACTCCTAAGTCAAGCTATCAAGCTTGGTCTTGTCCTACCAAGTCAAGCTATACTAGAAGGGATCATACGTCACAACTTCAACCTATTCTAGTCTACCATGCTTTGATTAATTTTAGGTGATTAACCTTTCAATCTAGAATCATTCTATGTGAGAAGAATCTTTCACATTCTACATACATGCATTCACATAGTTCAAGGTAGGTCATGTGGGTAAAATCCTTCCACAACAACTCTACCTATTTGTAGACCAATTTTATGCAAGCTATCTCATCATATTAGACTTACTCTAAAAGCACTAGTGATCAACATTCATGAGTTCAAGCCCTACTCTCGAAGCATTACTTCTTACCATTATCATACATGTCTAGATCACTAGACATACTAGTCATAAGATTCTTGTTTAAGCAATTCTAGTCATAATTCACCATAAAGGCTCTGCCTCATTCATTACTAGTCAAGATCGATCATATGTACATTCTTCTATTTCAATTCATGTTCACATACTTCTATTCTTGAACAATTACTATACATGTTATAAATTTTAGAAGATTAATTTTGAATCCTCAATTTCACTTCACAAGGCATAAGCCCACATTAAGTGATTTCATCAATTAGGCTAGGTTTAAGCATGGAAAACATTTAATATAATCAATATATCATGATTCAATACTAAAACAATCATAAACAAGTACCGTCTACTCAATTGGAATCATACCCAACTAAACCCACAACATTGGAAGAAACCCTAGCTTAGATTGGGTTCTTCTTCACAAAATGGGGGAAATCTAGGGGACTCTATAGATGGAAGAATCCATAGATGAATAAGCTAATATACCTTAATTCAAAGCCCTAACACAAGCTTGCATCAATGGGGTCTTGTTCTTGACCCAAGCTTCAAGTTTTATCTTCTTCCTTAAGTCTTGAGTTTTCTAGAGAGAGAAATATTTGAGAGGAGAGTGTTTTGGGGTTTTGATTTGGGTTTTGGAATAAATGACTCAATCGAGTGAGTTTTGGGGTTAAAATTACTTACATAAGGTCCTAGGCCTGGGCAAAAGGACATATCTTTGAGTTAAAATGATTTGAAAATGATCCAAGAAGTTCCCTTGCTAGAAAAAGCCGAAATGGCATGACAGACGACTTCACAGATCGTCATCATCTCCACGCACCGTCAAACAGGTCGTGAAGAATTTTCAGGCTAACAGTTCTTCACTATATTGGGGATAACGTTTTACCTGTAGAATGGAATTGGGAATACTCGGTGGCGTTGGAAAGAGGAGTCAGAGACCTTTATTTGGATAGGTAATAGCCCACCTAATTCTTTTTGAGCTATGAATAGATGACAATCTGAAGTTGACCATACACATTAAGTCTAATGTAAACCATTCACGGACGACTTCAAGGTCCGTGTAGGGCTTCATGGACCGTTGAGATGCCCTTGGCCTTTTACCAGTAGCCTAGCTTGCCACCCCTTAACCCCTAAAAATCTAACTCATCATTAAGACCCTTCCCCACAGCCCGTGGTGGCCTTCACGAGCCGTCTAGTGGCTCGTGGGGAGGGTCTTCTTTTGGGCAGAATCTAGAGAATCACTGCCTTGCCTCCAAACCCCTCACCAAGTCTGTGGTTCCCACCACGAGGCGTCATGGTGGTGGTGGGAGGTGAGGCAGTCTTGTTAGCTACAAGCTAAGGTCTATGGGTACCACGACGACTCATGGTGCCTTTCACAACTCGTGTGACCTTCTTGGAGGGTGCCAAGGCTAACTCCTAGGTTTGTAACCTCTCCCTTGGACCCTTGCTTAGGCTACTAGGTTCCGAGGTGTTACAATCTTTGGTAACGACGAGTAACAATTTGAATCTTTGAGTGCATAATTGATAAATTCATGAGAAGTTGAACCTTGTTATGTGCATTCATGTTGAATCTTATGCAACACTGTTTGAGACATCCTTTTTGAACTGCTAATCATGAGTTTTACTTGAGGACAAACAAAAGTTTAAGTCAGGGGTGTTGATGAATCTGAAATTTGAATTATTTATGGCTTTGTTTAGATAGATTTAGTTTCCTCAAATGCGTAATTTGCGCCATAAACTGATGTTCAAGCCTTGATTTTCAGGTGTATGGATTGAGGAGCAAAGCAAGGACGCTAACATGCAAAAAGGGACAAAATAGCTGAAGAAGTGGAGAAGGGTGAGCTTGATGATTGCCAAGAGCACTTGGCGAATCGCTGAGTGTTTGTTCAGTCCACCTAAAGTTCTATTGTGCCAGCCCAGATTGAAGAAACCAAGTCGCAAACAGGAAAGGGGAAGTCAGCGAATCGCCAAGTAGTTCCGCGATTCCAAGAGTGAATGTCCAATGTTACATGACTTAAGAATGGTGAGAGCTAATGCAAAAGGGCGATAGAGAAAGGAAAGGGTGGTTCGCCAAATAGCTTGGTTGAAACGACCCCAAAAATGCCCGAAAATGTGTTTCAGAAACACCTATAATTGTAATTTCCATATATCTCAAAATCTGTGCATGATTTCGGAAATTCGACTTCATATTCTTATTCATGGGGTCAATTTGAGTGGGGGATGGTTCTAACCCGAATTTTATAGCAACCGTATCAAAATTCGAAAATCACAAAAAATGCGATTTGGAGGGTCAACTTTAAAGGGACATATCTCTTACCACACAAGGAACTGGAAGGGCCACAACCTATTAAATTATAGCTCTTTGAGTTAGCTTTCCAACACACTTGGTTTCACCTCATTCTGAGTTAGGATGAGGGAGTTATGACCATTTTCGTAAAACTTGTCTGTGCAGATTTGCAATTTCCAGTGAGCTATTTTTTTGAGGCTAAGTGTTGGGGACGTTTTTTATAAAAAGGGAATATGTCCCATACTTAGTCATTTTTAACTTCAAAAACACTCTCTAAGCCCTCTCTAAAATTCCACCAAGATCCTCAACCAAATTCAAACATCTAAAGCTCTAATTCCGGATTCAAGACTCAATCTCAAGCTTCAATTCTCCATTCCAATCCTCATCAAGGATTCTCCAAAGTTGAGGTATGTGGGTTTGATTGTGGAAACCTTCCTTTCCACAAGTCCAACCATTTATCCTCTATTTCTACTTCAAGTTTATGGGTCCTTATGGTTATTTATGAACTCTTGAAGTATGAAATTACTACTACACACCCTATTATGGTCTATTTTGCATATTATCATGAAATAGAATTATTATGTGATGTTTATGGTTTTCATGCTTCCACAATCAAATTATGAAGGTTGATATATATATGTATGTTGTTGGTGGGCTGATTTATATGGATTTTGGAATTGGTTGGACTTAGTACTCTTGAAATACGTGATTTTATTTACATGAACAGTAGCCCACCATGTGTTTGATAAAATGCCCATTTATAGAATTCTTAGGAAATGGAATGTCCAATGTGCGTCCTATGAGTTGGATGGTTATATAATTACTGAATTGATGATGAAATGGACACATGTATATGATTTTCTCTATATAAGTGTTGTGAGTCGACCAAGCCTAGCTCAGGGGTTGTAGGCCCGGGTAACCGTATTGAGGGGTTGGTACCTTGGTTGCCTAGTACGGGGGGTAGTAGGCCCGTATAACCATATCGAGGGGTTTGTACCTTGGTCCCTAGCTCGGGGGGTGGTAGGCCCGGGTAACCACATTGAGGGGTTTGTACCTCTTTCGCCTCTCCAAGGAGGTGATAGACCTTGGAAATACTATATTGATGGTCACTCGCCACACATGTACTACGCCCCACTAAATATGATTTTTGTGTAAGCATCATTATACATATCATCTCATTAATATGTTATCTATCAGGTATGGTTAGGCATTTTGCCTATGATGTCCATCTATTGTTGCATTGCATTGCATCCCATATACTTAGTACATTCAAACGTACTAATGCATACTTTATGCCTACATGATGTCACCATGTAGGAACCGGAGTATCGCTTGACCATCCTCCTCCGCGTGGTTAAAACGATTTTCTATCGAGGTTATTGGTGAGTCCTCCATTCCGGGGACGTTGCTTATGATCTCTTGCTATGTATAAAAATTTTCCTTTTTAGTTATGTGTTGACTATGAGGGTGAGCCTGGTAGTTTGTCTTGGTCCCCGCTAAGTAACCATGTTTAGAGGTGGTGTTTGACAAGTTGTGTATTATGCTTGAGCTTGACTCATCTATGGTATTTATGTATCATTCTTTTTTTTCTCTTGCTCCCTTAGTCCCGACTTCCCCTTGATTATGCTTATTGCTTATGGTCATTTTAATTGCTTCCGCGACCAAGGATGTGTAATGATATGCTATGAGGCTTGTTTGGGGTTCCTTCGGGTTCCCCATTCGCCGGTCACGTCTAGGCCCTTGGCTTGTGTCGTGAAAAACTTGGTATCAGAGTACTAGGTTGATAGATCCTCGGAGTGCAACACACCGCGTTCATTAGTGTTCGATTCATGGTTGTGTTGTGCACCACAACTATGAGTAAGAGGCAATGAGATGTTTTTGGAAATGTCTCCCTTCTCCATGTTCTAAGTCGTGCTGTAGAGTTGAATTAAGTTCTTCCCTAACGGTTGTTCTTTGCTATGCTAGATCATGCCTAATACAAGAGGAAGACGAGTCCGCGCACCCGAGGAACAATCGACCAATGGGGATCTTCGGGATGCCTTTACTTTATTTGCACAAGCTATGGCTAATCAAGCCAACCACGGGGCCCAAGCCCCTCAGGCTCCTACCCCGGCATCTCGGGTGAGAGACTTCGTGCGGATGAATCCCACGAAATTCTATGGGTCTAAGTTAGATGAAGACCCTCAAGAGTTCATTGATAAAGTCCGCAAGATATTAGTTATCATGGGCATGAGGTCAGAAAATAAGGCGGAGTTGGCGGCCTACCAACTAAAAGGAGTGGCCCAAATATGGTACAACCAATAGAAGGAAGAGAAGGGGGCAAACTATGTGGTGTCTTGGGAAGAGTTCAAAATGGCTTTCCTTAATCGATTCTTTCCTCTTGAGCTTAGGGAAGCCAAATTGGTGGAGTTCATGAATTTAAAACAAGGGTCTATGAGTGTGAGGGAGTATGCCCTCAAGTTTAACCAACTTTCAAGATATGCTCCACACTTGGTTGCCGACTCACGGTCTAGAATGAACAAATTCGTGATGGGTGTGTCCGACCTAGTGAGTGAAGAATGCCGGTCCGCAATGTTGATTAGTGGCATGGACTTGTCCCGCTTGATTGTCTATGCCGAACAAATGGAGGAGGAGAAGTTGAGGAAGAGGAGGGGTCATGAGTCCAAGAGGGCAAGTTCCAAAGTCGAAGGGGAGGCCGGTTTCATCAAGGCCAAGGGTCTTCTCATGCGCCCCATAGGGGGTTTGCCAATGACGTCCCAAGGGCCCAAGGTGTTGGTGGTATGGGTCCTATTGATGTATGTCTGTAGTGTGGTATGGGCCATGGTGGCCCGTGCTTGAGAAATACCGGTGCTTGCTACAGTTGTGGGGAAATGGGGCACAAGGCAATGGATTGTCCTCGAAATCGCAACAAGGGTAAGGAGGTCCGTCCACAAGGTGCCAATGCGGTTCCTTTGGGGAGAGGGGGCCGACAAGATGGTGCCCCAAGGCATAATCGATTTTATGCTTTGCATGGGAGGCAAGGGGTCGATGAAGTCCCTGACGTCGTTACCGGTATGTTGAAAATCTTTGACTTTGATGTATATGCATTAATTGATCCGGGTGCCTCTCTTTCTTTTGTCACTCCCTTTGTTGCCAAAAAGTTTCATGTTGAGCCCGACTGGCTGCGTGAGTCATATAAGGTGTCTACTCCTATTGGTGCATATATTGTTGCTAGGAAGGTCTATAGAAATTTTCCTATTTGCATCTTGCATAAAATATTGCCTTGTGATCTTGTTGAGTTGAACATGGTCGATTTTGATGTTGTTCTTGGGATGGATTGGTTGCATACATACTATGCTTCCATTGATTGTAGAACCCGTAGGGTCAAGTTCCAATTCCCAAGTGAACCCATTCTTGAGTGGGAAAGCCAAAATGTGGTAGTCAAGGGTAGGTTCATCTCTTGCATTAAAGCCCGTAAGTTGATCTCTAAGGGGTGTCTCTATCACCATGTGAGGGTTAGGGATGTGGAGTCCAAAACCCTTCTTATAGAGTCAGTTCCGGTCGTAAATGAATTCCTTGATGTCTTTCCTAATGACCTTCCCGGTGTTCCTCCCGAAAGGGAAATAGATTTTGGCTAGACCTCCTCCCCGATACTCAACCCATTTCTATTCCCCCTTACCGTATGGCCCCGACGGAGTTAAAGGAGTTGAAGGAACAATTGAGGGACTTGTTGGAGAAGGGTTTTATTAGGCCTAGCCAATCACCATGGGGTGCACCGGTGTTGTTTGTGAAGAAGAAATATGGGTCCCTTAGGATGTGTATTGATTACCGGCAACTCAATAGGGTCATTGTCAAGAATAAATATCCTCTTCCTAGGATTGATGACTTGTTCGACCAATTGCAAGGGACTAGCCACTTCTCTAAGATTGATCTTCAGTCCGGGTATCATCAAGTGAAGGTGAGGGAGTGTGACATTCCCAAGACAACCTTCTGGACTAGGTATGGGCATTATGAATTTATGGTCATGTCCTTTGGGTTGACCAATGCACTGGCTATCTTCACAGACATTATGAATAGGGTCTTTAAACCCTACCTTGATTCCTTTGTCGTGGTCTTCATTGATGATATTTTAATCTATTCGCATAGCGAGGAAGAACATATGGGTCACTTGAGGGTTGTGTTGCAAAGATTGAGAGAGGAGAAATTGTATGCCAAGTATAAAAAGTGTGAATTTTGGTTGAGGGAGGTTGCCTTCCTAGGTCATGTGGTGTCGGGGGATGGTATTAAGGTGGACCCTAAGAAGACCGATGTGATTAGAAATTGGCCTAGGCCATTGACCCCGTCGGATGTTAGGAGCTTCTTGGGCTTAGCGGGTTACTGATTTGTGAATGGGTTTTCTTCTATTGCTTCTCCCATGACTAAGTTGACACAAAAGAAGGCTAATTTTGAGTGGACCAACGAGTGCGAAAGGAGTTTTCAAACCTTGAAAGATAAACTTGTGTCCGCTCTTATATTGTCACTACCGGATGGGCTTGAGGGATTTGTTGTGTATTGTGATGCTTCTAGAGTTAGCTTAGGTTATGTCCTAATGCAAAATAGTAAGGTGATAGCCTATGCTTCTAGACAACTCAAAGTGCATGAAAAGAACTATCCTACGCATGATCTTGAATTAGCCGCGGTGGTGTTTGCTTTAAAGATTTGGCGTCATTACTTGTATGGGGTACATGTTGATGTGTTCACCGATCATAAGATCCTCCAATATGTCTTCACCCAAAAAGATCTCAACTTGAGACAAAGAAGGTGGCTAGAATTTCTTAAAGATTATGATATGAGTGTGCATTATCATCCCGGTAAAGCTAATGTGGTGGCAGATGCTTTGAGTAGGGTGTCTATGGGTAGCCTAGCTCATGTTGATATTGGTGATAGGGAAATGGCTAGGGAGGTGCATCGGTTGGCTAGGTTTGGGGTTAGGTTGGAAGAGGTTGGTAATGGTGGTGTGGTCGTTGTTGATGGTGCTAGGTCTTCCTTGGTTGATGAGGTGATAGCAAAACAAGATCTTGACTCTTCCTTGTTAGAATTGAAGGCCTTGGTGAAAGAGGGCAAGGTGGAAGTTTTCTCCCAAGGGGGAGATGGTGCCCTTAGGTACCAAGGTAGGTTGTGTGTGCCTTGTGTTGATGGTTTGAGGGAGAAAATTCTTGAGGAGGCTCATAATTCTTCCTACTCCATCCACCCCGGTTCCACCAAAATGTATAGAGATTTGAGGGATGTGTATTGGTGGGGAGGCATGAAGAAGGACATTGCCAAATACGTCTCCGGTTGTAATAGTTTTCAACAAGTCAAGGCCGAACATCAAAGGCCGGGTGGTCTAACCCAAGACATAGAGATTCCTACTTGGAAGTGGGAAGAAATTAATATGGATTTTGTAGTTGGTTTACCCAAGACTAGAAAAGGTTTTGATTCTATTTGGGTGGTGGTTGATAGGATGACAAAATCGGCTCATTTTCTACCGGTAAAGACAACATATGGGGCGGAAGATTATGCAAGGTTATATATTCATGACTTGGTAGTTTCATGGGATTCCTCTATCCATCATATCGGACCGTGGTACTCAATTTACTTCACACTTTTGGAAGTCCTTTCAAAGGGGTCTAGGTATGAGAGTTAAGCTTAATACGGCCTTTCTCCCGCAAACGGCTGGACAAGCCGAAGGGACTATTCAAACACTTGAGGATATGCTTAGGTCTTGTGTATTAGAGCTTAAGGGTAGTTGGGATGATCATCTTCCATTGATTGAGTTTGCCTATAACAATAGCTATCATTCTAGCATCGGTATGGCTCCTTTTGAGGCTCTCTATGGGAGGCGTTGTAGATCACCGGTTGGGTGGTTTGAGGTTGGTGAGGTGGCCTTGTTAGGACCAGATCTAGTTATGGAGGCTCTTGAGAAGGTTAGGATGATAAAGAAAGGTTGAAGATGGCCCAAAGTCGCCAAAAGTCCTATGCCGATGTGAGGAGAAGGGCTATTGAATTCCGAGTTGGTGATTGGGTCTATTTGAAGGTGTCACCCATGAAGGGTGTGGTTCGTTTTGGTAAGAAGGGCAAGTTGAGCCCAAGATACGTGGGTCCTTATAAGGTGATGAGAAGAATTGGCAAGGTAACTTATGAGTTGGAATTGCCTAGCGAAATGGATTCGGTTCATTCGGTATTTCATGTGCCTATGTTGAGGAAGTGTGTGGGGGATCTGAATGCCATTGTGCCTCTTGATGTTGTGGGTGTTGTTGAAGATAATTTGACCTATGAAGAGGTTCCAGTCCAGATTTTAGATAGACAAGTGAAGAGGTTGAGAAACAAAGATGTGGCTTCCGTTAAAGTCCTTTGGAGAAATCAACAAGTTGAAAGTGCTACTTGGGAGGCCGAAGCAGACATACAAAGGCGATATCCTTATGTTTTCCACTCCACTCAAGCCTAAGGTATTGATCTAAGCCCTTTATAAAATCTCAGGTCTTAAGTTCAGCCACCATGTCATTGCATACATTCATGTTTAAGTTGACAAGTTCATTGTGGTTTTACAACTATGTTGAGGTTTTTGAAATAAGGTGTAAGTGTATTGTTGCATCCTTATGTGGGCTGAAATTGCCATGTTTGTGTCTCTCATGTACGTTTCTTTAACATTCTGGGACGAATGTTCCCAAGGGAGAGATATTGAAACGACCCCAAAAATGCCCGAAAATGTGCTTCGGAAACACCTATAATTGTAATTTCCATATATCTGAAAATCTGTGCATGATTTCAGAAATTCGACTTCATATTCTTATTCATGGGGTCAAATTGAGTGGGTGATGGGTCTAACCCGAATTTTATAGCAACCGTATCAAAATTCGAAAATCGCAAAAAATGCGATTTGGAGGGATCAACTTTAAAGGGACATATCTCTTAGGACATAAGGAACTAGAAAGTCCATAACCTATTAAATTAAAGCTCTTTGAGTTAGCTTTCCAACGCACTTGGTTTCACCTCATTCCGAGTTAGGATGAGGGAGTTATGACCATTTTCGTAAAACTTGTCTATGCAGATTTGCAATTTCCAGTGAGCTATTTTTTTGAGGCTAAGTGTTGGGGACGTTTTTTTATAAAAAAGGGATATATCCCATACTTAGTCATTTTTAACTTCAAAAACACTCTCTAAGCCCTCTCCAAAATTCCACCAAGATCCTCAACCAAATTCAAGCATCTCAAGCTCTAATTCCGGATTCAAGACTCAATCTCAAGCTTCAATTCTCCATTCCAATCTTCATCAAGGATTCTCCAAAGTTGAGGTATGTGGGTTTGATTGTGGAAACCTTCGTTTCCACAAGTCCAACAATTTATCCTCTATTTCTACTTCAAGTTTATGGGTCCTTATGGTTATTTATGAACTCTTGAAGTATGGAATTACTACTACACACCCTATTATGGTCTATTTTGCATATTATCATGAAATGAAATTATTATGTGATGTTTATGTTTTTCATGCTTCCACAATCAAATTATGAAGGTTGATATATATATGTATGTTGTTGGTGGACTGATTTATATGGATTTTGGAATTGGTTGGACTTAGTACTCTTGAAATACATGATTTTATTTACATGAACAGTAGCCCACCATGTGTTTGATAAAATGCCCATTTATAGAATTCTTAGGAAATGGAAGGTCCAATGTACGTCCTATGAGTCGCATGGTTATACAATTACTGAAATGATAATGAAATGGACACATGTATATGATTTTCTCTATATAAGTGTTGTGAGTAGACCAAGCTTAGCTCGGGGGGTTGTAGGCCCGGATAACCGTATCGAGGGGTTGGTACCTTGGTTGCCTAGTACAGGGGGTAGTAGGCCCGTATAACCATATCGAGGGGTTTGTACCTTGGTCCCTAGCTCGGGGGGTGGTAGGCCCGGGTAACCACATTGAGGGGTTTGTACCTCTTTCGCCTCTCCAAGGAGGTGATAGGCCTTGGAAATACTATATTGATGGTCACTCGCCACACATGTACTACGCCCAACTAAATATGATTTTTATGTAAGCATCATTATACATATCATCTCATTAATATGCAATATATCGGGTATGATTAGACATTTTGCCTATGATGTCCATGTATTGTTGCATTGCATTGCATCTCATATACTTAGTACATTCAAACATACTAATGCATACTTTATGCCTACATGATGTCACCATGTAGGAACCGGAGCATCCCTTGACCATCCTCCTCCGTGTGGTTAATACGATTTTCTATCGAGGTTATTGGTGAGTCCTCCATTCCGGGGACGTTGCTTATGATCTCTTGCTATGTATAAGAATTTTCCTTTTTAGTTATGTGTTGACTATGAGGGTGAGCCTGGTAGTTTGTCTTGGTCCCCGCTAAGTAACCATGTTTAGAGGTGGTGTTAGACAAGTTGTGTATTATGCTTGAGCTTGACTTATCTATGGTATTTATGTATCATTCTTTTTTTTCTCTTGCTCCCTTAGTCCCGACTTCCCCTTGATTATGCTTATCGCTTATGGTCATTTTAATTGCTTCTACGACCAAGGATGTGTAATGATATGCTATGAGGCTTGTTTGGGGTTCCTTCGGGTTCCCCATTCGCCGGTCACGTCTACGTCCTAGGCTTGGGTCGTGACATTGGTGAATCCGACTTACTTCGCCTAATGGTCCTTCCTGGCTTATTTTGGCGACAATAAATTAGATTTTGAACTGTTAATTCAGTATCTAGAGTTAGCTTGAATAGTTTTTCTTTGAAGTTAAAGAGTTTCCTAGTAGACTTGAAGGCTTTTTTTGACTAAATTTGGAGATTTTGCAAGGGTGTTATGGATTTTCTGCAAATTGGGGCATTGTAAAGGCTTATTTACTCTCATCCAGTTGATGGCTAATTGATTTGGTAACCATTTTCACCCTTTTATGATGTTTGGCTAAAACCTCAATTCTTGGGGTGTGATCGTGATTATGGGTTGAATTAGTTTATGGGTCAGTTAATTACTAGTTTAAATGCTCTATTGAAGTGGATTTAATCATTAGTTGTGGTTTGACATATGAATTGTAGTTGCAAATGCAATTCTAATTTTTTGTACTTAGCTTACTCGAGAGAGGTTTTAGAACCAAGGCTATTATTAATGGTTTGTAGGTGTTGGATTGAGCTGGGTTCAGGTCAAGAGAGTGAATCCTAAACCCAATCCTACCCATCTAGCTCGAGAGAGTGGATGAATTAAGGTGTGTGTTGTTCTTCATTGCTATGCTTGTTGATGTTCGAAAGAATTCACCTGATTCGGGATAGTTGTTCGAGAGAAAGTTATCTCCCTTATAGTCTTACCTACTTGCTGATTTTCAGCTGTTTACTAGTAGTTTCAATTACCCATATATCAAAATTTGCCTATAATCACGTCCCTAGAATTCCTCTCCATATTGTTATTTCAATTGTGTGTGACTGAATTGTAGTTGATAATTGCAAACAAAAAACCCTATCTGACATTCGTGTCACCCCTTTTGATTTGATTCATGTCCTTTTCAATAATTTCTATTCCTACATGTAGTAAGATCACATTCGTATTTCTTAATTGACTTTGAACATGTACCGTTCCCTGTGGGATTTGACCCTACTCATTTGTTGGGTTTTATACTGCTTAGCGATCGTTTGCACCTAGAATGGGATGAGGTGTGTTTGAAATGTTAATCATCAGTTCCAATTGTATATGAGTTTTCGGAAGTGTTTCCCAATATTCTTGTAGATATTTCTCATGAGAAGGTAATATACTTCGATATTGACCATCTCCTAGATACGTAGCTTATCTTTAATTTTCCTTATCGCATGGCCTCAACATAACTCAAAGAATTAAAGGATCAGTTAAAAGATTTATTGGATAAGGATTTCATTATACTGAAAATGTCACCATGGGTTTCTCCGATGTTATTTGTTTGAAATAAGGATGGTTCTCTATGAATGTGCATTGACAATCAATAATTGAACAAGGTTGCATTTAAGGATAAGTATCCTATTTGAAGGTTCGATGATTTGTTTGATCAACTCCAAGGAGTGAGTTACTGCTTTAAGATTGACCTTTGGTCAGGTTATCACCAATTGAGGGTCAAGTAGAGTGACATTCTGAAGATGGATTTCGAAAATTAGTATGGTCATTATGAGTTTTTGGTGATGTCTTTTGGGTTGACTATTTCCCTGTCGGTGTTTATAAAATTGATTAATAGGGTCTTTAAGCAATACCTTACTATATTTTTGGTTGATGATATCTTGATTTACTCGTGGAGTGAGTATGAATATGTTGATCATTTAAGGATCGTGTAGAAAATTATCAAGGATCAAGAACTGTATGTTAAGTTTAGCAAGTGTGAATTTTGGTTGAAGTCTGTTGCTTTCTTTCGCCATATTATCTCTAGTTAAGGTACTCAAGTCAATCCTAAGAAATTGAGGTGGTTAAGAATTGGCCTAGACCTTTGTTCACTTCAGATATGCGGAGTTTCTTGGGTTTGTCCGATTATTATAGAAGGTTTGTCTAAGGATTTTCCTCTATGCATTTCACCACATTTACTCAAAAGAAAGTGAAGTTCCTGTGGTATGACGCTTGTGAGAAGAGTTTGTATTAGCTCTAAAGATTTGGAGACATTATTTGTATAATGCTCACGTAGATGTTTTTACCGATCACAAGAGTTAGAAATATGTGTTCACTCAAAAGGATTTGAATCTTCTCCAAAGAAGGTGGCTTGAATTGTTGAAGGATTACGAGATGAGTGTGCTTTATCATCCTGGGAAGGCGAATTTGGTGGCGGATGCTCTTTATCATCTATCGATTGGAAGCGTTGCTCATATTGAGGATGATAAGAAGGATTTAGTTCGTGATGTACCTAGATTGTCCTAATTGTGTGTTTTATTGGTAGATTCTAATGAAGGTGATGTAGTTGTTCAAAATGCTTTAGAATCCTCTTTTGTATCGGATGGCAAGGCTAAGTAAGATCTAGTTCCGATTATGGTTGCATTAAAGCAGTTGGTTTCCGGAAAATCCATTGAGCCTTTCTTCCAATGGTAAGATGGTGTCCTTTGATATCAGGGTCAATTAAGTGTTCTGAGTGCCTATGATTTGAGAAATCAGATCCCAATAGAATCTCATAGTTCTAGGTATTCTATTAATTTGGGAGCCCCCAAGATGTACCTTGATTTGCGAGAGGCCTATTTGTAGAGTGGGATGAATAAGCATATTGCAGAATTTGTACCAAAATGTCCAAATTGTCAAAAAGTCAAAGTTGAGCATCAGAAACCAGGTGGTTTGGCTCAATACATTAATATTCTTACATGAAAGTGGAAGCTTTGAATATGGACTTCGTTACGAGTTTACCTTGCACTCACTGAGATATAGATTCAATTTGTATTATTGTGGACCAAATAATGAAATCAGCTCACTTTCTTCCCATTAGGACTTCATTTTCTGCCGAAGAGTATGCCAGATTTATACTCGTGAAATGGTAAGAATGCATGGAGTGACCTTTTCTATTATCTCTTATCGAGGTACTCAGTTTACATCTTAGTTTTGAAAGTCATTCGAGAAAGGTGTTGATACTCAAGTGAAACTGAGTACGACTTTCTACCCTCAGACTGATAGAGAAGCCGAACGTACCATTGAGACTTTGGAAGATATGTTAAGAACTTATGTGGTTGACTTCAAGGGTAATTGAGATGATCATTTTCCTTTGATCAATGTTCTTATAGTAATAACTATCATTCTAGTATTAGGATTGCACCGTTTAAGGCTCTTTATAGCAGGAGGTGTAGGTCTCCTATTTGTTGGTTTGAAGTGGGTAAGGTTGCATTGATAGGGTCCGAGTTGGTGCATGAGGCTATGGAAAAGGTTCGAATTATTTGTGAAAGATTGAAAACATATCAAAGTCGACAAAAGTCTTATGCCGATGTTAAAAGAAGAAAATTTTAGTTTAATATTAATGATTGGGTCTACTTGAAAATTTCACCCATGAAGGGTATAATGAGATTCAGACAGAAAGGCGAAGCTTAGTCCCTGATATGTTGGCCCATATCAGATTTTGAGGCGTATTGGCAAAGTTGCTAATGAACTTAAGTTGCCTAATAACTTAGTATAATGTCCCATTTTTGTGATTTTGTTTTTAATTGTGAAAAGACCATTGGGCCCTTTCTCATAGAGTTACTACTCTTAGTTTATGTTTCGATAATGGTTGGTGTGGTCCTCGATGTGGTCGGGTGTGTTTTTAGTGATTTAACCCCACTTGAGTTGAGAATTCTCGACAGGGTTGACTTCGAACAACATTATGAGTTTCGAGCGTCAGATGGGAATTCCATTTGTTCCACTAAGTCTGCAATGTTTATTTTGAGCAAGTAGAGTGGTTGGTAAGGTTTTCGAGGCCTTAGGTTGATAGATGGGTGTTTATGTGAGAAGTTGAGATTTAGGTCTAAAGAGAGGTTTGGAGGGGATTTCTATCAAAACGATTTGTTTCATAAATATGACAATTTCATTGAGTTTGGAATGTCAAATTTAGTAGGGTAGCATATTTGATTTATTTTTATCGTGTTATGAATGAATCCCTAGGGTTTGGCGAGAGACTTTATTAAGTTAGGGAGCTAATTTTGCTAATGTTGACCATGGTTAACTCGGTTAACTTGTGGTCAAACATTCAATTAATGGCTAAAATCAGCTCCCCTTTCTTCCATTTCACTTCCTTCTCCACTCTTTTCATATCAGGAGCTTCAGTGGGAGAATTCGAAAACATTTTCTTGAGAAAAGAATGTGTGGGTGAGTCTCTTTTTTAGATTTTTTATCATTTTCTTCAAATTTCTTCTTCCAGAACACTTAGAAATCAAGATTTCAAATGTGGGTTTTGGGGCTTTTTTCCTCGGATTGAAAAATGAGTAATTTCTTGATTTAGAGCTCGTTCTTGCGTGTTTTAAATAGTTTGTCAATCACAAACTCCTATTGATTTGTAGAATTTAATTTTCAACTAAAAATCTAAGTTTACTATTTAATTTCGGAAGTGATTTTTGGACTATTTTACCCCCTATTTCAAATCCTATCAATATGGGTATCATTACAATCCTTTTGATGAACTGTTTCCATTATTGATAGTTGAGGATTATTTCATAGCGTGTGGTTGAGGATTTTCTCCTGTAGAGTTGTTTGGGTGAATTTTCGGCCTTGAGGTAGGTTTGGCTATCCTTCTGCTAGACCGGGATTGGGTAATTGATTATTTCTATGTCTTAGGCTATCATATGGGATCAAAACATGGTTTTGAGTTTTGAGTTATATTGTGTTGCCCCTGCGGGGGTTTGATTGTATTATGTTGCCCATGTGGGGGCTTATATGTGTTGTTTAGCCTATGTTAAGGCCTTTATTGTTGTTCTATTTTCTTTGAGAGCATATGATTAATGAGTTGCCTTTGAGAGAGGCTTGTAATACCATTTGACTTATAATGCCTAAGTGAGGGGCTGAGTTGGAACTTTATAATGATTTGAGTAAACGAAATGCTCCCATAATGAAATTCACTAATTGAAATGAACTCTTTCCCAATATTTTTCATATGAGGGTGTTTATCATGATTCAGGTGAGTTTTGAGAAATTTAGACTGTTGATACAGGTTGAGTTGATAATTGGCTCCATGTTATATATATATGGTGTGATGCATGCATCCTCATTCATCATATCATGTTCTTGGGGAATTCAGAAAAATGTGGAGATTCCTTTTGAAAAAGAAAACAAGACATTTTTTTATGGTGTCATCCACCAAATTATTCTTACTATTGCAAATGAGCTAAATGAAAGTATGAGTTTCTTAATAAGAAATATTCTACGATTTACAACTCCCTGTGGGATTTGACCCCGATTCTTCGTTCGGTTTTTTACTAACTATGTTCATTTACTCTTATAACTGGTTTTAGAGGGTGATTTGATCTTTATCATTAGATGTGAAAATTAGGCGCTGGGTTGAACACTTCCTATTCAACGGGCTTGTCTTAACTCGCATAGTAGGTAAGGCGAACTACTGAGTAAGCCCTAGTTTGCCATCTTTCGCATATATATGACGTTGGGTACTGTCCCATTCGACGGGCTTGTCTTAGTTGCTGAATCCCATTGCCGATTCGCCGAATGGGAGGATATCGCCCTTGATGCCCGTGTCTTTTCGATTTGGACTATCATATTTGGGGGACTTGTCTCAGCCTGCCAAAACCGACTCGACAAATCGCCAAGTTGACATTGAATCATCTTTTTATGGATGAGCCTTAGGATATTTTCTATTGTCCAATGAGATCACCAATCCTGTTTGGTGATCCGCCTTTCTGATAGGCGAGCCTCAGGAATCTTTATGAATTTTTATTCAATTTGAGTTTGATTTCAACTAACCTTCACAAAACCTACATTTGAATGTGTGCTTTGTAGGAAATGGCATGAATATAGGGTAAGAAAGTGGTTACATCCGATACTGAGTCAGACAGAGAGTCTCGACCCCTTCAGAGTCTCCCAGACGTTAACGATCCACTGCCCCACAATTGTCTACCAAAGAATATGTACAACCTAATAAGGGGGTATTGAGGAAGAGGATTGAGGTTAGATCCAATACTAAGTCGGACAATGATTATCCTCCTCCTCATCTATTGAAACACAAGGGCTTATCTATTAAAAAGACTTCAGAGGATCCCTGACGTCAACAATCTACTGCCTTATAATTGTCTACCAAAGAATGGGTACAACCCAAAAGGGCGGTATTGAGTAAGAGGACTGAAATTAGATCCAAATTGGTGTAACTGTCCTCTATACAAGCACCCACTTCTAGAGTCCTCGCAATTATCGCTCCAAGAGTTCTTAATAGGATCCAAACTACTACAGAGATTACCATTCTTTAGGTCAGACAATACTCCATAGATGGAGTCATGAGTGACTACCCAACTATCTGAGACACGATTCTGTTTGACAAGGTCGAGGAGTTCACAAAGCCAAGAAACCTCTACATTCCTAGTTGGGTGCGGCAGTTATTGCATATGCCCAGGCCCTTTGAAAGAAGTGGAATAGATCTGTTTGGACGCCACTTGAAGAAGTGGATGTGTGTGGCAAGAAAGTTTGACGCAATGCTAGAGCTAGTAACACTGCATTGAGAATTTCGACATCTAAGTCGAATTTGTACTCACTCTAGATGCATTACGATTTGGACTCCCTAAAAAGGCTGCTAGCTCCCTAGATTTCTTATTCTTCTCGATTCAGATGGTTGATGGTACCCTAATCGAGAAGAAAGACTTAAATGTTGTGGTGATATACTGTTGTGGCTTCATTAGCAGAAACATAATGTCATCATAGAAGGAGTCTGTCCTTCACCATGACAAGGCAGTCTTGGTAGGCACAATCGTCGAAGAGAGCACATACATGTGTGTGCAATTATAACTGATGAGATTTTGATTAGAGCTAGGTAGGAGAAGACTACAATCCCATTTACGATAATGATTACATAGTTGCATAACAGAGCATGAGTCCCTTTTAGAGAATTCGTAGATGTGAGGTTCACACTAACTTTATGTAGTGAAATCAGATGGATTGAGGTTGAGTGTTTGTAGGATGATGCGGCTCGGAGTAATCCGCCACCACCAAACTTGACACCCATGGTTGATCCTACCACACTAGTAGCTAAGGCTAACATACATGCTTCTTCTATGGAGTAGACACATATTTATAAACCTTTTTATGCACCTTCCTCTACTGCTGCCTCTATTGCATTTGTATCTGCTACTATTGTTGCTGTTGTGAGACCTTCCCCTTCTCCTATTTCCCCTATTGACCCAGGCCTTGATTGACCAGATGGGTAGTCTTATCCGATCGGCAGATGTTAGACCTTCCTAGGTTGAGATGGACTTTCCCAAGATCATCGACCAAGCTATTGAAAAGGCTCTATCTCTTTTTATATATAGAGTGGTCAAGTGTGAGGGATTTATTGAGATTGATAATGTGATGTTGGATAACCTCACAACAAGATTAGAGGTCAAGGAGAAGGAAGAGGGTAGCTCTGGTGCACTAGACACAATGAAGGACGAGCTTGCTACCTTACAAACAGAGATGGTCTAGGTGCAGTCTACGAACATATCCATGCTTTGGGGTGAGGTTCCCCAACCATATGCACCTGCCTCTATGAATGAGATGCCTAGTACTAAGTCTTTTCCTAGTGAGAAGCCTGAGATAGCTGCAGGTGTTGGTATTGTTGATGATGATAGTATGAGGGTCGAGGATGAGTTGGCCAAGGAGACAGACGAGGACAAGTTAAGAATAGAGGAGCATGGGATTACTCAGACCTTGGTAGAGATGCAAGGGACTGAGGAGGTAATTCTTCTAGCAACATTGGAGCGATCGCTTCGGGAGACATCATCATGTGGAACTTGTGGAGTCATTTCAAACTCCCCCGTCCCTCTGATTGTTGAGACAGGCATTGATGCATCAGTTGAGCCTTCATTGCCGCCTCGAATGATCCTATTGTAGGGAATTAATGCCTCTCTTGAGGCTTTCTTACCTGACACTCCAGATTAGAGTGCTCTAAAGGCATAGCCAGTCAGTGGGGCCCTTTATTCTCATCTCATACTTTTGTTTCCATTGCCTAAGGGCACTGCCTTATTTTTTGTACGGCTTGAGGACCTTTAGGCCAATATTCCTCTTTTTTATTGCATTTTATTATTTTAAGTTTTGAATGATTTCTTCATTTCTGTTTATATAATAGTGTTATTTTTGTAAAAGTGTCTTTTTTTTATTTTGTTCTCAATTTTTCAACCCCCCATGAGTTTAAAATCGTGAAATTCTTGGAGTTTTCATTGATAAAAATAGACGATCTATTGTGTTCAATATCGATGTTTTGAATAGTACTCATGTGAGCATGGTGTTTTTCAAAGTGCCATGTGTGGTGACGTCTTACTTGAAGGCATGTATGTGGAGTCCTAGAGTTTGCCTTGTTAGTCAAATTATTTAAATCTTGGTTAATGCAAGACATAATCTTGGGCAACCATTCAAAGAGAAAGCCCAATTGTCCATAATTCTTTGTGACTATCTTGTGAGGGTGTGCATCCATTTTTGCACCATTTGATCCTAACTTATTTTTTGGCAAAAACCAAAAGAAAGTCTCTTGAACCAAAACCAAAAGAAAGTCTCTTGAACCAAATTGTCCATACCTTATCACCAAAAATCCTTTTTGAAGCATTGTATATTTGGATAGCCAAGTTATGCCAAAATCCTTTGTTGGGGGTTTGGAAATATAGTGAAAATGAAAGCCAAGTGAAGGGCAAAGAAAGATAAAATAAGAATCAATGTCGAAAGTTGTTACAAAAATAAGGAACCCCTCCTTATAAAAAAAATCATTGGGATGGAAATGCTTTAGAAAAATGAAAAAGAGACGTGAATCAAATAAAGGGGATTCCAAATAAATTGAGTGACAAGTAAAAGTTTGAGTTGTCAAATGAAAAAGAAGGAAAAGAACTTGAGGAGATGTGCTGATGATTGCAATAATGCTTCGAAAAGGTAAGGTCACCAATCCAAATTGCCCTTACCTTAACCCACAACCCCATTACAAGCCTAAAAGAGCTTTGAAATCCTGCGTGAACAAGGTTATGTGATGATTGAAAAATATGGGAAAACCTATTGGACAAAGCTTGCATGTGTTTCTCTTTTGATAGATTGAGAGTTTCATTAATTACTTATAACTTTGTTAACTTGCTTTGTGAGAGCATGGAATCGTTCTTGATGTGAGGGCTCTTGAATGCATTTGTTGAAACATGTTCTTGCATTAGACAAGAAGCTAAAGTGACCTTGAGCTTGTGTTGAGACCAACTAGTCTCCAGTTAAAGCTTTTTGAGCATGATTGAGGGTAGGATGTTATTGAGAGTAGTCCTGCTATGAAACTTGCATGTTAGCTCTCATTGAGTACTGTTGTAGACACCCTTCTTGTGCTTGTTGTGCTCTTTATTAACTTGAGGACAAGAAAAAATTTAGGTTGCGGGTGTTCATGAGTGGCATATTTACACTCATTTAAGTTCTATTTAGCTCAATAATTAGTGTCCTAAATGCCTAATTTTGTCGTATTATGATAATGTTGATGACTTGTAGCTATGAAGGAAATAGGACAAGGAAAGGATTGATGTTTGAAAGAATGGCCAAAAATGCAAAAAGAAGTGTAAACTATACATTGTTGATCGCTTAACAAGAAGACTGAATCGTCAATTGAGCATGACCTCACCGAAAATGATAGCGCATAGCACTTGTGCAATCTATCAAATAAGGTTGGTGGACTCCAGTGGAGAAGGTGATGTACCGAATGAGAAAGGCGGCCTTGATGAACATCGCCAAAAAAAAAGGTAAATAAAAAATATTGTATGCTCGAAAGGTGAACAAAGGTATTACTCAGCGGTTTGCCGTATGTGAAAGGCTTACTCACCGAGTTCGTCAACTGAGGTTCAAACACCTGAAACCTAGAGCATCAAAACGCAAGTTGAGAAGCAATAGGCAAGTTCGGCGAACCCCACTAATGTCGCCAATTGAGTCACATATTAGATTTTTGGTCTAAATTTTGGCAATTATAAATGGACCAAAGGAGAGAGAATGTAGATATCAAATTATATCAGATTAGATTAGATCTTAGAGAATATCATATTATAGTTTGTGAAGAGTTGAGAGAGAGAACACTTTACCTTTGAAGAACAATTTTCTAGCTTTTGGGGTTTTAGAATTTTGTTCTTGAAATTAATAAATTGAAGTTGAATCCAAATTTGGTTTACTTGTAATTGCTTAATTTCATGATACCCATTGTTTCTTGAATGGAAGGTATAATCTCTTTACTTTTTGTGATGGGTGGATAAAACTCCAAGATCTAGGGATGTAATTATGAGGTTGGGTGTTGATGTAATATAATGGGTATTGTGTTGTGCTATGTTTTGCTACTGTTCAAACATGAATTTGGTCTAATTAGTATGAGTTTAATTTATGGGTTAAGGTTGCAAACTTAATTCCCACTTCCACTATCTGGTTGATGCTCAGAAGAGATTTGGAGTGTGTAACTAGTCTGATACTAGAAATTTATGTTTGATGTTTGTTACTTGCTTGAAATAGAGGTTATGGGTAGGATATATTTGCCTTGTTCTTCAAATAAAGAATAAGGTAAGGTATAGAGTTGTTTAGGTTTGAATTTAGATGAGACCTAAAGAAAATTTTATGCATTGATGTTTTGAGATCGAAAGACCATTAGCGTCAATAAAGATGACTTAGCCTATGCATGAATGTTCATCACTATAGAGCAACACAATTACCCGTGTGTGCCATCAATTTCCAAACTCCGCATGTTACACCTCAGAAATAAAATGAAGTAAAACTTTGCAGGTTTTCTAGGACTAGTGCCTGTACTGACTGAACCACCGACGGTCTGTGGGTTGATTTATGGGCCGTAGGTGGAACCATAGGTGGAAAGTTAAATATTTCTAAAATATCAAGTCCCAGTACTTTTTAACGGTTCACTAAGATGGTCTATTTTTTAATGTACGAGTTGTAGGTATGTCTGGTAGGAGAGTCCCAAACTTGGTGAAATTTTGAGGGTCAACGTTGGGATCTACGATTGGAATGTACGGTCTTTTAGTAGACTAACAAACTATGCCTTACAATCGTCAATGGAGGTCCAAAAGTAAATTCCTAGAACCCCCTCGACGAATGGACATGACGGTTCAGTTGGACATACAAACCAAAAGTCCAACCGTTGGTCGAGGTCTGATAGTTATGTTTAAGGGCTTTTTGGTCTTTTACCCAATCATTTTTAACCCTATATTATGGCATTTTTCTTTCTATATGAAGCCCTATATAATTATTTTGACCACCAATATTATCTAATTCAATTCATTCTTCCAAATTCCTAAATGTTGATCAAGTTCATCCTTACAAATATCTCTTTTTCTTATGAAGAAGAAGGCTAGGGTTTCTAGAAAAAGTCTCCAAATTGACCATTTATTATGAGCTTTTGGTATCAAGGTATGATAGTATTCACCTATGGAGTCCTTTCCTCTATAGGGTTCCTAAATGCACCAATTTTTACAAGGTTGAATCTCCAATGGAAGCTAGGGGTTTACAAAATCTTATGGGTTCTTTTCAATTATGGTATAATTAATTGTTTTATGTCTTTTAATGGATGATTTTAAGTTGAACCCGAAGGAACCCATGTGAAATCTATGATTTCTAGACTTTGATCATATGAAGAAGCTTTTGAACTATGAAAGTCAAATTTATAAAGATATGCATGTTCATTATGAAATTGATGTAAATGATTTAATATATTCTTTGAGAGTGAAGCATCAATGTTGTTGTGGTTGTTGTGAAAGAATTTCTCACAAACACATGAAAGGATGATTATGAAAGGATTTTCTCACATAAAGGATTCATAAGGTTGGAATGATTTCTCACCTAAGATTAATCAAAATTAGGGATCCCATCTAATGATAAGACAAGTGCCGATTACCCATGTCTCATAATGATAAGATAAGTTAAGATAAATGACTATACAATGGAATTTATGCTTAGCACCGGGAGGATATTGAGATGGTAGCTCTCCCATAGGAGAGAACAGATTTCTAAAAGCGATCTCCCTATCCCATAACTTTGTGCCACTATAGGTTCATCTTTGATAGACATTAGCTAGTGGATCAACTTAAGCTAGAAGTTTATGTTCTTTCATTGGCAAGTGAGGACATCTCATTTCGCTGCAAGATAGAAACCAGATTCAATGTTATAGCTAACATGGTCTATGTAGGTTAATGGCAAACTCCCACAATAATTAACAAAGGTTACTTCTAGAAGTGTCTCAAAAGTGATCTAAAGATGTTAGCTTGCATTGACCATGATTAAGATTTATGTTTTCTAACCTTTTATCTTATGGTTTAGCTTGGTCAATGCATGTCAAGTAAAGCCCTTTATAACATGATTTCATAACTTATATGTGTTGCTATCATATTTGGTATATTCTATGTATTAATGCATACTCTTGCCTACATTGTTTTACTAATGTAGGGTTATACACTTTTAGTCCGCACACTTGTGAATAGCGATCCCGTATTGAGCTTTGAAGATTGGTGAGTCCTTATGTTCCAATGACCGAGACTCTTTTATTCCTTTCGTATATTTTCATTTCAGATTTTGTATGTGATAATAGGTTAGATCCCAATAACTCGTAATAATAGATGGCTATGAGACTATGTTAGACTTCCACTACATTTTGTTATCTCTTATGATTTTAAAACTATCTTTTATATTCTTTGATTTTCAATTATCTTATATGACGTATGCTAAGTGATTTGTGTAGGACCTCTGGGGTCTTATACGCCATGTCACGTCTAGGGTGTACTTTTGATCATGAAACCGCACCCCTAGATTGCTTTTTAACTGTTGAATTCTTTGATAATTTAGTTTAATTGCGATAACTGATAACCAAATCTTTATATTAAATGGGTGAATTATCCACCCAATTGTTCATACTATTTCAAATGAGTGATCTTAAAGTCCAAATTTATTGATAGGAATTCTTCATTATATACCATTCACTGTTGGATTCAACCTCGATACTTCGTTGAGTTTTTTTATTGACTACGATCACTGTCCCTTTAAATTGGTTTCATGGAGGTCCACGACCTTTGTTCCTTTCTTACCAATTGAATTTCAATATAAGATTCTACGTAGGTCAACTTCAAATGACATATCTATCAGATTGAAGGCCTATGAATCCTCTTTCCAACGCCACCAAGTTTGCCTTATTTTGATTATGGAGTAAAAGATTATGTCCCTTTTAGTGAAGCCTTGTCACACAGTCCATGCTCTACGAATGGACATTCGGATGGTGGAAATTTGATGAACTGTAGACCCTTCAATGAAGGATTTATGCGAAGTATTTTCAGCAACTTACTGCAGGTGTTCTAGGGTTATTTTGGTTCTTTCCAAGCTTTTAAACGCTATTCAAAATAGTTTTTGAGTGTTTTAACTAAATATATCACCCAACTAACTTGTTTTTCTCTCAAAATAATCAATCTAAACTTTAAAATATCTAGAAATCCTCTTGAAACTCACCTAGGGTTCCTCTTCTCCATCAAGAACCCTAAAACGTTCATGCCAAAAAATTCAAGATACAAAGAGAAGCGTTCAACCCAAGGTTTTCCCAAGTTCTTCCACTTTAGAAGCTCCATACAAGAATTTATTGTATCAATATCAAGCACCAAGATTCCAAGACCAGTGGTTTCATCGATGAAAGGTAGTGTTCTTACTAAAGCTCAAGATAAATCAAATTAAATTTCCACAAAAGTTTTCAGTCTAAAAGCTTCATAATCAGGTTTGTAAGGCTATCATTGTATTGGACTAGTTCTTCTTCACACCCTACATCTACTTTCCAATCAATGAAAATTAATATAGTGTTTTATCCGCAGATATGAGTATTCTTGAGATAAGTTGATATTGAGTTCTGATTTATGAGTTCATCGTATTTGAATTTCTATTCCCAATTATTGAATTGTCGTATATTGTGTATTGAGATTATTGAGTTGATTATTCATGTCTATTTTTCAGCACTAACCCTATTCTTGAGTATTCATTGAGTTCTTATTGAGAATTTTTTAAACGAAACATAATTATTTTAAACTGAGTTTTGAGAAAATAAAGAGATGTTTGAGAAAGGATTTTAACCAAGATTTGTGCAAGAGTAAAAGGGAACTAAGTATTCCTAAATGTATCATGTTTTACATTGAGCATAGAAAAACCATGTTTTATAAATGAATTATGAGTTCATAGATATTTAAGAAGTATTACCTCTTTTAAGAGGATATTTTGAGTAATTACCTCAAAACAAAGAAATAATCTGGTTTATACATTTGATCAAGAGTATATATATTATTGGGAGTAGTATTGAGAACTGATATGAGGATGAGTTCAGAAAACTCAAAATCCTCATAAACCATGTGTAAACATGGGTAAAACATCAAACTTTTTAGAGAAATCCTTATTGTTTTGTGGATCCACTATACTGAGGGACGTCACTAGAATGAATCTTCTAGAGTTTCATGGTTCTAAGGTTGAGGAAGATCCTTATGAGTTCATTGATGAAGTGTATAAGGTCTTGATGATCATGAGAGTGAAGCCGGTAGATAAGGCGGAGTTTGCCGCTTCTCAAATTAAAGGTGTTGCTCAAGCGTGGTTCAAACAAAGGAAGGAAGAGAGGATGCTTGATGCGGATCCTCTTGCTTGGGAAAATTTTAAGGTTGCTTTTTGTAACACCTCAAAAATCTAGTAGTCTACACTAGGGATAAGTGAGAGGGCAAGAGCCAAGGAAGAAGGCTTGGGCTGCCTAACCTTCATCAAGCACTGCCCACCTTCCCACGACCACCTTGATGGCTAGTGGTGGGGACCACGGGTAGTGGTGAAGCTTAAGGACGGCTAGGAAGTTTCTAGGTTAAACTGCCCCAAAATAGCCTCCTCCCCACGAGCCACTTGACAGCTCGTGAAGGCCATGATGGGCCGTGGGAGGGGTTGTGAAGGTCACTTAGACTATAACAGGTAGAGGGGTGGCTGACAACCCACTGGTTCATGACCACGAGAGGAACCCCATCTCGTGGTAGGCACCACGACTCGTGGGGCCTCACGTGAAGAGGAGGCAGATCACTGTATGTTAGGGGCTTAGGGTCTTTTCCGATTTTAATTAGATTAATAATATGTCATTTTTGCCTAAGACTAGGACCCCTATATAAGTCATTTTAACAACAAAACTCACCCATTCAAGTCATTATTTCAAGAATCCAAAAGAAAATTGAAGTTCTTCCTCCCCAAAATATTTTCTCTCTAGAAACTTGAAGAAGAAGAAATGATTCAAGCTAGGATCAAGGTCAAGCCTAAATTCCTCAATAGAAGTTAAGCTTTAGGATTTGAGGTATATATGCTAGTTTTCATCCATGGAGTTCCCAAATTCCTCAATTTCAAAGATTAGAATTTTCCCCAATTGAGTTAGGGTTTTCTTCAATTATCATGAGTTCTCTTTAATGTTGATTTAAATGATTGAATTGTGATCTCTTATGCATGAATTAATGAATTACAATAAGTTTATGATAATTTTTCCCATGAACCCATGTAATCCCCAAGGAAGAGTTTTATAAAATTAAGCATGTATTACAAGATTTACATGTATTTATGATAAATCCATATCTAACCCATTTTTTCTAAGTGTTAATGATTGAAAGTGGGTTTTGAACCTCAAGAGGTAAATTATGGACTTTTGCATTTTCTTATGAAATCTATGCAAATGTTTCAAGGTGTGTTTTGAGAGTAAAGTAACAATGATGATGTTGTGTTATGAAAGGATATTCTCATAAACACATAATAGCATGATGTGAAAGTTTTTCTCACATATAAAAGATTTTTAGGTTGAAAGGCTTTCTCATCTAATTGAGTCAAAGATAAGGAGCTATCCTAATGAACTAGCTTGGATTGGTTGTCAAAGGGCACATTTCCATGAATAATGAATTCAAGTAAGAAATGACTATTCCATGGGAGTTACGCTTAGTACCGAGATGATATTGATCATGAGACGGAAGGTCTCCCGAGTAGAGGTCCGGTTTCTAGTAGCAATTTCCTTATCCCTTAACTATGTGCCCCTATAGGTTTGTTAGCTAGTGGATCCACTTAAGCTTTAAGTTCATGGTTCTACCTTGGCATGTAGGACAACCTTTTTTGGTGTGGGAGACACCGAGGGATCATGTTATAGCTCACATGGTCTCTATGTCAGTTAAGGATAATTCCCAACAAGTATTAATGAACAAAGGTTACTTCAAGAAGTATCACATATGTGTTTAGAGGTTTTAAAGATGAATACATTGACCATGCTGTTATGACTTATGTTTTCTAACTCTTTTATATCATGTTTAGCTTAGTCAATTGCATTTCATAAAATAAAATTTCCCTTTTAGAATGTTTTAAATGTTTTATGCATTGCTATCGTACTTGGTACATTGTTTTGCACTAATGCATACTCTTTGCTACATTTCCCCAAATATAGGGTTAGACATTAAGTGTCATCAGTTTCGTGGCTAGAGGTTTCTTTGAGATCTTTCCGAGCTTTGGTGAGTCGTCATGCTTCAAAGATGGATTTTCATTATTTTAGTTTCTTTCATGTATTTCTCTTTTGGACATGATGTATGGGCTAGGCCCAATTTCATTCTATAGTATTAGATGGCTATGATGAGACAAGTGTATTAGACTTCCGATTTGGTTTTATAAAATGTTTTGGACTTGGACTATAATTTTATTCTTATTATTTTATTTCTTATGTTATGAGAGCTATGTGGCTTGCATGGAGTCATTCGGGTTCTATATGCCATGTTACATCTAGGGTTTACCCGTGGGTCGTGACACTTTTCTTGATAAGTTCTTTACCTTTGAGATGAGGGAGGCAAAGGTACTTGAATTCATCAAGCTTCTTTAAGGAAACATGAGTGTGAAGGAATATTCTTTGTAGTTCATACAATTGTTTAGGCGTGCTCCAACTATGGTTGATGACACTAGGACAAGAATGAGTAATTTTGTTTCGTGACTGTCCGAGATGGTAGTTAAGGAATATCATACCACCATGCTTATCATGATATGGATATTTATATTCTATTGTGGCATGCTCAACAAAGAGAAGAGAAGAATCTGAAGGAAAGATCTGGGGAGACAAAGAAGGAAATTATCGATGATGGTGACTTCTCACATTCACGGTTGGATAGACATGGTCATTCTATGTTTCGACGAAGGTTTTCTGGTCAACGTTCCTTAAATAATTCTCCTTGATTTAACAAAGATAGGGTTTCTAATCCTAAGCCTCATGTAGGGAATTGTAGTGGATTTTCATTATCTACTTGTGCTTAACGTGGAAAGAAGAATAAGGGTAAATGCTTAGCTGGTACAAATGTTTGCTTCAATTTTGGTAAGAGTGGTCACAACATAAGATATTTCCCATCGCTTATGGCTAAGGGGAGAGAATGCAAGAAAGCTCCACCTAGTGGTCAGGTTCAAGTGTCCCAAAGAAAAAATAATTCTATGCACTTTAGACTCGTCACGAGCAAGAGGTTTCTTTCAATGTTGTTACCGTTATGTTGAAAGTCTCCCATCTTGGTGTTTACGCTTTACTTGACCACGGTGTTACCTTGTCTTTTCTGATGCCATATTTGGCTTTGATGTTTGATATTCCAAGTATGTGTTGCTAGATTTTGTTTCGATCTCTAATTATGTTGGTAAATCTATTGTGGCTAAGAGAGTACATAGAAAGTTTCCCATCTTTTAGAGCTTGATGCATTAGATTTCGATGTTATCCTTGGTATAGATTGTCTGCATTAATGTTATGCTTCAATTGATTTGTCACAACCCAGGGGTAAACCCTAGATGTAACATGGCGTACTTGACCTTGAAGGGGTCTCATACAAGCCTTTAGCATATCATAATATAAGATACTAGAAAAGTATGAAAATTTTAAAAACTTTATTCATTCAATTGAAGTCTTTTATAAAAGCAAGCGGAAGTCTTACTACACTTTGTCTCAAAACCATCAAATACACTTTGAATACTCATGGGTCACAACCCATACAATAGTCTCAAAACATGAAAATAAAAGATATAAAGGAAATGGTGGCTTTATCCTCAAAGCTATGAGGACTCACCAATTCTTCAACTCCTTGCACTTCTAGAAACCTATCTCCAAGAATAGAAATCAAATCTCCGAACCGTACATTTGATTAGAATGTAGGCAAAGTATGCGTTAGTACAAAAGTACTTAATATGATAGCTAGCATAACATCATAGGAACATAATATCATAAGGGTTCCTCAACATAAGACATAATCCACAAGTATAGTCGAATACTTCATGAAATATCAACTATAAGCATAAGAGACAATATCGAAATAATAAACAAAGTCTCCAACATGAGCATCATGTAAAAATTATTCCACCATTAGTCCATATCATAAGAGAACTACTTCTCAAGTAACCAAAGCATACTTGTGCAAGGCATGGATAGTACCCCATAATCCCATCCAAGCTAAGTGTCCCCTTTGGTCATCATAAACATAGTCCATATATATATAGTCAAGTCTTAGACTTTCATAAGTAGCTTTAAGTCATACTTGTGCAATGTATGAGTAAGATCCCATAATCCCACTCGCACTAAGTACCACCTTAGGCCATCATACGTACTTACCATATTTGATCTCATCCTTAACTTACTTCTCATAACCAAGGGAATCTCCCACCTTTAGTCAAACATTACAATGAAGATAACTATAACACAATCCTATGTAAACATACATCATATAAGAGAACCCTTTTTTGGATAACCTTAAGTTATACTTGTAAAATTCATGAAAAAGACCCCATAATCCTACCAATGCTAAGTACCACTTTTATGTCCACATACTCATACTTCTTGATTTGGAGACTAGCCCCCCCCCCCCCCCCCCCTTCTTAAGACATTGGAACCCTAGAAGATACTTCATTAAGCACATCTTCGTCCCTCTTCTTTAATTTTGAACACTATGATATACTTAATCAAGCATGTATAAGTTCATTATTAAGTTGGAACAATTGAGATACTCTTTCTTAAGCATGTCTTAGTCCCATAAAAATCTTGTACTAGTTGGGAAAATAGCCTTAATCGACATGGGACCAGAAGAGCTTTCACATGATCCCCTCCAATGTTACCCACACCGAGAAGGGTTGGACTACTTGGATAGGGTAGAACCGGTTTGTTAGCTTAGTATGACCCATGAGCTAACTTTCCTACGAGGCACGTAGTTATGGGATACAAAGATTCTACTAGGAAACCCGGACTCAACTTGTGAGGGACTACATCTCATGAGATATACTTTGAGGGGAACCTAGACTCTACTCATCAGAGTTCCCATCTTGGAAGACAGACTCAACTAGGTAAATGCTTCCATCTCAATTCAATATCCACTCGGTGCTAGGCATACATCCCACAGGATAGCTTATTAAGTTCTTAATTAATTCATGACACTTGGAGGGATGTCCTTGACAACCAATCTATGTTTCTAGTGATTCTATCACCTTAGACATTTGATCATTCTTAATTCATCATCATAGCTTTACTCTCAAAGCCCTAACCATTAATACTAACTACAAGCCTTACTCTCAAAGATTTACCTCTTGCCATCATCTTTCATACCTAGGTTTCAAGGCATTCTACTCACATTCTTCATTATTAGGTGATTGTAGTCTTAATTCATCATAAAGGTGCATGTTAAACTATACTAGTCATTATCCATCTATATACCATAATATAAATCAATTCATGTCTACATGCTTCCATTCACGAACAATTACTATAAACATCATCAATTTTGGAAGATCATATCTAAATCTTCAATTTCACCTTTCACGGCATAAACCCACATAATAACAATTTCATCAATTAGACTAGGGTTAACCATGGAAAACACATAATAACTTCATAATAACATAATTCAATACTAAATCAATCATAAACAAGTACTATCCACTCAGTTGGAATCATACGCAACACTACCCATAACATAGGAAGAAACCCTAGCTAGAATTGGGGTTTGTCTTCACAATTGGGGGAAATCTAGGGGGCTCCATGGATGGAAGAATCGAAGAACGAATAAAATATAATACCTTGATTATAAAGACCTCATAATGCTTGCAACAATGGAGGATTTTGACCTGGATTGCTTCTCTTCTTCTTCTTTGCTTCCTTAAAAGAGAATTTCTTGAGGGAATTTGGGTTCTTTGGTGAATCTAAAATAATGATTTTTAAATCATCTAATTAAGGGTCTACTAGCTTTATATAGGTGGCCTAATTACTAATTAAATGACCATACTTAACAACTAACTAATTCTAGAATATTTTCTAAGTCCCCAACTTAAGACAACTTAACACAAACACTGCCCCAACCCACGAGACCCCAACCCACAGACCGTGGGCGAGTCCACGGGGCATGCTGCACCTCCGTTGGTGGTGTCCTACAATTCTAAAATTGGGGTCACGACCCACGAACCCTTCCCATGGGGCGTGGGTCCAGCTACGGGGCGTAAGTTCCATTCGTTGGTGGCCCTTTTTTGGAAGATTTTAGAGACTGTTTTGGGTCCGACTAAGGGACCCTTAGTTGGTCCTTGGGGGGTCGTACCTTCACTCCCTAACCCTAAAACCTTCATTCTATGTTTGGGAAGTCATTCTAAAACTCTAACCCCCACGCAAAGCTCTTCAACCCTTACATAAGGCTTTAGTTTAACCTACTAGTTTTTCGCGTGTTATAATATCTCCCCCTTGGGATCATTTGTCCTCGAATGACTAAATACATCTTAAGGAAACAACTCTAGAATAGCAGACTATCATGCATGCAACTTATCTTAATGCACATAAGAAAAGGAAGAAAACTTCAATTTCAAGCTATACATATTGAATGCAACACAAGGGAGTATGAACTACTTCTAACAACCCAAAATGCATGAAATTCTATATCTACTCATTTTCAAGGAGGAACTACCATCTCCAAACTAAAACATGCTCAATATACACTAATGGAGCCTAAATACAATTTACTCTCACAAAAACATTTATTGAAGGAGGAATCTTTCAACTCCAAACTTAAGACATGCTCATTAATTCAGTTCATGAAGTTCTATATGCAACTCTACTTAATGCACTATAACATGAGGTACCATAATGCATATAAGTCATTTCTATGAAGACCTAAACTTTTTCATTAAGATGCATATAATGAAATCATGGCCACACATAAACACATAATGGCCATACTATTTAGGCACATTATCTCCCCTATGGGAGTAAGCGTATGCAAACTCTTCTAAACATCATTCATACTAAAGATAACTTAAATGTCTAAAATATCATCACAAAAGACCAAATAATAGTGGTGTCACGCCCCAAACTAGGGGAACACATACCATATGAACACATATTTTACAAGTGACCTATGATGAAAATGTAAACTACTATGCAGATACATTTACTAATGAGAAGCTTCATATACAAGACATATTAACTAGCTGAACCGATACATGTGGCAAGTGAAACTATGAATACAAATGATAGCTTTACAATGTCCACAAAGCCTCTACTTGAATCCATGACTGTACCACTATGAAAATACGCATAGTAAAAAGTCGTTAGAGCCCCGAATCAACCTAGAGCTCACCCACAACCGCTGAGTATCATGTGCTTCTATTAGGGAGATCTACTAGTAGAGTGCCTGTCTGTACCTGCAGCATGAAATAGAGCATTCCCAATAGGGTACGTCACTACGAAAAATGTACTGAATATGCAAAGCATAATACAACCATAAGTAAAATGAGAGCTCAAGTGAAACCAAATACCAATACATAAAGATTAGAGACAACCTCGTGCTTATACATGTGGAATCATGTATGTTACATTCTTTTCTTTACTTCTCTGTGCATTATAATATTTATAAGACATGATAAAAATGACCAGTTGATCAGTGGTAGAAGAGGATGACCCATGCGAGGCATTTTAACCCCTGGAATGTTGTTCTCATAATTCCACAAATTGGGATCGGCCCATGGGTTTCGCCCCTGAGATGCCACCCTTCTATACAAATTGGGATTAACCCATGCTAGGCATTTACCCCTGGGCTGCCACCCATAATTGTACAGATTACTTCACTTAGATTCTTTAATCCTTGAGATTGATGTTTTGATGTTCATAACTCTTTTGAGATTGTTCTTTTGATGATCATAACTCTTTTGAGATTGTTCTTTTGATGATCATTATCTCTTTTGAGATTGTTCTTTTGGTGGTCATAATCATTATTGAGATTAGAAACTACGGACCAGTAATAGAAGACATATGAATATGGACTTACGATAATAACAATGACATGAAAAGCAAATGTGACATGAACGTGTAATACTTAGGAGCTTATATGACTCAGTAAGCATTCTGACATCTTAAATTGAAGCACATATCAAGTGAAGACATTTAACATTCAGCCAAGAGATTTGAACTCTATATGAATCACCAAATACTCGCTAACTAATATCAAATACAAGGTATAGATGAACGTGGAACCAAGGGAGAACGTGGGCAGATTCAACTTAAGGACGGATACATATTCTAAATAAGCATATATAAAATGTACAATAGAGCAAGTAGGGAACTTTTAGGGTAACGTTATAGTCTAACACAATGGGAGTAATAACCCAAAAAGGGAATATATGAAAATGAATAAACAATTGAAGCAAGTTGGCAAGATATGGGCAGGTTGTATATCCAACATATAAATATATGTACCATGTGTAATCTAGGATCATTTTGATTTGTATAAGGGGAATACGTGCGAAGGGTACCTTGACAATGAAACAAATTTAAGCCTTGTATGCTAATATACGTGGTTGAGTAAGCATGTACATTTAGTAATGAACTCATATTAGAGTACTCACTTAGAAAGCTTACTTTGTAAAACAAGTGTTTGATTCATGCCAAAGAAATAGGAAATCGAATAGCCTTATATACTTCAATTCTCAATTCGTATAGCTTACGAAGTGTCAACCTGTCCTTTAACGTCATTGTCTTCATCTACAATAACCCATTATTAAGGCTAATATTAGCTGCTTACCAACCAACTCGGGATATTTCAACTCATCAAAACAGTAGCCAAGCAAGCAGCCCATAATCCTTCTAATTCATTGTTATCTTTCACAAATTTTATCCGTTATAGTTATTTCCACGAAACAACCTTCCCATGGAATGGGCAGTGAGCTTACACAAAGTTTAATTTAGTGGTTCATCACCATAGCATATAAATCTGCCCCCTATAGCTTTCCACAATCATTCTCTAAGTACATCCATGACCTCCCTTAAACAAATCAATACAATAGCAATCCTTAACACTAAAAAACAATCAAAAGAATTGAATTTATTTTTTTCAATCACCATCCCACGAATTGCAATAAACAAGTAACTCTAGAATTCTCAAAAAAACTAATAATTAGAGGTTGTGGCAGTGCCCTTACCTTGGTTATCTAAATCTGTTATTCTCCTTCAATTACTACTTTTGTAACCTTCTCTTAATCTTTGGAAGAGAGTGACAGAACCTTGGCTGCCAACACATATAGTTTATCTTTAGTTCACTCCCCTTGAAGAAGTGTTTAATATACTTGAAACAATAGAGGAGAGAAGGTGATCTTGTCGATGCTTTGGAAGAAACATGATGAAAAATGGTTAGAACTCTAGTGGGAACATCGGGTGGCTGTTTGACCTTGAGAGAGAGAAATATATGAACTTGAGAGCTTAAAATTTGGATAAGAGGAAAATGAGATATTTGTATTAGATTTTTGGCCTTAATAGGTTCTCTTTTTCCACCTTTCATGTACTTCATTTGCAGCCAACATGTGTCTTTAATTTAGGCCACACATATAAGTAGGTGATGCACCTACTTTTCCATTCAAATTATTTCTTCTGGGCTTGGGAAGATTGGGCCTTGGCTGTCTATTTTCCTCTTATTCTTCCATTCAACTTGGGCCAGATTAATGCAAGTAGGTGTAGTGTACTTGGCCCAATAACATGGTCAAAAGAGTCTTTGTAGGTGATGCACCTACTTGGTCCTTTGGGCTGGTCAATAAGTCTAAGTAGGTGATGCATCTACTTGTCACTTACTAGCTTAGTTAAGTCAAGCAGGCACCTCAATATTTTATTCAATTTCTAGACCTTAATACCTTTAACTTAACTTAAAACGTATATACAATATGTCACTTTAATATTTAGACTCAAATACCTCCTTATGATCTCAAGTTTAAATACTTCCATCGACATCAACTTAATTGGGTCGCATCAAAATCTACAAACAGTTCACTTAAACATATTTTATTGTCACTAGTCACATACGAAACCGAGTCCATAACTACACTACTAGGCAATTTATAAGCATCATATAAATAAAACTAATACACGTAGGATATGGGGTGTTACATCTTCCTCCCTTATGATAATTTGTCCTCGAATGATAAGTTAAGCTAATAGTTTGGTTATCTTTGAAATTTCATTTGGAGATTTGCGAGAGTTTCCTTGGTAAATAGGACTATCTAAAAGATATAGACTAACATAAATCACGTATAGACAAGTCTCGCATGACGTCTTAAATGGATATGGTTCATGAAATAAGAATATGGTAAAGCAAACCCTCTTCTTGACCATATAATTCACTGAGGATACACAAGTAGAACTCATACAAATAAGGAATTAAATATTCCTAAACACAAGACATGCAAATGACATATCAAATGAACAAATACTAGTAGGACTTATGATCATATAAGGGGACCACATGATCTCAGATCCTTATGTTGATGTTTAGAATGAGGAGAGGTATTTAGGATCTCTACCATGTTCTATTCCCAAGTATCTTATGCCATATTCTAGTTCTTCCACAATACTTAAATGGAGATTACACCTTTTGTTCTTAGCTTCCAAGCCTTAACAGTCAAGAATTACTATAGTATCTCCCAATTTTTGGTTATATGGAACTAACACATAAAATCACATGCCGAACTATCGGGGTTCTACTTTCCCTTTTCTTTTATCTTATGATGCTAATCAAAGGTGAGTCTTATAAGAACACATAGCTGTTAATATAAACTCTAAAGTTTTATGCCACACCTTTGGATAAGGCATTATGCTAGGTTATTTATCTATGATTGTGATAAAATTAACATAAATACCCAACCTTTTCTGGTCAAAATCTTCACTACGTATTATACAAGGAAATGTTTTCCCAAAATGTTCATAACTCAAATCAATAAACACAGAGGGGCATCGTATACAAATAAATAAGTCACATTGGGTATGACAAATAGGCAGATTAGTGCAAAAGGGAGCACATAATATACGAGCATTAAGCTATAGAAATATATGGTGTACGCGCACATATGGTTCATAGGGTAGCGTGTGAGCGAATGAACTATAAGGAATGTAGGAAATGGACTAGATGGCGTATGATACATGAGTACTAAAGCTACGAAATATATAATACGTAAGCAAGTAGACTATATGATAATTAGATATATAAGAAGATGAACTACAAAGCACAAATCACATTGAGCAAGTGTGTTTTATCACATGGATAGGTGGACTAACAAGTCAATAAATACACTTATGAAATCTGAGTAAGTGATCACATGACACATGGCTAGAAAATCTATAAGGCATGTAATGTTTAAGCAAGTAGGCTAAGAGGCATGTAAATTTATAGAAATGGTCATATGATCAATTAGCCTAAAATACCCATACAATATGGACAAGTGACATGAGGAAAGTAACCAATGCAATAAATAGCATGTAGGGAAGACGTCCTACGAAAACATATAGCAATAAACAGGGTGCTCCAAAGCGGATAACACTTACATGCAAGCATTCTATGGCAATAGGTAACCTGTGAGAAGTTAATCCACCAAGGGAAAATGACATACAAATAGATAAGTTATAAAACATGGAGCATGTATAATTATATAACAAACCGTCTTTGGAAACTAGGAGATATCATATAGAACCACTCAACCATAATAAGGCCAAATACGCTGTCTTAAGCGTTAAGTCACTAATGGGATAGTTATGCTCATATTCCTTACTCGCCTCAAAGCACATACAATTGATTTCCCCATCTACTCTCTTCAATATCCTAAGAATTCTTATAGGTGTTCTACTATTGGAACTTGGATTCCATCTAGGTCAATATAAATACTACAGTCAAGATAGAAAAAGAAAATCCTCAATAGTTCATCTTTTAGTGTAGGAGGCCGAGGCCAACTTTTCCTTCATTACTAGCTTGTGTTATATCACGGTCAATGTCTGGTGCCCTTTGAAGGTCGAAATGGAAAATAAATAGTGATGCTTGAACGCACCATAAAACGTGAAATCTAATAACATGTAAATGTCAGGTACCTATAAAGTTATATCATGATTCATAACGTCTTAGAGTTAGCCGTTTTGGGAATAACTAGATAGGTCTGGCCATACTAATAGATTTCCCTTTTTTTAACAACTAGTGAGGGTTCTCCGACTCTTTTCCCATGCAAGATAGCAAACAAGAACAACTAACATATGATCAATTTTACTATGACTGATGAATTAATGCAGAAATATATTAAATGAACCCTGTAGTAGCTCTATTCAATTTGATGGAAGTTTATACATGTGTATAATGCTCTACTTCTCTTTTGTACTAATGATATGGATGAACTAGGCCCATGTATCTATCTTCTATCTAGGTAGCCTTTCTATTCACTTCTTTTTCTTTGTTGTTATCAAGATCAAATATCAAGACTTGAATCAATACTAAATTGACTTCTCTGTCTAACAAAGGCTCACAAAGTTGTTCCTAGGTGCGCGCCATTATAACTCGTTAGGGTTGAAGAGTTTATACCATTTTCTTGCCTCATACACTTAGCAATCGCTCTTTCATAACTACCTATCTCACTCCTCTATAGCATCCTCATATCACCCCTACTCCTATGTTTAAGGAATTTGACATATCCCTTCTCTTTCTAACCAGAAGCTCTACGTACATATTCGACCCGTGTCATTCAAGCTTCATTCTGACATGCTTCCTATCTAGAAAGTACCTTTTAATCAACACTAGTAGCGTTATGTACTCTAATCCCACTATGTATAACTAACTAATTACAACTTAGGTCTAACCAATCAGTTTTCCTTTTGTTAACCTTACCCTTTAGTCACATACTAATCCTCTATAGACAACACATGGATCAAAATAGGAACTACCATACATATATCATTTGCAGCAATTGGCACACTTATCCCTAAGTTTTACAACCATAAAAAGAATACAAATGTTATTAGTTCTTATTTGGGCTGGTTGGAACATACCATATAAAAAGACAACTATTAACATATTCAGGATGATATATGGTGAGAATTTAGGCCTTGTCAGCCAATTAGGGGTATCTCTAGTAACACTATTGCACTGATACATTCAGTTATCAGATTGTGCTGGCCTTCCTCCAACTAAAACAAACTGGTTCAACAACACCAATTTTGAGTACATGTGTAATGTCGAAAATTCTATGTATAGCACATGCTAAGAATAAGTGTCCTCTATAGGAATAAATCCTATAAATATGGAGGAAATATAGAAGTCAAGAGTTGGTTACATCCTCCTAAGAAGAAGTGCTTGGAAATGCTACACTCATATATGTAACTAGGTAACCCATCATTTTTTAAGCATATGGATAACCATACTATATCTTTCTCAATTGAACCAACATGATACAAATGGTACAAAATGCAACTTAAAATGCAAATAACATAAAAGTCTTTACATACCTCATGGAGTGGGACAATCAAATAAAATGAGCTCAATCTAGTCCAAATTTTGATAACTTCAGATCCTTTTCTATAGGTTGCACGGTGAAATTTTAAATACCATTAACCTTAACCGTAAGCATAATATGAATTGCGATCAGGTACAAGTGGAAATTGACTTCTTAACTTTGCTTTATCGCACGATCTAGAATATGAAAGAAGGTAACATTTCCTAAATGTCCAAGCAGCCCCCTAATTATAAATGTGGCACGCAACACATTCATAAGTAAGGATCTACTAGACACGACTTTGTAGAATCCCTAGGATAAACCGCTCTAATATCACTTTTGTCACACCCCAACCTAGGTGAGGCAGACAAGTACTATATGAACACATGCTTTACAAGTGACCTATGATGAGAAAATAAACTACTATCCAGATAGATTTACTAATGAGAAGCTTCATATACAACACATGTTAAATAGCTGAACCGATACATGTGACAAGTGAAACTATGAATACAAATGATAGCTCTAGAATATCCACAAAGCCTCTACTAGAATCCATGAATGTACCACAATGAAAATATGCATATTAAAGAGTCGTCAAAGCCCCGAATAAACTTGAAGCTCACCAACGACCGCTGAGTATCATGTGCTTCTAATGAGGAGATCTACTAGTTGAGTGCCTGTCTGTACCTGCAGCATGAAATGGAGCATTCCCAATAAGGGACGTCAGTACGAAAGAATATACTGAATATGTAAAGCATAACACAACCATAAGTAAAATGAGAGCTCAAGTGAAACCAAATGCCAATAGATAAAGATTAGAGACTACCTCTGCTTATACTTGTGGAATCATGTATGTTACATTTTTTTCTTTACTTCTCTGTGCATTATAATATTTATAAGACATATGATATAAATGACCACCTGATCAGTGGTAGAAGAGGATGACCCATACTAGGCATTTTAACCTCTGGGATGTTGTCCTCATAATTCCAAAAATTGGGATCGGCCCATGCTAGGCTTTCGCCCCTGAGAAGCAACCCTTCTTTATCAATTGGGATCGACCCATGCTAGGCATTTACCCCTGGGCTGCCACCCATAATTATACAGAGTACTTCACTTAGATTCTTTAATCTTTGAGATTGATGTTTTGATGTTCATAACTCTTTTGAGATTGTTCTTTTGATGATCATAACTCTTTTGAGATTGTTCTTTTGATGATCATTATCTTTTTTTGAGATTGTTCTTTTGGTGGTCATAATCATTGTTGAGATTAGAAACTATGGACCAGTAATAGAAGACATATGAATATGGACTTACGATAATAACAATGACATGGAAAGCAAATGTGATATGAACGTGTAATACTTAGGAGCTTATATGACTCAGTAAGCATTCTGACATCTTAAATTGAAGCACATATCAAGTGAAGACATTTAACATTCAGCCAAGAGATTTGAACTCTATATGAATCACCAAATACTCGCTAACTAATATCAAATACAAGGTATAAATGAACGTGGAACCAAGGGAGAACGTGGGCAGATTCAACTTAAGGACGAATACATATTCTAAATAAGCATATATAAAATGTACAATAGAGCAAGTAGGGATCTTGTAGGGTAACGTTATAGTCTAACACAATGGGAGTAATAACCCAAAAAGGGAATATATGAATATGAATAAACAATTGAAGCAAGTTGGCAAGATATGGGCAGGTTGTATATCCAACATATAAATATATGTACCATGTGTAATCTAGGATCATTTTGATTTGTATAAGGGGAATACGTGCCAAGGTTACTTTGACGATGAAACAAATTTAATCCTTGCATGCTAATATACGTGGAAGAGTAAGCATGTACATTTAGTAATGAACTCATATTAGAGTACTCACTTTGAAAGCTTACTTTGTAAAACAAGTGTTGGATTCATGCCAAAGAAATAGGAAATCGAATAGCCTTACATACTTCAATTCTCAATTCGTATAGCTTACGAAGTGTCAACCTGTCCTTTAACGTCATAGTCTTCATTTACAATAACCAATCATTAAGGCTAATATTAGTAGCTTACCAACCAACTCGGGATATTTCAACTCATCAAAACAGTAGCCAAACAACCAACCTATAATCCTTCCAATTGATTATTTTCTTTCACAAATTTTTTTTGTTAAAGTTATTTACACGAAACAGCCTTCCCAAGGAATGGGCAGTGAGCTTACCAAAACTTTAATTTAATAGTGCATCACCATAGCTTATAAATCTGCCCCCTATAGCTCTCCACGATCATTCTCTAAGTACATCCATGACATCCCATAAACAAATCAATACAATAGCAGTCCTCAACACTAAAAAATAATCAAAAGAAGACTTGAATGTATGGCTTTCAATCACCATCCCACGAGTTGCAATAAACAAGTAAATCTAGAATTCTCAAATAAAATAATAATTAGAGGTTGTGGCAGTGCCCTTACCTTGGCTATCTAAATCTGTTATTCTTCTTCAATTACTGTTTTTGTAACCTTCCCTTAATCTTTGGAAGAGAGTGGCAATATCTTGGCTACCAACACATATAGCTATCTCTCGTTTACTCCCCTTGAACAACTGTTCAATATACTTGAAACAATAAAGGAGAGAAGGAGATCTTGTGGCTTCTTTGGATGAAACAGGATGAAAAATGGTTAGAACCCTAGTGGGAACATTGGGTGGCGGTTTCACCTTGAGAGAGAGAAATATATGAACTTGAGAGCTTAAAATTTTGGGTAAGAGGAAAATGAGATACTTGTATAAGATTTTTGGCCTTACTAGGTTCTCTTTTGCCACCTTTCATGTACTTCATTTGCAGCCAACATGCGTCTTTAATTTAGGTCACACATTTAAGTAGGTGATGCACCTACTTTTCCATTCAAATTATTTCTTCTGGGCTTGGAAAGATTGGGCCTTGGCTGTCCATTTTCCTCTCATTCTTCCATTCAACTTGGGCTAGATTAATGCAAGTAGGGTAGTGTACTTGGCACAAAAACATGGTCAAAAGAGTCTTAGTAGGTGATGCACCTACTTGGTACTTTGGGCTGGTCAATAAGTCAAAGTAGGTGATGCACCTACTTGTCACCTACTAGCTTAGTTAAGTCAAACAAGCACCTCAATATTTTATTCCATTTCTAGATTTTAATACCTTTAACTGAACTTAAAACTTATATACACTATGTCACTTTAAAATTTAGACTCAAATACGACCTTATGATCTCAAGTTTAAATACTTCCATCTACGTCAACTTAATCGGGTCGCATCAAAATCTATAGGCAGTTCACTTTAAACTTATTTTGTTGTCACTAGTCGCAGAACAAATCGACTCCATAACTATACCACCAAGAAATTTATAAGCATCATATAAATAGAACTAATACACGTAGGATATGGGGTGTTACAACCGGAATGAAATAAAGAATAAAACACATACCGGTAGTCACATTAAGAGGTCACACTTGATCATTTTTGGCTTGGAGGACATAGAACCTATTCTTCTGTTGAGGCTCCACATCTACACTTCTAGAGGCTACTTGATTATCCTCCCTACCCTTAGCCTTAACAACCACGCAATCTCTCATTTTGTGCCCACTCTTTCCACACCCATAACAACCCTCCTTTCCGGCTAGGCACTTACCATGGTGATTCCTCCCACACTTGGTGCAAGTAGGCTTAGGTAATGGAGAACCACTACCTTTCTCTTGGTCAAACCTAGTAGTGTTGGAATAGTCTTGACCGAAATACTTTTGTCCAAACTTAGGTCTACCTTGCCCATCATACTTATCATTGGAGAAGTTATCATCACCGGTCCTGGCCCTTTTGCCTCCCTATTCTTTTTCTTAAGTTTTTTCTCGTCAATTTGTTGGTTGAAAACCATAAGACGAGAGATATCCATTTTACCAACAAGCATTGCCGTACAATATTCTTCTTCAACCAAATCGGACACTCCCGTCAAAAACCTAATCATCATATCTCTCGTATCCGCCACCATGGATGGAGCATACTTGGATAGTAGGGTAAATTTCAAGGCATACTTCTTAACACTCAATTTACCTTGTCTAAGGTTAATAAACTTTCCCAACTTAGCCTCCCTCAACTCTTTGGGAAAGAGCCTATCAAGGAATGCTTCTTTGAACCCTTCCCACTCTATTGGGGCCACTTCTACAGGCCAATTGTCTTTCCATTGTTCATACCATAATTGTGCAACATCTCTCAATTGCTAAGCGGCTAGCTCCGCTTTCTCTACCGAAGTGAACCCCATGATACCAAGCACCTTCTACACCTCATCAATAAAACCTTTAGGATCTTCCTCTATTTTGGAGCCATAAAACTCCGAAGGGTTCATCCTTAAAAACTCTTCTACTCTTAAAGCTACAAAATTTGCATTAGGGTTCACCAGAGCTACCATCCCTCTATTAACTTGAGTCGGTGTGTTTGAGCCAACAATCACATAGTAGCCCTAAACTCTACATGAGTCACATTATCCCCTATAGGGTCAATTGGAGCTGTAGGAGGAGCTTTATGTGGAACTTGGAGAGGAACCTCTTGATCCACATTCCTTTCCTCATCTCTCCAATCACTTGACCTTGTAACCATACCCTGAAAATCAACAGGCACAAATTAGAACCAGGACCTACTAGAGCCAAACTCTATGGCATGACTTAGAGAATAAAAAAGTGAAGTTTACTAAGCATCCAATAGCCTCCTATTCATGAATGTGGCGCGCTTCACATTTATGAACAAGACTCTACTAGATGTGGTTTGAGACAATCCTAAAACCATTCTAAACCTTGTGCTCTAATACCAAGTTTGTCATGACCCAGGGGTACACCCTAGATGTAACATGGCGTACATGACCCCGAAGGGGTCTCATACAAGCCTTTATCATATTATAACATAAGATACTAGAAAATTATGGAAATTTTAAAAACATTATCCATAAAATCGAAGTCTTTTATAAAAGCAAGTGGAAGTCTTACTACACTTTGAATTCTTGGGTCACCGCCCATACAATAGTCTCAAAACATGAAAATAAATAACATAAAGGAAATGGTGGCTTTATCCTCAAAGCTATGAGGACTCACCAATTCTTCAACTTCTTGCACTTCAAAAACTTATCTCCAAGAATATAACTCAAATCTCTGAACCCTACATTTGATTAGAGTGTAGGAAAAGTATGTGTTAGTACAAAACTACTAAATATGATAGCTAGCATAACATCATAAAAGAATAATATCATAAGGGTTAGTAAAAATAAGACATAATCCACAAGCATAATCAAATACTTCATAAAACTTCAACTATAAGCATAAGAGACAATATCAAAATCATAAGCAAAGTCTCCAACATAAGCATCATGTAAGCATTATTCCACCCTTAGTCCTTCATATCGAAAGAGAACTACTTCTCAAGTAACCTCAAAGTATACTTGTGCAAGGCATGTATAAAATCCCATAATCCCATCCAAGCTAAGTATCCCTTTTGGTCATCATAAACATAGTCCATATACATAGTCAAGTCTTAAACTTTGATAAGTAGCTTCAAGTCATACTTGTGCATTATATGAATAAGACCCCATAATCTCACTCATACTAAGTACCACTTTAGGCCATCATAAATACCTACCATCTTTGATTTCATCCTTAACTTACTTCTCATAACCAATGAAATCTCACACCTTTAGCCAAACATAACAAGGAAGGCTACTATAGCACAATCCTATCTAATACATCATAATAGAGAACATTTTGTTGAATAACCTTATATTATACTTGTGCAATGCATGAATAAGACCCCATAATCCTACCCATGCTAAGTACTAGTTTTAGGTCCTCATACTCATACTTTTTGATTTGGAGACTACCCCCCCCCCTTTAAGACATTGGAACACTAGAAGATACTTCTTTAAGCACATCTTAATCCCTCTTCTTTAATTTTGAACACTATGAAATAATTTCTCAAGCATGTCTAGGTTCATTATTAAGTTGGAACACTTCAGATATTCTTTCTTAAGCATGTCTAGGTTCATTATTAAGTTGGAACACTTCAGATATTCTTTCTTAAGCATGTCTTAGTTCCATTAAAATCTTGTACTAGTTGGGAAAATAGCCTTCACCGACATGGGACCACATGAGCTTTCACATGATCCCATCCAATGTTAGTGTAACGACCCGTAAAATGATAGGTTGATCTAGAGCCTTAATGCGAGGGTTATCGTCAATAGTTAAGGGCAAGGGATAAAGGTTTGGGTGTACGCCATATTTTGGGAACCTAGGCTACCTGAAACTAGGCCTTGCTACTGCCTAACATCACCACGAGGGTTTTGACGAGCCGTGGTGCCACCCATGGTGGCAAGGCAATACGCTTAGAAAAGGTGCCAAGCCAAGGCGCCCCTTCAAGAGCTGTTGAAATGTTTAGGGAGCTACTACCGCCAAACTTCACGGACCACTCTACGGTCAGTGGCCTTGACCACGACCCGTAGAAGTGGCCGTGAAGATTCCTTAGCATCTTGCGGCTTGGCAAGGCAAGGGAGCACACTGCCTAGAGGACCACGGGCACCACCAAGGGCCGTGGTCCTCTTCTCAATCTGCTTGGGAGGTCGTGAGCCTGGATGAGGCTGCCCAAAAATGGGGCAATTAAGTAATTTTGTTTGGATTATTAAGTGGGGTTGATTTTAAATGGTTTATATCATTATTATATATGGTTTTAAGTCTTTTAACAAGTCATTTACCCCTTATTACCCCAAAATCCAAATCAAAACAAAAGAGTTCCTCGTTTCAAAATTTCTTTCTTGAAAACTCAAGGAAGCAGAAGGAAGCCATTGAAACTTGGGTTTGGGCAATTTCAAGGTGTTTCTTTCTCAATTTTCTTGGGGATTCAGTAGCAAGGTATGGTTGTCTTCATTCTTGTTTAAGTTTTCATTCAAGGAGCCAATTCGAAGGAGATTTCAAACAATGAAAATCTAGGGTTTTACTGAATCTCATAGGATCTTTTATCAACTGATTTCAAAAGGTTTCTAATGTCAAATTATGATTTTTTAGTGTTTAATTTATGATTTATGTTGAAATTACCCATGATTGTACCTTTATGGAGTGGGTTTCATGATAATGAAGGCTTATGAATAAGTTCTGTCTAAATTGCTTTGGGTTATTGAATTGTATCGTTATATATGCATTAATTGTTGTGAATCATTGGTATATTGGTTATTTGAAAATTCATGGCCTTGAAACGGCAAGCTATGATCATTATATGTTGAAGTAGAATTGATCTTGAGCTATTGATCCACCTGAAAGATGGAGGAGTTTATTTACTTTGTATATTGTGATCATGGCCTTTTAAGGCAAAGTATGAATAATTAATGTCTGATCATGATGAGAATTATAGGTGTGTGATTACTATGAATGTGTTATGAACATGTTTAGAAGGCAATGGTATGAATGATAATGTTATATGTGAAAGGCTATTCTTGCATACTTACACACTCATGAATGACTAATGAATTAAGTTATATGATAATGTTAATGAATGTTGAGTCTATTGAAAGGCTATTCTCAATTGTACTCTAATGAATGAAAAGACATGTTGTGAAAGGACTTTCTCACAATATGGGATTCTTAAGTGAAAGGCTATTCTAATCTTTGAGTCTATGAGCTTTCCAATGAATGAATGTTGGCTTTTGGATAGGTACTCATCCATGAGTAGAGGCATAGTACCTAGTAACATTCTATTATCCCTTAGTAAAAATGTCTTGACGTGGATGCTCATCCGTGAGTTGAGGTGGGAAATCTAGTAACAATCTCCCTATCCCATAAACTATGTGCCCACATAGGTCTAGCTAGTGGATCCACTTAAGCTATAAAACAATGGTCCTAACTTAGGCAAGTAGGAATTCCTTTATCCGATGAGAGTGACACCGGGATTCCGTGTTAAGCTCTCTTTGTCTATGTTAGTTAAGGCTTAACCCCCCAATGAATGTTAATGAACTATGGCTTCTCAAGGATGCACTACTTAGTGTGGGTGGTGGAATGGGACGCCACATATACATTGCACAAGTTGGCTTTGAGAGGGGTCATGGTGTGTTCCTTACAATGTTAATGAAATGAATGGGCTCATATGATGATGTTAATGAAGGTGTTGATCTTATGTCTAATGATTAAAGGTGTTCTTAATGAAGCTAATGAATGGTGACTAACATGCTTATATGTTAAATGTTAAGATCCATAACTTACTTGAATTTTATTACTTTCTTGTTATGACTTGTTGTGTATGAATGTGCCTAGCCTATGGTGACTTCGAATGAGCACTTAGTGTGAGTAGTAGTATGGGATGCTACTTACATATTGCACAAGTGTGACTTGGAGTTGTCTTAGGTGAGGGTCCTTATGTGACGATTGTGTTTTAGGTAATGTTTATGTCTCTTGAATGACTATTGTGTAAGGAATGAAAAGTTGTATGATGATTTAACCTTTGGTGACCTTAAGATGATACTTTGGTATGGATGGTGGTATGTGACGCTATCCATACATTGCATTAAGTGTTTCTTGAGGGTTACTTGAGGGGAAATGTTAGGGTAAAGGAAACAGAGTATATGTTGAGTATGTTATAATGTGAATAATGACTTGTGCGTTGGTTATGTTTGAATAGTATGCCTATTATGCTTGTATTCATGAAGTTTTATCAAAATGGCATAAAAGCATGACTTTTAAACAAATGTCCTTTTTAAGCATGTTTTTGCATGGCTATCATACGTAGTATTTAACTATGATAATCCATATCCTCTTCGTGGTTTACTACAAGTGTAAGTCTCGGCAAGTGATTTGACTCTATCTAGTGAAGCTTGGAGTAGAGTTCTTCCAAGACATCTTTTGGTATGTCCTCATAGATCGAGGAGAAGGACTTATTATGTTTCTAGTTCTTTCATGTTTTAAGACTATTGTTAAGACTTCAATTGTAAAGGTCTGTGTCCCTATCTTGTTTAAAGTTTGTCTAAAATGGCCATGTGAGACTTTAGTATTCCGCTGCTTTATAAATGAGGTTTAGATTGTTGGTTTTATTAAAAAAGAGTTTTTAATTCCGTGCTATTTTCATTATCGAATGCAATGAATAACTATGAAATTTGTATAAGACCCCTTTAGGGTCGAGTATGCCGTGTCGTATCTAGGGGGTATTCTTGGGTCGTGACAAACATGGTATCAGAGCATAAGATGTTTGAAATGGTTTTGAGGGTTGAGTCTCACAAACCACGTCTAGTAGAGTCTTGTTCATTAGTGTAAGCTATGACACATCTTTGAGCGAGAGGCTATGGGACGCTAAAAAGCTACACTTCTTTCATATTCTTGAAGTTGTGCCTTAGAGTTTAGCTTTATAGATGGCGTTTTCCTAATCCTTCTCTTGTGTTTATACAATATTAATACAAGAAGGACGCTCGCAAGAAGATGGGAAGAGGAGATTGTGAATGAGGGAGTTCCTCCCCTAGGTGGCCAAGATTATAAGGTGGCCAAGTTTCTCAAGGAAACCAAGTTCCGGTGGATCCCCAGGCCATGACCAATGAAGAGATTAGGACAACTTTTCTAACCCTAGCTCAAGCCATAACAGTTCAAGTTAACTGAGATGTAGGTCCTAGGGTGAATACTATTGAGAGTATTATGGGCTCAAGGTTGAGAGGCTTTGTGAGGATAAATCCTCCTATTTTTCTTGTCTCTAAAGTGGAAGAGGATCCCTGATGGTTATTGTGACCAACGACACTAACCTACGGTACGAGTGTCTACGATCGTCGATAATATCATAACCCAACTAAAGGTTGGGTCGTGTCCCAATGAAGTGCTTTTGAGAATTGATAGAAAAATTAAATTTGGTTCTAAACTAGTGGTAGCCAAAGATATTAACGATTAAAAACATAATAAATCAAAAGGGGGTGACACAAAAGTGTCAAATTTCGATTTGGGGGTTTAATCACAAGTAGTATAAACCTAAAAAATAATAAGAAAATCAAGTATGGGGAAGAGATCTTGGAGTGTGACCGCAATACAAGTTGAGATAAATCGTTGGGTACATGCCTTTGATAGGAAATTTGCAAGATAATAGTGACTAGGCTAAGCTTTAGATGGAAATAAGTTCCCTCTCGGGCATCTTACCCCGTTTCAAATGTGTTCCTCTCGGACACACATTTGCCGCATGAAGGCCAACCTACACCTTACCCCACTCACTCACTCGAGCTGAGTGTTAGGATATGGGACTAGGGCTCACCCTCTCGGGCTGAACTTCATGTCGACCCACTCCTTAGGCCATAAGTCTAGCGGTCTTGGTTTCGCGACCTCCCTCTCGGTCAAGCCGAAAACACATGGGTGGTTTTGTAATTTCAACTACTAACCCATTAAATTAAACCACAACTACTAGGTGAAACCACCATTAAAATACATATATCCTACCAGCAAGCAAGACCCAACAACAATATCAACACATATTTGCTAAATCACCACCCCAATAATGGGGGGTTTTAGCCACACATCAAGAAATAACAAAATACACCTAAAACGATACTAAAATCTAATGGGTATAAGAAATTAAACCTTGATATAAGCAAACGAATAAGAATGGAAAAGACCCACTTCCAACTTGGGGAAGATGAAATCCTTCTTTCTTCAAGTCTCCCAAAACCCTCTCAAAACTTGAGAGAAAATATCCAAAAAGAACTATTCTATTCTAGAAATTAAAATTAATGTTCGACTCTTTTAAAAATTAATAACAAGTTTCGTATTTATAAACTTTAGAAAATAGTGTTGGCAGATCTTTCAACGAGGTTAGTCAGAACCACCAATTAACTCGACGATTCACCCTTTGGTGTAGTTCGTCGCCGTCTTACACTAGCCTTCAGCATGGTCATGTTTTGTGTTATTGGGCGAGATTGTACTGCTTCATGGAATTATTCGGTGAAACGCTAACTGCTCCTTTCATCGCCTTTTTGATCCTGCTCCTTCAAGGCTTCGCGTACTAGAACAATGGGCGGAGTGCATCCCATCGGTGAATCACCAACACTTGGCGATGCACAGGCTTCAACTTTTTCATTCTTTTCAGCCTTTTTGTTCCTTTTTGCACCTTGTCTATGCTTCGACTAAAACTTCAAATACCTGAAACTTAAGAGTTTTCATTCGATATTGAGACAAAATAATCATTTGAGAACACAATTTCTATTAAAATATAGCCCTAAATGAGTCCAAGAGTTTCTAGATGAAGTATATAAGATAGTCAATGTTATGGGAGTAACTTCTAGGGAGAAAGCGGAGTTGGCCTCCAATAAATTGAAAGATGTGGCCCAAGTGTGGTTCACAGAATGGAAAGCCAATAGGCCTTTAGAAGCGGGTCCTATAGAGTGGGAGGAGTTTAAAGAAGCATTCCTTGGTAGATACTTTCCCCGTGAGAAGAGGGAGTGTAAACTAGAGGTGTTTATAAACCTTAGGCAAGGTAGCATGAGTGTGGAGGAGTATTCCTTGAAGTTTACCCTATTGTCTAAGTATGCTCCATCATTTCTGTCTAACCATAGGGATGAGATGAGTAGATTTGTGACCGGTGTATCCGACCTTGTTATGGAAGAGTGTTGTACGGCAATGCTCCATGGTGACATGAACATTTCTAGGCTTATTGTGTATGCTCAATCAATTGAGGAGTCCAAACTTGAGAGGAATAATAGAGAGTTGAAGAGGGGTAGATACGATGAGCAAGGTCAACCTAGGTCCAAAAGAGTTTCTACAATCAAAATGCCTCCATGGTCAACAATGATAAGGTGTCTAACCTTAAATCTCAAAGAGGGAGTGGAAGAGGTTCTTCTTTTGAAAGGTCTAGGTGTGCCAAGTGTGGGAAGCAACATTTGGGTAAGTGCCTTGCCAGTACAGATGGGTGCTTTGGGTGTGCAAAGAAGGGTCATAAGATGAGGGATTGCCCAACACTCTCAGCACAAGGAAGGGAGACCAAACAAGCTTCTCTTGATGGCCCGGATCCTATTGCTCCAAAGAAAAATCGTTTCTATGTGCTTCAAGCTAACAAGGACAAATGACCTAATCCAGATGAAGGTACTGGTAAGTGATAGTTCCTTATGGTTGTGAATTTCATGATGAGGTTCTTGTGTTGTTTTTCATGATTAGCCTTAGTTGGGTAATGAAATGAGAAATGAGTTGTTTTGGTTCATAATGAGTTTGTAGAAGTAGTTCTTACCTTCTTCTTGTGTTTTGAGCCTTGTGATGTGGAGTTAATGTTTCCTCATATGTTTATGGTTTGTTAATAATGTTGCAGGCATCTTTCTAAATCAATCAGACTAACCGGAGAAATTCTATGTTTATTCATAAATGTTTCAAAGCAAGCTAATCACACAAGGCATCGACACTTAGGTTAAACAAGACTACACACTTTCGCTAGTGTGCAACAGTCATTACAACAGTTATGTAGGAGGGTCCTGCTAATTCCATTATGTATGAGGGTCCTGCTAATAGAAATCACAATATGTAGGAGGGTCCTGCTAATCCCATTATGTAGGAGGGTCCTGCTAATCCCATTATGTAGGAGGGTCCTGCTAATCGAAATCCCATTATGTAGGAGGGTCCTGCTAATCACATTATGTAGGAGGGTCCTGCTAATCCCATTATGTAGGAGGGTCCTGCTAATCTAAATCTCATTATGTAGGAGGGTCCTGCTAATTGAAATCTCATTATGTAGAGGGTCTTGCTAATCGAAATCTCATTATGTAGGAGGGTCCTGCTAATCCCATTATGTATGAAGGTCCTGCTAAACTAAATCTCAGTACTTTGGAAGATCTCAACTAACAGAATCATCAAATAAAATCACCACAATATTTTATCCCTTTTTTTTTTTGTTTTTAAATGTCTTATATTAGGAAATGTTTATTCTAGTAAAAAAATAAAATAATAAATAAATAAATTATTGTCTCACACTAGAAAACATTTATCATAGGAGAAACAATGCAATAATTTTTATTTTTTTTCTTTTACTTGCAATAATATTAACAAATTTGAGTCTTCAAGATATCTTTTACGTAAGAAATATCTCCCTGTTTTAGAAAAGAAACAAAAGAAAGTTTATGTTTTTTTTTAATGGTGGTCGATTTGTGGCGCTTGAGATTGACTGCTTTCGTTTGCTAGTCAACTCACCTTGATAATCTTGAAAACATCTCTAGTTGTTCAGAACTTCCAACTTCAAATTTGTTATATTGTTTCCACCCTCCAACAATAATTGAACCTTGTATTCAAAAATTGTCAATTGCTGACAAGTTACTATGCATATCACTATTTCTTGAATCATGTCACGATTGATGGGCTAATCAAGCTCTGTTTTGTGCAAATGAAGAGATGGTAGAAATTTTGAAATCATTTTTTGCCTGCTTAATGAAGATTATCTCAAGATTGAATTGAGCAAGACGCAAAATAAGAAGAAATAATATTTGATCCTTTTAAGAAAAAATAAAATAAATAAATAAAAATAAATGGATTCCATTGATAGTGGTGGTCAATTCTAATGATCATGACATGTTTTTTGGATTAAATGGTCTGGTCTGTCCAATCAATCTAAACTTTATCTTTGTCAAACTTTCAACTTTGAAGTCAGACTTCTATAATCCAACTTTTGCACTAGATTTATGACTAACACTTGACTAGTGGTGCCTCGAAAGGTTTTCACTAACAAGTCTTTTTTTTCTTATCTCTCACTCACTATCGTCTTACGGTGCCCTGAGGGTTTTCACCAATAAGACTCTCTCATTTTTTACTTTCTCTCGACTCAAATGATCTCCTATAGGGATTTTGAGGATTTTCATCGATAAGATTCCCTCATTTTTCACTCCTTATGCGAGTGGCATAAAATTTTTCCTTATATAATCAACACTGAAAGCTTGCTTGACTTGTCATTGTTAAAAATTGATCAGAAGGTCTTTATTTGGATTGTAACGTGACTTTTGGACAGGGTTAAAATGAAATGATTGGCATGAAAGCTCAAAGATACTGCGTAATAGGGTTAAGACTTACAACTTTTGAAATCGACTCTTTTTACAAAAATACAATAAAATAATAATAATAATCATTATTATTATTATTGCCCCAGTTTTTGTAATGAGGACTTTCTAGATTTTTTTGTTTGGACCGAACCTCAAAATAAGGTTGCCTACGTATCTTGTCAAAGCAAGAATCAGGTCGAACGTAGTTCAGGAATTTTGTTTTTTGTTGTTGTTGAATTTTTATTTTTATTTTTCACTCCAACTTTTCTTTTTTCTCTCTCTTTTTTTTTCTTTTTCACTTTTCTCTTTTCTTGACTCTTTTTTTTTTTACTGTATTTTGATTCCAAAAGAGGGGTATGAAAGAAAATAAAATTAAGGCTCAAAAGGGATAGCAAAGGATTACACGGTGTTTGGATAGTAGAATGAAATGCCTTCGTCATATCAATTATTTAAAATGTCAAATACAAGTAATTCCCTTTAAAAAGTGGAGTGAAAATCATACAATATTTCTTTGCAACATATGTATTGATGTATTGTATATCATTTTGTTGCATGTTTGTCAGCTCAGAGTAATACCTTCTTGACAACAAATGACATGTCAAGTCATATGATTTTTTTTTTGTTGATACTAAAGGAAGTATCAAGTGTCTAAGTCCTTTATTCATTTCCTCAAAAAAATTAAAAAAATATTATTTGATGTATTCATTTCATGATTAGATATAATCTTAAGATCTGACCAAATCATTTTGCATATCATGTCACAAAATTGAACTGAAAAGAGATGTATATGTGTAATGCCAAATAGAACGGATCAAAGTGACACAGAATAAAGATTATATTAAAGATTTAAAAAAAAACTTGGTGACAAGAGAACAAACTAAATTTATGTCACAACTCTATAATAACCCAAACTACGACAGGACTCAACAAACAAACGCATAAGAGAAATGATAGAAAGATTTGACTTACTAAAAATAAAAATGATTGTATAGAAGAAATGATGACAAAATAAACTATCTATACAATCTTTTTAGAGAAAAGAAGAATGTCTCTCAATCACCAAGCTGAACTTCTTAGCCACTGCTTTGCACGTTAGCCTTCGTAAAAGCTCTACCAATTTCAATTGTCTTTTCTTCAGAATTGTCATATTCTTTGTCATCACATATCATCTCGATAAAGTGTACATCACTATGTGCCGGTAGATGATTCTTAGTAACATTTGGGGGGTCATCATTTTGAACCACAATCATCTTTGTTTGAATCATCTCTTCCACCTTTTTTTAAAAATTACAACAATCTTCAATACTGTGCCCTGGAGCATCAGAATGGTATGCACATTGTGCTGTAGGATTGAAACCCTTTCCATGTGGATCCACATAATTTTGAGGAATCGGCTCTATTATCTTCAAATGTTTCAACTTGTTAAATAAACTTGGGTAAGACTCTCTAATTGGTGTGAAATTATTTCTAGGCCTTTGACCTCCTTCAAATCCCTGTCTCAGACAAAGATTATAAGGTGCTCGAAAATTTTGAGAAGAAGGATGAACATTTTGATATGTTGGCACTCGCCATTGAGGATAGTTTGGTGGGTATGCATATTGTTGTGCATTGTAAACCGCATATTGAGGTGGAACAACAGAGTATTGTTTGTCTTGCATAGGGAGATAGTGATGGTATTGAGGTGGTGCAGATTGATAAGGTGGACCCCTTGGACCTTTTTGTGTGCCTGACACAACATTTGCTACATCCTCCTTCATTTTCTTTCCCCCAAAATTTCCTGATCCATTTTTAATCACTTGTGTTGTAGCTTTCAAGGCAGCTTGACTTACAATTTTTCCAGACTTGATGCCATTTTCCACCATTTCACCAATCTTAATAACTTCAGCAAATGTTTTTCCAACAACGGAAAGTAAATAATGAAAGTAATCTAGTTCTTGCGCTTGAAGGAAAACATCGATCATTTCAGACTCTTTCATTGGAGGCTTAACCCTAGCAGCTTGCTCCCTCCACCTAATAGCATATTCACGGAAATTTTCAGTGGTCTTCTTCCTCATGTTGAAGAGTGAAGTGCGATCTTGAACTATGTCAATGTTATATTGAAATTGTTGAACAAAACATCAAGCCAAATCATCCCATGTATGCCAGTTAGAAGTATCTTGGTCTATGAATCATTCTGAGGCAATTCCCATCAAACATTCCCCAAAATAAGCCATGAGCAATTCTCTTTTGCTTCCAACCCCTCTCAATTGATTACAATATCTCTTTAAACGAGCTACAGGATCTCCATGTCCATCATATTTCTCGAACATTGGAGTTTTAAAACCGATGGGCAGATGAACGTGGGTAAACATGCACAAATCATTGAACGAGACACTTTTGTGACCTCCCAATCCTTGCATATCTCTTACACTCTGTTCCAAACTTTTCATTTTTTTAGCCATTTCTTCATGTTCCTTGTTCTTAACAACTTTTTTAGCTTCAATATGGGAACTATACTGATGAGTGTGAGGGTAAGAGCTTGGAATTTTAAAAGTCAATTCAGGAGTATAATCTTAATCATATTGAACTTTGGGTAGAGGATCGTTGTTGGATTTTGGCTCCATTATAGGTTGTTGAATGACATTAGTCGGCGCAGTTGGAATGAATAGTGGATTACTTGTCATAGGCGTATTCAAAGGGTGCACCGTAGAAGTTCCAGCTACATTAGATGCGGGACCGAATCCAGGTGGATAAATTGGATCACTCATCGATACTTGGACAGGGGGTGACATATTTGTATTTAGATAGTCACGGATTGGGCGGTGGAGCTTGTCCACTCATCCAAGCATCGTACATCTCCGTCATTTGTTGTCTTAGTATCCTTATCTCTTCGGCTGACACTATTTCTTGTGACATCATCTGGTTCTGGACCTCATCATTGTCCGACTCATTTCCATCTTTGCGAGTCATTTTCTTTTTCCCTTTTGACCTTGTATTATAGGGATGGGATGCCAGCTTAACCACAAATCAACCACCTTAATTTAATTGTGCATAGATAATAATGCTTGTTAGGGTTAGACCTTCTTCAGTTATAAGTTTTTTTTTTATGATTTAATAATGCATTGATCAAATCTGTTTGAGATTGCGTATGTAACACGCTTGCGAACATGACTAAGATTTTTGCATATTTTTTCAAAAATTCAATAACTACGCTTTCATTTTTAGAGCTTTGAGATAAAAAAATTTAGTTTTTTTAAAAGAAAATTAATTTTTGATAAACATTAAAGCTTCTTGTTTTCCTTATTTTTTTTTGAACTTTTGAAAAACGATTATTTTTTTTATTTTGAATAAAGATCACCGAACCCAAAAAGGGTTGCCTACGTATCTCATTGAGGTGAGAATCAGGTGTGCGTAGTTCGTCCAGATTGGACAGTAAAAAAAACTTTAAGATATTAAATTTTTATTTTTTGACAAATATAACTTTTCAAAGTATTATGAAAGTAAAATATTTTTAATTTTCTTTTTACAAACTGTATGAAAAAAATCTAAATAAAAATATTATTATTCTTTTCATTAAGTAATGCAAATTTTTTATTTTATTTTAAGAAATGTATAATTACTTCTAAAAAAAGAAATATTTTCGTGTTTCCTCTTTTTTTTTTAAAAAAAAATTAGATCAAAAGATTAAAAAAAAATTGATTGCATTAGTCATACTAAAATGAGTCAACTTATAGAAACTTTCAAATAAATGCATTTTCATGTAGCACATAAAATGAGTTAAGTGGTCAAGTAAGAGAGGGATACTTGTCATGGACTGACCCAACTCTTGTTTTGAGGCTCACTAAGTCACATGAATCGGAGTCTTCTAGGGATAACCATGTCTATGTTCTAGTTTTACTAGGTTCAAACCGGAATAAGATAGGTATCTAGACTGGCTTACCCGAGTAGACAACTCGAGCAAAGGAGGGGCAACTTATCGGTAGCAGCGCTATTCCGACTTCATTGCTGGTCCAACCTTGCCTAACATGTGTGACTAAAATCTTTCACTGGGTGCCCAGACACTCCAGCTTTATTTCAAAAGAAATTGGGATGCATAAATGCATTCCCTACTACCCTATTTTTAGAGACTCGGATGGTGTACGGGAAGACAAATTATATATAATTCAACAATATCAAAGCGATAAATGAGGAGCAAGTAGAACATTAGGTCATCAAAACAATATATCCAATGAAATAATATAATAAAATAAAGTAAAAGTCAAATATACAAAGTTCGAATTCTGGTTATTCCCCGGCAGAGTCGCCATAGATGTCACACCCCTTTTTGCGCACAGCGGCGGAAGAGTTTTTCCAATTTAAGTGATGTTATTGATTAAGGGATCATTTTATTTGTTTCAGAGTCGCCACTTGGAATTGAGTTATGGTGTTCCAAGTCACATTTTGTTTAATCCCTAATCAAAAGGAAATGACTCTTTATATGGTCTGCAAACTAGAAATTTGGGTAAGGAATTCTGTTCACCGAGGGAAGGTATTAGGCATCCCTCGAGTCCCGTGGTTCTAGCACGGTCGCTTTTATTGACTTCTACCTACTTTAAATCCTTTGTGGATATATTATTTTCAGGTCATGACTTGTTTGCATTTTTATTGTTGAACTTTTTTTTGGTCTCAAATCGGATGCATAACTGCATTCTCGACTTTTGACATATAAATAGCTTATGAACATAATTGTTTTCTTATCTCGAGTGCATCACCTAATTTTATCTATAAGTGATCTTATTTTAAATTAATGAAAGTTATTAAATTTTTAAACAAGGTGCATCACCGCATCCTTGAGTTTTTTTTTCAATGTCTCAAAAAAGATGCGCAACCGCGTTCTCAATTTTTTACAAATATTTTTTATGTGCATCAAACTCATCTAGTATTAAAAGTACTTACTCTTATTTTTCTGAATTCTAGACAACTAATCTTCTCATTTCATTATTATATTTATTGATGATACTTTTAATTAAATTAATCCACATGTTAAAATATATATTAGAATAATTTTATCAAGGTGTGTCACCACATCCTTGAATTTCTTTTAAGTTTTTCAAAAAAGATGTGTAACCACATTTTTAATTGAAACAAATACTATTTTTTGTTTACATGCCTAAAACCCATCTAATGTTATAAGAAAATATTAAATAAAATCAAATAAAATAAAACAAATCTAAACTTCTAGGATACAATATAAATTTTGGATTATCTTATATTCTTTTATTTTTATTCACCCTTAAAGTTAATGTTAAAATTAGGCCTACACATATTATATTTTTATTAATCCAACAAAACAATGACGAATTGCTAAAATAAATCTCATTCTTTATTTAATAAATAAAACAACAATAATTTTGTGAATCCAATAATTCCTACTTTATCATTATTAACATCGAAATCAAGAAAAGAATGACATCATGACCCATTCATTTTAAGACATCACAACTAATGAACAAAAATAGATAAATAAAAATAACGACCAATAAGGTTACTTTCATTCATTAAAGAGATATAACACTTAACACATTCTTCATCTTAATCAAATTATGAATAAAATAAAAGTGTAAGAAAACTTATCATAATAATTACATCAAATTCCATGAATAAATTAAATAAGAAGATAAAGTAAAGTTGAATACCGCAAAATCTTAACCGAAGCTCGATTAAAACACCCACAACTTTTGTTGGTTATTTGTGATGGTATATGTGTTTGTGTTGATACGAAAAGAATGGGTAAGGAAGAAAAGATGTGAATGTGTTGGTGAATTTTTTAAAAGGACAATCAAATAAAATGGAAGGATTTTTCTTCTTCTTTTTTTTCTCGTGTAATCTGTATGTTGGGTGTTTTGGTTCCTGATTTCCTCCTTTTTTTTGTGCGTGTGTCTGTGTATATATATTCTAATGTGTGTGTAGACAATAGTGGTGTAGTGTGTAGACGTGTGAGTATGTGTGTGTATAGTGGGGGTAGTGGAGCAGTAAGTGGGGTGAGGGTAGTGGTAGGTTATTTCTTTTATTTTAATTACATATATATAAAAACCATAAAAATATTAATTAATTATTTTGAATTAATAAAATATAAGAAAAGTCAAATAGCTAGTCTAAAAATATAATTAAGAAACACTAGCTTATTTATTAAATCTAAATGAAAACATATATTTTTTGTAGTTTTTCAATCTTTTAAAATAAACTTACTAAAATACGATGAAAAATAAAATATTTAATTTATATATAAAAGAAATATTTATGTACTAAAAATGCTGTAATACCTTAAATTCGGTCAAAAATTACGTGTCTACAGGTGATATGGTGCTTCTACTCAACTATAGGTTGCACTTGTTTCCGGGCAAACTCAAGTCCAAATGTACCGGACCATTTTTGCTCACAAAAGTTCTCCCACATGGAGCGGTTGATCTTGAGAATAGTGAAGGAACAAGGTTCATGGTTAATTGACAAAGGATCAAGATCTATCTGGGAAACGCAGAAAGTGTGCAAGAAGTTGTTGAGGCCTACTATCTTGATGAACGCTGAGTAATCTAGAGGCCTGCGTCGTGCCGCGACATTAAATCAACCGTTGTTTGGGAGGCAACACAAGATGTACAATCTAGCCTACAATAGATTTTTTTTCCGTTTAGTAGTTTTCTTTGTTTAGTTGCTTCTCTGTACTCATTTCTATAGTCGTTTTATTTTTGTTTAATTTTGGCTAGATATAACATAGAGTCCGTCTCTAAAAAGTGTCCAGAGCCTGAGGACGACCAGCCTCTACAGTACCGGTGGTCTGAGCACCGAGCCAGATCTCACCCTGACTCAGCCAGATTCCCTTCTACTTCCTCACCAGCAGACTCAGTGCCAGCTCCAGCACCTCTTGTGGATTTTGTGGCACCAGTGGTCCCTCTTCCCAGGATCCCGAACCGGTTGAAAGGCGATGGTTTGTGAAATATCCTCAAGGAGAAGTTTCTCTTGATAGAAGGTCTGGAGGGCAAGTACTCAGATGTGAGGGATACCCTTCGATTCTACAGATTTTAGCAGTTGACTATGCCCCGAGGCCCATATATTTCTTCATGGGTCTGGGAGTTCTATATAGCTTATGGTGGCTTGGTCCCGAAGAATAAGAAGAAAGCCAACGAGTTCAGATCAGTTAAGTCGGTCATGGTTCGGGGCAAAGAAGTTGAATGCAATAGAGAGTACATCCATCCCGTACTTTACATAGGGTATGACTTTGACTACCCCAACTTGACTACCTCTACAACTTCATTGAATAAGATTAAGGGCTGGCTTGCGCCCCCCATTTTCAGATACCACCTCGAGGTGGATAGAGGCAGGAGTCCCTCTAGAGAAGAGGGACTTGAGTGTAGCTGCTCATTTTTGGTTCTGATTCATCAACAACTCTCTTATGCCTTCCCAAAATGAGTCTGTTTCTCCAACATCCTAAGGCGGCATTCCTTTAGCCAATTATTTCTTCACTCAGCATCGACATGGCAGGAGATGGCCATGAGGGCCAAGCAGAGGCAAACTTCCCCGCCCTTTCCGGTACTGATCATGGAGTTGTGCCGGCGTGCTAGAGTCCCCAGGGATCCAACTAATGATACTGAGATTACCCCATCTTCCTCCACTGACATCCGGTGTATTGAGGTCCAATACACTCATGAGGAGGCTTATAGAAGGAGAGCAACTTATACACATACTTCTCTGGAGGTTGGTGTTGATTCCATACCTGCAGAGGCCTCTGTGCCTACTCCGAGCTCCGGGCTCCGGGCGTTCAGGTACTTCTGCCCCTGCCTCTTCTTCATATGCTGCAGGCACATCCACTTCCTTCTAGAGGACCAATATTACTAAAGCAATTATCCTGAAGATGGGGCATCTGGCCCATTCAGCTGACGTGAGGGCTACTAAAATTGAGAGAGACGTTCATTTTATGATTGAGGCTGCCATTTCGGCTGCACTGACCCACCTTCAGACTTTCATTGACAATCTCAGTACGAGAGTCGAAGCTTTGAAAGCAGACTGGGAGGGGGACCTCCGTGGTTACGGCTTTGAATGCCGAGGTAGGAGACTTGAGAAAGGACGTAGACTATCTGATGTATACCGACTTCACTTCATTACTGGAGGCAGTAGATGATTTGGAGGCTCCTCAGACTTCAGAGATTTCTTTGACTACCACCGGAGATGTACAGAGGGATGAGGCAGCAGTCGATGAGTCAGATGCTAAGACCAACGAGGAGAAGATAGAGATACGAGTGGAGAGCATATATGGGAACTTCCCGGACCTTTAGGAGATGATTATGCAGTCGGTGATCTCGACATCGCTGACCGAGACGTATATGGTAGCTCCTAGTGGGTCTGCTATTATTGTTCCTTCTGAGGTGACTCTGGGTAGAGAGGCCCGAGATGAGACTTATGCACCGAGAACAGATGCCCAGACAGATGGAGCGACTGTGTAGACAAGATCCCCTATTTTCCTCCCTCTTTGTCTTAGTCTTATTTTGACTTCTGAATATTTATTTTGTTCGCATTTGAGGACAAATTACTTTATTTGTGGTGGGGTGAGGCCCACCTTTTGTGTGACCTTTTGTGAATATTGGTTTGGTTTATATATTTTGGGTTTCGAGCTGAAATTGTGTTGTACACTACTTTTGGTGGAATGTTTGAGCTTGTGGCTCCGCATTTCTAATTGTAAATGATTTTTGATCCTTCCGATAAATTTTGCCACCTTATGTTTTTGTTAAATGTGGTTGTTCTTTTGCAAATTTGAGTATCGGTTTTGATTAATACCGATGACTTGAATAGTGCTCATAATCGAACAAAAATGAATGTGCACCTACGATGAGGCCAGATGAAGTTGCATAGACAATATGTGAACTCTTTGCACCTCGTTGTGACTAACCAAATATCAAATTGAGTCTCTTGTAATGAACATTGCACACTAGCGAAAATGTGGAGTCTTGTTTGACAATGGTGTCAATGCCTTATGTGATGAGCTTACCGTGAACCATGTTTGATGACACCTAGAATTTACCCCGTTAGTCCGGTTGACTAAGTGATGCAATATCTTGATATGATCTTAGGCAACTTTAAAGAGTATGAAATTTTTTGAAATTATACCTTTTTTGTGGCCTACCATGTGAGTGTGTGACCTCCTTTAGAGCACCCTAATAGCCTTGACCTTTTCTTTGAAGAAACTTGATGACATTGTAACCTTTCTTGATCCATTACCCATAATCCTTATGACTTGTGGTTTGTTTGAATAGCCAACATAGGCCAAAATCCTAAGTTGGGGGGTGTGGTGAAAATAGAAGGTAAATCAAGAAATGCAAGAAAGTCCCCTTTTACCCATGTTTTGAGAAAAATCGAATCCATCCATACAAAAAAATGAATATTGGTCTTTTGTGGTGAGCTGAGGCCCACATTTTGTGTGACCTTTTATGAATATTGTTTTTTTTTATATATTTTGGGTTTTCAGCTAAAATTGTGTTGTACACTGCTTTTTGTGGAATGTTTGAGCTTGTGGTTCCGCAATTCTAATTGTAAATGATTTTTGATTCTTCCGAAAACTTTTGCTACCCTATGTTTATGTTGAATGTGGCGGCTCTTTTGCAAATTTGAGTATTGATTTTGATCAATATCGATCACTTGAATAGTGCTGATGATCAATAAAAATGAATGTGCAGCTACGATAAGGCTATATGAAGTTGCATAGACAATATGTAAACTCTTTGCATCTCGTTGTGATTAGCCAAATATCAAATTGAGTCTCTTGTGAAGAACATTGCACACTAGCGAAAGTGTGGAGTCTTGTTTGACAATGGTGTCAATGCCTTGTGTGATGAGCTTACCGTGAACCATGTGTGAGGACACCTAGAATTTGGCCCATTGGTCCGGCTGACTAAGTGATGCAATATCTTGATATGATGTTAGGCAACTTTAAATAGTGTGAAAAGATTTGAAATTATACCTTTTTTGTTGCCTACCTTGTGAGTTTGTGAACTCCTTTAGAGTACCCTTATAGCCTTAACCTTTTCTTTGAAGAAACTTGATGACAATGTTACCTTTATTGACTTGTGGTTTGTTTGAATAGCCATCATAGGCCAAAATCCTAAGTTAGGGGTGTGGTGAAAAGAGAAGGTAAATCAAGAAGTGCAAGAAAGTCCCCTTTTACCCATGTTTTGAGAAAAATGGAACCCATCCATACAAAAAAATGAATATTGGTCTTTTGTGGTGGGCTGAGGCCCACCTTTTGTGAATATTGGTTTTGTTTATATATTTTGGGTTTTCAGCTGAAATTGTGTTTTACACTGCTTTTTGTGGAATGTTTGAGCTTGTGGCTCCACATTTCTAATTGTAAATGATTTTTGATCCTTCCGAAAACTTTTGTCATCTTATGTTTATGTTGAATGTGGCTGCTCTTTTGCAAATTTGAGTATCGATTTTCATCAATAGCGAAGACTTGAATAGTGCTCATAATCAATCAAAAATGAATGTGCAGCTACGATAAGGCCAAATGAAGTTGCGTAGACAATATGTGAACTTTTTATAAGCATTAAGCCTAAATGACCATACATTTGCACTTAGCCCTGTTACATGCCTTGAAAAGCCCTTTTTGATCTTGAGTGAGCTGAAGCAAATGTTGATTTGAAAATACGGGCAAACATATGGGTGAAATCAAACATTGTTTTCATCTTTGTGTGTGATAGCGTTGCATTTGATTCTGGAACTTTAAATTGTTGAACCATTGTGTGTGAATATGGAATTATTCTTTGTGTGAGGGCATTTCATCACCTTTGTTGAGCTTGAACTTGCATTTGAATCAAGTAATGTGAGCTTGAGATTCTTTGTTAATGGTGAGTCACAACTTGAGTCTTCAAGTGCACAATTGATCCCTCCATGAGTAAGTTGAGTCTTGCTGTGTGCATTCATGATTGAATCTTGTGTAGCACTATTTGAGACATCCCTTTTGAACTGTTGAAGTTGAGTTTTACTTGAGGACAAGCAAAAGTTCAAGTTGGGGTGTTGATGAGTCCATGATTTGGACTCATTTAGGGCTTTATTTTAATAGATTTAGTGTCCTCAAATGTATATTTTGTGCCAATAACTGATGAAAATCCTCGAATTTCAGGTATTTTGATTGAGAAACAAAGCATGGACACTATTTAGCAAAAAGGAACAAGGCAGATGAAAGAACGAAGGAAAGAATGCTTGAGGATCGCCTAACCCATTAGCGCAGTCGCCGAACAGCCAGGATATCACCTAATGTTCTAGAATGCCAAGCCTTGAAGGAGAAAATCTAGTCAGCGAGAGAAAGGACCAGTCGGCGAGTCGTCAAACGTTTTCACGATGTAGTGCCATATCTCCCAAAGTTACAGATGCTGAAGGAAAAAAGCAAACCATCGATGAAAATTACCAAAGGGCGGATCGCCGATTGGATCAATGATCCTAACTAACTGCGCCAACTTGATTTTCGCAACACACTTTTTGACAACTATAAATACTTGCTTAAATTTTTAGCTTAGAGGTCATCTTTTGTTGAATCATATTATTATTAAGTTTTTGAAGTTTAGAGCTTAGAACTGAATAGAGAGACAATATTTCAATAGCTTTGAAGATTTCCATTTCTATGAAATTGGAAGTGGGGTTTTGAAGATTCTTCATCTTAGACCTTTGTAAAGACTATATCAATCCTACCCAGTTGATGGAAACACAACTTGGTAACATATTTACCTTTTTACTATGTCTAGCTAAAACCCCAATTCTTGGGGTATGATTATGTGATTATGGATTGATTTAACTGCTAGGTATTGTTAATTGTTAGTTTATTTGTTGTTTAAAAGTGATTCGTTCAGTAATTGTGGTTGAATTTAATGGGTTGTAGTTGCAAATATAATCTTAACTTTGTGTTTATGGCCTGCTCGAGAGAGAGGTTTTAAAACCAAAATTACTTAATCGATGGTCTGTGGTTATTGTGTTGTCAAGGGTTCATCTCGAGAGAATGAATCAAAAACCCTTTTCCACACATTTAGCTCGAGAGAGTGAATGGACTAAACCGAAGGTTGTGCTTCATTGTTGCCTATTGGTGTTTGAGAGAAACCAATTTGATTCGGGGTAAATTGTTCTAGAGAAAGTTTATCCCCACTAAAGTCTAGCTTATTCACTGATTTGCAGTTGTTTACTATTAATTGCAATTACCCTGTTGTTTACCTTCGCCCATAATCCAATCCCATGCAATGAATCCCATCTCCATATTCGTATTTTCGCATTATTTGTTGTTTTAGTTGATAATTGAATACAAGCCCCCCTTTGAAATTTGACACTCGTGTCACCCCTTACTTGAATTATGTTTTTCTTCGTAAATGTTTTTAGCTATGATTTACTTGAGCATATTTATGCTTTTCTATTGATTCTTGAGTATGACCCACTCCCTTAGGACTCGACCTCAACTCACTAGTTGGGTTAAATTACTATTGAACGATCACTGATGCTTATTATTGGATGAAGTATCTTTGATAGCATTTATTTTATGTCAACCATGCAAGACAAGAATCAACAAAAGGAAGTTTCCTAACAGTCTTTATAGCTCTCGAATATAAGTACTAACGTCTTCGTACCGATTCTGGAGACTCTACTTAGACTTGGCTTGTACATACGTGAAAGCTATGAACCTGGCTGTGATACTATTTTTCATGACCTAAATATTAACGTAATGACAATGGTCTACTCATACCAAGATAATTTAGCCTCAACCCAACGAAGCGAAAGAAGTTCAAAAAGTAAGAAAGAATAACAAAAGGATGAAAACTTATTCAATCTAAGATAACCCTAAAACCTGGTTATCATGTGTACAAGTTATTAATGCATAAGGTGTGGAATTTAAATACAATTACAAGTCTCAATGTCTTTATTTATTAAATAGAATAAAGAATATAAGAAAAAAACAAGAGGGCATTCTAGGATGACAGACAACTACCGCTCAAAAATCCTTTGACAAGTCTTGGGAATATGAGAAGAACAATCACATGAAATTGGGCTTGGGAACTATGCAAGTGGAGAAGTATGAATTGAGTACCAAACAACGCGGTAATCTACAAGAAACCAAATAAACAAGGAAAAACTAGTTAGAAAATGAGTACTCTTTTCATTCTAACGGAACCACCTTAAACAATGACCTCTATAGAGATTAGTGAAACCTAATAGTTTCACACTACACAGCTTTCAAGGCATTACAGTCACATTCCAGTAGTTACAATTCAAAAGTCAGAGCTTAACAATCAACACATATCAAGTATGACAATGAAAAGTTTCAACTAGATCAATCACAACTATCAAGTTCATCAATAAACATTAATCAAGTACACTTAATGCAAAATTCAAAGATTTATCATGCACAATATAAAACAAAACTCATAGGAAATGCCTATAGTTCATGAACTCACAGGTAATGACCTCCGCATCAATATTAGTCATCGTTAATGATATCGGCTTACGTAATAATCACCCAATATGACCTCGACGTTAACAACACTTGCCAGAAAGGGCCTTAGCATCTTTAACACTTGCCAGGAATGACCTCAACAATAATAACATTTGCCAAAAATGACCTTTGCATTAATAAACATCCCAAATGTCATCACGAGGCTCAAAAATCAATGCAGATTAGTAATTTCATACCACAAGGAAGAGACAATAACTCAAGCAAATCAAGTCCACAATAATTCTATCAAAATATTTCATCAATCATCACATTAGGATTCACAACATGGAAAATTCACAAAATACAAGGATGATCACGCTTCCTTTTTGTTAATCCTCTTTTAATTCATTAATATCTATCAAGTAGAATAATTGAACCATCACCTTGTTCCCACTACTCCCCAACACATATGAATGAAGGGAAACACACGATTCTACTAGTTTTACAAGGTTTAGGAGTTCACTTGCCTCAATTTAAATCAAAAGTCAATCCAAGACTTGATCCATCCGATTCAGAACAATGCCCAAAGCAACACAATCTTATTCAGTTAAGTAATCACAATAATATTCTGTAAATAAAAATCCCGCAATTCATACATTTGCAAAATATGTCAAATCAACTAAAAAACCCAGTTCCCAAAATGTGGTTTTAATTCAAAAATCTATATTTGAAAACATTACATAAGGCATTTGGAATTTATTGGTGAAAACCATATAAAAAAGGATTTATAATCAGTTCATATTCACCATTATACTAAGTTTTTGGGTTCTTGAAGATAAACCTCAATTTTTCATTTCAAAACGTTGATTTGAACACTTCAATACATAAATAATATTAGGTAAATAAAGATTTAAGATTAGGAATTGTTGCCCAGATATTTCTTTTTTAAAAAAATGTTTTCAAATTAGCATACCAAAGCTCTTCAAACTCAAAATGGTGAAATGGGGTTGTAACCCTAATTTTTGAAAGATATCCTATACAGGGATCCTCCGTGAATGCAGACATATAGCTCCTAAAAGAGCCTATGAATGCTCCCATCACTCTGTGAATGCATCTATCACTTTGTAAATGTTGATATAAGTTCATTGACATGCCATGCATGCAGTCACCCCTCTGTAATCGCAGAGGGTTTACCTTAGCAACAAAAAACAGTAAATCAACCAACTCAAAATTATCGAATGGACCCTCGAGATTCGTTCGGAACCGCACACACACAAACTATATATGTAAATTGACTATACTTGACGTTTCAGACTCAATGGAACCATCGAAATATAAATCCAAAGTTTCCTTGAACCGAGTCCTGTGTAAGTTACAAGAAACAAATTATGATCCATAAAAATGCAAAATCAAGCTTAGGAGCTCTAACGATTTAACCAAGACCTCACCGAGGCCTAAATCATCCCAAAATCTAATGGAAAACACAAAAATCTAATTCGAGCATCCAAATTGTCATGTCCCGAGCATACTTCTCGATGACTATCTTTGATCCCTAAGAGAACACTCGGCCTGGCTGACTACTTAGCGTAAGATTTACCCAAGCATAAAGAAGTGTTAATACATAATTAAACTCAATAGTCTCAATTAAACTCAACTCAAATAAATTTCTGGATATCATTAAACTCAATACATAATATATAATTAATATTTATCAACATATCTGTGAAGCCTCTAATAGTAGGATAGATTTATGGAAAATACCCACGATAACTCAACAGTAATAGAAAATAAATGTGAAATCCTATTGAAAGCAAAGAGGCTCACCAAAGCTATCTGATGTTGAAAGTGATCTCAACGAAATGCATTTTGATGACCCGAAACACCTGTATTTGCATCATTAAAGATGCAGGTCCACTAACATTAGTACATTGAATGCACGATTATGTAATATAGTCGATGCAAAATAACCGAAAGGAAGGACTGCAATAGGTACCGAATATAAAGAATTAAAAGAATGAAACCATTTAACTTGACAAAATACTTTCTCGTCTCTGAACTTTAACATAATAAGTGATATATAAAACTACACTTTAACTCTATTAAGAGATTCAAACTGACAACCATAACTATGAGCTAAGTAATGATACAATGTCTTGTCCACGCTGCCAAAATTGTCTTATATCATGCCAGGATATAGGACACTTCAACTAAGTGGATCCACTAAGCTCTACATGAAGGCACTAAGGATTCATCTAACAAGTATGATCATTTACCCATGTTGGCAAGACATGATTTATGGGGGCAATAAGTTATCTAAACTCTCACCTATATCAGTGATCAATACTACTCCCAATAATATATACTTTTTCTCAAATGTATAAAAACATTCCTCTTTTTCTGGTTTGAGATAATTTCTCAAACTATCCTCTCAAAAGAGGTAACTTCTCTAAATTATCTCTAAAACTCATTGATCATTTAGAAAAACATGGTTTCTCTTTCCTTAATGTAAAAATATATTATTTTTTGAGATAATTACTCAAAAGGACCTCTTTAAAAGGTAAAGGCTCTGTACTTAATATTTTTGAAAATTCTTTTAACTTTTCTCAAAAAAGTCTACACGTTTTCTTTAGTTCCTTTATACTCTTTCCCAAAGGGCTTTTTACTTCCTCAAAACTCCATTTAAACAATAATGTTTTGTTTAAAAGATTATAAATAAGAATTCACTGAATACTCAAGAATACAGTTCATGATTAAAAATAGTTATGAACGATAAACTAAATAATCACAATACACTATGTTTGACAATTCCATAATTAGAAATAGGAATTCAACAATCAACAACTCAAGAATTCAGAACTCCATATCAACTCATCTTAATAATACTGAAATCTAAGGATAGAACCCTAGATTACTCTTTGAGAGATTTGAAAGTATATGTATCATGTGAGGACGAACTAGTCCAACACTATAATAACCTTACATACCTCGAAGAAGGAAGTTCTTTTACATGCTTCGAGGCTAGTACCTAGACGTAACACGGGAGCTAGGTTACAAGTAACCCAAAGCTAACCCTGAATCTGGCATATCACAGGCATACTGAAATAACTCTAACAAAGCGGAAGCATAACTGAATAATGAATATAATATAAAGAAATTCAATTGAGAATATTTCAATGAAATAACTGAGTTCAAAGTAGAACAAACCAAATCAACTGAGTTTGACTCTATGTCTAAAAGACTCTAATACTGATGACCTGTTGGGACAAGTCCCAGCTAACTCTAGTATGCTGAAACTATCAACGAACTAACTAAACCAAAAGAATTAAGAAACATCCTCGGATGATGAGAACCCACCCCTAGATATCGCTAATGTGGCATCAGTATAAGATAGTCATGTGGGTGAACCTCAGAACCTGAACGTCCATCATTATATGATGCAACATAGGGTATGCGTTAGTACTTCAGATGTACTGAGCATGACGAATATGCCAAGTTGACTGAATAGATAAACATGCTAAAAATACTAGTCAAGTATGTAAACTGAATTAATGTAAATAGGCCCAAGATAAAATAATGCATAAAAAATAGAATGCGAGAGTAAACAGGGAGCATGTTGAAATACTGAAAGCAAATACGACTACGTGCCTGAAATACCTTACTAGAGCTTATATTTTGGGCGAGTCTATTAAAAGACATAAACCACATGAGCTAAACATGGATTCCAATGTATATGCCCCTTCGAGAGGACCCAATATACCTTGCCAGAGTATAAAGGCATGGCTGTGGGGTGATCACAAAAATGGTTGCCCAACAGAGGGGACTTATAAACCTACAATGACATGTAGTTCTAGGACTTTTGGGTACACTGAACCCTAGTCCAAGTCGGTGCTAAAGACTCCTCCCGAATTGAATGCTAGTAGCTAAATTTAAATGTTGGTCCTGAATTCATGAAACAAAACTAAACTTCTTTGAAAACAATTAATGAGAAAAGTCGTGGACAGAAAACTGACTAAATTCTATTTAAAACTATATGCTAACACCCTGACCTAAATTGTTTAGAAGAGGTAATTCATGTTAAAATACTACAATTACTTGCTAAGTTCTTTTCCTTTCAGATCTCTGTGAGAATTCATGAAAACTCATTTAAATAAGTATAAAATCAAGAAGTTATAACAAAATTCAATTTTTGTAGAGAATCTGCATAGTTGGGCAAGAACCCTAGTTTCATAAAACCATAATAATCGAAAAAGGAGTCTGACCTTGTAGACATAAGGGATAACGAAACACTTACTGAATACCCACATACCTGGTGCAGAAAACTATGAAAAATCCTTTGGATTTGAAGGCAGAACTTGAAGGAGAGCTATGCTTGTTCTGGAGAGAAAATTGTTACCTCTTTCTCTTATTTTCTTTCTAAGACTGATACTTTTAATGTGGATGAATGTTTTAGGCAGATTTTAACTAATTAATTAGGCTTAAACAAATTAAAATTATGTAGTTTAAGCACTACACGCATGGGGGGAAGTCCAATACGACTCTGACTTAAAAAACTGATGAGGTGACATAAAAGAGGGGCTTCATGGGCCATTTAAAGTGTCATGGCCCCTCTAGATGGCATACGGCCTGAAAAGGCTTAATTAAAACTGATATAACTTTTTACTCTGGGCATAACGTTAGGAAAACTTCGTAACATTGGAAAGAGGACTCAAAGACATTTAATTTGATAGGTAATGGGCTACCAAATTCATTTTATACTGAGAGTTATGATCATTTGAAGTTGATAAAAAATAAAAAAATTGGTGGGTGAATTGTACATACCCCTAGACGAACGGTCCAAGTCACCATGTGCCATCTAAGGTGTCATCTAGGTGAATACTTCTCAGAAAATCCTAGATTGTTGTTCAGGATGCCCTTAACGGGTCGTGGATCCCTCAACGTCCCATCTAGGGTGCTGTGAAGGGTACATGATCCATTTTGGGTTTGTGGAATTTCTTTTTTGTCCTTTTTATCCCTTTCTCTAAGTCAAAGATGTTACATTATCTGGTGAAATTGAAAAAAGTTGAAAAATCCTTCAACCCTAGATTTTATTCCTTTGAACCTTGCTTAAATGTCTTGAAGTATTAATGAACGTAAAAAATTGATTTACTCTTTTCAAGCCCTTAATTTTGTCTGAAACGACGTAGTTTAGGATTAGAACAGGGGTTAAAACGATGCAATTTAAGTACCTAATGCATAGCAAAAAGACCATAACGACCCCAACTTATAAAACTAAAATGGTGCCTTAACCAGGCAGTTTAAAAGGTCCTTTAATGCTTCATGGGTTGTTTAATGCTTCACGGCCCATGTAGTGGGTCTTCAATGTCACGGCCCGGGGCTACCCCCTAGAAGTAACATGGCGTAATTAACCCCGAAGTGATCGCATACAAGCCTCATAGCATTGATGAACATTAAAGCATACGAAAAAGTGCGGAAATTTAAATTTTTCTTTACAATCGAAGTTTATTTATAAAACCCAAGAGTATCTATGACAATATGTCTTAAACCATCTATTATACTTGGAATAAATATCTTTAATACAAACTTTGGGACACGACCCTTACAAAAGTCTAAAAACGTAAAACTAAGGACAATAAGGGACATATGGTTGAGCCCTCAAATACAATGAGGACTCACCAATATTCTTCTTCTTGATCTCCTATGAACTTAGCCACGAGGATTGAATCCAATATCTCCAAAGCCTTCACTTGGTGAAATGTAGAAAACAGTGGTTAGTACAAAAAGTACTTTGTATGGAAGCCATGCACAAAACCATTTAAAACATGCATGAAAAGGGACATTTCATTTGAAATCATTCTTGATGCCGTTTTTGAACTACAACTTTGAAATAGATGGAGAATACAACCAATAAGGCAAGTCACATACATTTCAATATAACATGAGAGATATCATTATAATAACAAGCATAGTCTCCAACATCAATATAACAAAAATCCCAATCTTCACAATACATAGCCTCCAATCACAAGGTAGTGCAGGTCAAATACCAAAACCATCTCATCATTAAGTAATCATCACATGATCAACCACTAAGAAACACTTGGGCAATGTATAGTAACTAAATGCATTTACAATGTACAATATAAGCTAATCAGAGCTATGGATGAAAAGAATTATAAGAAGAAATGTACTAGTAGAAAATTAAGAAAAATAAGAAGAAAATTAAACAAATTGTATCCGGAATATAAACAACTCAATATCACAAAAACTGATAACCAAAAATTAGATCAATTAATAGATAATATATCTAAAATAGAATATAAATATATTCAATATTTAAAAATACAATGAATAACGAGAATAACGAATATAGACAAAAACTTACTGAAATAATTATAGCAAAAAGACAAGAATTAGCACATAGGCAAAGTAGACTTAACAATAATATATTCGCAGGAACTTGTAAAAAATCTATAGTAGCACAAAGGAAAACTATTTTATATCTACAAATATAGATAGAAAGTTTAGAATATAAACTTCAACACAATCTATAAATGAATAAGGAAGAATATGCCATAGACCCATTTCCTTTCAAAAACACAAATTTTCATGAACATGTATTATATAAGAAAGTCATGGCAACATATAAGCACATATCAACAGTATTAGCAAGGCATACCATCTCTTCTTTAGGAGTGAGGCTATACCAATACTTCTAAACATCATGAATCACAAGATCATATGAAGAATTAAAGTTTCGCATCAAATGTAAGCTCAACACAATCAACATGGAGTCTAAGTGCCATTTAATCAAAACATGACTACTCATGTTCAGCACACCATTTCATGAAGTCAAATATGTCATCTCCATACTAGAATGGACAACAACATAGGTAGCATGTAAATCATGAAAAATCTAATTTACACCAAGTAGGAATCTTTCAAAAACATGCATAACCTAAGGAGATCATGGAAATTGGTAAAACACTCATGACTCCTACACATAAAAATATGCCAAAAAAGGAACTTTTGGTCTCAAAATAGAGAAGGAATAGAACAAAAGATGAGGCTATCGGGATTCTCAATCAATGTGCTTCTCAAGCACATGATCCCCCCCCCCCTTGGAAATGAGCCCCCTTTTTACAAAAACCTCAAATACTACTCCTTTTTAACAAACTCAAGTTTTACTAAGGCTCATTTTCACCTTACTGGGTATCTAAAACCAATAGAGGTCTAATAACCATGCATCCAAACCCTATTGAGGTTAACAAATGAGATCCTAAGGAACAAGGGAATTATAGGAAACACATACATCCAAGACTCCACAATCAACAAATGAGTCGAGGAAAATCTCTTCATCATAGGCTAGAGGAGAAATAGAAGGGAACATAAGGATATTGGGACATCTCATTGGCCCTTGGCCTCCCAAATAAGCACGTTCAACTAAAACCCTTACCAAAATGACAGTCCTCAACCTTTTTCAAGGAAGAACTTTCGTACTCTTCTATTTCTTGGCTTGCCAGTCTAAGATCCCAATTGGTACTTCTAAATTAGAGAGGTTCTCATCTAAGCATTCTTGCTCAGAAGCAATCTTACAAACACCACTCAAGGTCAAAGTCTCATATGAGCCTACCAAACCGGGCCAAACTTCTCAAACTCACTACATTTCTTAAGGTGAGATTATCAAGCAAGCCTAATTCATGAACATCAATGACACTCAGTGACCTTACCATCTAAGCACATTATCCCCCAATTGGGGTAAGCTTATACAAACTCTTTCTAATATCACTTCCTTCAATTCTAAGGTTGGAGCAAGTCATAACTAAATCTTCACACTCCTCACACATAATGATTCTAAACCATAGAAGGTTTCACTTCTACCCTCTTTTAAAGGAGTTTACTCACTCAATATTTTTAGGAATCACCTAACCACCACTATTCATCAAAATCAAACACATCATAAAACTCATTATGACTAAGTTGGGTTATACCAATCAACATATGACCTTAATTAAACTCATGAATACTAAGGCTAACACAAAAGTTCACCCTATCCTATTTATCAAGTCACAAAAGGAAAGTATTACCGGAATTCCTCCTACAAGGTTCATCACTTATGTATCTCATCTATAAACTTTAGAGGATTTTCCTCAATCTTTGGCTAATAGAATTCAAGAATCTAATAAAACATAAAACACATACGGGACCCTTAAGATCCACTACCACTCACTCTTGAGACTTAGGGGTAGACATCCTTTCTTGGGTAAACCTTAGGGAAAACTTAGAAGAGCTTTGACCATGAAACCTTTGGTCTCTATTACTAGGGTTGGATCAAGAAAACTAACTCTTTGAAGTTAGTCAACACCTACACTCTTCTTCCTTACCTCAACTAGGTGGTACATGCAACCTCAAAGTCAACTTTTAGACGCAACTTGATCAAAACTTATGGCATAGGATTTTCCCCTATTTTCACTCTCAGATACATTTGGGAATTAACAATTTGACTACAAGGTTTCTACCATCAACTAAACATAACCTCACATTCACCTTGCTAGGTAGGCACACTATCTCCCCCTTAGGAGAAAGCCTCCATTTACCACCAAAACCATTTCTAAACTTCCAAATTCCTTCAGTCACTCCATAACTCCCCGTTAAATCTTCCCTTTCCTCTCTCCTTAAAACATAATTTTCCTTTCCTCTCCAACCTCCACTCATCCTAGAAAATCCCAAATCTCTCTCAACTACCTTTTCCAAAACTTTGGTGTTCGGGTTTGGTGCAACTAGGCGGTTAGTGTGATCTTGGAAAGCCTAGTGTCATCACGCAATCACCCCACTCATCGTTGCTTCTAAGGTAATAGACTTTCCCCTAAATTTGAATTTTGATTCATAGATTGAATATAGAAAGTCGGGAGTCGGGTCTTGAACTTGGGTAATTAAGTGTATGGCATTGCATGCTAAAATTAAGTACTAAAACCCTTGGGACGATAGATTGTGATTGTGTTGCCTTGATATTGTGTTAAACCTGTCTAAATGCTAGTCCATATGTAAGTTTCAACTTAGGGTTCCGAATCTTGTATGAAATAATTATCAAATTGAGTAATTGGAACCCTTAGAATGATGAACTACCATGATTAAATGTTGAAATACATGGCTAGACTAGGATATTATTGAAACTGGCCAAAGATGTGGGCTTGAAAATAAAGAAGGTCTGAAATATGGCATAAATCATGTCCACGAGACCCCATCAACGGACCGTAGATCAGGTTCATGGTTGGATGCAGTTGAAAATTTCACCAAGTGTGAAACCACAGAGGTGGACTACGGTCCGTTGATCAATCAACAGACCGTTCTGTACATCCGTCGTTTCCATCTGCAACCAATATTGTTGGTTCTCTGATCCACGGAAAGGTTCCAGGGACCGTATATTAGTCTACAGACCGTAGGTCCCCACCATGGATGACCACTGTAGCCACTGTCTGAAATTTTTTTGGGTCTTTGTTGTTGATCATATTTGGTTCTAAAATTATCTCGAGTTTTTTTTTAGTTATTTGTGGTACTAATAACACTTCCACAAGTAACATGGCACCTGAGAAGCTATTCACCTATACAAAACAGGGTAAGTCAAAATCTGTTGCACCTAGCTTTAAGTTAATCGACAAAGATAACGATGTGGAGACGGATCAAGCATACGTTCCTCCTAACACAAGGACCACCCCCACTGCACCCTGAGAAACCAGAGGAACCTCCTGGAAGGTGATTCCCGTCGTAGGCACAGTCTCCCAATGAGGAGCACACACTGATCGGGTCACCAACTGGGGTTGCTTCCAATTTAGAGAATGGGTCTACGTCTAGCTCCGAGTGTACCCATGCTTCGGGCTCTGAGTCTAGCCATGCTTCAGTGTCCAAGTGTGCCCATGCTGCAGGGGCAATTGCTAAATCAGCCACAGGTTCTGGCGAAAATGAACAAACACCCTCGTTTGAAAAGGCCACTAGTTCGAAGTCAGTGCCAGCACCACAAAATGATAACCCTACTCCAGTGGCCGGTGAGCCAAATAGATGGTGTGTTGAGGGGCAGTGGCAGATCTATCTTGACGCCAACATGCTCATCGAGAAGGAGAAGATGGCCCGATTGATCACTGAGGAGCGTAGAGTCCTTACTGGGAGCTTGCATACTACACGAGAGATACACCGGGTGTTCAACCTAAACAAGTGCTACTGGATAGCCCAAGCACCTGGGATATACAGTGATAGAACCATAGAGAAATCGACAGATAGTGGGCCGAGAAATTTTCTATCGGGCACCCTCGGACCATGGTGGAATTGAAATGATGCTGCTTTGTGGGCATGACCCACTTGGATATCAACTATTGGAGAGTGGCAACGTAGGAAGCATAAAACTCCCGCACAATCTCGTCACCGATAACCCTAGGTCACTGAACACAACAGAGTTTGATTACCGATGGGACATCTTGCGGGGAGGTGCTTTCCAGAGAAATGAGCAGCGGGAGGTTGTTATACTTTGGTTAGACAAATGCATTGTTGCAGATGGTGAAGGTGCGGAGTGGGTTACCGCACCATGGTTGGGTATCCGAAAGGCCACATTAAATTTTGTGGCCAAGTTCTTCTGGTTGTTGGTGCGTAACAGGGTGTCGCGTACAAAAGTTGACAACCAACTCATATGGGACAGAGCAGTCATGGTTAAAACATTAGTGGCAGGATTGGATATTGACTTGTCCGCATGTTGCTGGAAGAGATTCACGAGAGGGCATTCAAGACCTCCACTACTTACCCATTTGCATGTTTGATTTTTCAATTATGCAAGGACTCTGGAGTATCGATCTGGCACTGTGATAGGTTGATCCACCCTACTGGGACTTTGGATATCGGCCTCATTCGAGATAGGGCAAATTTAGCGGTAACTCGCAGAAAGCCCAGGTTGAGGTACCTTCTTTGGGCGCAGATCTTATAGACACAGTGGAGCAGTGAAACGACCCCAAAAAATGCCTGAAAATGTGCTTCGGAAACACCTATAATTGTAATTTCCATATATCTCAAAATCCGTTTCGTTTTTCGAAAATCCGACTTCATATTCTTGTTTAGGGGGTCAAATTGAGTGGGAAATGGGTCTAACCCAAATTTTAGAGCAACCGTATCAAAATCCAAAATTTCCAAGTGAAGCCTTTTTCGAGGGTCTACTTTGGAGGGTCATATCTCCTAGCACACAAATTATTTGGTGGCCAATATTATATCCATGGAAAGCCCTTTGAGTTAGCTATCTAACTCACTTCGTTTCACCTTATTCGGAGTTCGGACGAAGAAGTTATGCCCATTTTCGTAAAGTCTGTCCGGCAGAAAATCCAAATTCCAGTAGCTGATTTTACTGTTCATCTACTGTTCACCCGCCTGTTTTTTTTTCTAAGTGTTGGACCCTTTTTTTCAAAGGACTTATATTAATTCCTAGATACCATAATCCAATTCCCATCCCAAAAAAAAACATTTCCCTCTCTACAATCCTCCATTTAAGAAGAAGAAGAAGTGGGAGCTAGGGCTTTGGATTCAAGGCTTTCTTCATCAATTTTCGTGGGAGATCATAGCAAAGGTATGGGGGTCTTGATCCTTGTCTAATTTTCCATACAAGGAGCCAAATCCAAAGTTACTTCAAAATATGAAAAATCTAGGTTTTCACTCAATCTCATGGGTTCTTCCATCAAATGGTTTTAAAAGGTTTCTAATGGCACTTTATGGTTATATTGTTGTTGTATTGACGATTTAAGATGAAAATACTCCATGAACCCATGATTTCTCTCTATTCCTAGTTTATGCCTTTATGAAGTGGTTGCTAGATAATGAATGTATATGAATCAAACTTGTTTAAAGGTCTTTAGATTGTTGAAGTATGTCATTACCCATGCTTATTTTATGGTGTATTGGTATGTGAGGCTTATGGCCTTAAAGGCATAGTATGAGAAATTGGAGTGTTATCATGACATTATATGAATGAGAATCCAATGAAGATAATGTGATCATGTTATGAATGTAAAGGTGTTGTTGTAGGTTGTTCACTGTTTTGGTTGCATAATTACTACCCTAATTTCCATGCTCTTTGATTTCATTACATGCCTTCAAGGTGTTTGACAAAATGTCCAACTATGGAGAATTGATAAATTGATGTTTTAAAGCTTGAGTTATGAGATGTATGGAACTTCAAAGATGTGTTGATGACAAACTAAGCTTGTGTATATGTTCATTCCATACGTGAGATTGCATTAGAGCCTAATGAGAATTTCCTATATAAAGTGTTGCATGACCATGCCCGGTCCGGGGGAAAAGAACCGGACAACCATGTGAGAGGTTTATATCTCACCACCTAGGATGTTTGGGGTGTGACCAACATCAACCATGTGAGAGGTTTATATCTCACCACCTAGGATGTTTGGGGTGTGACCAACATCAACCATGTGAGAGGTTTATATCTCACCACCTAGGATGCTTGGGGTGTGACCAACATCAACCATGTGAGGGGTTTATACCTTGCCACCAGGGTGTCCGGGTGTGAACGGCATCCCCCATCCTAAGTTGGGGTTATAGATTGGTTGGATCATGCATACACATATGATATCTACTATTAGTATAGATTTACTTAAACATGTTTTGACTTCACTTTGATTATGCATCCTCATATTGTTATTCATAATGCCTATGAAACTATTTCTTGTATTTCGATTGTGTCCTTGTTTATTGTTGTGTTGCACCCCGCATACTTAGTACATTCCAAGTACTAACGCATATTTTGCCTACATGATGTCACCATGTAGGGACCGGAGCTACTCTTGATCCTTCTCTCCATTCACGTGGCTAGTACGACGCTTATCCGAGTTTGTTGGTGAGTCCTCAATAATTCGAGGGCTATGTTATGTTTCTTACTCCTATGTTTTGAGACTTTAGCTTGCAATTGTATTTTAACTATGAGGGGAGCCGGTAATATGTCATGGCCCCCGTCCTATCTATGTATGTAGAGGTGTGAGTTGGACAAGTATTTTGTAAACGAGCTTGACTCTTATTCTATGATGTCATTTTGAAATGGTTTGCCTTAGTCCCTATTTCCTGTTAATTAATGTTGAATGTACTTCCGCGACCGATGAAGTGTGATGACAAGTTTGAGAGGCTTGTTTGGGGTTCCTTCGGGTTCCTCATTCGCCATGTCACGTCTAGGCCCTAGGCTTGGGTCGTGACAAGCAGGCACAGGGCGGTGACCCCATTATACCAGACCACACCGATACGGTCTTGACCTCATCTTCTCAGGCAGCTAGTAGGGCTCCTAGCTCATTCAGGTCCACACCACCGTCAGGAGCTTCTGTTATCCCGATGGCCAGAGTACAGAAATTAGAGGCTCAGATGGCCACACTACCACACCACACTAGCCTTAGTTGTAAAAGTCGATAGCTGAGTCAGAGTCCAGAATGGAGCGAAGGATGGAAATCATGATGGACCGAAAGGTCCAGGCCGTTAATAAGTGCCTCAATGCCTTTGAATGAAGAGTCCTCGAGTGACTGGTCCCGACCACATATCTATCCTCACTTCAGACCGAGTTAGCCAGTCTTCAGGCCGACGTTGATGCCCTTCTTGCTACCCCTGTTGTTGAGGCTCCGGCTGTACCTACTGCTTTGACTGATGACACTGTGTTGGATGATTTATTCATTGGGACCGTCGTGGAGGAGCCCAAACCTACACATCCAAAAGGTAAGAGGCACCGTTCTAGCCACACTGAGGAGGAAAAATCCCAAAAGAAACAGCATAGGTAGGAGAAGGAGGCTAAGAAGGCTTCAATCTTAGATGAAGAGTTGCGCCAGAAGAGGGTGTGTGAGAGTGTTGCGGGAGTATCGAGTTCTTCCCTAATTGTAGAGGTCCCGCCTGTTGAGAGGGACAATGTGAGCACTACTGACGGTGCTATGATGGATGATGTGGGCACTACTAAGGGTGACCCAAATATTGTTTCAGCGGTCTCCGGGAAACCAGATCCACCCACTTGTTGATGAGTCTTTGGCTCTATGCGCCACAGGTTTGCTTTGTCGAATCCATTATCTTTTACTATTTTGTATGCATTAGGGGCAATAGCATCTCTTTTAGTTGGGGGTGGGGTAAATGGATTGTGAGTGATAGGGTGAAGTCTGAGTAACCCAACTCATAATCCCCTCTTGGCATTTTCTCGCATGTGTTCTTTTTCCTCCAGAGACTTTTTATTTTATGTTGAACCGACATGTGCTAGCATCGTATGTGTAGAAGCATGAAAAAGAATGAATCATGATGGCTTATAAAAATGAAAAAAATAAAATCTTACCAGTCCAAATTTTGTGATGTGTGCTAGAATTGGTAGGCTAAGATAAGTTGAATGTGTTGGCTCTGAGTATGACATGACAATGAATCAACTTGATGGCATGACTAAAGCTAAAACTTGAACAGGGTAATCTGATAATGAAACTATGTGCTAAGAGTGTGTGAGAATAGTTGATTGGTCAAACAATTTTTGTGCCAATCTAGAACTTGCCCGGTTAATCCTGCTAAGACAATCTACTCTAGATGCTAGGAAGTGATCATAGGCACTTGTTCTGATAAGTCCACCAACTACATACAAGAAGAGTCCTGCCAAATGAAATTAATACTCCCTTTGATCCAAATGCTTTGAGCCGAAATTAGACCATTTCTTTCTAAACCCCTAACTCACCTTCCCATAATCTACTATGTTGGCCCCAGTCCCTCCTTGGACATGTGCACCTCGACTTATGCCAAAAGCCTAAGTTGAGGGTGGCTAATGTAAAGGGTAACCTCAATCTTGGCCCTGATTCGCCATCGGGTGTTGTGTACCTCAACCAATAGAAAATTCATTAGTTAAGGGTGGCTATGAAAGAGGAAACCAAAAGACAAATGAGTATTAAAAGAGTTTGATGTTGAAAAAGAGAAAAAGAAAAAGAGAGGAAAGGATGTGACTTGTTGAAATCTAGAGAAAAGAATAAAACGCAAGAAAAAGATGAAAGTGAAAAATAAAGAGCTACAAAGTCTAAAGTCACATCCTTGGTTGAAGAATATCAAGGGAAAGAAGGTAAAATGGTAAGATATCAAAAATAGGGGCAACAGAGGTTGAAATCCTATTGTAATGTCAAGGAGGGTAGAAAGTCACTAAGAAGTACCCAAATGTACCACACTTGACCCTGAGACTACGTTACAAACCAAGAAAGTCCTATAATGATCCTAGAATCTAGTTTGGAGAGTCTAAGCAGTGAAAATAAGGGCAAGACTACAGTATTGAGCAATAACTGTACTTGAAGTTACTTCTGAATGTCAGTGTTCAATGAATCCTTGTACTCAAATTCATATTCGTTGTGTGAAAAGGGGATTTCGTTTGAAGTAAGGGCACTCGTTACATTGTTCGAAAGTTGGTACCTTGGTGATAGTGAAACAATGTATGTTTTGTGTTGGTTGGACGATCTTTGTCATACTTTGACCTGCATGAATTAGCTTGTCGAGTCTAAAAGAACAGGCTTTTCACCAGAAAAGAGAGTTGGGATAGAGAGCCGTGTGATTGCTTGGGCTTGAAATTGCTTGCTTCTATAAAAGTGTCGTTTAAAGTCTTAGTGCGTCGCTTGAGGACAAACAACAAATTTAATTTCAGGGTGTTGATATACCGTGAGTTTACGGTATTTTTAATACATTTCAATTAAGAGTTGTGTGTGTCTAGGGCCTTTTTGTATTGGTTTTTGTGTGTTTTTATCATGTTTTGCTGGAAAGATGTTTAGGCGCGGAAGTAAATAGACAGTTCAAAGAAATGCAGAACACGGCATCTACGGAGGTGATCTACAGACCATAGGTCCATTGACGCTTTGTAGATGGTGACCGTAGATTAGCAGGCAAGGCATAGAAAACAACTCAGGGAAATTTGACCAAGTGTGGAACCACGATGGCCATTGACACTTCGTAGATTGATCTACAGACCGTACTGCCGAATCATAGAATGATACTATGAGGGTTCCAATACCGGATGTTTGAAGATTCTAAGTGTAGAGCTACGGAGAGGGATTGACGGACCGTAGATCAATGTACGGTCCGTATTGGAGTTCCGTCGTTCGCTTCAGAGAAGCTGATTTTTGGGAAGCTAAAATATTTTCTAAGTCTTGGCTGAAGGAAGTGACTCACGGACCGTAGATCCATTGACAGTCCGTGCGTTAGTCTCGTTGAATGAAGACGCCTGCCTGAGCAAACATTACTTATTTTGTTTCCCTTTTAATTTTGGACTTGTTTTCTATAAATAGGGCATGTAAACCTCATTTTTGAGGGTTAGACTTTATTACTTTTATTCTACTTCTTGACTTGGGAGATTAACTTGTAACTTTAGCAATTCCTAATTTCCTAAGTTTGTTTTGTAGATTTGGGTGTCGCAATTAAAGTTGAATTTCTGGGTTTATTATTCTTCTTACGTAAGTTCATAATTCTTTCATCTATAACAATGAATTGTGTTCATATGATTATGGGTAACTAAACTCCACAACTAGGGTTGTGGGAACCATGAACTATTAACAATGTATTAATAGTAACTAAACAATTCTTGAATAGTGTTGTTTCATACATTGATAATTCTTTCGTTTAGAAGTCTTTTTAACGAGTGCACACATTAGAGCTCACCTAGTTGCTACTTGCCGGACAAAGGAGGTAATCAACTAGAAATGAATTATCAACATAGATTTAGTGTGATACTATCTAATAGGCTAGTGTCAATTTGTGCAAAGTAATAACTAAGACAAACATCGATGTGATGTATAATATGAGGTAAAGGTAAGGGTTAGTAAATTATACACACGTAGCCGGCCCAAGGTGCAGGATGAAATTCTCTAGATGTCGGACCAAGGATTTAGAGATACCTAACTTATCACTTTGCATGTAGTACACTAGGAAAGGATTGCTATTACTAGGATTACTTCGTTATGAGCTTGTAGGGAACACGTATACCCTAGTTAATTCTCTCATCTTTATAACAACCGAAATTGAATTTTGTTTACTAATTACTTATTGAATTCTTACAAATTGTTTCACAAATTACTCCCGCCCCCCTTTTTTAATTACTTGTTTTTGGAAGTAATTTGACTAAACAAATATAATTGTTGGTTAAAGTGAAGTATAAACCATTTTCCTCGTGGGATCGACCCCAACCTACGAGTTGGGTTCTTTACTTGATAATGATCGCTTATGCTTCTTTTGGGATGTGTAATTAGAGCGTATCATGAACCGAAGCCAACTCACTAGGCAAGTCTAATTCATAGGCACCTTTCCTAATGCACTTCAAGATTTGATTTAGGCCCACGTACCGGGGACTAAGGTTCCCCTTCTTACCAAATCACATCACACTTTTCATAGGTGAGATTTTCAAGTAGACCCAATCACCAATCTCAAATTCTAAATCCCTTCTTCTATTGTGGACATAAAACTTTTGCCAACTAAGGGCATCCTCAACATCTCTCTTATGAGTCGGACTTTTTCAATGGCCTTATAAACTAACTCAGGACCAAGTAGAGCAAATTCACCTACTTTAAACTAACCAACTGGAGATCTACACCTCCTACCATAAAGTGCTTCGAACGGAGGCATGGGAATGCTTGAGTGGTAGCTATTGTTGGAAGCAAACTCAATCAATGGGAGATAGTCATCCCAACTACCCTTCAAATCTATCACATATGCCCTCAACAAGTATTCTAAAGTTTGAATGGTGCGTTCCGCTTGACCATCCGTTTTAGGGTGGAAAGCGGTACTAAGCTTAACATTGGTACCAAGCCCTTTTGGAATGTCTTCCAAAAGTGTGAAGTAAATTGAGTACCCTGATCCGAAATGATATACAAGGGAACCCCATGCAAATTCATTATCCCGTTTATGTACAACTTGGCATAGTCTTTCCCCGAAAATGATGTTTTGACGGTAATAAAGTGGGCGCACTTTGTCATTCTATCAACAATGACCCAAATAGAATCATGTTACCTTCGATTACGAGGCAACCCCACAATAAAATCCATATTCAAATCCTCCCAATTCCAAGTGGGAATATCTATATCTTCGGATAACCCTTCCGGCATTTGATGCTCGGCCTTAACTTGTTAGCAATTCGGACACTTGGCTACAAAACAGTTACGCCCAAAAATAAAGGGCCTAACTAGTACTCGATACCCTAATACATCGTGTTACCCACTGAAACATACTAGGTAAACCAAACTATGAGGCAAAGAGATTGGGCAGCACAACCTCTAAAAAGTGAAGCTTGGACCCAGACATCATGACCTGAAAGAGAAAAACCATACAAACAATGGTAGACAAACCGAAAAAAATAAATACTATCTAGCCGACAAGGCCACAACCGAAAAATACCTACTTACACACACATATATATATGCCAAGACTATAGGCTGGAGGTTGAAACATACAAAAAGAAAACCCAGAATATTGTGTCCACAATAGCCTCTATGAGTGACATTAGCAATGTCGGGACAAGGCCCCAACTTTACCCAAACTGTACAACAAAAGTAAACATCCTCTGATAGCCCCAGGATAAGATGGAGCTTACCATCTCACAGTTGAACCTAAATCCTAGAGGGTAGGTCGATTAGAGTCCCTGCCTGTACCTGCTCGCACAAAACAAAAGCAATGTCTCTATGCAAAGAGACGTTAGTACGAATAAAATGTACTGGTATGTAAAGCGTAAAGTAAAATCATAAACATTTACTGTAAAAGGGTAATAGAGATACTACCTCAAACTGAAATCCAAATAATCTCCATGGCTGACCTTTAGCCCCCTAATACTTAAATTTTGATATTATGCTCAAATATCGTATGTCATGAATATATATATATAGATGCAAATGCATGACATACCTAACCAAATGCAAGAAATGGTGGTGCTTTTCGGTAGCGAACCGGCATCATATTCGCCAACTTGTGGCCATCTATGTCTCATACATATAAATATAGGCAATAGGTCCCATACCTCCCGATTATAGCTCGGGAGTTGAATGCATAACATATCATGTCATGGATTTATAACAACTATGAGTTATTGTTGTCATGTTGTAAATCTTGGCCCATTTGTATTGTTATTCTCATAACCCCATAATAACTTTCGTATAACATATAGCAATCTCATGGAACTTGATATGTTCTTCCAAATAAGCTTGAAAAGTTAACTCAAATTTTAGAAGGATAACCTAACCTTGTTGATATTCATAACAAGTTTAATGTGACTTACTTAGTTCCTAACTTGGTTACTAGATAATTTAAAAAAAGAAATATTTCAAAAACCAATTGTTCTAATAGTTTACATTTAAATTATATTTGATAGTTTTGAAGATTGTGAGTAACTTTAAAGATTTTTTAAATAATAACTTTAGTGAAGAAAGAGGGCTGGTCACAATTAATAAGGGTCTCACATGACATTTTAATTCACATCACCGAAGGAAGAATACAAATTTATACGTGCGGACATATAATCAAGGAAACGGATAAAATGACATGTAGATGTTGAGCACTCTATTTATCCGAACGAGTGGAATATCAAAATAATAGAATCATGAAAATAATTCAGCTGAGATGCCAATGCCTTTTAATGAAGGTCTTTCTAGTAGGAGAATAGCAAAATATCATATTCGGCGTTTTAGGATTTTCCCAGGAGTGGTGCTAAAATGAGGGACGTAGGTTCACCTTAACATACCATTCCAATGAACGCTCGAATGGCCGTAGCTTCTTCACGAAAGTTGTTCCTTACGTCCTAAGCTTCGTAAACACTATATATACACAGATGGTACGTACCTATAAACAGTTCATAATTAATCTTAAATAGGCAGATTTGCCATATTGCCCCAACTTGTCGAAACGTCCGTAGAAATTCATAAAAGAGTCCCGAGATGTTTACCTTGGATAACCAAGTGTAAAACTTGAAAAAAAACGAATAACTACAAGTTTATATCTTCAAAAACTAGCTCCAAAGGCAACTAATAGAAGGGAAAAACCATTGCCACATGTAGAGATCACGTTTCTGGGCACTGGGACACCTTTAATGGTAGAAATCGTCAGAAACTAACCTTCATCATGCAAGAACTCCATAGGAACTCTCTCTTAAGATTTCTTTTTGGTTTGGAAATAAAATGAATGTTTTCATGGCTTAAAACATTGAGTAAGCCAACATACCATATATTTGACCTAACACGGAGTCTGCCCCGGCAGTCCGTAGTAAAACCCTCATTACTTTTTACTCCGATGTCGGTTGGATACGGGGTTTTATGTGTTGCAAACTAAACTCGTAGTCCTTCAATTTAATGGGTGATAGGACTTATAACTCTTTATATATTTGGAGAAATCATCCAAGACATTTGAGCAAAGATAAGAATATATTATCCACAGGGTATGGGACAAGTTAAATCTTTCAAACGGGTGAAGTTCTACCCGAGCCATTTCTTTTATCAAGAACTTTGTTTGAGGGGCCCCTTTGACCTAACACTTTAGTTTAGCTCCTTGATATTGCCACCTATTTTGGAATCTTCATCTCCAATGTATGATACAAAGTCATATACAACTCATATAACCATGCCATATTATGCCTCATATATTATACATGATTAGAGAAAAAGTACGACATCTTACATCCCCCCCTCCCTTATGAACATTTGCCCTCGAATGGATCTAGACAATTCCTTTGTTGTGTGTTTTTCTTTTTTTCTAATAGGACTCTATTTGCGAGTCTATATTTGTTAAAGTCGCAAATCTGAAGTCAAATCCTTAAATTTTTAACTATTAAGCTTTGCATAGGTATATCATAAGAAGACATATAAATTTCACCTTCAAGCTACTTAAATCTAACTAAGTCATTGTGAAGAAATAATTGCCAATTATCAAAATGTGACTCACCTTAAGTCGTAAACAGTTGGGGGTACTGCTTCATCATTTCCTCTTTCGCTTCCCTAGTCATTTCCTCGACGTTGATATTTTCCCGTAACACTTTCACATAAGCTACATCTTATTTCGAAGCTTCCTTATACGTGAAGGATCTCCAATGCACTTCCGCAACACAGAAACATGAAATACAGGATGAACTACTTCCAATTATGACGGTAAATCAAGCTCGTGGACTACTATACTTATCTTCTGAATAATCTTATACAGTCCAACATACCTAATACTATGCTTCCCTTTCTTTCCGAATCACATGATTCCCTTCAAAGGCGATACCTTCAGGTAAACCCAATTTTCTACATCACACTTTAAGTTCCGTCGGCAAACATCTGTATAAGACTTAGGTCGACACTGTGATGTATGAAGCCGATCTCTAATAAGCTTAACCTTTTCAATCGCTTATTGGAATAGATTGGGACCTAGCAAATTTGCTTCCCCGAGCTCAAACCAACTGATTGGGGACCTACACTTCCTCTCGTATAGTGCTTCGTATAGGGGTAATTTGAATACTAGCTTGATAGTTGTTATTATAAGAGAACCCGATAAGAGGTATCTGTTGATCCCAATTTCCTTTAAAATCCAGCACACAAGCAGTAACATATCCTCAACCGTCTGAATAGTACGTTCTGCCTGTCCATCAGTTTGTGGATGAAAAGCGGTGCTAAGACTTACGTGAGTGCCTAAACCCTTCTGAAACGATCTCCAAAAATGTTCTGTAAATTGAGCTCCTCGATTTGAGATAATAGATAATGGAACTTAGTGAAGGTGAACAATCTCCTGAATGTAAAGCCTAGCATATTCTTCAGCTGAATATGTCATCTAAACTGGTAAGAAATGAGCAGATTTCGTTAGCCTATCGATAATTACCCAAATGGAATCAAACCTTCATGGTGTGCGAGTCAAACCATTGATGAAGTCCATATTTATCATATCCCATTTCCATAATGAAAGCTCAATATACTGGGTTAGGCCTCCAGGCTTCTGATGTAACTTGTTGACAGTTGGGACATTCAGTTACCATATCCGCAATATCTTTTTTCATGCCATTCCACCAATAAACCTGTCGAAGGTCATGATACATCTTCGTCGCTATATGGTGAGATCTATATCTAGAACAATGGGCCTCTAAAAGAATATTTTTATGGAGCTCTTCAACTGCCAATAAACATAAGCGACCCTGGTATCTAAGGACTCTATCTCCAGTTAGCTCAAATAAGGGGTGTTGTTGATGTGGAATCTTTTCTCTCAATTTCCTAACTTTCGGATCTTCATGTTGCCGCCTTTTCACATCAGTAAGAAAGGAAGATTCTGCCATATTCTTAATGATAACACCTCTGCCTCCTGCATCTACCAAGTGTACTTGCAAATTAACTAGTTGGCATAAGTCTTATAATTCCAGTCTTATCAGTTTCAACATGACTTAGAATACCTTTGACTTTCGGTTGAGCGCATCAGCCCCAACATTAGCTTTGCAGGGATGATATCAAATGTCAACATTGTAGTCCTTTAATTTTTTTATCCATCTCATTTGTCGTAGGTTAAACTACCTCTGCTTAAGTAAGTACAAAAGGCTATGATGATGGTAAAAATATCTATATGAACCCCGTAGAGATGTCACCACATTTTTAGGGCAAAGACATCTATAGCCAACTGAAGACTGTGTGCAGGATAATTCTACTCATGCTTCTGCAACTGTCTAGAAGCGTATGCAATAACCTTACCATGCTGCATAAAAACACAACCTAGGCCAATTCTTGAGGAATCACAATAAACAACATAGCCGTAATTACCATCTGGAAGAGTTAGGATAGGTGCAATGGTAAGGATTTTTTTTAGTTCTTGAAAGCTCTGTTCGCATGCGTTGGTCCACTGAAACATAGTTGCCTTATGTTTCAATTTTTTCAGTGGTGCAGAGGTAGAAGATAATCCCTCCACAAACCTTTGGTAATACCCCGCCAAGCCTTAAAAATTGCGAGCCTATATTAGATTCAAGGGCCTTGGCCAAGGCATCACTACGACAATCTTTTGTCCATTAACCTTAATACCCTCACTTGTAACAACATGACCAAGAAAAGGTACTGAAGTAAGCCAGAAATAACATTTAGAGAATTTAGCATATATCCTTCAATGTTTGAGAATTTGCAATACAGTTCGCAAGAGGTCTGCATGCTCCGCTTTCGACTGCGAATATATAAGAATGTCATCAATAAACACAATCACAAATTCATCCAAGACTGGTTTGAAGACCCGATTCATAAGATCCATATAGGATGTTGTAGAATTTGTAAGCCCCAAAACATGACAAGGAACTCAAAATGGCCATACCTCATCCGAAATGTTGTTTTTACGATATCAACTTCCCTGACTCGCAACTGATGTTGACCAGAGTGCAAGTCAATCTTGGAAAAGCATTTGGCACCTTGTAACTAATGGAATAAGTCATCAATCCATGGAAGAGGATATTTATTCTTTATAGTGACTTTATTTAGCTGTCTATAGTCAATACACATCCGTAAGGATCCATCTTTCATTCGAACAAAGAGCATTGTGTACCCCATGGGGAAGTAGTTGGCCTGATAAAGCCTTTAACGAGCAAGTCCTTCAGTTGTTCCTTCAATTCTCTTAATTCTGTAGGTGTCATTCTATAGGGAAGAATCAATATAGGTTGCGTATCAGGAAGCAAGTATATAGAGAAATTAATTTCAATTTCTCGGGAAATCCTTGAAGATCATTAGGGAATACTTTTGGAATTTCATTCACGATAGGAATTGGTTGAATAGTCATGGGCTTCTTAGCAATATCATGTACATGAACCATATGGTATATACAACGTTTAGCAATCAACTTCCGAGCCCTAAGGTTTGAAAAAAACTTACCCTTAGGTGTGACTGCATTACCCTTCCACTGAAGGACTGGTTCACCTGGTAAGTAAAATCGGACTATCTTTGCACGACAATCAATATTAGCGTAGCAAGCTATCAACCAATCCATACCCATGATAACATCAAAATCTAGCATAATCAACTCTACTAAAACAGTGTAGGTTGGACGATCATTAGTTAATACCATACAACTCTAATAGACAAGTCTAGCTAAAATAGAATCTCCAACCGATGTAGACACCTCAACTGGTTGTGGCAACAACTCAAATTTTATGTCAATCTTCCTAACAATAAAATGGAGTAATATATGAAAATGTAGAGCCAAGATCTATCAGTGCGTAAACATCTTGAGAAGATATCGTCAATATACCTTTAACAACATCAGGGGATGCCTCTGAATCTTGTCGTCCTGTGAGTGCATAAAAGCGATTCTGACCACCGACCCAATCAGCGATCCGCACTTTAGTCATTTTCATCGCCATTTTGCTTTTGCCTTAAGCATCTACAGGTTCTGTAACTTTGAGCGATATGACACTGCATCGCGGAACTGTTCATTGACTCACCTACTGCTCCTTTCTCTCGCAGACTAGATTTTCTCCTCCAGGGCTTGACATTCTAGAACTTTAGGCGAGACCCTATGTCATGACCCAAGCCTAGGGCCTAGACGTGACATGGCGAATGAGGAACCCGAAGGAACCCCAAACAAGCCTCTCAAACTTGTCATCACACTTCATCGGTCGCGGAAGTACATTTAACATTAATTAACGGGAAATAGGGACTAAGGGCAAACCATTTCAAAATGACATCGTAGAACAAGAGTCAAGCTCATTTACAAAATACTTGTTCAACGCACACCTCTACATACATATATAGGACGGGGCCATGACATACTACCGGCTCCCCTCATAGTCAAAATACAATTGCAAGCTAAAGTCTGAAAACATAGGAGTAGGAAACATAACATAGCCCTCGAATCATTGAGGACTCACCAACAACTCGGATAAGCACCGTACTAGCCACGTGAATGGAGAGAAGGATCAAGAGTAGCTCCGGTCCCTACATGGTGACATCATGTAGGCAAAATATGCATTAGTACTTGGAATGTACTAAGTATGCGGGGTGCAACACAACAATAGACAAGGACACAATCGAAATACAAGAAATAGTTTCATAGGCATTATGAATAACAATATGAGGATGCATGATCAAAGTGAAGTCAAAACATGTTTAAGTAAATCTATACTAATAGTAGATATCATATGTGTATGCATGATCCAACCAATCTATAACCCCAACTTAGGATGGGGGATGCCGTTCACACCCGGACACCCTGGTGGCAAGGTATAAACCCCTCACATGGTTGATGTTGGTCACACCCCAAGCATCCTAGGTGGTGAGATATAAACCTCTCACATGGTTGATGTTGGTCACACCCCAAGCATCCTAGGTGGTGAGATATAAACCTCTCACATGGTTGATGTTGGTCAATCCCCAAGCATCCTAGGTGGTGGGATATAAACCTCTCACATGGTTGTCCGGTTCTTTTCCCCCGGACCGGGCATGGTCATGCAACACTTTATATAGGAAATTCCCATTAGGCTCTAATGGAATATCACGTATGGAATGAACATATACACAAGCTTAGTTTGTCATCAACACATCTCTGGATATCCATACATCTCATAACTCAAGCTTTAAAGCATCGATTCATCAATTCTCCATAGTTGGACATTTTGTCAAACACCTTGAAGGCATGTAATGGAATCAAAGAGCATGGAAAATAGGGTAGTAATTATGCAGCAAAACCAGTGAACAACCTACAACAACACCTTTTTAATACCCACAATACCACGTGAAAATCTCCACATCCATTCCAAATTTAGGTTCAAGTTCTAGAGTCACAACATGCTCAAAACAATCACTTTTCATGTTTAAAATTCATTGTGCAGGAAATTATTACAAAGAACAAGACTAATTTATGAATCTTAACTTAAACCATGAATTAGTGAGTAGAATAGAGTCTAGGCACTATGGGTGGAAGGACCCATGAGTTCAACACCACATACCTTGAGTTGTTATGAAAGTCTTGAGAGTGTCTTCAATGGAAGCTTGGAACTTGGAGCAAGAGTCTCTTCAATCTTGAGGAAGGTTTTGGATTAGGGTTCTTGAGAGAACTTGAGAGAAAATGTGTCTAAGTATGGGAGAGGTGTTTTGGGAAATGTTTTAGAGATGGGAATTGAACTAATGGTATATAGGAAATAACATATGCCCTTTGGAAAAATGGTCCAACACTTTGAAAAAAAAATGAGGCGGGTGAACAGTAAAAACGCTCACTGGAAATTGCCTTTCCTGCCGGACAGATTTTACGAAAATGGGCATAACTTCTTCGTCCGAACTCCGAATGAGGTGAAACGAAGTGCGTTAGGTAGCTAACTCAAAGGGCTTTCCATGGATATGTTATTGGCCACCCAATAATTTGTGTGCTAGGAGATATGACCCTCCAAAGTGGACCCTCGAAAAAGGCTTCACTTGGAAATTTCGGATTTTGATACGGTTGCTCTAAAATTTGGTTTAGACCCATTTCCCACTCAATTTGACCCCCTAAACAAGAATATGAAGTCGGATTTTCGAAAAATGAAACGGATTTTTTTTATATATAGCTAAACAAGTTTCCGGTAACTTCCGAAGCACATTTTTAAGAACTTTTTGGGTCATTTCAATATCTCCCCCTTGGGAAAATTCGTCCCCGAATGTGGAAGAGACGTACAAGGCAAGACTTAGTAAGAACATATCAGCATACAAGTCAATATAATCGTTATTGAACTTAAGTCAAAACCATATTGGTCATGGCATCGACCCCAACATACAAGTTTTGTTCTTTACATGATAACAATCGCTTATGCTTCTGAAGAAAGGTGTAATTTGAGCGTATCAAATTTTGGTGCCGCTGCCAGTGAATTGACTTTTAGATTAAGTTTAACTACGTTATTGAACTTTAGTCAAATATTTTCTAATTTTACTTTTTCTTTTCTTTTTGTCTCTTTCAGGGTCATACTCTAGTGTATGCCATGTACACGGAACCAAGGCGAACCACTTACTTCCTACGATCCCGAACTGAATAGAGCTTCACGGATAATTAATAATCAAGGAGTTTTGGTTAACCCTATCGGGTGAGAGTTAGATGAAGGTGTTGAATTGCAACCTCCAAGGGTAATTGATGCGAATAATCAAGCTCCAGTTGAGAATAGATTGGGAGATACACTGAGGGCACATGAACCACAAGGACCACTTCTACATGAAGATTTCAGGGTCAACCTTAATATTATCGATTCTGATGGATCTCTTGTCCTACCACCTCTACCTCAGGGGCATACATTTCTGGTGATAGTAGCTTGATGCAGATATTTACAGCGAGGGGCTTGTTTGCGGGGTTTTCAGCGAATGATCCACATGCTCACATAGCCAAACTTAGTAGGCGTTTGACAATGCGATACCATATCATGATACGTTATCATGAGATGGAATCAACGTTTGGACATGCGATTTTATGATGATTCAATCTCATGATTCCATATCATGAGATGTGATTCCATATTCTCCAAAAACCATGATATGGAATCATATGGGAATTCCATATCATGATTTCAGATATTTTAATACAAAAATTAATCCATGAGTTTATATTTTTTTAAAACAACACCACAATTATATCTACTGACCATTTATTTCATATATGTAAATAAAATATATAATCACATATTTACTTTTTAAAATTGATTATTCTCACAAACATATAATCACTTTAACTGACACCAACCTATTGTTGATTAATAAATTTGTTATGGTCATTTACTCCAACACTAAATTTATTACTTCTACCGTTTGGTGTGAATGATGGAACGTATATAGAAAGGGAGGTTCCTAAAGCGGTGCAACAAGCATATCATAATCTTAAAGAAAGAAGATCACAAAATGTCTTATGTGCTTGTGATATTGATATGTGATTTACCTTTGTTGTTGTTGGTGAGGAAGGTACTGCACATGATAGTAAAATATTTGAGAATGCACTTGTTGAACCAATGTCACAATTTCCATTTCCGCCACTTGGTAACTTTAAATTACATCCTTAGAATAAATATTATTTATTTACACAAAGCTATCTCATTTACATCACATATGCTTTTAGTAATTCTTTAAAAAAATGTTTGTTGGTAGATAAATATTTTGTTTTTGATGTTGGTTTCTGAAACACAAAATGATTTTTAGCTCCATAAAAAGGACTACGCTATCATTTGCAAGATTACCGAGGAAGTGAAAGAGAGCCTCAAAATGTCAAAGAATTGTTTAATTATAGGCATTCTCTGCGCAATGTGATTGAACGTACTTTCAGAGCTTGGAAAACTAGATTTAGCATACTGAAACAAGGCATGTACCATTATGATATTGATACACAAGTGAAAATAGTTATAGTTTGTGTAGTGTTACATATTTATTTGTGAGAATACCAAAGTACTGATGAAATATTTATGGTCTACGATCATGAAAATATAGTTGCGGATGATATTAACCAACAAATGGCTCAAAGTAACAATGTTGGTTCGTCTTCTCGGTCAAATGAACGAGAAATGCAAGTTCAACGTGAGAAAATTATCCGTACTATGTGGGAGTATTATATTAAAGACTAGTACACTATAACTTATGTTCAATTTGTTTTATTGAATTAAAGTTTGATGAAACAATTACTTAAGTGGGTAAAAAATAGCTTTAAAATAATTTATTATGTTACCAAATAAGATTTAATAAACAATTGGGGCTATTTTAATAGTTTTACAACTTATGGGATTCTTATGAGTCTGAGAAAATATATAACACAAAAATTTCATATCACATGTCCAAACAAAACACAAATTTAATATCATGATTCCATATTATGATACCATATCATGATTCCATATCGCATGGCCAAACAGGCCCTTAATCATGTCGGCAAAAGATGTATAGGTCGATCGGATTGGGATATGAATGTCATTGGGTTGTTGTGTTCCCCCTGTCATTGACTGGAGATGCTATTGTGTGCTTCAACGAACTCCTTTGCAATTAAATCTATACATGGGAGCAGTTGACAGAGCAGTTTTTAACAAGATTCTTTCAAGTGTCCAAGAAGTTGAACAAGAAGGATAAACTCAACAACTTTGTAGAATTACCTGGAGAGTCTGTCAGTTGTTCTTGGGATAGGTTCACTGCCTTCATTAGGGGTGTCCCGGATCACTGTATTGATGATGAGTCATTAAAGGAGTACTTCTACCAAGGACAAGATGATAATGGTAAGGCAGTGCTCGATACTACTGTGGGAGGTTCATACGGTGAATTTGCACAAATTACAGAGAAAATGGAGAAGATATCTCGAAATAATAAAACTTGGAGCACTAGAAAGTCAGACACTGGGAGGAGAACATTGGTAGTTCCAGCTACAAACAACCAGCACGCATATGAGATTCGCGAGGAGATGGCACATATGAGAACTGAACCAGGGTTGGTGTTAAAGCCTGTGACTAGAGGAGTGGAGAAGGTAAATGCGGTGAACTATTTGACTAGAACTCCACCACCGGTAGAGGAGCATTATTTTGAAGAGGATGCTTATGCGGTGAATGAGCAGACGGGGGGTTTCCGACCAAACGCCTAAGGTTCGAACACAGATAATAGGCACCAAGGTCTGAACTATGGCAATTAGAACCGCGAGGGTCAATATGTCTGGGATGGGAAATACAATAGCGACAACAATTACAATCGGAACAACTATGGCAATAGAAACGATCGAGCTGGACCTTATGTTCCTCCTCAAAATTGGGATTCAACTCCTAAAGAAGCTGGAGGTAATAAGTCACGTATTGTGGATATGATGCAAAAAATGATGAAGAGGTTTGACGCGACTGATGAGAATGTGAAGGAGATGTGAAATGACTTGTCTGGTATTGGTCAAAATGATGACGCCAATGCAGTGTCGATCAAACATCTTGAGCTACAGATGACTCAGTTGTCAACTATAGTAAACCCACGTCAACCTGGCACTCTTTCTAGTAATAATATCAAAAATCCAAAGAATGATGGACATTGCATGGCAGTCATGACTCGAGGAGGTAAGAAAACCATTGATCCACCTATGTCGTGTGGGTAGAAACTAATGCTAGTAAAGATGATTATGTGGTTTAGGTGGCTGGAGAGTCCAAGAATGCAACAAAGAAGGAAAAAGAGGTAACTTAGAAAGTTGTCCCTATATCTTGACCTCCACCTCCTTTCCCTCAAAGATTAGTGAAAAAGACTGAAGAAAGCAAATACCGCATGTCTATTAGCATGTTGAAGTAGCTTTCCATCAATGTTACGTTGATCGAGGCTTTAGAGCAAATGTTTGGGTATGCTAAATTTATGAAGGTTATGATGACCAAGAAAAGGGTCGTGAGCTTCGAGGATGATGATAGATTGTAACATTGTAGCGCTATTGCTACTAGGTCCCTTGTGCAGAAGAAGGAGGATCCTGGTGACGTTACTATTTCATGTACCATCGGGTTATTGCATTTTGTTAAGGCATTGTGTGATCTTGGGGCTAGCATTAATCTGTTGCCATTGTCGATTTACAGAAGTTTAGGTTTGGGAGATCCAAAACTGATTGTGATGCGATTGCTCATGGTCGACAGAACTGTGAAGAGGCCCACTGGTGTGCTCCATGATGTACTAGTGAAAGTGGAGTCGTTCATCTTTTCGGTAAATTTTGTGATTCTTGATTGTGAAGTTAATTTTGAGGTTCCCATCATTCTTGGGAGACCATTTTTAGCTACTGGGCGCGATATGGTTGCTATGGAAAAGGGGCAGATGAATTTAATACTGAACAATGAAGAGGCGACTTACAACAGTTGTACGTCTATGAAGCAAAGTAGTGAGCTCCAATTGGTATCGGCGATAACATATAGAGTTGAGAATGTGTCTGAGGTGCAGATTGAAGGGTGTTAAGGCACTAGCAGCGGTTATGATGAAATTTGAGAGTGATGTTATTGAAGAGTATAATGAGTTGGTCGCCGCACTTGATAGGTACGAATATCGTTCGAAACCAAAGAAGCTGGAGTTAGCCATGAAATATGATGAGTCCGCACCCGCAAGACCATCTGTTGTGCAGGCACCGAAATTGGAGCTTAAGGCTCTACCATCACATTTGAAGTATGTATTCTTGGGTAAAGATGATACTTTATCGGTCATCATTCCTACAGATTTGAATGGGCGACAAGTAGAGTGTTTGGTTTCTATGTTAAAGAGATTCAAACGAGCTATTGTGTGGACTATTGCGGACATTATTGGGATCCCTCCTAGTATCTGTTCTCATAAAATCCAACTCATGCTAGATCACAAGTCTAGTATTTAGCACCAGAGAAGATTAAATCCGCCTATGCAAGATGTAATTAAAAAAGAGATCATCAAGTGGTTGGAAGCTGGAGTTAACTATCCCATTGCAGATAGTAGTTGGGTATGTCATGTTCAATGTGTACCCAAGAAAGGTGGGATTACTGTGGTTCCTAATGAGAGAAATGGGCTTGTTCCGATGTGGGCAGTGACTGGATGGAGAGTCTGCATGGACTACCGAAAGCTAAATGCTTGGACAAAAAATGATCATTTCCATATGCCATTCATGGATCACATGTTGGATAAACTTGTAGGTAAGGGTTGGTATTGTTTTCTTGATGGTTATTCAGGCTACAATCAGATTTCTATAGCCCTAGAGAACTAAGAGAAGACCACCTTCACTTGCCCTTATGGGACTTCCGCATTCAAACGGATGCCATTTGGGTTGTGTAATGCTCCAGTGACCTTCCAGCGTTGTATGATGTCGATATTCTCTAATATGGTGGAGAACACAATTGAGGTATTTATGGATGATTACTCTGTGATAGGTGACTCTTTTGATCGATGTCTGGATTATTTGGCTGAGGTGCTTAAAAAGTGTGAAGACTACAATCTGGTGCTAAATTGGGAGAAATGCCACTTTATGGTGAAAGAAGGGATAGTTCTGGGTCATCCGATTTCTTAGAAGGGCATTGAGGTTGATAGAACAAAAGTAGAGGTAATAGAAAAGTTCCCCCCACCTATTTGTGTAAAAGGTGTTAGAAGTGTTTTTGGGCATGTAGGTTTCTATAGGAGGTTCATCAAAGACTTCTCTAAAATTGCACATCCATTGTGCAAACTGCTCGAAAAAGAGGATAAGTTTGATTTTGATGATGTTGGTCTAAGAGCATTTGGGGAGTTAAAGGAGAAGTTTGTTACTGCATCCATCATTATTTCACCAGATTGGGGACAATAGTTTGAGGTAATGTGCGATGCGAGTGGAGTGGCGCTTGGTGTAGTGTTAGGACAGAGGAGAAAGAAATATCTTCATCCTATTTACTATGCCAGCATAGCTCTAAATGTGTCATAGATATGAATTAATAAGAACAGTAATAACAAAACGACAAGAGTTAAAACATAAGCAAGAAAGACTACAATACAACATATATGTAGGAGTATGTCAAAAGTCTTTACTAGCACAAAGAAAAGTAATATTTAAATTACAATTAGATATACAAAAAATAGAGTATAAATTAAAACATAATTTAAAATGAATAAGGAAGAATTTGCTATAGAAGAAAAAAGCTATGAAAATCCGGAAGGATTAAAAATAAAAATAATATTTTCAAACTTAGGAAGAAGGTATAAAAATATAGGTGAAAATCTATATCTAATGATAGAAAAAGACACAGTAAGATTAGAAGATAGTCTAACTGCAATGGTACGAATAACTAGAGAAAATGAAGAAATAGATAGGAAAAAAGAAATAGATACAATAAAACAACAAGCAAAATTAGAAATACAACAGATTGAAGAAGTAAAAAATGATAAAATAATTGCCTTAGAAAAAGAATTAACTATGCTTAAAGAATTATATGCGGCTAAACAAAAAGAAAAAGAAATAGAAACAAACTTAAAAATGGAGATAGAAAAATTTAAGGAACAACTAACTAAAGAAAACCTAGATATAGGAATTGATAATGTTGATATAGATGAAAACTGCTCAGAACAAGGCTCAGATATAAGTGAAACATATACAGAAATAATAGAAAAAATAGAAGAAACCGAAACAATCAATAAGATAGAAATAAATACGGAAGAAGTTAAAAATGAAGCAAGTACGAGTACACCAGAAGTAAAAAATCCAAAAACACTAAGACCTAATTATTATACAATTAGTTATGAAGATTCTGATAGATATGATTGTTTATGGAATAAGAGACTAAACAAAAAATGGACACCATCAACAACATCCCGCAATAACGGATTTTTAGATCTAGATTGTGTAACGGATATAAATAAAACAATACAATTATGGGTAGGATATATATCAAAACAACTAATAGATAATAAAATTGGAATGTCAGAAGTACCAGGATATATAGAAAGAACACTTTTAGGAACGGTAAAATTATGGTTACAAAATTTAGCAGAAGAAAGCATAAAAACATTAAGAAATAATAAGAAAATAGACGGAGATAGTGCGACCACACCAATCGATATATTAAATAAATATGAAATAGCCATAAGAAATGAATTCAGTAGTACAACTACAGAAGTAGAAGAGCAGAATAAAGAAAAACAGCTACATAGGAATTTAATGTTAAAACTAGCTATATGTAACATGTGCTACATAGACGAATATACATGTGTATTTAGAGAATATTATTATAAAGGAACATATAATGCAGAAGAATCAAAAGAAATAAGAAAATTATATTTTACAAATTACCAGAACCATTTAGTTCTAAAATAATAAAAGATTGGAACGAAGCAGGATTACAAGATACACTTTGAGCAAGAATGAGATATTTACAAAAATTGTATTCAGCAATATGTGAAAAATATAGAGAAGACATAAAAATGGAAAAAAACAATAATTAAAAACCTAGCATGTTGTAAAGATAAGATAGCACCTCAATTTGGATGCAATGATAATTATTATAAAAAGAAATATAGAAAACCAGGGAAATATAAAAAATATAAATCCCAATACAGGTATAAAAGACCAAGAAGAAGGTATTACATAAAAAAATACTAAAGCAAAAAGACCTTTTAGACCAAAGAAAAAAATAACAGAATGTACATGTTATAATTGTGGAAAACTAGGACACTTTGCTAAAGATTGTAAATTACCCAAAAATCCAAAGAAAAAACAAATATCTGAAATAATAATTAATGATGAAACATATACACAAATAGATTATATAGATTACGAACCAGATAGTGATGATAGTATATATGAATTTGAATCGTTTGAGAACGAAATATCTGAAAATGAAATAGAAGAAAATAATGACTGAAAAAGACGTACAAATGATAAATAAAGAAGAATATACAAATGAAGAATCTACGGAACAGAAGGTAATATTTGATACCAATATATTTGAACAAATAAAAGGAAAAGAATTAGATCTCAGTGTAGAAAAAATATTTAAGATACCATTAGTAAGAAATATATTTAAAAGACAAAAAGAGGAATACTATGTAGTGAGCCAAAAAGAACACATAATAGATTGTAAATATACCAAAGGAAAAACAAGAATACCTATAATAAATAAAAGGATAATAAATAAAGAAATACAAGAAATTAAAGCTAAGGAACCGATAAAATACGTACACTTAGGTGGAACAGAAATATTAATAAAAGCTTGTTTTAGAGAAGGAATAGATACACCAATAGAAATATAATTAGCAGATGACAGAATAGTAGAACCAATAGAAAGAAGTATAATAAGTGCAGTAAAAGGAAATTTAATATACCAAAAATTTAAATTTATAATAAGTGCTAATTATTCAGTAGCAATAAATGATAGAAATATAGATAAATGATTAGTATTATATTGGAAAATGTCAGGAATAGAATTAGCCCCAGGAAGTAAAATATTTACAGCCCGCTGTAAAAATCTATATGTATTAACAACAAAACATAAGATAACAGCAAAAAATAAGATAAATAAAATAAAAATAGAGAATCCTTTTGAACAAATTGTAACAGTGATAGATAATAATGATTATAGTTACAAAGAAATAGACATAGAAGAGGATCTAGAAATAGTGAGTGATAGGATAAGTACATCAAAAAGAATGAAAAACATAGATAAAAATATTGATACGTCCCAACCCTTAAGAAAATCAGTAGAATATCAAAGAATAAAAGAAATTGAACCATATCACTACTATATAACTGGAATAATAGAACAAAGAAAACATATCATTATAATAAATACTGGACAAGAAGAAAATTATATACCAAGAGAATTAGTATCGGAAGAAGAGATAACCTCTAAAGAACAAGTATGCCCAGAATTACCAAAAGAATTGTTACATATAGAGGAAACAACTCAAAAAGAAATAATCATAGGAGGTATAATAATATTAATAGACTTTAAAATATATCAAGAAGACAATATAATATTAGGAATAAAATGGTTAGAAGAAATGAAACCATATAATTTAGAAAATACCCAATTAACAATAACTTATAAAAATAAAAAGATTATAGTAAAAAGAGCATTATGAAAATTTATATACTTGCAAAAATAATAGTAGAAAATTACTACAACAGATATTATACTCCAATGATAGATACAGGAGCAGAAGCAAACATGTGTAAACATAACTGTCTACCAGATGAAAAATGGGAAAAACTAAAAACACCTATAGTCGTCACAGGATTTAATAATGAAGGAAGTATGATAACATATAAAGCAAAAAATATAAAGTTACAAATATGGGATAAAATATTAACTATAGAAGATATATATAGTTATGAATTTATAAATAAAGACATGCTTTTAGGAATGCCATTTCTAGAAAAACTATATACCCATGTAATAACAAAAACACATTGGTGGTTTACCACACCATGTAAACAAAAGATAGGAGCAAAAAGAGTAAGTAATAAAAACAGAAAACCTACACCATGGATTAAAGGAAGTGAAAAAAATCACTCAAAAATTAGAAAATGTTAAAGAAAATACCCACAATATAGAATTAATAATATTTTCAATAGATAAATTAAAATTAATTCAAGAAAAATTAGATATGTTATATAGTGAAGATCCCTTAAAAGGATGGGAAAACCATAAAACAAAAGTAAAAATTGAACTAATTGATGAAAATAGCATAATAACCCAAAAACCATTGAAATATAATTTTGAAGATCTAAAAGAATTTAAAATGCATATAAAAGAATTACTAGATAACAAATATATACAAGAAAGTAATAGCAAACATACAAGTCCAACATTCATAGTAAATAAACACAGCGAACAAAAAAGAGGTAAAAGTCGTATGGTTATTGACTATAGAAATTTAAATGCAAAGACAAAAACATATAATTACCCCATACCTAACAAAGTATTAAAAGTAAGACAAATACAAGGATATAATTATTTTAGTAAATTTGATTGTAAATCAGGATTTTATCATCTAAAGTTAGAAGAAGAATCTAAAAAATTAACAGCTTTTACAGTACCACAAGGATTCTATGAATGGAACGTACTACCATTTGGATACAAAAATGCACCAGGTAGATACCAACATTTCATGGATAATTATTTCAACCAATTAGAAAATTGCATAGTATACATAGATGATATATTGTTATATTCACGAACAGAAGAAGATCATATACGATTGTTAGAAAAATTTATACATATTATAACATACTCAGGAATAAGTTTAAGTAAGAAAAAGGCAGAAATAATGAAGAATCAAATAGAATTTTTAGGAATACAAATAGATAAAAATGGTATAAAAATGCAAAACCATATAGTACAAAAAATAATAAATTCTGACGAACAAATAGATACGAAAAAGAAATTACAATCATTTTTAGGTCTAGTAAACCAAGTAAGAGAATATATACCTAATTTAGCAGAAAATCTAAAACCTTTGCACAAAAAATTGAAGAAAGATGTAGAATATTATTTTGATAAAAAAGATCAAGAACAAATACAAAAAATAAAATCATTATGTAAGAAGTTGCCTAAATTATATTTTTCAGATGAAAATAAAATTTTTATATACATAGTAGAATCAGATGCAAGCGAAATAAGTTATGGAGGAGTACTAAAGTATAAATACGATAAAGAGAAAATAGAACATCATTGTAGATACTACTCAGGAACGTTTACAAATCCTGAAATAAAATGGGAGATAAATAGAAAAGAATTATATGCACTATATAAATGTTTATTAGCTTTTGAACCATATATAGTATATAATAAGTTCATTGTAAGAACAGATAATACGCAGGTGAAATGGTGGATTACAAGGAAGATACAAGATTCAGTAACAACAAAAGAAATACGAAGACTAGTATTAAATATACAGAATTTTACATTTACAATAGAAGTAATAAGTACTAACAAAAATGTCATTGCAGACTACATATCAAGACAAAGCTACACAGACGGACCTAGACAAAGATGAAAAAACATTCAATGCTATAGCAATGCTTTGTACAAAGATAGATAACATGGATAAAGAGCTACAACAAATAAAAAGTCAGCAGCATGACGGTAAACATGCGGAGCTAAGTCGATCGGAAGACTTAAAAATTCCAGAGCTAGAAGGTGACGCTGGGAAACACCGAAAAACCCAAACTAACAATTTGTTACATGCAGCTACAGGTAGCACATCATCTACAAAAGAGGAGAAAAGATATGTCAATACAAATATGAACAAGATATTCGAAAAACCATTTATACCCAAAAAACAAAACCCCATATTTGTACCACCTCAAATAAATACCTATGAGGAAAGTCTAAACTAGGACAAAAAGACCTATAACCATATAACCAGAGCATATATAGAAAATATTCACAAAATACAAACCTTTTTAAATAAATACCCCAGATCAAAAACTACCCAAAATCCACATGAAGATTATATTACTCAAACTTTGCAAGGATATAATAAACTAATCGCTTTACCTAAGACAAATGCAAACCTAATAACAACTTGCTATAACTATGGATTATTGAACACAGTATATACCCAAACTGGAGATGAAATAGCTACGATACCAGAGTTACATAAAGCATTCATGAACTACAAGAGAATAACTAAAGGAACTTTGTTTTATATAAAGTTTTATTCAGCACCAGCAGAAATACTTTACGACGAAATAAAACCAATTATACAAGTTATAAAAATTGGACTAACTAAAGAAATGATTATACCGGAAAAAATAGAGGAGCAAGAGGAGATACAAAAAGTAGAGATACCAGCATTCTATGCAGCAAAAAGGATTATTGGAATAGGTACTATACTGAATGAGTTAACATCTAATTATTTGAACAACAATTCAATATGGAGTTATTATTCACGGGAACAAACAATGATATATTTGAATTGTCGAGAATTTAGAGCAGCAGATATGGAAGAACTCAGGCAATGGGCGCTAAGTCTGCTAAAACCTGAGCAACAACCTACAACAAGAGCTATAAGGAAGGATTTTATCTCTTCAGAAATAATGACCAGATACTGCAAAACTATTGGCCATAAATATCCGGATCATCAATGTTCCAAATGTCAAGGCGAAGATAACGTGATCCCAGACGTGCAGCTAGAGTAAAAACAAGAAGTGGCAACGTGCAGCTAGAGTAAAAACAAGAAGTGGCAAGACCGACAAGATAAAAAGGAAAAGCTATGCTAAGAGGAGCTACTTTATGAAAAGAAAAGCTAGTAGTAACGTGTTAAGTTAGAAATATTATGTACAAAAATGTAAAGTAAAGTTGTTTGTCCTTTTGTTGACTTTGTAAAGATAGGAATCTTATTAGTAGTGCAGATGTAAAGAAGCACGTTAGTCTAGGAATATGTACAAAAGTAACTATAGTTAGGTGTAAAGTAATCATAGTAGGAATAAAGTAACCATAGTAAGGTTACTTATATGTGTATAAATAGGTAGCCATTATGGCATATATAGGCAAGACTTTCTACACGGAAAGCACAGCCCTTTTGTAAACAAATATTCTCTCAAATAAAAATCTAAGTTTCAAGTAAAACTATGGATCAAAATAGTGCAGATACTACACAGGTATATACATTTATGATTATGCATAACTAAATTTATTAATTCCTGAATATCATAGTAATGATAGAATAGAATTTATATTAGTTATTATATACTAGAATTATTTTTAGATGTTTTCTAGTTTGTTAACATGAGGAAAGAAAGGAAAACTTCCAGACTATGTCATCCTAAAGTTGAAACCATAGGCATGAGAAGCCGTGAGGGGAGTAAACATAGTTGAGGCGCTGTTAGGAAGAAAATACTTTCGAAAGTACGATGTTAACAGTGACAGGAAAACATGTTGAAAATAATCTAGTTTATAGTAATCTAATATGAATTATATTCGTCAAGACTATGGTATAAGGGAATTATGTTTTGAAATTATTATGCCTAATTTGCATGACGAAATGATATTAGCATATAAAATATTAATCTTGTATGTATTAAGAAACATAGAAATTACGGAACTAAAACAAACGATATGGCAGCTGATATTTGAAAAAGAAGAAGAAGAATTAATGAATCAACTATGGTATGAAGATGAAATTCCAGAATTTAACTTAAGTGATTTAGAAATTCAATATTCCGATTAATGATAAATCAAGAATACTTAGAATATTGGCAACAAACTATAATAGATATTACTTTATTAAGTAATTTAACTAAAGAAAATATAGAAGCATTCCAACAAACCCACGACATACAATACATAGAGTATATATTAGAAAACATAAAAGAAATTATTAGATTAATTCCTTTAGAAAAAATATATTATGAACGAATAAATTCATAATTCATATTTTACTTGCTTTGTACTAAGGTCATAGTGCATATTGACCATTCTGCATTGATGTATTTGATGGTGAAGAAGGATGCAAAACAAAGGTTGATTAGATGGGTATTTATGGCTTCAAAAGTTTGATTTCGTGGTAAAAGATAGAAAGGGGACCGAAAATCAAGTTGCCGATCACTTGTCTAGATTAGTGGAAAACACTCTGTTAAAGCTTGGTGGATAGGGCTGAAATTAATGATGCTTTTCCAGATGAACAAGTATTGGCTGCTTCTCATGATGTGATTCCTTTGTTCGCAGACTTTGCTAATTATTTTGTAAGTGATTTGGTGCCCGCAGATTTGTCTTTTCACCAAAGGAAAAAGTTTATGCATGATGTGAAGAAATTCTTTTCGGATGAGCCTTACTTGTATCGTAGTTGTGCTGATGGGATTACTCGTTGTTGTGTGCCCGAGGTGGAGTTGTTGAGTGTACTTGAGGCTTGTCATTCATCGCCTGTTTGTGGGCATCATAGTGGTATTTCGACTGCGCATAACATTTTGCAGTGTGGGTACTACTGGCCTACCATCCACCAAGATGCTCACGATTTCGCCAATTCTTGTGATCGTTGCCAAAGAGGAGGGATTTCAAAGAGGCAAGAGCTTCCTATGAATCCTATATTAGTGATAGAGTTGTTTGATGTATGGGGCTTTGATTTTATGGTCCATTTATGAGTTCACATGAAATGAAGTATATTCTTATTGCGGTTAATTATGTATCGAAGTGAGTGGAAGCAGTTGCCCTCCCCAATAATGAAGGTAAAAGTGTCACCTCATTCTTGAAAAATAATATCTTCTCCAGATTTGGTACACCAAGGGATTTTATCAGTGATGGAGGTTCCCACTTTTGTAATAAGTTGTTCAAGACGGTACTTTAGAAATATGGTGTCCGCCACAATGTAGCCACTCCTTACCATCGGCACACTAGTGAGCAAGTTGAAGAGTCCAACAGGGAGATCAAACAGATTTTGGCGAAGACTGTGAATGCTAATAGAATGGATTGGTCAAGGAAGATCAATGATGCTCTATGGACCTATCACACTGCCTACAAGACTACCACAGGTATGCCTCCTTACAAACCTGTATATAGGAAGTCTTGCCATTTACCGGTAGAGATAGAGCATAAGGCTATATGGGCGATGAAGAAACTAAATTTGGATTGGGGCGCCACATCTAATCAAAGAATGAATGACTTGAATATGCTTGATGAGTTTCGCCTAAAAGCTTATGAAAGTTCACCCTTTTACAAAGAGAAGATGAAGAGGTATCATGATCAATGAATTGAAAAGCGAGAAATTGTGGTGGGTGATCTTGTGCTTCTATTCAACTCTAGGTTTCACTTGTTTCTGGGCAAACTCAAGTTCAAATGGACCGGGCCATTTTTGCTCACAAAAGTGCACCCCCATGGAGCGGTTGAGATTCAGAATAGTGACGGAACAAGGTTCATGGTTAACGGGCAAAGGATCAAGATCTATCTGGAAAACACAGAAAGTGTGCAAGAAGTTATTGAGGCCCACTATCTTGATGAACTCTGAGTAAACAAGAGGCATGCGTCGTGCCGCGACGTTAAATCAAGCGTTGCTTTGGAGGCAACCCAAGATTTACAATCTAGCCAACTATAGGTTTTTCTTTTCAGTTTAGTAGTTTTCTTTGCTTGGTTGCTTTTCTGTATTTCTTTTCTTTTTGGTTAGTGTTAGCTATATATAGCATAGAGTGCGTGTCTAAAAAGTGTCCAGAAAATGTAAAAACAAAGGCCTAATGGGTGATACATATGTAGGGACGAAAACCAAAATCTGCAGAAAAAAAGTCTAGTGTAGAGGTCTACGGACCCCATCGACGGTCCGTGGTTCATTCCACGAACCGTGAATGGTGTCCGTCGATCCCAGGTAAGGTCCTTGAAATTTTAAAGTGCAAGTGTGATCTACGGTCCTCATCTACGGAGAGTACATCGACCCACAGACCGTAGACGGGGTCTCTTGGGTCCAAGCCCTAGTTTGACCCGACCCGAACATCTTTTAAATAAAACCCCCTCTTTTTCAAATCATTCCCACTGCCCTCATTTATACTCCCAAACCATTTCTACACCCCTCTAACTACCCCAATCACTCCATATTACCATAAATCCACCATAAATTACCCCACATTCATCCTCCCATTTCAAAAAGCACTCTCTTCTCCCCCAAATCTATCCCATTCCCCATTTTCAAAGGTTAGGTGTCCGGGTTCGGTGCGAAAGGCGAGCAAAAGGTTGTTGGAAGTCTCGAATTGTCACACAATCACCTCACTCCCATTGCTTTTAAGGTAATGGAATTTCCTTTCACTTTGAATTTCGATTCAGTGATTGATTATAGAAATCCCGAAATTGGGTCTTGACCTTGAGTAGTTGATTGTATGTAAATGCATGCTAATGTAGAACTACAAACACCCTTGGGACGATAGATAGTGATTGTGTGTATTTATAATGTATAAAACTAGTGTAATGAGAGTCTAAGTGCAAGTTTCAACTTAGGGTTCCTAATTTGTTGTGCAATTCATATGAATTTAGTAATCAGAACCCTCATAATCACGAACTAGAATAGTTTCTGTTGAAATGCATGATTAGATTAGGCGACATTGTTGAAATTTGTCAAATTGGGGTCAACATGAAAGATGCCTGAACCCTGGCACAGATCCAATCCATGAGACCACGTCTATGGACCGTACATCAGGTCCATGATTGGTGGCACATGAAAATTTCACCAAGGAGATCTACGGTATGAAAATTTATATACTTGTAAAAATAATAGTAGAAAATTACTACAACAGATATTATACTCCAATGATAGATACAGGAGCAGAAGCAAACATGTGTAAACATAACTGTCTACCAGATGAAAAATGGGAAAAACTAAAAACACCTATAGTCGTCACATGATTTAATAATGAAGGAAGTATGATAACATATAAAGCAAAAAATATAAAGTTACAAATATGGGATAAAATATTAACTATAGAAGATATATATAGTTATGAATTTATAAATAAAGACATGCTTTTAGGAATGCCATTTCTAGAAAAACTATATCCCCATGTAATAACAAAAACACATTGGTGGTTTACCACACCATGTAAACAAATAGGAGCAAAAAGAGTAAGTAATAAAAACAGAAAACCTACACCATGGATTAAAGGAAGTGAAAAAATCACTCAAAAATTAGAAAATGTAAAAGAAACTACCCACAATATACAATTATGCACATTTATGAGGAAACTGAAGTCACCGCAACACATAAGCAAACCTAAAGCCATACCAGTGCAATGCAAAGGTCACATCCTATAACCCTACCAAATGCTAAGTTACACATGTAGGTCACCAACACTATACATATCTTACTTTTGCCTCATCCATAAGCAATATACATAGTAAGGAGTTATTCACATTCATAACTTGTAATAAGTAAAGTCAACCTTAACATTTATACATATCTTACATACATAATCCATAAGTCTTTATAACATAGGAGAACCTCTCCATAACCCCTCTTAAAGTCTACTTGTGTAATGCATAAGTGAAGTCCCATACTCCCACTCATAGTAAGTAGTTCCCCTTAAGAAGTCATAATTAAAGTCCATGATCTTATCATAGTTAATATTCGTATGATGTAGGGAAAATAACATTAACCGACATAGACCATGTGAGCTACATGGAATCCAGTGTTCTACCCCCACACCGAAATTTGGTGTCCTACTTCCCCAAGGTAGAACATACATTTTACCTTTTAGATGGATCCACTAGCTAAAGACCTTTGTGGGCAAATAGTTATGGGATAAGGAGATTTCTTCTAGAAACCCTAACTACTAACGTGGAGGTTTCCATCTAATGAGATAACCATATTGGGAACCCAACTACTAGCATGAAGGAACCCATCTCATACTCATATCCACTAGGTGCTAAGCATAATTCCCTTTAAAAGGTGTATTAAGTCTTTACTTAAGTTCATGTTCATGAAAAAATGCACATGGCACTCACACCAACATAGTATCATAATAGCTCAAAGATTCATTAGGTGAAAATTTATTTTCAACCTTGGAATCATCAATAGGTGAGTAACTCTTTCACATCACATTCATAGTGTGTCCACGAGAATGACCTTTCAATTAACACAACAAGCTTATTATCAACATACATACATACTTCATGCATAATCAAGTGTAGGGGTACGGGGAAGAAGAATCTTGAATCAATACCACAGTTACATAATAGCCATAGGATCATCACTATCTAAGTGAATCACAAGTTCATATACAATCCTCATCAACACGTACAGGCCTTAATGATTTTCCCTTTAAGGCTATCTATCAAGATCAACCCTAACTTCTAAAATTATCATATTAGATAGAGGGAAATCATTATTCAACAACTTAATCAATCTAAACATAATCAATTGTCACACCCCATCATCAGTCAAGCCATACCAAAGTTCACAATTTAAGAAGGGGAATTCATGGGTCCAAGGGAGATTTTCATCATAAAACATAAATACTCCAACATTCCAATCATTAATCAGAATAATCAACCAAAATAAACCATAATTAAACAATGGAAAACGTTTAGGAAGAAGACCCATGAAATAGATTGAAAACCCTAGGTTTGAGGTATTTGGAATCTTAAAAACATAATTTGAAGGGGCTTTTTGGGTGATGGCTACCGATAGATGAAAAGCATCCATACCTTGACTAATATACTACAAGAAATTTGGGGAAGAAACTTTAAAATCTACCAACCCTAGCTCCAATGGCTTCTTGCTTGAGTTTAGAAAGTCAAATATTGAGAGATGAAAAAGTTTTTTATTTCAATCGGGTGTTTGTGAATAATGACTTAGTCTTGTGCAATTTGACTTAAAAACAACTTATATACTTCCCCAAAAAATACCCAAAACAACACCACTTTAATTGGACCACAAAGGAATTGACTTAATGACCCTCATTTAATTGCCAATGGCAGGGACCACGAGCCACTCTTCACGAGCCATGGTGAGGACCACGACCCGTGGTCCTGCCCGTGAAGATGAGGAAGTGGCTTGGAACATGGTGCCTTAGGCTCATAAGTCCAAGCCATTACCACGAGGGGCTCCACGAGCCTTGGTCTTTCTCATGGTCCTTGAGGCAGTGAGCTTGCCAATTGAGGTGTTTAGCTATTTTGCCCAAGTCTTCTTCACGAAGGGCTCCACGAGTTGTGGTCCCTCTCATGAAGTTAAGATAGTAGCTAGGACTTTGGGTGGCTTCTCTCTTTTGGCCTCGGCCACTCCATGAGGCCTCCCATGAGCCGTGGTGGTGGTCACGGAGCTTGTGGCAGTGTGCCCAAGTTTGGGGCAGCCTTGGCTTTTGGCCTTCGCTTGCCCCTTTTGCTTGGCACTTTTCCCTTAGGCCTTGACTCCTAAAACATCTATGCCAAGTCTAGATGGTCTACTAAACTACGGGAAGTCATTTTATAGTTTTTAACCCTTACGTTAGGCGGTAGTTTAACCTAACATTTTCCGGGGTGTTACATGCTTATTCTAACCTCTTCTTATTGGCTTATATGGCCACTTAACTTGACTGTAAATAATCTGACCCCTGCTTCTTTCCCTACCAATAAAATCCTGATATTTTAATATTAACTTAACTGAGGAAGCTTTAAACAATATTTAGGAGGCTTGTCATTGACTATATAAAATCAGTTCTACAAAACTCTTAAGGGTAATAAATAATTCTTACATCATCCTACTCCAAATTGATAAGACAAATATTCTCCCTAGGCATACATGAAAACAAGAAACTCAATTAGAACCTTGTCTTGTTACATATAACCTCGGGTACAACTCTTAATGCTCTTGTTACTTTTATGAATTAGCAACACTTCACTCTTGTTACCTCAAATTTCGAATCTCATAGTCTTACCACTCTCCTTCATTGTAACTAACCTCTTAACTCCTCACCTACTCTATATCAAACCTACCAGATCAGGTCTCAAACTAACATCATCACTCTCATGTTTCCATCTTTTTGGCCATGACACTCATGTCAAATTCAAGCTTAATGTTTTTTACAAAATCCAGATATCAATATTATTTCTTGCTTACTATACTAGCTTAACTACTAGTTACAAATTAAGAAAACCTCGCTCACTAAGATCTCATGAAAAGTACCCAATCTTTATCTCTTAGTCTTCCTACTTACAATTTACCATCACACTTAAGTACTATTAACCCACTCTCTACATATCATTGGCTAACTAGTTCTATAGCCCTCTAAACGTCATGACTCTCCCTAAAAATCTTAAGTTTAGCTTAGATCTATCACCTCATTAATAATCCGCTCTTCTATTTCAAAACCTATACTTTCCATTTACTAATACAACATCATCATAAAATTCTTTCTACTTAAAGCATATTCTAACTCATCCATACTAGTAACTATTCTTCTACCCACTATCATGAAATCCATTCAAACTTATCACTTCTTAGTCTACCTATAACAAAAAAGTCTTCATTAATAACATAATGGTTGCATGACTACAACAACCTAATTTGTCTCGTCACTATCTCCCTTTCATAGATTACTATACGTTTACATGTTTTCTTCTATCTCTGGGCACTTTCACAACTACTTCTCAAAATCTCATAACTCATACTATATTTTTCAGGCGAATACTACCCAATATCTATAACACACTTCCCAATAAGGGTCTAAACTGAAATAAGGTTTAGGGAAAAGAATCTGAAATACATCTCACTTTTAGCTCAAACGCACGATTCATAAAATAAGAATGCATTATTTCAAAACTCAACACTTAACTCACTCACGGGCTTCTCTTAAGCCCCTATGCAGTCTCATGACTTTCTCAAGATTATTGCTCAGAGTAACTCATTGATAAGGATCTAGCTTTACTTCTCAACTGCCTTAAGTATGAGGTGTAGTCGAATGAATATGAGAAACACACGAGTTTGAATAATTTCCTTATAACACACCTCTATTGTACAATTTAGAGTATGAAAGAAGGGAAAATTTTGTTTGATGTATGTATTCCCTCGTTTATAGAAGTGGGAGCCTCACAACAATAAATAAGATCTTACCGACACGGCTTTACAGACACCCTAAGACACCTAAACTATGTGCATTGATACCACGTTTGTCATGATCCGAGCCTACACCCTAGACGTGGCCGACACTTGATGTTCGATGCAATCAACTGACACTATTTTAGTTCAACTGCCAAACGATCGCGTGTAGTGATGTAACCCAACCAATGGTTGGGATCGTTCCCACAGGGAGTGGTTTTGAGAATTAGTATAAAAATAAAATCAAGTTCTGATTAGTCATAACTATAAATATTAACGGATAAAAATATACTAAATCTAAATAGTAAAACAAGCGTCAATTATCAATGGGGGTTTGTATTAATTAACAACTAAATAAAAGTAAAAATATAAGGAAACGAGATATGGAGAGGGGATTCTTGGGATGTGATAGGAATATGGGTTAAACTAGACTATTGGGTAGATGCCTTTGATAGTAAATTGTTGAGCATTTGTGACTAGGTTAGACTATAGTCGGGGTAAATTCTCTCCAGAGCAACTTACCCCGAATCAACTTGGTTTCTCTAGAACACTGAGTTTCCGCATGAAGAACAACCTCCACCTTAGCCCATTCCACTCTCTCTCGTTGAATGTGTGGGAGAAGGACTAGGATTGACTCTCTGGAGCTGAACCCATGACGACCCAATACCACCGATTATCAATTTAGTAGTCTTAGTTTTACGACCTCTCTCTCAACAAGCCAAAAACACTAAGATTAAATAATATTTGCAACTACAATCCCATTAAGTTCATACACAACTACTAAATGAAATCACATTTAAACAAAAAATAAATTATCAACAAGAAAGACCCAACAAATAATTTAACCCATATTCACAAAATCACACAACAAAAAATGGGGTTTTAGGTAGACATGTAAAAGAGATATATATTTATACCAATATCATTTTCGATCAACTGGGTATGAAGAATTAAGTCTTAAAACACGTCAAGAATGAAGAATCTTCGAGACCCACGTCCAATTTCTTGGATCTCAAACCCTTTGAATCTTCAAGGCCTTAGAACAAAGTCTCCAAAAGCCTATAAAACATAAAACTCTCCAAAAACTGTAAATAGTTTGAATAATAGAAGTGATATGATATGATACTAGAAATTTAAACAAGTATTTATAGTGTTTGATAATTTGTGCTGCGGAGGACCATTCTGTGTAACTAGTTGGGATCACCGATACGCTTGACAATCTGCCTTTTAAAGCTTTACAAAATACTTTCTCATCTCTGAACTCAAAATAATAAGTGATATATAAAAGTACACTTTTACTCTATTGGGAGATTCTCTAACAGACAACAATCAATATGAGATACATGATGATACAGTGTCTCGCCAACTCTACCAGAACATTCTTATACCTTTCCAAGATATAGGACATCTGAACTAATGGATCCACTAAGCTATGATTAAAGAAATAAAGAATCATCTAAAAAGTATGATCATTTATCTACGTTGGCATACATGGTTTATGAGGATTTTGACTTTTCAGAAATCATCCTATATCGATGCTCAATACTACTCCTAATAATATATATAACTCATGCTTGATAAACGCTCAACTACACCTCATCCAATACTAGGTGTAGGCAATCGTAATCTAGTATATAACCCAACAAAAGGTTGGGCTCGAACCCACAGGGAGCGGTAACATATCGAATTCACTTAGGAAGTAAAGCTTACGATTTAGTCAATTATAAAAGTAGACATTGTCTAAATCAAATAGGGTAATTTAAGGGTTTGACAACGAATGTTAGATGAGGGGGTTTCAAGGTGTCAATTAACAACTACAATATTCACTAAAATAGGGGATTAGACAAGTAAGAATGAATTATCGGGATGTGATCGATTATAAGATAATTTTGCTATATAGGTAATTTAAGTTTATTAATAAAATGTTAAATTTATGTGGGTAGGCTAGACTATAGGTGCAATAGCTTTCTCTCAAACAACTATTACGATTCAAGCGAGTTCTCTCGAACCTCGATATTGATTAACTCTAAGAACAGTCCAAAATCTTAATTTATCTATTCTCTCGAGCTAGATAGGTAGGAACGAGTTAAGATTCATTCTCTCGAGATGAACCCACAACAACCCATACACTACAATCATTAATCGATAACCTTGGCTTTTGAACCTCTCTCGAGCAAGCAAAAAACACTAAATAAGAATTGTATTTGCAACTACAATTCATAATTTATTACTCAGCTATCAATCAAACACACATTAAAACAACATTTAGATTATAACTAACAATACCCATACGCTAATTATTCAAATAATCACATGTTAGACCCCAAGAACTGGGTTTTAGCCAAGTATCATAAAAAGATAGAAATCAATATGAATTACGTTCTCCATAATCTTTGAATTGCAATCCAAGTCTTTACAATGATCCAAAATGTTAACAACCAAAGATCCACATAAAAATCCACTTGAGACACCCTTCAACATTGTTCTACAATGGAGAAGTACTAAGAGAACTCCTCAAAAAATTGAAGAGAACTAAAATTGGGCTTCAATTTTTTTTTTAAAAAGAGAACCCTTTGAACTCTTTTAAAATTTAATTTATAGTTTCCCAAATTGTGGCTGCAAGGACCATTAGGTGAGGTAAGTCTAAAGTCGCCGATCAGGTCGGTGATGCACCAATGGATCCTTTCCATCGCTGCTATCTATAACGATAGATAATCCAAAATGTGTAGCTGATCCGGTCGGTGGTTCGCCAAAGGTCCAAATCTATCGCCAAGTTTGTTTCTCTCTAGGGATGGCAGTCTTGAACTTTAGGCGAGCTGAAGTGGCATTCAATGAGTCGCCGAGTGGCTTTAGCTATTCTCAACATTTTTTAATCTTGACCTTTTTTCATTTTTTTAGCTTATTTTCACGCGATAGTGTCCTGCCCTTGCTCCTTTTGCCTTCCTTACTGCATATCAACATTTTAATATCAGTTCGAAGCATAAATTAGGCATTTGAGGACAATAAACTATCAAAACAAAGCCCTAAATGAGTCGAAATCTCAAACTCATCAACAACCCAACTTAACCTTTTTCTTGTCCCCAAGCAAAACTCAAAATCAATAAGTCCAACAAGGATGTCTACAAACACTGCTGCTCAAAACTCAACATACATGAATACAAAAGGTTTAAATTACACAGGCAATGTTCAATTGTACACTTTAAGTTTAAAATTGTGACTAATCAACATCAAATGGACTCAAATTCACAATGCTTGCTTCAAATGCAAGTTCAAGCTCAACAAAAATATTTGAAAGCCCTCACACCAAAATCGATGCCATCTTCACACAAAGGGTAACATATTTTTCAGAACATAGGAATCACAAACATTCACCCTCTCAACAACAAACACATGCATGATCATTACCCATAGGCTTCGCCTTATTTTTTAACCAACAAGATAGTAAGCTTAGTCAAGATCAGAAAAATGTGTTAAGGCTTGAAATGAGGCTGAGGGTAATGGTATGATCCTTTCGGTTTAGTGATTTCTACATTCATAAAGCATGATCTGCATTTCATTCTGTCACGACCCAAGCCTAGGGTCTAGACGTGACATGGCGAATGAGGAACCCAAAGGAACCCCAAACAAGACTCTCAAACTTGTCATCACACTTCATCAGTCGCGGAAGTACATTCAACATTAATTATCGGGAAATAGGGACTAAGGGAAAACCATTTCAAAATGACATCATAGAACAAGAGTCAAGCTCATTTACAAAATACTTGTCCAACGCACACCTCTACATACACAGATAGGACGGGGCCATGACATACTACCGGCTCCCCTCATAGTCAAAATACAATTGCAAGCTAAAGTCTCAAAACATAGGAGTAGGAAACATAACATAGCCCTCGATTCATTGAGGACTCACCAACAACTCGGATAAGCACCGTACTAGCCACGTGAATGTAGAGAAGGATCAAGAGTAGCTCCGGTCCCTACATGGTGACATCATGTAGGCAAAATATGCGTTAGTACTTGGAATGTACTAAGTATGCGGGGTGCAACACAACAATAGACAAGGACACAATCGAAATACAAGAAATAGTTTCATAGGCATTATGAATAACAATATGAGGATGCATGATCAAAGTGAAGTCAAAACATGTTTAAGTAAAACTATACTAATAGTAGATATCATATGTGTATGCATGATCCAACCAATCTATAACCCCAACTTAGGATGGGGGATGTCGTTCACACCCGGACACCCTGGTGGCAAGGTATAAACCCCTCACATGGTTGATGTTGTTCACACCCCAAGCATCCTAGGTGGTGAGATATAAACCTCTCACATGGTTGATGTTGGTCACACCCCAAGCATCCTAGGTGGTGAGATATAAACCTCTCACATGGTTGATGTTGGTCAATCCCCAAGCATCCTAGGTGGTGGGATATAAACCTCTCACATGGTTGTCCGGTTCTTTTCCCCCGGACCGGGCATGGTCATGCAACACTTTATATAGGAAATTCCCATTAGGCTCTAATGGAATATCACGTATGGAATGAACATATACACAAGCTTAGTTTGTCATCAACACATCTCTGGATTTCCATACATCTCATAACTCAAGCTTTAAAGCATCGATTCATCAATTCTCCATAGTTCGACATTTTGTCAAACACCTTGAAGGCATGTAATGGAATCAAAGAGCATGGAAAATAGGGTAGTAATTATGCAGCCAAACCAGTGACCAACCTACAACAACACATTTTTAACACCCACAATACCACATGAAAATCTCCACATCCATTCCAAATTTAGGTTCAAGTTCTAGAGTCACAACATGCTCAAAACAATTACTTTTCATGTTTAAAATTCAATGTGCAGGAAATTATTACAAAGAACAAGACTAATTTATGAAGCTTAACTTAAACCATGAATTAGTGAGTAGAATAAAGTCTAGGCACTATGGGTGGAAGGACCCATGAGTTCAACACCACATACCTTGAGTTGTTATGATGGTCTTGAGAGTCTCTTCAATGGAAGCTTGGAACTTGGAGCAAGAGTCTCTTCAATCTTGAGAAAGGTTTTGGATTAGGGTTCTTGAGAGAACTTGAGAGAAAATGTGTCTAAGTATGGGAGAGGTGTTTTGGGAAATGTTTTAGAGATGGGAATTGAACTAATGGTATATAGGAAATAACATATGCCCATTGGAAAAATGGTCCAACACTTAGAAAAAAAAAATGAGGCGGGTGAACAGTAAAAACGCTCACTGGAAATTGCCTTTCCTGCCGGACAGATTTTACGAAAATGGGCATAACTTCTTCGTCCGAACTCCGAATGAGGTGAAACGAAGTGCGTTAGGTAGCTAACTCAAAGGGCTTTCCACGGATATGTTATTGGCCACCCAATAATTTGTGTGCTAGGAGATATGACCCTCCAAAGTAGACCCTCGAAAAAGGCTTCACTTGGAAATTTCGGATTTTGATACGGTTGCTCTAAAATTTGGGTTAGACCCATTTCCCACTCAATTTGACCCCCTAAATAAGAATATGAAGTCGGATTTTCGAAAAACGAAACAGATTTGTTTTATATATAGCTAAACAAGTTTCCGGTAACTTCCGAAGCATATTTTTAAGAAGTTTTTGGGTCATTTCAATATCTCCTTCTTGGGAACATTCGTCCCCGAATGTGGAAGAGACGTACAAGGCAAGACTTTGTAAGAACATATCAGCCCCAACATGAATGCAAAAATTTTATTTAAACATTACTTCAAGATTTCAAAACTTAGTGTAAAATATCCATAACTCATCAATTTAGACGTATATGCACATTAATGATTCAGGGGCTGAAATGTAAGACTTAATGCAGTACAAAGGACTTGATTTAATACCTTAGGCTTGAGTGGAGTTGAATAGATAAGGATAGGGTCTTTGCATGTCCGCTTCGGCCTCCCAAGTAGCACTCTTCACTTGTTGATTTCTCCAAAGCACCTTAACGGACGCCACTTCTTTGTTCCTCAACCTTTTAACTTGTCTATCTAAGATTTGAACCGGGACTTCTTCATACGTCAAATTATCTTCTACAACACCCACAACCTCAAGAGGTACAATAGCGTTAGGATCACCAACACATTTCATCAACATCGATACATGGAATACCGGATGAACTAATTCCATCTCCTTGGGCAACCCCAACTCATAGACTACTTTACCAACCCTTCTTATTATCTCATAAGGACCGACATACCTTGGACTTAATTTCCCCTTCTTACCAAAACAAACCACACCTTTCATTGGAGAAACTTTCAAATAAACCCAATCACCCACTTTGAATTCAAGATCCCGTCTCCTCACATCGGCATAAGACTTTTGACGACTTTGGGCTGTTTTCAACCTCTCCCTAATAATCCTTACCTTCTCAAGAGCATCCATGACCAGATCCGGATCCAACAAGGCCACCTCTCCAACTTCAAACCACCCAACCGGTGACCTACACCGTTTACCATAAAGTGCCTCAAAAGGAGCCATACCGATACTAGAATGATAACTATTGTTGTATGCAAATTCAATCAAAGGAAGATGATCATCCCAACTACCTTTCAACTCCAATACACAAGCTCTAAGCATATCCTCCAAGGTTTGAATTGTTCTTTCGGCTTGGCCATCCGTTTGAGGGTGGAAGGCCGTGCTAAGCTTTACCTTTGTACCAAGACCCCTTTGGAATGACTTCCAAAAGTGAGAAGTGAATTGGGCACCACGATCCGAGATGATAGACAAAGGAATCCCATGCAACCTTACCAATTCATGAATGTACAACTTGGCATACTCTTCAGCCCCGTAAGTAGTTTTAAACGGTAGGAAATGAGCCGACTTTGTCATCCGATCAATCACCACCCAAACCGAATCAAAGCCTCTTCTAGCCTTGGGTAAGCCCACTACAAAATCCATGTTGATTTCTTCCCACTTCCAAGTAGGTATCTCAATGTCTTGAGTTAGGCCACCCGGCCTTTGATGTTCGGCCTTGACTTGTGACAACTATGGCAACCCGAAACAAATTTTGCAATGTCCTTCTTCATACCGCCCCACCAATACACATCCCTCAAGTCTCTATACATCTTTGTTGACCCCGGATGAATAGAATAAAAAGAATTATGATCCTTATTAAGGATTCTTTCCCTCACACCATCCACACAAGGAACACATAATCTACCTTGGTACCTAAGGGCACCATCTCCCCCTTGGGAGAAAACCTCCACCTTACCACTACTCACCGAAGCCTTTAATTCTACCAAAGAAGGATCAAGATCTTGCTTGATTATCACCTCATCAACCAAGGAAGACCTTGAACCATCAACAACAACTACTCCTCCACTATCCACCCCTTCTAACCTAACTCCCAATTTGGCCAACCGATGGACCTCCTTAGCCAACTCTTTACTACCTTCCTCCACATGAGCCAAGCTACCCATGGACACTCTACTCAATGCATCCGCCCCCACATTAGCTTTCCCCGGATGATAGTGAACACTCATATCATGCACCCCATACAAATAAGATCTTTTTGCGTGAACACATATTGGAGATTCTTATGGTCGGCGAAGATAGCAACATGCACCCCATACAAATAATGACGCCAAATCTTTAAAGCAAAAACCATGGCGGCCAATTCAAGATCATGTGTTGGGTAATTTTTTTTCATGAACCTTAAGTTGCCTAGAAGCATAGGCTATAACCTTACCACTTTGCATCAACACACAACCCAAACCAATACGGGAAGCGTCACAATAAACAACAAAACCTTCTAACCCATCCGGAAGTGACAAAATAGGAGCGGACACAAGCCTTTCTTTCAAAGTTTGGAAGCTTTCCTCACACTCATCCGACCACACAAATTTAGTCTTCTTTTGAGTCAACTTAGTCATAGGAGAAGCAAGAGAAGAAAACCCTTCCACAAATCTCCTATAATAACCCGCTAAACCCAAGAAACTCCTTATATCTGACGGGGTCAAAGGTCTAGGCCAATTCCTAATAACATCGGTCTTCTTAGGATCCACCTTAATACCATCCCCCGACACCACATGGCCTAGGAAAACAACTTCCTTCAACCAAAACTCATACTTTTCATATTTAGCGTACAACTTCTCTTCCCTCAATCTTTGGAGTACAACCCTCAAGTGACCCTTGTGCTCTTCCTCACCCCGAGAATAGATCAAGATGTCATCTATAAACACCACCACAAAAGAATCAAGGTAGGGTTTGAAAACCCTATTAATCAAATCCATAAATAGAGCTAGAGCATTAGTCAACCCGAAAGACATCACCACAAACTCATAGTGCCCATACCTAGTACGAAAGGCCGTCTTGAAAATATCACACTCCCTCACCTTCACTTGATGATACCCTGACCGAAGATCAATCTTAGAGAAGTGACTAGCCCCATGCAATTGGTCAAATAAATCGTCAATCCTTGGAAGAGGATACCTATTCTTGACGGTGATCCTATTAAGTTGTCGATAATCAATACACATTCTAAGAGACCCATCTTTCTTCTTCACAAACAAAACCGGAGCACCCCAGGGAGAGTGACTAGGTCTAATAAACCCCTTCTCTAACAAATCTTTTAATTGCTCTTTCAACTCCGCCGGGGTCATACGGTAAGGGGGGATAGAAATAGGTTGAGTATCGAGAAGGAGGTCTATACCAAGATCTATCTCCCTTTCAGGAGGGACACCGGGAAGGTCTTCTGGGAAGACATCTAGAAACTCATTAACAACCGGAATAGACTCAATATGAGGGACTTTAGACTCCACATCATTGACTCTCACAATATGGTACAAGCACCCTTTGGAAATCAACCTATGGGCTTTAATGCAAGAAATGAATTTCCCCTTCACCACAACATCCCGTCTCTCCCACTCAAGGACGGGTTCATTAGGAAATCAGAACTTGACTTTACGAGTCCTACAATCAATAGAAGCATAATATGCATGCAACCAATCCATCCCAATAATAACATCAAAATCCACCATGTTCAACTCAACAAGATCGCAAGGCAACAACTTATTCAATATGCAAACCGGACAATTTCTATACACTTTTCTAGCAACAATAGAGACACCAATGGGAGTAGATACTTCATATAACTCATGCAACAATTCCGACTCGACATGAAATTTTCTAGCAACTAAGAGGGTAACAAAGGAAAAGGTGGCACCCGGATCAATCAAAGTATAAAGATCAAGATCAAAGATTTGCAACATACCAGTCACCACATCCGGGGTCTCATTAACACCTTGTCAACCATGCAAAGCATAAAATCGATTGTCCCTTGGGGCACCACTTTGAGAAGCACCTCTACCCAAAGGAGTAGTGTTAGCACTTCGGACCTTGTTGCGGATCTTGGGACACTCAAACCTCTTATGACCCACTTCTCCACATTCAAAGCAAGCACCCGAACCCTTCATGCAAGGACCACCATGCTTCCTCCCACACTTAGGGCATACATCCATAAAACCCACTTCACCTCCCCCTTGAGGTCTAGGAACATTGATAGCAAATCCCCGGTTGACATGAGGGTTTCCCCGGCCTTGATGAAATCTAGCACCCTTAGGGAACCTATTCTCCAATCGGGCCCTCTTGGCCTCGTGCCCCCTTTTCTTCCTCAATTTCTCCTCCTCCATTTGCTCGGCATAAGTCATCAACCAAGACAAATCCATATCTCCAATGAGCATAGCGGACCGACACTCCTCACTAACCAAGTCGGATACACCCATCACAAATTTGTTCATCCTCGACCTAGAGTCGGCCACCAAGTGAGGTGCATACTTGGAGAGTTGGACAAATTTGAGGGCATACTCCCTCACACTCATAGCTCCTTGCTTCAAGTTCATGAACTCCACCAACTTTGCCTCCCTAAGCTCAAGAGGGAAGAACCTATTAAGGAAAGCATGTTTAAACTCCTCCCACAACACCACATAGCCATTACCTTTCTCACCCTTCCATTGATCAAACCAAATTTCAGCAACCCCCTTGAGTTGGTAGGCCACCAATTCCGCCTTCTCGCAAGCACCAACATCCATAATGGTCAAGATTTTGCATACCTCATCGATGAACTCTTGCGGGTCCTCATCCACCTTTGAACCATGGAAGACCAGAGGGTTCATCCTCGTGAAATCTCTCACCCTTTCCCCCGGGGTGGTAGTTCGAGGAGCTTGGGCTCCTTGTTGCACTTGGTTAGCTACCACTTGTGCAAGCATGGTGAGTGCATCACAGAGCTCACCATTGGTGGGTGGCTCTTCCGGTGATCGGGCCCGTCTTCCCCTCATGTTTGGCATGATGATCTAGCAATCCAAAGAACAAGCGTTAGGGAGGAATCACCTTATCGCACTCTAAGCACGACATAGAACATGAAGAAGGGAAACCTTTCCTAAAACATTTTGTAGCCTCCCATTCATAGTCGTGGCGCGCTTCACAACCATGATTAGGACTCTACTCAATGCGGAGTGTTGGACTCCGAGGATTTAACAACCTAGTGCTCTGATACCAAACTTGTCACGACCCAAGCCTAGGGCCTAGACGTGACATGGCGAATGAGGAACCCCAAACAAGCCTCTCAAACTTGTCATCACACTTAATGGGTCGCGGAAGTACATTCAACATTAATTAACGGGAAATAGGGACTAAGGGCAAACCATTTCAAAATGACATCATAGAACAAGAGTCAAGCTCATTTACAAAATACTTGTCCAACGCACACCTCTACATACATAGATAGGACGGGGCCATGACATACTACCGGCTCCCCTCATAGTCAAAATACAATTGCAAGCTAAAGTCTCAAAACATAGGAGTAGGAAACATAACATAGCCCTCAAATCATTGAGGATTCACCAACAACTCGGATAAGCACCGTACTAGCCACGTGAATGGAGAGAAGGATCAAGAGTAGCTCCGGTCCCTACATGGTGACATCATGTAGGCAAAATATGCGTTAGTACTTGGAATGTACTAAGTATGCGGGGTGCAACACAACAATAGACAAGGACACAATCGAAATACAAGAAATAGTTTCATAGGCATTATGAATAACAATATGAGGATGCATGATCAAAGTGAAGTCAAAACATGTTTAAGTAAAACTATACTAATAGTAGATATCATATGTGTATGCATGATCCAACCAATCTATAACCCCAACATAGGATGGGGAATGCCGTTCACACCCGGACACCCTGGTGGCAAGGTATAAACCCCTCACATGGTTGATGTTGGTCACACCCCAAGCATCCTAGGTGGTGAGATATAAACCTCTCACATGGTTGATGTTGGTCACACCCCAAGCATCCTAGGTGGTGAGATATAAACCTCTCACATGGTTGATGTTGGTAACACCCCAAGTATCCTAGGTGGTGAGATATAAACCTCTCACATGGTTGTCCGGTTCTTTTTCCCCGGACCGGGCATGGTCATGCAACACTTTATATAGGAAATTCCCATTAGGCTCTAATGCAATCTCACGTATGGAATGAACATATACACAAGCTTAGTTTGTCATCAACACATCTCTGGATTTCCATACATCTCATAACTCAAGTTTTAAAGCATCGATTCATCAATTCTCCATAGTTCGACATTTTGTCAAACACCTTGAAGGCATGTAATGGAATCAAAGAGCATGGAAAATAGGGTAGTAATTATGCAGTCAAACCAGTGAACAACCTACAACAACACCTTTTTAACACCCACAATACCACATGAAAATCTCCACATCCATTCCAAATTTAGGTTCAAGTTCTAGAGTCACAACATGCTCAAAAAATCACTTTTCATGTTTAAAATTCAATGTGCAAGAAATTATTACAAAGAACAAGACTAATTTATGAATCTTAACTTAAACCATGAATTAGTGAGTAGAATAGAGTCTAGGCACTATAGGTGGAAGGACCCATGAGTTCAACACCACATACCTTGAGTTTTTATGAAGGTCTTGAGAGTGTCTTCAATGGACGCTTGGAACTTGGAGCAAGAGTCTCTTCAATCTTGAGGAAGGATTTGGATTAGGGTTCTTGAGAGAACTTGAGAGAAAATGTGTCTAAGTATGGGAGAGGTGTTTTGGGAAATGTTTTAGAGATGGGAATCGAACTAATGGTATATAGGAAATAACATATGCCCATTGGAAAAATGGTCCAACACTTAGAAAAAAAAAATGAGGCGGGTGAACAGTAAAAACGCTCACTGGAAATTGTCTTTCCTGCCGGTCAGATTTTACGAAAATGGGCATAACTTCTTTGTCCGAACTCCGAATGAGGTGAAACGAAGTGCGTTAGGTAGCTAACTCAAAGGGATTTCCATGGATATGTTATTGGCCACCCAATAATTTGTGTTCTAGGAGATATGACCCTCCAAAGTAGACCCTCGAAAAAGGCTTCACTTGGAAATTTCGGATTTTGATACGGTTGCTCTAAAATTTGGGTTAGACCCATTTCCCACTCAATTTGATCCCCTAAACAAGATTATGAAGTCGGATTTTCGAAAAACGAAACAGATTTTTTTATATATAGCTAAACAAGTTTCCGGTAACTTACGAAACACATTTTTAAGAACTTTTTGGGTCATTTCACATTCTCTCACATTCTCTACAACATTTTTTGATTCTCCCAATCCACACCCAATTCTTTTAAGCACAACATATTGGATACCCCATTTTTTTGGCTGACTTCACACTTCTATTGTGATTAGATGGGTAATATTATGAGAGAATGCCCATAGAACACGTTGGGCTAAGGGGCAATAGAGCCCGATCTTCTTTAGCCTCTCCGGAAGATAGAAATGCCTAGAGAGGAACTATTTTAGGAAGAGTGAGAGGGATAAACCATTTGTTTGCTATAACTAATAACCAAGATTATGAGAACTCGCCGGATGTTGTCACTGGTATGCTTAAATTCTTTAATTTTGATTTGAATGCCTCACTTGAATCAAGTGTGAGTTTGTCTTTTGTGACTTCCTATGTAGCCATGAGTTTCGACATCACCCTTAACAACTTGTTGTGCTCTTCACTATTCCACAATTGTTGATGAGTCTATTCTAGAAGAAAGAGTCTATCGTGATTGTTGATGAGTTCGAGATTTAGACTAATTTAGGGCTTTATTTTAATAGATTTAGTGTCCTCAAATGCATATTTTGAACCATAAATCCTTGAATTTCAGGTATATGTATTGAGGAACAAAGCATGGATACTATTAAGCAAAAAGGAAGAAGGCAGCTAAAAGAACGAAGAAAAGAAGGTCTGAGGATCATCTATACCATTGGGCTAGTTGCTGAATGGCCTTGGTCTCGCCTAATGTTCTGGTGTGCCAAACCCTGAAGGAGAAAATCATGTCGGCGATAGAAAAGAGCAGTCAGTGAGTCAACGAACGGTTCCGCGATGCAGTACTATATCACCCAAAGTTACAGAACTTGAAGATGTTGAAGGCCAAAGCAAAAAGGCAATGGAATTGACCAAAGGGTAGATCACCGAGTGGATCGGCGATCCCGACTTATTGCGCCGAATGGTCCTTCACGGCACATTGTTTGGCAACTATAAATAAAGGTTTGAATTTTTAATCTAGTATCAGATTTTTATGTTGTTTCATTTTTAGAATAATAATTGTTCGGTTTTCAAGTTTGAGAGCTTAGAATTGAGTTTAGAGACAATATTTCCTTAGCTTTGAAGATTTCTATTTCTGAGAAATTGGAATTGGGTGTTGAAGATTCTTCATCTTAGACCTTTGTAAAGACAATATTAATCTTACCCAGTTGATGGAAACACAATTTAGTAATAATTTCTATTTTTTATGATGTCTAGCTAAAACTCCAATTCTTGGTGTGTGATTATGGGTAGATTTAGCTGCTGCGTATTGTTAATTGATAGTGTAAATGTTGTTTAAAAGTGACTTCATCCAGTAATTTTGGCTTAATCTAGAGGGTTGTAGTTGCCAATGCAACTCTATCTTCCTGTTTTGGGCTTTCTTGAAAGAGGTTTTAAAACCATAATTACTTATTTGATGGTCTATGAGTATTGGGGTTGTCATGGGTTCAGCTCGATAGAGTGAATCCTAAACCTTGTTCCACACATTCAACTCGAGAGAGTGAATGGACTAAAGCGTAGGCCGTCCTTATTTACTGCTTATTGGTGTTCAAGAGAAACCAATTTTATTCGGAGTAAATTGTTCGGGAGAAAGTTTATCCCCACTAAAGTCTAGCTTATTAACTGATTTACAACTATTCATTAATAATTGAAATCACAGAATTGTCTACCTTAGCCCATAATCCAATCACATTAGAAGAACCCATCTCTATTCTTGCTATTTTCATGTTATTTGTTGTTGTAGTTGATAGTTGCAACCAAATGCCACTGATATTTGACACGTGTGTCACCCCAAACTTGAACTATGCTTTTATTCGTAAATGTTTTTAGCTATGATTGACTTTAGCATATTCATGCTTTTCAATTGATTCTCGAGTACATACCACTCCCTGTGGGATTCGACCCCAACTGACTTAGTTAAGTTATATTACTCACTAATGATCGTTGGCACTTAGTATTGGATGAAGTGTCCTGATACGTGAAATCAAAATGGAGCCGCTGCCCGGGACTGGTGTTATTTGAGAATTTTTAGTTAAGTTGAATTTTGTTCTTGTTAGACATAGTTGTACTTACTTAATTTTAGTTTTGTGTTGCTTGATTGTGTGTTGAAATAGGAAATATGAGTGTGAATAGCATCAATGGCAGCAAAGTAGACCGTCAAGATGACATTGGAAACCTCAACAATGTCAATGAGCCTAATGCTAATGACCCATATCTTAAGGGTGGTATTGGAGCCATTCACTTGCCTCGGGCCAAAGGGAATGTGATGTTCCACATCACCAGTACTATGCTGCAACTCTTGCAATTGAAGGGGCTGTTCAGTAGTTTGGCTCATGAGGTTCCCCATTAGCATATTAGAAACATCGTGGATATATGTAGACCGTTCTCCTTCAAGAACATTTGCCAGGAGTTGGTTCGGTTGAGGTTTTTCCTTTACTCTTTGATGGGCAAGGAGTGTAAGTGGTTGGCTGAATTACCACATGAATCAATCACTTCATGGGAGGTGTTGGTCACCGTATTTAATGTGCGATTTTTCCCTTCTTCGAAGATGATGACTCTTCAGGACAACATTAAGAGCTTCAAGAGTCAAGAGGGCGAGCTAATTCACAAAACTCGGCTGCGATTCAAAAAGTTGGTGCTTCAATGCCCAACTCATGGCTTGCCTGATAACGTGTCGCTGCGGTATTTTTACCGGAGTCTTGACTTAGTAATTAAGGGTGTTGCTGACCAACTTTCTCCGGGAGGTTTGATGCAACCACCTTATGAGATAGCAACTCAGCTCTTGGATGGCATTACTACCTGATTGAATAACATTATCAAAGACACTTCATCTGATACTAAGCGTCAACGATCGTTAAGTAGTATTATAAACCCAACTAAGTAAGTTGAGGTCGAGTCCCAAGGGAGTGGTTTGAAATTGAGAATCAATAGGTAAGTAAGAATGTTCTTAAGTCAAGCATAGCTAAAAAATATTTACGAATAAAAACTTGGTTCAAATTAGGGGTGACACAAGTGTCAAATATCAAGGGGGTTTCTTTGTATTATCAAGCACAACAACAAATAACACGAACATAGAAAATATAGCGACAAGTTCTTAGGGTGTGATTGGATTTTGGGCTAAGGTAGACAATCGGGTAATTGCAATTAATAGTTAATAGTTGTAAATCAGTGAATAAGCTAGGCTTTAGTGGGGATAAACTTTCTCTAGAACAATTTACCCCGAATTAAATTGGTTTCTCTCGAGCACCAATAAGCAGCAATTAAGCACAACCTTCACTTTAGTCCATTCTCTCTCTAGATTTGAATGTGTGGAAAAGGATTGAGGATTCACTCTCTCGAGCTGAACCCATGACAAACCAATATGCACAGACCATCGAATCAAAAATCTTGGCTTTAAAACCTCTCTTGCTCAAGCCAAAAACACAAAGGTAGAGTTGCATTTGCAACTACAACACTTTAGATTAAGCCACAATTACCAAATGAAATCACTTTTAAACAACATTTACACTATCAATTAACAATACCCAGCAGCTAAATAAACCCAACATCACATAATCACACCCCAAGAATTGGGGTTTTAGCTATATATCATAAAAAGGTAGAGATCGTTATCAATAGAAATGCATGAATATGCTCAAGTCAATCATAGCTAAAAACATTTACGAATAAAAGCATGGTTCCAGTTTGGGGTGACACAGGTGTCAAATATCTGGGGGGTTTGTTTTAACTATCAACTACTACAACAAATAATAGGAAAATAGCAAGTATAAAGAAGGGTTCTTGGAATGTGATTGGATTATGGGCTAAGGTAGAGAATTGTGTGATTCCAACTAATAATGAATAGTTGTAAGCAGTGAATAAGCTAGACGTTAGTAGGGATAAGCTTTCTCTCGAACAATATACCCCAAATCAAATTGGTTTCTCTCGAACACCAATAAGAAACAATCAAGGACAACCTACGCTTTAGTCCATTCACCATCTCGAGATGAATGTGTGGAAAAGTGTTTAGGATTCACTCTCTCTCGCTGAACCCATGACAACCCAATACCCACAAACCATCAAATCTGTAATCTTGGTTTTAAAACCTCTCTCTCGAACAAGCCAACAACACGAAGGTAGAGTAGCATTTGCAACTACAACCCTTTAGATTAAGCCACAATTACTGAATAAAATCACTTTTAAACAACATTTACATTATAAATTAACAATACCCAGCACCTAAATCAACCCATAATCACACCCCAAGAATTGGGGTTTTAGCTAGACATCATGAAAAAATAGAAATTGTTACCAAATTGCATTTCCATCAACTAGGTAAGATTAATATTATCTTTACATTAGGTCTAAGATGAAAAATCTTCAACACCCACTTCAAATTTCTCAGAAATGTAAATCTTCAAATATTCAAAGCTAAGGAAATATTGTCTCTAAATGCAGTTCTAAGCTCTCAAACTTGAAAACTGAACAATTATGATTCTAAAAATAAAACTACAAAAAAATCTAATACTAAACTAAAAATTCAAACATGTATTTATAGTACCCCAAAAATGTGTTGCGAATGACCATTCGCCGTAATAAGTAGGGATCACTGATCCACTCGGCGATCCCCCTTTTGGTCAATTCCATCGCCTTTTTGCTTTGGCCTTCAGTATCTTCAAGTTCTGCAACTTTGGAAGATATATTACTGCATCACGGGATCGTTCGACGACTCGCCAACTGCTCCTTTCTATCGCCGACTTGATTTTCTCTTGCAGGGTTTGGCATACTAGAACATTCTGTGAGACCAAGGCTATTCGGCGACTCGCTCAATGGTTTAGGCAATCCTCAGGCCTTTTTCTCTTCGTTCTTTCAACTGCGTTGTTCTTTTTGCTCAATAGCGTTCATGCTTTGTTCCTCAATCCAAATACCTGAAATTCAAGGATTTACATAAGTTATTGGTACAAAATATACATTTGATTAAAATAAAGCCCTAACTGAGTCTAAATCGTGGACTCATTAACACCCCAACTTAAAATTTTCCTTGTCCTCTAGTAAAACTCAAGTTCAAAAGTTCAAAAATGATGTCTCAAATAGTGCTACACAAGACTCAATCATAAATGCACACAAAAAGACTTAACTATCTCATGCAAGGATCAATTATGTACTCAAAGATTCAAGTTCTGACTCACCATTATCAAAGACTCTCAAGTTCACAATAGTTGCTTCAAATGCAAGTTCAAGCTCAACAAAGGTACTCAAATGCCCTCACACAAATAACGATTCATTATTCACAGACAATGGTTCACAATTTAAAGATCCAGAATCAAATGCAACGCTCACACTCACACAGATGAACACAATTCATGACTTCACACGTAGGTTTGCCCATATTTTCCAATCAACTCTTGTTTCAGCTCACTCAACATAAAAAAGGTATATAAAGGTTCGTAACGGGGATGAGTGCAAAGGCATGGTAATTTAGGATCAATGGTTGTAATCCTCATGATATGTGGTGTGTACAACACTTTCTTTCCTTTTTTATCATTTTTATTCGTGCTCACAAGTCACCCCATTATTCACCTCTATGGACGGTTGGAAACCCCATTTTCTTTGCACTTTCACAACTTTATTCCACAACTTTTTCATTCTTTTTCTTTTCCATTTGTTCATTCTTTTTCTGTTTTTTTATATGGAGAGGTTCCATTTTTCTCAAAACCATGGGTCAAAGGGGACTCTCTTGCACTATTTGATTTACCTTCTCTTTTCACCACACCCCCAACTTAGGCTTTTGTCTGAAGTTGGCTAGTCATACAAACCACAAATCATAAGGATTATAGGTAATGGATCAAGAAAGGTCACACATTCATCAAGTTTCTTCCACGAAAAGGTCATGGTTCAAAAGTTGTTCAAGCGGGGTTCACACACTCACAAGGTATGCCACAAAAAGAAGTATAATGTCAAAAAGTTTCACACTCTTCAAAGTTGCCTAAAATCATATCAAGAGATTGCATCACTTAGTCAACTCGACCAACGGGGTAAATTCTAGGTATCATCACACATGTTCACGGTAAGCTCATCACATAAGGCATTGTTACCAATGTCAAACAAGAATTCACACTTTTGTTAGTACGTAATGTTCATCACAAGAGGCTCAATTTGATACTTGGCTAGTTACAACGAGATGCAAAAAGTTCACATATTGTCTATGCAACTTCATTTGGCCTCATGGTAACCACACATTCATTTTTTTTATTATGAGCATTATTCAAGTCATCGGTATTCATCAATACTAATACTCAAATTTGCAAGAGAACAACCACATTCTAACACAAACGAGAGGTGGCATTTTTTTCTAAAAGGGTCCAAAACTCATTTACAATTCAAAACAAGGAGCCACAAGCTCAATCATCCACAAAAACAATGTAACACACAATTAAAGCTCAAAACCCAATATATAAACAAAACCAAATCACAAAAGGTCACAAAAGGTGGACCTCACCCCACCACAAATAAAATCATTTGTTTTATAATGCAATCAAAATACTATCCAACAAAGTCAAAATAAAAGCAAGAAAGAGAGTGAGGTAAAGAAGGGATCATGTCTACTCAGTCACTCCATCTATCAGGGCATTAGTGCCTGGTGCATCAATCTGGATTTGGGCATCAGCGCCCGGAGTCACCTCAAAAGTAATAGTAGCTGCACTAGGGTCAGGCAAGGGTGTATCCAGCAAAGAGGTGTGCATAACTTCATCGATCATGGCCTCTCCAGTCTCTATAAGGCCCTCATATGGAATCTCCTCAGTAACCCCAAATATCTCGTCATTTGTCTCCGACTGACACTCGGGATCAGCTACCTCCTCAACTCTAACCTTATATCTAGTGGTAGCTGGAGGCATATCTGGTACATCTGGGATATTCACCATCCCAAACATCATAGACATGTCGGGGGACTTAAGCTAATCCACATCAATCCTCAACGGTTACACACCGCTATCGTAGACCAAGGGTATCAATGGTAGAGCTCAATGGAATGACAACATTACCCAGGACAGTCTGAATCATGCCTGGAATGGACGCCCCGAGTCTGGCAGCACGACGATTTGTAGAATGGGCAAGCTGCCCCATCCGGAGTAATGCAACCTAGGTGAGCGGGATTCGGAAGAAAACAACAGCAAGTTTATGGGGTAGTGCAGCAGTAGAACAACCTGGAGTGTTAGAATGAGCAGTAGTAGAAGTCCCTGAAGGCCCAGAGGCGAGATTAGGCAATGATGCCTCTACAGGTAGTGAGTCTGTGTCTATAATAGGAGAAGAATCCACCAGGGCTGCCTTCTTGTTCTTTTCCGCCTTATCTTTCAAATACTTTGCCTCGATCCCCCGGATATCGGTAGAGGATGTGGGAATCACTTCCACACCTTTCTTCTCATTTCTAGGAACATGATCCTGTCTCCAAAGCTCGATGATTTACACTAGAAAGAGAAAGGAAGTCTTGCGCTGCTTGGCCTTCACGACCAACTCCTTCCCAACAAGCATCCCAAATTAATATGCTCTCGTGCAATGATCGCGCCAAGACAAGCCGTCTTTGAGTGGGAAATGACAAAATCATTATGGGATGGCATCACAGTATTGCTGATAAAGCCAAACCAGTACCAAGCAACTGCATGTAGGCCCATATTTTCTATCGTGGAGTGCAATCACATATGAGAGGGCCGAGCTAGCTTTTTATTCCCTCCAAAGACTTAGACTTCATCCTGTACTTGTGAGCGTCACTAAAGTTGTTCGTGCAATCCAAAACCTCATTTATTGTAGTGCTGTCACACAACATTTTCTTGCTTAAAAAAACTACACGATCAACCGGTTTGAATGTTGCTGCCTGGTTCTTACTTTGTGGTATCAATGTTTCATAAGCAGCGTAGAACTCATGGACCCAATTTGGGATATACAGGCCAAAAGGCTTTGTGAAGATCTGGAACTTATGAGACTTCAGACATCTCATAATCTCGGTGTACCTATCAATAACCCCATCTATGGACAGACGGTTCTCCTCAATGATTTCGTTCAACCTTTCAGTCTTTAATTTGTTCATAGACTTTGGAGGAGGACCATGTACATGTGGTGCTAGGACTATAAACTGTACTGGAGCTGGCGTAGGAGAAGTGGTGGCCTAAGGAGTCCTAATCCTAGACAAAACATTCATCATTTTTGACCACAGCTCTGCCCTCTTAGCTGCAACTAGCTCATCGTCTTCAGAAACTGTAGTGTGGTGCTCATCCTCACTTACAATGTAGTGAGGTGGGTGGCATAGATTCCGTCACTATCAGAATAGACCTCTGGTGACGCAGATGCCTTCTCTTTTCCTTTCCCTTTCCAACTAGTTGTGGGAAGTATTGTGGCTTTGCCCCTGGATACAGTTGCATCCTCATTGATTGTAATCCCTTTTTCTTTCTTTCGGGGTGGCATGTTCCTCGCAGCAATTTTCAGTCTAGCCATGTTTGAAAAACATCAAGAAGAGTTAGAAATAATTCAGTAAAAGCACCAAAGAAAACAGTTGTAGATAGACTCGCCGAACCGGTCGGCGAGTCACCGAACCACTTTGGTGAACTAGATTGGGCTCACATAAAGGATTGGCTCAAAATTCTCAGAAACATTTAGTAGTCGGCGATGGGAAGGCCTTTTGGTGATTCACCGACAACATTCAGCGATCAAGGATTAGCCCGATGAAAATTAAAGTGCAATTTATGGTACAACGGTGCAGACAAAGGGCGATCAAGACTACTTTCGGCGAGACGCCGAGTGCCTTCGGCGAATCGCCAAGTGCCTTCGGCGAGTCGCCAAGTGCCTTCAGTGATCTCAAGCTTCTCACCGAAAGTTACGGAATCAAACTTCAACTATAGCATGAAATTAAAGGCAAGATGGGGGACTTCGGCGAACTGTCGAGTGGTTTGGTGAGCTCGAACCAGCTTGTCAAACGACCCAACGTGCCTATTTTCAACCCAACTTCTCCAATACAACCCCGCAACCCCCAAAAACAAAATCAAAGCATGCACTTATTAAATTAAAGCAAGACGCATTACACCCATTAACCCGATATACTCAGACTTTTCCCGGTTTTGCCAAATTTTGCCATTTGATGACTTTTACCCTTAAGAATGATCTCAGCCACTCTATCATTAGGCAAATTATGTTATTTGGCATAAGCATGGGTTACTTAGACTTCACCCGACGAAACCCCATAATATGCAACCACAACCCACAAGATTTAACCAATTTTAATTCACAAAATTACAGGAATTCAACAATATAACCAATACAAGAAATGTTATCAAATTAAAACAGGCATTCAAACATACTAAAACTATCAGAGAGACCTAGCACATGACAACAAGATAAGATCATTGCAAATGAGTTCAAAATGCTAAAGGTAAACTAGGGGTTCCGAAAACCAACCTTTGATGCCAATTTATAAAGATTGAAATGTTAGGCGGCAAAGTAATCCACTCCGAACACACAATAACTGGCTAAAAGAAGGTAGAAATGCAAAATATAGGGAACTAAAGTGCGGGTGTGAGTTTGGGAAGATTAAAACGGAGGGAAAGTGAAAGAGTTTGAAAATTTAAACCTTTGGCCTTTTAAAAATTGTTTAGTTCTCAACCATTTGGCGACATTAGTCCTGATGGCTAACTCACTTGGCGACAGACCGAGTGAGCACTTACCTCGCCGAGTTTTACAGGACCTCCAGTTAATATGGGGGTCCAAATGGCAGACTAGATCACGATCGCCGACCTGGTCTGTGATTCGCGAAGTTGCTCCTAGGCTCACCGAGATTTACAGAATCCAATTTAAAATTGTGTTTAGTCCAACAATGGTCTACGTCAGGCTCAACGAGCTATTCGGTGATGTGCCAACTGGACCTTTAGCTCGCCAACCTGCACTTCTCAGACACTTTTCACACTTTGACCTGCACATTCAACAAACCCTTATTTCAAACTTAAAAAGAAAGAAAATAAAACCTAGGTTGCCTCCCAGGCAGTGCCTTAGTTAACATCGTGGCATGACGCAAGTTCACACTCAAACCTCCTTCTTTGGATTAGCCATAGTGTCGCTAGGCAAACCCCCTTGTTGTCTCTGTTTAAAATGAGATGAGATATGACCCATTTGGGTCTCCAACTGCTTGATCGATATTGAATGAGAGGTAACGGTTTGGCTAAGGGTCAACACTTCTTCTTTCATTTCTTTCAAAATCTTGTCCGACCCTTCAGCATTGTTGAGGATACGAGAAAGCATATCCTCAGATCGGCCACCTTCCGAATCCTTTGTCTTTTCGTGCTCTTGGGGAGGCACATACCTATCCTTCTCCCCATCCTTCCAATTGGGATTCTGGTCTCACCATTCTCAGTCATGATCCTTCCAATCTTCATCCCTATTCCAACGTTGGTTACCACCCTGCCTCGGCTAGTTTGAATGATAACCACCTCCTTGGTTTGCTAGGAAATTCACCTCTTCATTATACAATGCCTCAAACATGGACTCATCCAGAATAGCACAGCCAACACCCACGACATTGACAATTCGAGCACTAGCTCCCATGACATCTTCAGACAAAATGTCAAGTTGTGTCATAATCTTGGTCATGTTCTGGTCCCTTTCTTGGTCCTTCTCCATACGTACCTTGGTCAATTTGAACGTTAGAGAAGACACCTGGTCTTCACAGGTATACCTCGCCCTGTTTATGGTAGTGATAAGTCCACAGTTTGGACTCATTTAGGGCTTTATTTTAATAGATTTAGTGTACTCAAATGCATATTTTGTGTCAATAACTGGTGTTAATCCTTGAATTTCAGCAATTTGGATTGAGGAACAAAGCATGGACACTATTAAGCAAAAAGTAACAAGGCAGTTGATAGAACGAAGAAAAGAAGGTCCGAGGATCACCTAAACCATTGGGTGATTCACCGAATGGCCAATGTCTCGCCTAATTTTTCCAGTGCGCCAAGCCTTGAAAGAGAAAATCAAGTCGGTGATAAAGAAAGTAGTCGGTAATTTGCAGAATGGTTCCGCGATTTAGTGCATTATCACCAAAAGTTACAGACCATGAAAAAGCTGAGAGTCAAAGCAAAAAGGCGATAGATTTACCAGAGAAAGGATCGCAGAGTGGATCGGTGATCCCGACTTATTGCGTCGAATGGTCCTTCGCAACACAATTTTTGGCGACTATAAATACATTTTTAAATTATTAGTTTACTGTATAGCATTCAATAGTTTTAATTATTGTTCTGTTTTCAAGTTTAGAGCTTAAAACTGAGTTTTTGAAGACAATATTTTCCTTAGCTTCGAAGATCTGAAGATTTCTGCTTCTGATAAATTGGAAGTGGGTGTTGAAGATTCTTCATTTTATACCTTTGTAATATTAATCTTACCTGGTTGATGGAAGCACAATTTGGTAACAATTTCTACTTTTTTATGATATCTAACTGAAACCCCAATTCTTGGGATATGATTATGGGTTGATTTAGCTGCTAGGTATTTTTAATTGATAGTGTAAATGTTGTTTAAAAGTGATTTCATTCAGTAATTGTGGCTTAATCTAAAGGGTTGTATTTGCAAATGCAACTCTACATTCGTGTTTTTGGCCTGCTCGAGAGAGAAGTTTTAAAACCAAGATTATTGTTCGATAATATGTGGGTATTATGTTGTTAGGGGTTCAGCTTTAGAGAGTGAATCCTAAACTCTTTTACACACATTCAGCTCAAAAAAATTGAGTGGACTAAAGCAAAAGATGTGCTTAATTGCTGCTTATTAGTGTTCAAGAGAAACCAATTTGATAAGGTGTAAATTGTTCGAGAGAAATTCTATCCCCACTAAAGTCTAGCTTATTCACTGATTTACAGCTCTTCACTATTAATTGCAATTACCCGATTGTCTATCTTAGTCCATAATCCAATCACATCCCAAGAACCCGTCTCTATATTTTCTATTTTCGTGTTATTTTCTGTTTTAGTTGATAATACAAACAAACCCCCCCTGATATTTGACACTTGTTTCACCTTTAATTTAAACCATTATTTTATTCGTAAATGTTCTTTGCTATGATTGACTTGAGCACATTCTTACTTGCCTATTGATTCTCAATTACAAAGCACTCCATTTGGGACTGATTCACGTGGCAATTCAGCCAGCCACTTACACGCCACTCCCATTAAAGAGAACAGGAACAACCTCAACCGGACCAACTCTTGGGAAATATTCTTGAAGGAGAACGGTCCGCATAGACCAACGAATTTTCTAAGATGCTCATGGGAATTCTCATGAGCCAAACTACTGAACAACCCCTTCAATTGCAAGAGTTGCAACAGAGTACTTGTGATGTGGAACACCGCATTCCCTTCGACCGGAGTGAAGCGAATGGCACAAATTCCACCCATAAGATGGGGGTCATTACCATTAGACTCGTTCACATCATTGATGTTTCTGATGTCATCTTGATGACCTACTTGTCTGCCATTGCTGCCATTCACACTCATACTTCCTGTTTCACCACGAAAACAAGCAAAACAAAACAAAAATTAAGTAAGTATCACTATAACTAACAAGAGAAAAATTCAACTTCACTAAAAATTCTCAAATAACACCACTCCCGTCAGCGGCACCATTTTGATTGAATAATGTTATCAAAGACACTTTATTCAATACTAAGTGTCAATGATCGTTAAGTAATAATATAATCCAACTAAGTGAGTTCGTGCCGAATCACTTTGTGGGAGGAGTTGCTCACTGCATTTAAATTGCGATGTTTCCCTCCTTCGAAGATGATGACTCTTCGGGACATCATTCAGAGCTTTAAGCATATAGAGGGCGAGCCAATTCATGAAACTTCGTTGCGATTAAAAAAGTTTGTTCTTCAATGCCCAACTCATGGCTTGCCTTATAAAGAGTTGTTGCAGTATTTTTACCACAGTCTTGACTCGGTAAATAAGGTGTTGCTGACCAACTTTCCCTGGGAAGTTTGATGCATCAACCTTATGTGGTAATGGCACAACTCTTGGATGGCATGACTACCATAAACAAGGCGTGGTATACCCGTGAAGATCAGGTCTCCCCTCTCACGTTTAAATTGACCAAGGAACAGATGGAGAACTACCAAGTGAGGGACCAGAACATGGCCAAGATCATGACAGAACTTGACATTTTGTCTAAAAATGTCATGGGAGTTGGTGCTCGAAGTGTCAGTGATGTGGGTGTCGGGTGTGTTACTCCGGATGAGTCCAAGTTTGAGGCCTTGTATAATGAAAAGGTGAATTTCCTAGTCAACGAAGGTGGTTGGTATCATTAAAACTACCCGATGTATGGTGGTAACCAAGGTTGGAACCTAGATGAAGGTTAGAAAGATCAATATCGAGAATGGAGGGACCGTAATCCAAATTGGACGAATGGGGAGAAGGATAGGTATGTGCCTCCTCATGGGCGCCAAAAGCCAAAGGATTCGGAAGGTGTCCAATCTGAGGATATTCTTTCTCGTATCCTCAACAAAGTTGAGGGGTCGGACAACATTTTAAAGGAAATGAAAGAAGATATGTTGACCCTTAGCCAAACCGTTACCTCCCATTTAGTATTGATAAAGCAGTTGGAGACCCAAATGGGTCATATCTCGTGTCATTTGAACTCGTGACAGTAAGGGGGTTTGCCTAGTTATAATATGGCCAACCCCAAGAATGAGGTTTAAGTGTGGGCATGCATCGTGCGGCGACGTTAGCTAAGGCACTTCTTGGGAGGCAGCCCAAGTTTTATTTTCTTTCTTTTTAATTTTGGAATAATGGTGTGTTGAAGGTGCGGGTCAATGTGTGGAAAGTGGCTGAAAAGTGCAGGTTGGAGAGCTAAAGGCCCAGTCGGCGCATCGCTGAAGAGGTCGATGACCCTGACCTAGACCATCGTTAGCCTCAAGAAAATTTTAAATTGGAGTCTATAAATCTCGGCAAGCCTAGGAAATTACTGGCAAATCGCCGATTGGGTCGGCGATCGTGATCTAATCCGCCGTTTGGACCCCTACATTAACTGGAGATCCTATAAAAGTCAGCGAGGTATATGACCCCTAGGCGTGTCGCTGAGTGGGTCAGCGAGCATGACTAATGTCTTTGAATGGGCGAGAAGTGGACGGTATCTTAAAAGGCCAAAGGTTTAAACTTCCAACTCTTTCATTTTCCCTCACTTTTGAACTTCCCAAACACACACCCGCACATTAGTTTCTATATTTTTGCATTTTTAGAGTATTTTACTTGTTCAGTTGTGCTCGGAATGGGATTACTCTGCCGCCTAGCATTTCAGTCTTTATTATTCGTCATCAAAGGTTGGTTTTCCGAACCCCTAGTTTACTTTTTGCATTTTGTACTCTTATGGAAATGATCTTATCTTAGTGTTGTGTGATGGGCCTCTCTGATCTTTATTGTTGTTTGAATGGTTGTTTTTAATTCGACATCCTTGCCCGTATTATTTTTATTGTTGAAATCCCGTAATTTTGTGCGTTAAAATGAATGAAATCTTGTAGGGTTGTGCTTGCATGTTTTTTTGTCTAGTTGGGTGATGTCTAAGGAACCCATAGTTGTGCCAAATGATGTAATATGCCAAATGATAGAACGGGTGACATCATTCTTAATGGCAAACTTCGTCAAATGGCTAAATTTAGCAAAACTGAGAGAAGTCTGAGTATCCCAGGGTAATGGGTATTATAGGTCTTGCTTTAATTTAATAAGTGCATGCTTTGATTTTATTTTCGGGGCTTTCAGAGACAAATTTGAAAAGTTCGGTTGAAAGTAGGCACGTTGGGTCGTTTGGTGAGCTGGGTCAATCTCACTAAATCACTCGGTGGTTTGCCAAAGTTCCCCATCTCCCCTTTAATTTCATGTTATACTTGATGTTTAACTCTGTAAATTTCGGTGAGAAGCTTAAGGTCGCCAAAAGTCGTCTTGATCGCCCTTTCTCTGCACCCTTAGCCTAAAATGTATTGTATTTTACGGCGGGCTAATCCTTGCCCACCGAAGGATGCCGGCGATCCGCCTAAAGGCTTTCCCATCGCAGACAAGCAATTTTTTTTTGAGAATTTTGAGCTAATCCTTTCGATGAGCCCGAAATTACTTGCCAAAGTGATTCGGCGACTCGCCGACGTGTTAGACGTGTCTATCTGCAGCTGTTTTTGTGCTTTTCATTGAAATATTTCTAAATCTTCCCGATGTTTTAAAGACATGGCTAGACGAAAGGTTGCAGGTAAAAATATGCCACCTTGAAATAAGGCTTAAGGGATAACAATAAATCTTGATGCAACTGCATCCAGGGCCATGGCCACCACACTTCTCACAACTGGGGGGAAAGTAAAAGGCAAAGGGAAAGCACCAGCGTCACCAGAGTCCAGCTCTGACAGTGACGACATATATCCACCGACCTCACTACTTCTGAGAGTCAGGTTGAGCACAAGGAGCCTCAGTTTGTACCTTCTGATGATGATGAGTTAGTAGCAGCACAAAGGGCAGAGCTGCGTTCAAAGAAAATGAATGATCTGTCTAGCATCAGAACTCCTCATCCGACCACTAATTCTCCACCAATTCGAGCACAGGCAGTGGTGCTTGCACAATCGGTTCAGGGTCGTTCTCCCACGTTGTTGAACAGATCAAAGACTGATGGGCTGAGGACGATTATTGAGGAGAAGTGTCTATCCACTAATGGGGTGATTGATAGGCACCCGGAAATTATGAGTTGTCTAAAATTTCATAATTTCCAGATCTTCACCAACCCCTGTGGCTAATATATTCTAAATTGGGTTTCCAAGGTCTACGCTTCATATGGGGCCTTAATACCACAGAGGAAGAAGCAGGCAACAACATTCAAACCGATTGACTTTCTAGTTGTCCGGGGAAAGAAGGTCAAGTGTGACAGTGAAGCTATTAATGTTGTCCTGGATTTTCCCGATGACACTGATGACGAGTGTTTTCATCTGATTAGGACAAAGACTCTAGAGAACATGAAGAAATAGTTGGCCCCACTCATATCAGATGGTACTCCCAAGTGGCAGGAGATTCGAGCACCGATTGGAAATAAATATCTTAACATTGCTGCAAGGTTCTGGTTTGGCTTCATCATCAGCACTATCATGCCATCCCAAAACGAGTCGATCCTCCATCTAGCCAAGGCATCCTGTCTGGGTTGCATCATAGAGGAGACAAGGATAAATTTGGGGATCACTATAGCATAGGAGATGGTCATGAGGGCCAAGCAGCACCAGACCTTAATTTCCTTCCTGGTGTTGATCACCGAGCTATGCAGATGGGCTCGAGTCCCTAGAGATGCAAATAAGAATGTGGAAGTGATTCCCACATCCTTTACTGATATTCGGAGGATCGAATGATAATATTTGAAGGATGAGGATGAGAAGAAGAAGAAGGCAGCCCCTGTGGACTCTACGCCAGTTGTAGACACAGACTCACTACATGTAGAGGCACTTTGCCTACTCTGGCACCTTGGCCTTCAGGTACCTCTACTGCTGTTCCTTCTGACACTCCTAGTTCTTCTGCTGCTGCACTGCCTCCTAGACCCGCTGTTGCTGCTAATGCTCAGACCCAACTCACTCAGGCTTCATTACTTCTGATGGGATAGCTTGCCCATTTTGCGAATATTCGGGCTGCAAGACTCAAGGCCTCCATTCCAAGCATGATTCATACTACCCTGGCAGATGTTGTGACACCATTCAGCTCTACAATTGATGTGACCACATACTGTACGTGTGGACCATGGATGGCAATCCCCAATCAAGTCCTAAAGGTCTAGAACCATGGCTTGACCAACGGGCCATCGGTCTGACCACGGTCCGTGGTTGAGGGTCCGTAGGTTAGGACCCTCAAAATCACTTTCTAACCACGAACGACGGCCGTGCAGGATAGACTGTCGGCAAGTCCATAGTCCATTGTTAGTGGTCTCTCGGTCGTGATTGGCAGTAATGTTTAGGGGCAATTAGGTCTTTTCCAAATTATTTAACCCAATACTATGTCGTTTTACTCTTCACTAAGACCTTTATATATGTGATTCCAACCCCTAAATTAGTTCAATCACTTTATTCTCTTTAAATTCACCAAAAATAAGAACTCTCAAATATTTCTCTCTCTAGCCAGCTTGAAGAAGAAGGAGTCAACCTAGGGTTTCAAGTCAAGTCTCAATTCATCCATTGATGATAAGAAATTGGCTTCAAGGTATGATAGTTTTCATCCATGGATTCCTTCAATTCATGGAGTTCTCAAATTCTCCTATTTTCACTGTTAGAAATCCAAAATTGAGTTATGGTTTTCTTAATTTGCCATGGACTTCCTTCATTATTGATTTAAATGATTGAATTATGATCTCATATGAATAAATTCATGAAATACTATGATTTTATGATGATTTCCCTATGAAGCAATGTAATCCCCTTGTTTTCAAGTTATGATCCTACGGTGTGGAATTTTATTATGAAGGAAGAGTTTTATGAAATCAAGCATGTGTTGATAGAATTACATGAATTTATGCTGAAATCCATATCTAACCCATGTTTCTAAATGTTGATGATTGAAAGTGGGTTTTGTACCTTGAATGGTGGAATTATGTATGACTTTATGAAATCTATGCGAATGTTTTGAGGATGTTGTGATAGTAAATTATCAATGATGATGTTGTTGATGTGTTATTGAAAGGATTTATTCATATACACATTAAAGCATGATTTTGAAAGGTTTTCTCACATAATAAGGATTCTAAGGTTGAAAGGTCTTCTCACCTAATTGAATAAAAAATTAAGAGTTATTCTAATAAAGCCTAGTTTTGATTGGCAAGATGATGTGCCCTTCCATTGATAATGACTTAGCTTTGATTGGTTATTGAATGATACCTTTCCATGGATGAATTATTACCTAGCTTTGATTGGCAAGATGACGTGTCTTTCTATGGATAATAAGAAAAAGTAAGAAATGACTATTCTGTGGGATCTATGCTTAGAGCCGAGAGGATATTGAGATGGAAACTCTCCCATTAGTAGAGGTCGGGTATCTAGAAGCAATCTCTTTATCCCTTACCTATGTTCCCCTATAGGATGATTGTCTAGATAGATATTAGTTAGTGGATCCGCCTAAGCTTGAAGTTCATGGTCCTTACCTTTGCAAGTAGGACAACCCTTTTTAGTTTGGGAGACACAGGGGGATCATGTTATAGCTTACATTATCTCTAAGTTGGTTACGACTAATTCACACTATAATAATGAACTAAGGTTACTTCAAGAAGTATCTCATATGTGTTCAAAGACTTTAAAGATTTTAGCTTGCATTGACCATGTTTTATGACTTATCTTTTCTAACCCTTTTATATCATGTTTTAGCATAGTCAATTGCATGTCATGAAATGTCCTCTTCTATAATGATTTAAATGTTTATGCATAGCTATCATACTTGGTACAATGTTTTGTACTAAGGCATATTCTTTCCTACATTTTCCCAGATGTAGTATTCGATAGTCAGGTTTCTCAATTTTGTGCCGAGTGGTTCATTGCGAATTTCCCGAGCTTGGTGAGTCCTCATACTTCGAGGACGGAGTTTGATTGTTCTTAGCTTCTATCTTGTATTTTAGTTTTGGACATGATGTATGCGCTAGGCCAAATTTAATTCTATTGTGTTAAGTGGCTATTGAAACAAGTGTTTTAGACATCCGTTTTACTTTTATACAACTATTGGATTTGAAATGTTGTGTTTACTTCTTTTGTTCTATTTCTTATGTTATGAAGGATAAGGGTTATGTATGGGGCCTGTCAGGGTCCTATACACAACATGTTACATCTACGGGATACCCCTAGGTCATAACAAACTTGGTAATCAGAGCAATAGTTCTTGAATGGTCCTCGAATGTCTGATAAGCCACGTCGTGTAGAGTCTTGTTCATAAGTGTGAAACACATCACATTTATGAATATGAGGCTACAAGATAATTAGGAAACTCTATTTCTTTCATTACTCTAAGGTCGTATGATAGAATTTAACTGTATAAGGTCACTCTTTTAATATTTCTCTGATCCTCTACATGATATGGCTACTCGAAGAGGTTATGCTAGAAGGAATGTGAGGGTGAATGCAGAACAAGAAGCTCCTCAAGTTCTGGTCGATCCTTTGGCCAAACAAGTGACTAATGGGGAGTTTAGGGTTACTTTTAAAGTGTTGGCTCAAGTCGTGACTGCCCAAGACAATATGAAGGTTGCGATTCTCATAAAGTCAAATGTGGGTACGACGACATCTAGAGTGAGAGTCTTCACTTGGAGTGATCCTCCGGAGTTTCATGGTTCTAAAGTTAAGGAAGATCCTCAAGACTTCATTGATGAGGTGTACAAGGTGTTGATGATCATGGGAGTGACGCCGGTGGAAAAGGCGGAGTTGACAGCTTATCAACTTAAGGGTGTGGCTCAAATTTCTGAACAAATGGCCATTGATATTTGTGCTGATCATCCTAGTGCTTTTTGGAATCGGAAAAAGCATATTGTAACTCTTTCATATGAAGATAATTTCTTTGAGGAAAATATTCCTACCAAATCTCGTCCTTGCCAGATGAATACTTTGTCGAATTCTGCAAAAAGGAAATTGATAATTTATTACAAAAGGGTTGAATAAAACCTTCCAAGTCACCTTGGCCTTGTACTGCATTTTATGTTAATAACGCAGCAGAAGAAGAACGAGGTGTTCTCGGGTTAGTAATTAATTATAAACCTTTAAATATATTTTTAAAATGGATTAGGTATCCTATTCCAAACAAAAGGGATTTATTATCAAGACTATATGATGCTAATATCTTTTCAAAATTTGATTTAAAATTTGGATATTGCCAAATCCAAATATTTAAAGACCATTCTTATAGAACGACATTTAACGTTTCGTTTGGACAATACGAATGGAATGTAATGCCTTTTGGTTTAAAAAATGCTCCCTCGGAATTTCAAAAGATTATGAATGATATTTTTAATCCTTATTTGGATTTCATCATAGTTTATATTGATGATATTTTGGTATAGTCAAAGACTCTTGAAATGCATATTAAGCATCTAGACATTTTTAAGAAAATAGTTATTCAAAATGGTTTGGTCATAGCTAAACCTAAAATTAGTCTTTTTCTAACAGAAGTTAGATTTTTGGGTCATTTGATTTGTCAAGGAAAAATGACTCCTATTCAGCGATCTATTGAATTCACATCAAAATTCCCTGATATTATTACAGATAGGACACAATTGCAACGGTTTCTGGGAAGGTTAAATTACATTTCCCCCTTCTACAAAAAATTGTCTCGAGATTTAGATCTGTTATACAACAGGCTAAAAAAAGATAATAAGAAGCCTTGGACTAATAGTGTCACAGATCTTATAAAAACTGTTAAAGAAAGTGTTAAATCTGGTTATGGTGGAATATTAAAACAGATTAACCTGCATGATAAAAATGAATACCTTATTTGATTTCATTTGGGAAAATGGAGCGATGCTTACAAAAAATATGCAACGGTAGCTCATGAAATGTTAACTATCGTTAAATGTGTTTTAAAATTTCAGGATGATCTTTACAATCAGAAATTTGTGATAAAAACAGATGCTCAATTATTCAAATATATGGTTGATAAAGATTTTAAACATGACGCATGCAAATTAATATTTGCTAGGTGGCAGGCACAATTAGCCCCTTTTGATTTCGAAATTCATTATAAAAAGGGAAGTGGTAATTCCCTCCTAGACTTCTTATCTAGAAAATATGTTTCTTCTTAAAAAATGGGTTTTCTTGACTTCTTTACTGATATTAATTTGGTTACAATTTTGAAGACAGTTCCTCTTAATAGAGACTTACAGGAACGTATATTATGGAGAATTATAGACAGAATGGTGATGGATATCCTCGCTAATTACATGATTGAACAAGAGTTATATGAAAGATTTTATTGTTCTGAAGTTTATGACCGTTTAAATGATTAAAACTAAATGCTATGTTTGCAGGATGGATCCTCATTGGGTAACCAAGGCTAGAGGAAGTGGCAGTTATACTCGCGGAAAGGGAAGATCATCCTCCTCAAAAACATCAGGATTGTCATCCAGCTCTCCAATTATACAAAGGGGAGGAATGAGCTTGGTAAAACTAACAAACTCTTCAGAAGAAGCTACTTCTTCGATACATCTGGACGATATTCCAGAAAATAATCAATTATACGCCCAACTGAGAGCATATTTATCTAAAAATCAAGGTGATACTTTTGCATCGATGGCGAAAGAAGAGGTTGATGATATTAGATCATATGAAAGGGTAGTAAAGAAAGAAATGATATTTCTTGTTGAAAACTCTGAGATACAGAGAAAAGAAGAACCCTAGAAGATATTCCACCGATATTTACTTAACGGATTATACTTCCCAGAAGAATCATACAAAACCCGCTCGTATTACGAGACCATTTTAACGAATACATGCAATGTTGAATTTCAGCACTTCTTAGGTTATAACACCAGCGAGAACGTTTATAACTTCTCCAAAATGATCGTAAAACAGATTATATCAATTGAAGATTGGGGTATATCCTGGATAAAAGAAAGGCAGATTAGCCTCAATAAAATCCCTACCAATTTCACTTATTGGGATTATATTAACGCTTTCAGCAAAGTCCTTTATTATAACAATGAAAGGCATAAACATTCTTGGTTTATCAAGGTGTGTGCAAAGATATTTGTTGACCCAATTCCTAACTGGTTCTTGAACTGGTGGTCATACCACGGACCGACGGTAGAGATTTTACCTGATCCCTTTTTAAAGTTATACAAAAACTGGGTTAAGGTTTCACCAGACCTTAATGATTTATACCACTCACATCATGTTTGTTATATAGAACAAATTGAACAAATTTATTTCTTCATAGAATTCTTGATTCCATGGATCCATAAATGGACCCCGGAAGTAGGTTTTACTGAAGAACAAATTCCATGCTTATATCGGATTTATTATAATAATTTCTGGGATAAATTAATGAAGAAGGATCCCATGACTAAATAAATATATGGCCAAGAATTATTGGACTCTATTTCCCAAAGAATACAAGATTATGGTACTATTCCTCACAAAGGAATAATTGTTGACAACTCCGTCAAACATATTGCCAGAAGAATTTCCATTCAAGATGGAAATAAACAAGAAATGATAAAGGAGTATTAGGAGGAATCTACTTATCAATATCACTCACTATGAAAAATCAGACACTTCAATGAGAAGTTAAACAAGTGATGATATCACAGATGATGCTCAAGAGGCCCAGCCTTGTGAATCGGCAAAACCCGTGACAAAAGATATGTTGTCTAAAGCAGAAGGTTTAGTTAGGGAGTTGAAAAAGAAAGACAAGATGACCACTATTGATTAACAGAAGATATACTGTTAAACCACGGTAGAAATGGGACCCATTGATAAGGGACCCATGGTCACTGTAGATCACTATAGATAGATCCCTTTTTCTTCTATAAATAAGGTCTTTTGTCGCTGGAAGGAGAGCATCGAAAAAAAAACACTCTCTCTTCATTAAATTTTTTTTTAGTTGTTTCTCTTATTTTGTAAATCTCTCGGTTTGCCGGAGGTTCGCCGGAAGTAAATAAAGTTGTTGATATTTCTCATCGGCCCTGTTGGCCATTGTTACAAGGTAATTTAATTCTCTTCTTTTAATTTTAAATCTTTTTATATCTCCGATATGAAAGCTGTGACTATGTCCGGCTAAAAATTTATATATATGCCAGATAATTAACTCTTTTATATAGAGCATGAACGGATCTAAGCTTTATTTAAATATAGAAGAATTTTAGTATGGCTTCTCGACTTGGTTCTGAGATTGAGGTACAGTCAGATCTAGTACTACTTTTATTGGCTTTGTCTTTATGACTCCGTCTTATGAGCCGTGGTTTTTAGCCCGAAATTGAGTTTGATAATTAGGGCGCTTGATACCCGGTTAGAACTATCAGACACATGGGCTCAATAAAAGTATGTATTAGCTTCTTGACAGGCCCTTTGCTTGGGTAAAATAATTAAACCATGCAGTCTGAGAAACTATGTTAAAATTCTTGTGTATTTATATTCTTATGTAGTTGGACTACCTCTAAGGATATTGAGTTGCTTGATCTATGATTGGGCGGCCCACCGCCAGGTCAGTGATCCTGTATCGTTGGTATCAGAGCCTAGGAACTTTCATGGTATATATATAATTGATGTGAAGAATTTCGGCATAGATATAATAATCTCTCTTTCATGGATGAAAAAGATATTAAAAGTACTCGGTTAGAAGAGATAGATATACCTCAAATATATATGTATTCCATTTATTTTTTTCCATTGAATAATTATGTTCAAGAGGTTTATTATGATGAAAAATTTATTAACATTTAATATTTATATAAATTCAAATGAGTATTGATTTTCAAACCCAAAATATTAAGGGGATTAAATGAAATCAATATACTTTATATTAAAAGCAACACAAAAATTATTTAAAATATTATTGTGTGACATTCCACAATAATTTTTTTAACATATGAAGCCCTCCATGACAATCATATATTGATCAAGAACTAAAATTTAAAAAAATGTAAAATAAAAGGAGCTTCTTATATATTATTCTTTCATTTTTATATATGTAGTTTAATTATTGATGAATTTTGTTAATTTTCATATCAGCATAGGCTATATTTGAAAATATATAATGGTCATTGTATTGCTTTTTTTTTAATTGAGGTTTGATCATGTTTACCCCCCTTGCCTTTTTGTAGTAAATAATTAGTTGTGTGTACTATGAAAGGATGAATTTGATCTAAAAATGATTTGTATATTTTTTAATTTGTAGTATTTCAAGAATTACTATGGTCAAGGATTCTTATTTTTTTTCTTTCTCAAACTAGTAAAATTTTAACATTTTATACAAGTTCTTAACAAACAATCCTATAATGTAAACAATATAGGCCAAACAATAAAACAATCCATTAATTTGTGCAATTACTAATTAGTAAGTTTTTTAACTCGATCTTCATTTATTTATCATAAAAAGATTATCAATTTATATTCTAATATCATATAATTGAAGAGTTTAATATATTTATAAATAATAAATATCTTGATTGATTGAATTTTATTATAAATTATTAGTTTTTTCAACTTTTAGTTTAATGATTTGTAGATATTATAATCATATTTGAGGATTCGTATGGAGATGATTCATCAAAAACTCATGGATTAACAAGTGTTGCAGACAATTAGTTTAGTATGTTCAAGAATTTAATTATATATTATCACATGATATGTTAATATTAACATAATCTTATATTTAAAATATGTGTACATAGTATTTACATAATAATTGTGTGATAATTAAGTGAATGAAATGGATCTACATTTGAGTTTTGATTATTTAGATTTACGAGTCTTACCTATAGTTTGCAAAAAGCTATAAATATGTTATATTTACTTTGATAGACAATGATTTGTGGATTTGTCGAGTTAAGTCAAGAAGTTGATCAAGAAATCACAAGTCCTTTAGCCACGACTTTGCAACCTGTAGAATCGCATCAGCTTGCATCATCATCAACGTAATTGTATGTTACATGTTTAAAAATAATTAAGTTTAATTTTTATCTATTTTTAGATTATTATTTTTGTTGTTAATTATTTTGGTACATAAATTTATTATAGGACAATTCGATTTAAAGATAAATTCACACGAGCACTAGCAAAACCACCTGTGATTTCAAGAGGGAGCGATGCAGTCATTCCTAGAAGGTCTTATATATCTCAATGAATTAGAGAAGTTAACAACAATGAGTTCATTAAAGAAAACAGGAAGATAACAACAAAGATGTTCGCATCGTCCAAAACAAAGAAATCTGCTCCATGAGTGTCTTGAATAATTCTCAAGATTAGAGAGCTATAACCATATTGTATACTCTTAATTTAATTTTGATAGAAATTGGTTATTGTTTTGACAAATGATTATTTCTATTTCTCAACTTTTGACTAGACATTTCTATGTGAGTTCAAAATTCATGGGGTAGTTAAGATTTTAAGTATATAAAATTATTGTGTCTGTGTGTATTGGTATTTTTTAGTATATATACCATAGTTGAACTTTTATATTTATCACCAAATGATGTTTCAAAAAGTACGTTCACACTTATAGTGTCTAAATTTATGTTTAGCCCTATTATTGATATATATAGAGTAAAATAGATGAGTTGTGTACCTTGTATTTGCAGTGGAAGTCATTGATTTTCCTACTTTAACAGGATTGCTCCAAATTCCTTCTTTGAAGCACTATGAAACAAAGTTTGATTCACAAACTAAATGTTTATCTTCAGACAGAAAAAGTATTTTGACTTTTTTTTTTCTTTTGTGGTTTGTGCTCTCTTTTTTTATTATTTTCTACCTTGAATTTTTCGGAAAAGGAAGAAATCTGTAGGTTTTTAACACGAGAATAACATATGTTTACTAAGAAAGAAAAGAGAAGAAACAAGGTTAAGTTTCATAGTTTATTGAAATAAACTAACATTATCTCCAATAACTAAAACCAAAAATATAGCAACTAACTAATCAGATTCTGCCAAATATTGCAGCGTAATTTATCTGAACTTAATACTACTTTTAAGTTGTATATTGATACAGCAGAAAGTGGAACTAATCTCCAGGTTTTTGAGGCACCACTTTCAAGCTTTATTTCTTAAGGGAGGTGCAAAAGAATGGAGACATAGACTTGGTGCACTGCAAAACTGATTTTCAGACTGCTGATATTTTAACTAAGGCCCTACCTAGAGCAAGAATTGAATTTCTTAGAAAAAGGCTTGGGATTGCTGCTATTGAGTCAAGGAGGAGTGTTGAAAGTGGTGCCTCAAAACCTGGAGATTTGTTCCACTTTCAACAAAATCCTTTATCATGAGGGTTGAAATGTTTTTCAGTTATTAAACTATTCCCCCTTTTTTTCCAAATAAAAAATAATTAGTTCTTATGTCTTCTCATACAACTTCTTGGGTCGGGTCGGGTCCACATAGGTGACCAAGACCCAAAACATACATCTCCTACTTTACACATGGTGGACAAGACGTAAGACAATATAACATCATCTAGACACATAATACATACAAGAAATAGTTTGTGCGATATGAGAGCTTCAAGAGTTTAACTTTAAGGTATTCCTAACACCATAGAGGAATCCAATGACATTTGGAAGGAATTCACTACTTATATGTGAATACTATCACTCATAATATCCCAAACTTCATTCACTATTTCAGTAGTTATTTATTCAATCTTTCATCCTCTTAAAGAGGTTAACTCAAATTCATGCTTTACTTTATACAAAAATTTACACTCAATACCAATAATGTTAGTGTAACAGCTGACTAGTGTATACAAGTTCATTATTCAATTAATCGGCTTTCCTAATTTCGACTTGAATTTATCTATTCAAATTCAATGGCTTTCCTTGACATGCATATTTAATTCAATATTCTGACGAATTACCAAGAGGAGCAAACATAAGTGTTTTACCTATTTAAAAAATTAAAATAACACATATGCACCAAAAAATAAGCCTATAGATGCAACAACAAAACACGCAAAGGAAAGGACTAGTCACTTAGGGAACTATTCGATAAGTCAAGTCTTTGTTATGATGTTGTATCAAGTTTAGACCAATAAATTTAACAAAAACTAACTCTTTTTTTATTATTAGAATGATAGCATTTAAAGTTAATAAGTTGTTATGAGGTTAGATCTTAAGTCAAAGCATCAACCAACTTGGTTCTTTCACATTTCTAAGTTTATCAACGGGATGCAAGTCCAAGAGCTTAATTCTTTCAAAACTTAAAAATTTATCAAGCCATTGCAAGGCAATAAGATCCCTTCATAAATATCCAACAACCCAATTGTACATATCAAATTCCAAAGATCAACATGTGCATGGCGGCTTTGTAATTTTCATCATCTCATCAGTTTGAAACTTTTGCGATGTTAGCTTAAGCACACATTTTTAAGCACATTCTTTTGATTGAAACACAATGTGAGCACAATCAAGATTAAGTTTTAGATAGAAAGAAAGACATGAAGTTGATATGCATCTAGGACACCTTTGTTTCTTCTATCTTCCCTTTTTGGCCTTTTTTTAGCAAGAAAATAGCCTGGTGTCCAATTTATTACTTTGCTAAATAAGTTTTTTCCATCTGAAAACTAGCAATTTTTGGCGCTCTGAATCATCAAAGCTTCTAGTGGTAGTTATAGACATTGTTTTATAATCTTAGAGAACTAAGGATCAACCACTGTTTGACAAAATAAGAGTGTACATCCTCAAAGGCTTGAAATCAAAGTGAACAAGTTGTAGTAAAAGAAAATTTGAAATTTTCAATACCTTCAAGGAATTAAACAGAGAATCACCACTGACAGAATATGGATCTTTGCCTTCATTTGTGAGGGGGTTCTAAGTCCACTATATATTATCAACAGCAGGGGATTCCTGATGTGCCACGAAATTGTAGCACATTTGATGTTTCATAACTATGAACTAATACTGAAATTAGGTGATATTTTAGGATTATTTTATGGGTTTGTTAATTGTGTAGGCAGAATCTGGGTTTTACAGAAAAATAAGCAAAACTGATGTCGACAAGTGAAGTTCACGGCCAATGTAACGAACCGTTAACTTCATAACGGTCCGTGGTTGAGTTGGTGAAAGTAAGGCAGAACTGGGCCCTGAAAAGATGAAAAGCAAGAACAACCAAGTAAAGATCACAAAGGGGTATACAGACTGTTGTTATTTCCACGGACCGTGGTACATACCGTGAAGTTAAACCAGTATAAAAGCAGGAGCGTTAAAATAAGGGTTGAAAACAAGTGAAGACCACGAGTGAATTCACGGGCCGTGACACTCACTACGTACTGTGGTGCCTCTCGTGGTACATTCCATTGACCAAGTTTGAAGACCCACTCTGGGGATGATCCAAGGCAAGACCACAGAGGGATTCACGGTCCGTGAAACCCTTGACGGAATGTGATAGTGGCCGTGACAAGGCCCGACAAATCAGTCCTAACTTGATTAAGACTCATTTTAAACATTCTATTTTGAATTAATTTAGGTCGTTTTGTAATTCATTAGGGAATATCGAACGTTACACAACTAGGAACGAAAGAAAACTTGAGTTTGAGATTTTGGAATCAGATTATTGTCTTCGGTGGGACATAGTTCCTTTCGATCTTGAGAATATCAAGTGGTTGTTGATTTACCGATTATTTTTGTAAGTAAATCTTAATATGTTTTCATTATCTATGATTGATTCTTTGCATAAAAACATGAGTGGCTAAACGTCATGACTGGGTGTGTAGGATCTATGATGATATTCTAGTTGCGATTCCGTAAAATGAGTAAAAAGGCAATCTTTGTTTACAACTTTCATTATCATTTTAGTCTATTGAGTGCACGCTTTAGACATGCCTGTATCTGGTGTTTGTTTGAGAGAAAAACACCAGTTAAGAAAAAGCTAAACTAAGTTTACGAATTGGAGTTAAAGTCGGATTTCGAGAGAAGGGATCTTTAACACCGGATTAACTTACTCGAAGTCCAATATCGATAACACTTTAGGTTCGAGAGAATTAGAGTGGATATTATCTAATTAGGCTGAGAAGCGTTAAATTTATCTAAATCGCAAAGAGTCTGTAAACATTGATTTACTTGACACTCAATTTACGGAAGAGCGTTGTAATCGACGTCATAGTGAACAGAAAACCTGGTTTCTTTAAATTGATTGAATCAACTTACAACGATATCTTTTGTGAACCGTGTAACTAAGTTTTGACTGGAAGTCCTTGCTGATAGAATATTTTTCAATTAAACCCAATTTTACTTTCCTTGTTAATTGTTTAGGAAATAGTAACGACAATTGAGTAAATGCGATAGTGAAACTTTATCTGTAAAGAAATTCTCTGTGGGATCGACCTCAACTCTAGTTGAGTTCTGTAAATTGACATCAACCGTTTACACTCCTTATTTGGAGTGTAAGTTTGGATGTATCAAATTTTGGCATCGCTGCGGGGAATTTCAATTCAAAAGTGCTTTACTAGCTTTTATTCAATTTGTAGTTATATTTCCTAATTTTACATTTTGTTCTGTGTTTGTGTCTCTTTCAGGTGATTGCTACTGTGTATGCCATGTACCAGGAGTAAAGGAGTTCCATTGATCCCTTACGACTCAGAACTCGAAAAGACTCTTCGAAAAATGGTGAATGCGCAAGAACTGGAGGCACAAAGACAAAGGTTGGGACTAGAAGCTGAAGTCGTTGCAAGAGGTGTTCAGCAGAACGATGGTAACAACCAACCTAGGGTTGTAGATGAGAATAGAGGAGTGGATGGATTGATCCCTCCCCAGCGCCAACCAATAGCTCCAAGGGGTAGAGCTCAGCATCCAGCGCATATGATGTATGATAAAGATGATGCAGATTTGGATGGAGCTAGAGCCACTGAAGCGATAGTGTTACCTGCACTACCTCTAGGTACTTCAAAAGTTTGAGTCAATCGATGCAAGGGTGAAAGAAATGAGAGGTGACTTCTCGAGCATTAGTCAATTGGTGGACTCTCACTCCACCTCCATTAAACAAATAGAGTAGCAGTTGGGGCAACTATCAGCCTCAATGAATCCGAGAAAGAACGGATCACTACCAAGTGATACCATTCAAAATCCCAAGAAGGAAGGACACTGTATAGACATAACCACCAGGAGTAGTACAGTTCTTTTTGACCCTATTTCTGCAGGTACTAAGTATGAATAGGTCTTGGAGCAAACTAGCAGAGAGGAGGATGAGAATATCCATGTAGATGATCAGGGAGAGGCTCAACAATCTCAACCTAAAGCACAACATTCGAGAGGAAAAGAGAAAGAGGTTCAGGAACACCTGCCCTTACAACAGATTACCAGGCCACCTCCTTCTTTCCCCCAAAGGCTTAAAAAGAAAGCTGAAGATGGAAAGTTTACGAAATTCATCACCAAGCTAAAATAACTTTCAGTAAACATTCCATTGGTTGAAGCCCTGGAGCAGATGCCAGGATATGCCAAGTTTATGAAAGACTTGGTCACCAAGAAAAGAGCTGTAAGTCATGATTTCTCTAACGATGTCCATCATTGCAGTGCCATTGCTACCAGATCTCTGGTGCAGAAAAAAGAGGATCCGGGTGCATTCACAATACCATGCACCATTAGGTCAATCAAGTTTGCAAAAACTCTATGTTATCTGGGAGCTAACATAAATCTGATGCCTTTAGCCATTTCTTAAAAGTTATGTTTGGGAGTACAAAAACCTACATCAATGAGGTTGATGATAGTTGATAGGTCAGTAAAGAGGCCAGTGGGCATCCTGTGTGATGTACTGGTAAAGGTGGACACTTTCATACTTCTAGATGATTTTATGATTCTGGACTGCGAAGTATATTTTGAGGTTCCCATAATCTTGGGAAGACCCTTTTTGGCCAGAGGAAGAGCTTTAGTGGAGGTTGAGAGAGGAGAGTTGAAGTTCAGACTCAACACATATGAGGTAAGGTTCAACATTTACAGGTCAATGTAACAGCCACGAAATATGAATGTGATATCTGCAATAGAGATAATCACTGATGAAGACATGAGGGTACCTATAGATGAGAGAATGGTTGTTGAAACGTTAACAACAGTACTGATGAACTTTGATGTGGATTTCCGGTCTGATTATGTAGAGACCGGGAATGCCTTGCAGGGTATGGGAACACATTCGTATGCACCAAAGAAATTGGACATGGACTTGAAAAATAGGTCAAGTCCTCCAGCGAAACCATCCATTGAGGAGCCACCATTGTTAGAGCTGAAATAGTTACCCAATCACCTTAGGTATGTATTCTTGGGTACTAATAACACTTTACCTGTGATATTGGTTGCAGATTTGAATGAGGAGCAGGTACAAGAGGTGATCAAGGTGCTAAAAAGATACAAAAGAGCCATTGGATGGACCATTGCTGATATAATTGGGATACCTCCAGGTATTTGCACGCATAAGATTCAACTTGAGGAAGACTGCAGCCCGAGTATTGAACACCAACAGAGGTTGAACCCACCTATGCAAGAAGTGGTTAAGAAAGAAATAATCAAATGGTTAGATGCTGGGGTGGTCTATCCTATTTCTGATAGCCACTGGGTCAGTCTAGTGCAATGTGTGCCTAAAAAGGGAGGCATGACTGTGGTAGCGAATGCCAAGAATGAATTAATCCCGTAGAGACCCGTCACTGGATGGCGAGTGTGCATGGATTACATGAAGCTGAACAAGTGGACTTTGAGAGATCATTTCCCCATGCCTTTCATGGACCAGATGCTTGACAGGTTGGCAGGTAAAGGATGGTACTGTTTCTTAGATGGATACTCTGGCTACAACCAGATATCAATTGCACCTGAAGATCAGGAAAAGACCACCTTCACATGTCCTTATGGCACCTTAGCGTTTAAACGCATGCCATTTGGACTATGTAATGCACCAACCACATTTCAAAGGTGTATGATGTCCATCTTTTCAGACATGGTTGAAGACACTCTAGAGGTATTGATGGATGACTTTTCTGTAGTAGGAGATACTTTTCATGACTATTTGTTGAATCTTAGCAGGGCTTTACAGAGATGTGAGGAAGCCAACTTAGTGCTAAATTAGGAGAAGTGCCACTTTATGGTAAAAGAGGGCATAGTCCTTGGACACAAGGTGTCACAGAAAGGAATTGAGGTCGACAAGGCTAAGATTGAGGTGATTGAAAAATTACGTCCGCTAATCTGTGTAAAGGGTGTTCGAAGCTTCCTAAGACACGCCAGATTCTATAGGCGTTTCATCAAAGACTTCTCAAAAATTGCACACCCCATGTGCAAGCTTTTAGAGAAGGAAGTGAAATTTGTCTTTGATGAGATATGCCTTAAAGCTTTTGAGTGCCTAAAAGAGAAACTGATTTCAGCACCAGTGATTATTGGCCCAGACTGGGCGGAGCCATTTAAGGTGATGTGTGATGCCAGTGGGACTGCGTTAGGAGCTGTGTTGGGACAAAAGCGCAACAGGATGTTCCATCCGATTTACTATGCTAGTAAGTCTCTAAATGGGGCACAGCGAAACTACACAGTCACTGAACAAGAACTATTGGTTGTAGTGTATGCTTTTGAAAAGTTCAGAGCTTATCTTCTGGGCACTAAACTGATAGTTCACACAGACCATGCTGCATTGAGACATCTCATGGCAAAGAAAGATGTCAAGCCTAGGCTGATCAGATGTGTATTGCTTCTTCAGGAGTTTGACTTCGAAGTGAAAGACAGGAGAGGTTGCGAGAACCAGGTAGTTGATCACCTGTCTAGGTTGGAAGTTGCAAAGAAGGAAGAACTTGAGCTCGAGATAGATGACACATTCCTGGAGGAGCAGGTATTAGCTGCTACTCTTGACCTTATTCCTTGGTTTGTTGACTATGCTAATTTTCTAGTCAGTGACTTAATGCCCGAGAGACTAACATATCAGCAAAAGAAAAAGTTCCTGCATGATGTGGACAAGTACTTTTGGTATGAACCATATCTGTACAGGGTGTGTACTGACAATATAATTAGGCGATGTGTTTCGGAAGCCGAAATGTTGCATATTTTGGAGGCCTGTCACTTATCTCCAGTTGGTGGTGCTCGAACAGCTCAGAAGATAGTTCAATGTGGGTATTACTGGCCTACAAATCATCAAGATGCAGTGGATATAGTAAGGAGCTGTGATGTGTGCCAGCAGCAAGGAGCCATATCTTGGCGCCATGATTTACCCATAACACCTATTCTGGAGGTGGAATTGTTTGATGTGTGGGGTATTGACTTCATGGGTCCCTTTGTCAGTTCATATGGGAAGAAATATATACTGGTGGTTGTGGACTATGTGTCCAAATGGGTTGAAGCGGTTGCATTACCTGAGAATGATGGAAAGAGTGTCGCTGGGTTCTTGAAAAACAACATCTTCTCAAGGTTTGGAACACCAGAACCATTATTAGTGATAGTGGGTCTCACTTCTTCAACAAAGTCTTTAGTGCACTTCTGACCAAGTATGGAGTAAAATAGCACAAGGTGGCAACACCTTATCACCCACAGACGAGTGGTCAAGTGGAAGTTTCCAACAGGGAAATTAAAACAATCTTGGCAAAGACAGTGAATGCCAACAGGACAAATTGGGCATGAAAGATAGATGATGCCCTATGGGCATATCAGACACCTTTCAAAACACCTATTGGTATGTCCCCATATCAATTGGTGTTTGGAAAGGCGTGTCATCTACCAGTTGAGATTGAGCATAGAGCACTCTAGGCGTTGAAGAAGTTGAATCTAAATTGGAGCGAAACAGCAAACTTGAGGCTGGATCAGATCAATGAGATAGATGATTTCCGTTTGAGGGCCTATGCGAGGGCTGCACTGTATAAGGAGAGGATGAAGCTATATCATGACAAGAATATTGAAAAAAAGAGCTGTACTCCTGGTGACTTGGTGTTACTTTTCAACTCCAGATTACGTCTATTTCCATGAAAACTGAAGTCTAAATGGTCTAGACCTTTTAAAGTCACACATGTTTTTCAATCTGGTGCTGGAAAAATGAGAAAGGCGAGAGGTGCAAAGCTAATGGTCAGCGAATCAAGGCGTATTTGGGTGCTCCTGAGGATGTGAAAATTGTTGAGGAATGTAAACTTGATGAAGTCTGAGTAATCAGGTAACCTGTGTCGCGCCGCTACGTTAAATTGTGCGCTGCTTGGGATGCAACCCAAGATGTAATTATATTAGGTATATTCTCGTTTTCCTTATTTTTCTTTATTTTTATAGAGTTACTATGTGTTGAGGTGTGCAGGAGAGAATAAAGGGGAAAATGCTGAAGTTGATGCTGACTGAATGTCACAGTCAGGACCACGAACCATATAGATTTTCACGGGAACTATCACGATTCGTCAAATGGAGGACTGAATTTGGAAGCTACTGGAAATTGCATAAAATAGGGTTCACAGAGGGTTTCACGGTCCGTCATATATTATACAAGACGTCTAACCTTTTGTGAACCTCAGGCAGGAAATTTAGTTCCAAGTCAACATCACAGATAGTTTCATGGACCGTGATTTTCTTTATGGGCAACTTTACAATGCGTCATCTGCACCAAGTAAGTTTGTTTGCCAGGGTAATGCCACGAACATAGCCACGGACCGTGATATCTTCCACGAGAAGTTTCACGGCCCATGGACAACTACCCAGTAACACCGATGACCCGACCCGACCCACGCGTAACCCAACTCATAAATTATGGTGTATTTCGTGATTCTAAAGAGCAGAACTTCAGTTTCTCTCTTTGTCTCCTCCATAACGGTCATCTCAGAAGACTTGATCATCATTCATCAATAAATCCCACATCTACCCAAGAGTCCGTACCCTCAGTTTTCAGTTGCGCTACTGTTTCCAGCTATTTATGATTTTGTTTCTTAAATCCAAGTAAGTTGAGTTTCAATGGTTTGCACCGTTACATCTTGTCTATAATGCTTTCAATTTTCTTGATTTCAGTATGCATTTGTGATGATTAATTGCTAAGCTATTACTTAATTTGAGTGGGTAAGTTAAAAAATGGGAAATTTGGAATTATTCTTGGGTGTTGGTCGATCACAGAGGGGTCAAATTTTTAGGTCAGGTAGTGAAAGTTAGGTTACTTAATTTGGTTGAATAAGTAGTAAGGTAGGGTTTAAAGTATGAGACGAGCCTGTATTTGTACAACAATGGGGATTGAGTGCAAAAATTTGATGTTGGGAAGAAGATGATAGACCTATTGCCTCGTATAAGACTACAGCAGGTTGTATGGACCGTCGAAGACATTACGGGTCGTACAACTTGTAGTAGGCCACACTAGAATATCAACCAAGTCCTTAGTTTTAGTTCACGGGCAGTATCACGAACCGTGGTTCATTCCACGGGCCGTGAAACCTTCCGTTAACATCCCTTGGTTAAATGACCAAAAATTCCTTGTGCACACGAATTATATTTAAACTCCACGAGGGACATAACGGTCCGTTGTTGATACAACGGCCCGTTCAAGTGCGCGTAGTGTTCCCTTGATTGTATTTTTAATTTTTTTTAAGTATTTAGTTTTGGTTAATAATTGTTATTCCGTGGCCCTTCCCGATGATAGATTGGGTGACGACATTCTTAAGGCAAGGCGTCACGATGATATTACACAGGGGAAGTCTGAGTACTCGCTACTTTGTCATTTATTAATGATTGTACTGAATTGGTGTTTTGCTTCTCAGGTACAATGGGTCCCAGAAGAAAGAATGCTACCAAACCTGCTCCTGTCACCGCTTCACAATTAGAAGGTCATGGCGACTCCGAAGCGAGTGGGCCTGAGGTGTAAATAAATGTTTCACTGGAAGATCACTCGCCTCGGGCTACTAAATCATTGTCTAGGAGAGCTATTCTCCAGGACTCTCTTCCATATTCTGAAGAGGGAGGTAGTAGTTCCGAGAATGGCGAAAACTCGGGAAGTCCAACTGATACTGCTACTGGTAACCCATCTACCGATGACTCGAGGGACAGTGCTGAACTGACAGTGGTTCTTAGACTGACACAGGTACTTCTCCACCTGTGGCTACCACAGAAGCTAAAAATGAGGTACGAAAGGAAACAGTTAATAGAGAGGATGAGGAGGAAATCACCGATGATGATACCATAGTGATGTATGTGAACGCTCAGGAACCTAACCCTGCATTGAGACCATAGCTGATTGCTTGTTATTGCTCCATGTGGACTGTCAACAGATCTAAAGAGTTCTTCGACAATGGCATTGTGAATAAAACTGGGGGCTTCAAGAATCGAGCAATTATGCTTGAGACTAGGGTGGTTGTAGCTGATATCAAAGCATTCTCGGACATCTATTGGATATTTCATCTCCATCAGTTCGATTGGATGGACAAATGCACCTAGTGAATACCCTAGCCACCTGAACAGAGAATTTTATTCCTCTTATGCAGCTACATTGATGAATTTTTCTGCGGATACTGAGACCACGAAGCGTGGACAGAAAGACATGGCTAGTACCTGGGGTCCACTCAACTCAATCATAGTTAGGGGCAAATCAATAGATATTTTTGAGGCGTCGATTAACAGAATGTTGTATGGCCCAAAATACTCTGCACCCGTTTCAGTTGGCCTTTTCGAGGGCAAACATCATGAGGTCACCAGTGATGCTACAATGGAAGATCAGACTTCTCGAGAAAGGGTTTTACGCTGGATTGCGAAGCAAATTACCATAGATGGAGAAAATGCAGGTTGGGTCACCACAACTCCAACACTTATCACTAAATATTCGCTATCTTTCCTAGCCAAGGTTTGGTGGGCTGTTGTCCGAGCGCAATTACGACCGACAGCTAATGATAACACTTTGTCCCCTTCTCTGGCCTCATTAGTAGCATGTCTTCTGGTCGATTACCCGATCAATGCAGGAAGGATAGTGGCAATCGAGATGAGAGACAAGGCACTAAATGAGAGAGTTGCACTTCATTTTCCCTATCTGATAGAGAAATTATGCCGATGAGCGAATATTCCTCCGAACATCCTAGTTGATAGATGAGGTGAATCATTTAGACTAACCCAGGTTTCAAAAATCAAAGATGTCGCGAACCATCTTTTTGGCGCGAAATCTGCCGCTGTAGGTACTTTAGTTCTTATTCCACATGTCCCACTTGAGATCCCCCAGGCCAGTAGAGATCCAAAACAAGGGGAGTCATCACAACCGTCCACAGAGGCACCACCACCCCCAGCTTCAGCATCCCAGACTTCAGGTACTTTTATCACTATCCCTATGCTTTTTCTTAAGAAATTGGTTCCAAATCAGCGCCAGATCAGAATATTGGTGGACCAAATTGTGCTCCGGATGCCCCAGCTGATAGAGACAAGGGTATTTGCCGCGAAAAAGGAGATCAAAGATGAGATGAGGACGGAGCTATCAGTCTTAAAGAACATAATGGATGGTTTGGAGAACCTTGTTCAGTATCGCTTCCAGGCTACAGGTTCAGCAGATACTGAAGAGTTCAGAACCCAATTGGCCGAAATGCGCACTCAAATTGCTAACCTAGCTGAAAATCCAACACAGGTGCCCACTCCAGTCAAGCCAGAGTCATTGATGCAAATGCTAAGTTAGGCACCCTCCACTCAAAAACTCGATGACCTTTGGGGAGAACCCCCTACAAGTAAATCTGGCAAGAGAAAGCACATAAGTGGAGAGCTTGATGAGGAGACCCCTACTGACCCCGCCAGAGAGGCAAGAAGGCAAGAAAAGAGAGCCCGTAGAGCATCAAAGATAGAAGCTAGAGAAAAGGAAGCCCTTGACCAGCTACAACGAGATGCATCCTTAGTTGGAGCTTCTGGTAGTGGTGCACCTGCTTCGACTAATGAGGACCACACTAATGTTGTCCCGAGACCTGAGAGTGCACCCATTGATAAGGGTGCCAATACTGATACAACGACCGGCGTCTAGAGCGTCGTAGGTATGACCCCTCCTCTTAGCCTATGTATTTTTTTGTTTTATCTCGACTTTGAGGACAAAGTCCCTTTTAATTGGGGAGAGGGTGGTCAGCAGCCGACCATAGCGGGTATTTTATGTATTGAGCTGTGCAGCAGCTACTCTGTGAATATTGAAGACTCGAACATGAGTATGACTAATAGGATCTTTAGATGACATCTAAGATACTGATATGTTGAAAATGGCTAATCTGACCAATTAATTGGTGAACCAAGAATCTAAAAAAATGCAATCCTGTGTAGTATGTGAGTAAGTTTTGGTTGAAGTCTAACACTAGGAGCAGAAACTAGAACTTGCCTAAGTAGTCTTGCTTGAATCTGAAAATAACCGGATAGGAAAGGATCACTAGGCCATTTTTGTTAAACCAGTAAAAAGCCAAAAACAAAGGAACCAAATGAAAAGCTTATCACTTGAACCCAATTTGAGCCTTAAATCAGTCTTTGTTCCTACCCAATATATATCAAATCCTTGGTTCTCCGAAGGTACACGATATCAAAACTCAGGCCAAAAGCCTACGTTGAGAGTGAGCTGAGTTTAAAATAAATAAATAAATATATATAATAATAATAGCTACTCGGTCAAGCTGAAATAAAGAAAAAGAGAGAATCATTCATAAAAGAGTTTGTGAAAACGAAACTTTGGGAAACCTAGGAATTAGTCACTCACAAAACCAAATATCCACTCCCTGACCTTGAGCCTATGTTACAAGCAAATAAAGTCCTACAGTGATCCTATTCCGGGTGTTTGAACGAGAAAGTGTAGAAAGCAAGGGCAAGCCCATGGTAGTTTGTTGTTAGTGTTAGAAATTTATTGAGAGTGTGAGAGTAATACACAGTCCCTACCATTATGAGCGAGGGATTTCTTTGGTGTAAGGACATAGTGGTTGCGTTTCAAAGTAGATTGTGTGAGCTGATAATTCATAGGTATAAGCATGATTGACTATGAGTAATGAGATGTCATGTATTCATCCTTACATGTTAGATTCAGAGGTTTGGGGACACAAATTATACTTGAATTAGTTGTTGCACAGCGTAATAAATCTGGAAATGAATTGAGGGCTGATTGTATTTGTTTATTTTCTCATTACTTGAGGACAAGTAATGGTTCTAAGTTAAGGGTGTTGATGTGCCATGAAATCGTAGCACATTTGATGCCTCATTAACTATGAACTAATACTGGAATTAAGTGATATTTCAGGATTATTTTATGGGTTTGTTAATTGTGTAGGCAGAATCTGGGTTTTACAGAAAAAGAAGCAGAAGTGATGTCGACAAGTGAAGTTCACGGCCAATGTAACGAACCGTTACCTTCATAATGGTCTATGGTTGAGTTCGTGAAAGTAAGGCGGAACTGGGCCCTGAAAAGATGAAAAGCAAGAACAACCAAGTAAATATCACGGAAGGGTATACGGGCCGTTGTTATTTCCACGGACCGTGGTACCTACCGTGAAGTTAAACCAGTATAAAAACAGGAGAGTTAAAAGAAGGGTTGAAAACAAGTGAAGACGGCGAGTGACTTCACCGGCCGTGACACTCACTATAGACCATGGTGTCTCTCGTGGTACATTCCAGTGACCAAGTTTGAAGACCCACTCAGGGGAAGATCCAAAGCAAGACCACAGAGGGATTCACGGTCCGTGAATCCCTTAACGGAACGTGATAGTGGTCGTGACAAGGCCTGACAAATCAGTCCTAACTTGATTAGGACTCATTTTAAACATTTTATTTTGAATTAATTTAGGTCGTTTAGTAATTCATTAGGGAATATCGAACATTACACAACGAGGAACGGAAGAAAACTTGAGTTGGGGATTTTGGAATTAAATTATTGTCTTCAGTGGGACATAGTTCCTTTCGATCTTGAGACTGTCAAGTGGTTGTTGATTTACCGATTATTTTTGTAAGTAAATCTTAATATGTTTTCATTATCTATGATTGATTCTTTGCATAAAAACATGAGTGGCTAAACATCATTACTGGGTGTATGGGATCTATGATGATATTCTAGTTGCGATTCTGTAAAATGAATAAAAAGGCAATCTTTGTTTACAATTTGTAGTTTACAACTTTCATTATCATTTTAGTCTATTGAGTGCACGCTTTAGACAGGACTGTATATGGTGTTTGTTAGAGAGAAAAGCACCAGTTGGGAAAAAGCTAAACTAAGTTTACGAATTGGAGTTAAAGTTGGATTTCGAGAGAAGGGATCTTTAACACCGGATTAAATTAAGCGAAGTACAATATCGATAACACTTTAAGTTCGAGAGAATTAGAGTGGATATTATTTAATTAGGCTCAGAAGCGTTAGATTTATCTAAATCGCAAAGAGTTTGTAAACATTGATTTACTTGACACTCAATTTACGAAAGAGCGTTATAATCGACGTCATAGTATACACAAAACCTGGTTTCTTTAAATTGATTGAATCAACTTACAACGATATCTTTTGTGAACCGTGTAACTAAGTTTTGACTGGAAGTACTCGCTGATAGAATACTTTTCAATTAAACCCAATTTTACTTTCCTTGTTAATTGTTTAGGAAATAGTAACGACAATTGAGTAAATGTGATAGTGAAACTTTATCTGTAAAGAAATTCTCTGTGGGATCGACCTCAGCTCTAGTTGAGTTCTCTAAATTGACAGCGACCGTTTACACTCCTTATTTGGAGTGTAAGTTTGGACATTTCAATTCCTACGGTGGACGAACCTTCATATATGACTTGGCCATTTCTAAAGGCAAACCAAAAGTATCATCCACCTATAACAACATCAATAAACATTTTTATGTAGTTCTATTTCTGTATCACATAGCTAAAGGTAGTAAAATATTGCGGACAAAATATTACATGAGAAACACTAGTAGCACCATAAAGCTCCATATAGAAAAATAAGGATTGAAATTTTGAGGTAGAATTAATATTAAGGATAAAATACATATAATCTAGGCAACTAATTTAGATCAATTGGGAAAAACACTCTCATTGTTCAAGTTTCCACAATCAAATTCGACAACATTAAAATGACTTTTTTAAGAAATGGTACAATATAAATGAAGGAACTAATGTAATACTTTCACGATCCTAGAGCACCCCCTAGTAGTAACATAGCGTACTCGACCCTGAAGGGGTCTAATAAAAGCTTCTTAGCATTCATAACATTAGATACATAAAAATAGTGCGGAATTTAAAACTTTTCTTTAATAAATCCAACATCAAAAGACATTTATAAACCAGTGGAATACTGAGTCTCACATGGCCATCTTAGAAAAACTTTAACTAGCTTGGGTCATGGCCCTTTACAATCAAAATCTTAACAAAGTCTTAAACAAAAAAACTAGAAACATAAAATCCTTGTCCTTGACATGTGAGGACATACCAAAAGAGGTCTTGAGAGAACTCTTTGAATTTTCTGAAGGCCAATGCAGAAAGACGATGAACCACAACAAAAGGCGGATCACCGAGTGGATCAGCGATCTAGACTAACTGCGCCGAGTGGACCTTCGCAGCACACTTTTGGACAACTATAAATACTTGTTTGATTTTTAGTTTAGTATGCAACCAGTTTATGAAATTTTAGAATTACTCAGTTTTAGAACTTAGTTTTTGGAGGCATTTTTCCCTTAGCTTTGGAGATTTTGAAAATCCCTATTTTGAAGAAAATGGAAGTGGGTATTCAAGATTCTTCATCTTAGACCTGTGTACAGACCATATCAATCGTACCCACTTGATGGAAACACTTTTCGGTATCGATTTCTATCTCTTTACTATGTCTAGCTTAAACCCCAATTCTTGGGGTGTGATTATGTGAATATGGGTTGAATTTACTACTGGGTATTGCTACTTGCTAGTTCATTTGTTGTTTAAAGGTGATTTCGTTCAGTGGTTGTGTTTGAATTTAATGGGGTTGTAGTTGCAAATACAATTTTAACTTCGTGATTTTGGCTTGCTCGAGAGAGAGGTTTTAAATCCAAATCTACTGAATGGATGGTCTGTGGTTATTGGGTTGTCGTGGGTTAAGTTCGAGAGAGTTAATCCTAAACCCTCTCCCACACATTCAGCTCGAGAGAGTGAATGGAATAAAGAGAAGACTTTGCTTCATTGACACTTATTGGTGTTCGAGAGAAATCAATTTGATTCGGGGTAAATTGTTCGAGAGAAAGTTTACTCCCACTATACTCTAACTTAGTTACCAGTGTACAGTGATTTGCTATCAACAACAATTACCCGGCTGTTTACCTTAGCCCATAATGCTATCAAATCCCAAGAATCCTATCTCCATATTTGTATTTTTGTTTTTAGTTGTCGTTTTAGTTGATAATTGATTACAAAACCCCTTTTTGATACTTGACAGTTATGTCATCCTTTAATTTATCATGTTTTTCTTCGTATATGTTTATAGCTATAATTGACTTGAACACATTTATGCTTTTCTATTGATTCTCAATTACGAACCGCTCCTTTATGACTTGACCCCAACTCACTAGTTGGGTTATATTACTACTCACGATCATTGACACTTGAACTGGAAGTAGTGTCCTAATACGTTAAATCAATGGGTTAGTACAAAACAATGTACCTAGTATGATAGACATGCATAAAACATTTAAAATCATGCTAAAAGGGATATTTCATTTCGTGACATGCAATTGACCAAGCTGGAAACAAACCATGAAAGAGTTATAAAACATAATTCATAAATCATGGTCAATGCAAGCTAAATTCATCTTTAAAACCATTGAATTCATATGTGATACTTCTTGGGGTAACCTTAGTTCCTTATTACTCGCGGGGAAATTAGCCTTAATCGACATTGAGACCATGTGAGCTATAACATGGAATCCGGTGTCTACCCCTTTACCGATAAGAGGTGTCCTACTTGCCGAAGGTAGAACCTTGAACTTCTAGGATAGGTGGATCCACAAGCCAATCAACATATGTGGGCACGTAGTTATGGGATAAGGAAATTGCTACCAGAAACTCGGCCTCTACTACGGGAGAGCTTCCATCTCACTACCAATATTCACTCGGTGCTATGCATAATTCTCACTGAATAGTCATTTCTTACTTGACTTCATTACTCATGAAGAGGTGCCCTTGAACAACCAATTCAAGCTAGTTTCATTAAGATAGCTCCTTGTCTTTGATTCAATTAGGTGAGAAAACCTTTCAACCTAAGAATCCTTTCTATGTGAGAAAACCTTTCACATCATGCTAGTATGTGTTTTAGTGATAATATTTTTTCACAACACCACATCATCATTGGTACTTTACTCTCAAAGTATCCTTCAAACGTTTGCATAGATTTTATAAACAATGCATAATTCCATAATTCACCTCTTGAGGTCAAAACCCACTTTCAATCACAAAATCTTGGAAAACATGGGTTAGATATGAATCTCATCATATATACATGTAAAGCTTGCTTGCAATACATTCCTAATTTCATAAAACTCTTCCTTGTAGATCCGAATCTCACATCATATGATTCATAACTTGAAAACATGTGGTATTACATGGTTTCATAGGGGAAATCATCATAAAATCATAGTATTTCATCAATTCATGCAGAACAGATCATAATTCAATCATTTAAATCATTAATGAAAAGAACCCATGATAATTGAACAAAACTCTAACTCAATTGGGGGATTTTACCTTTTTTAAATAATAAAATTTGGGAACTCCATGGATGAAAACTATCATAAGTTGAGTTCAAATACTAGCCTTCAATGGAGGAATTGAAACCTTAGCTTGAAACCGTCGGTGAATCCTTCTTCTTCTTCTTCAAGTTTCTAGAGAGAGAATATTTGGAGAGGAATTTGATGTTCTTTTTGTGAAATTGGAAGAATGAATTAAATGGGTTAATTTGGGGTTTAAAAAGTTTATATAGGGGTTCTATACATAGGAAAAATGACATAGTATATGAATTAATTAATTAGGAAAAGACCAAACTGCCCCTAAAAATAACTGACAGTAGTGACCCACAAGTCCCCACCGACGGACCGTGGATGGACCAGCGGTACATCCTGCACACTCTTTGTCCATGGGACATGTAAGTCTTGAGATCTGATATGGTGCCATCTTGCGGATTCGGGATGTGACAAATAATCTACTACACCTAAACAAATTTACAAACTAATTTTGCAAATTCAATTCTTAGCCACTATTCCCCTACAGTGGCGACCATTTGGATATGCTCTCTTAAAAAAGTTCGTAGAGTAAGTGATCGTTGTCAAAAAAAAAATACCCAAGAGCCTGGGTAGAATCCCACAAGAAATGGTATATTGATAAGAATTTAACTAAGGAATTAAGACTGTGAATTTGTTCATTCTAATAGGATAGAACAAATGGGTTGACATTTTACCAATTTTACTAAAAGGGTTTGTAATATCAAATGTAACAATTAAACTAAAGCTTCAGAAATTCAAGTAATTAATAAGTAATCTAGGGGTGTAGGGATTGGAAATTGATGTCACATACGGGTAACTCTGTTCATCAATAGTTTTAAACATTCATGGATAAGTTACTCATCTTTAATGAAACTAATCTTCTTTCAATTTCACAGCATCAGCGCATAGAATCCCATTTCAGTCTCCTCTATGTGCCTACCTAAACAACCGATCAGTTTACGCTTTCTCTCTTTTGAGCATAATAAGGGAAAATAGATCCAAACCATAATTCATTTTTCAAGCAATATATACACATCAAAACTAAATTTCATGTATAAAACTAATTAACCACTGCAATCAATCTCTTTCGAGCATCAATCGGAGATTAAAAGTATGATAAAGTTTGCAACCTTAACCCATAAGTTAACCTCGTGCTAATTAACTAAAACAAATAGGTGAACAACTGTCACGACCCAAGCCTAGGGCCTAGACGTGACATGGCGAATGAGGAACCCGAAGGAACCCCAAACAAGCCTCTCAAACTTGTCATCACACTTCATCGGTCGCGGAAGTACATTCAACATTAATTAACGGGAAATAGGGACTAAGGCAAACCATTTCAAAATGACATCATAGAATAAGAGTCAAGCTCGTTTACAAAATACTTGTCCAACGCACACCTCTACATACATAGATAGGACGGGGGCCATGACATATTACCGGCTCCCCTCATAGTTAAAATACAATTGCAAGCTAAAGTCTCAAAACATAGGAGTAAGAAACATAACATAGCCCTCGAATTATTGAGGACTCACCAACAAACTCGGATAAGCGTCGTACTAGCCACGTGAATGGAGAGAAGGATCAAGAGTAGCTCCGGTCCCTACATGGTGACATCATGTAGGCAAAATATGCGTTAGTACTTGGAATGTACTAAGTATGCGGGGTGCAACACAACAATAAACAAGGACACAATCGAAATACAAGAAATAGTTTCATAGGCATTATGAATAACAATATGAGGATGCATGATCAAAGTGAAGTCAAAACATGTTTAAGTAAATCTATACTAATAGTAGATATCATATGTGTATGCATGATCCAACCAATCTATAACCCCAACTTAGGATGGGGGATGCCGTTCACACCCGGACACCCTGGTGGCAAGGTATAAACCCCTCACATGGTTGATGTTGGTCACACCCCAAGCATCCTAGGTGGTGAGATATAAACCTCTCACATGGTTGATGTTGGTCACACCCCAAACATCCTAGGTGGTGAGATATAAACCTCTCACATGGTTGATGTTGGTCACACCCCAAGCATCCTAGGTGGTGAGATATAAACCTCTCACATAGTTGATGTTGGTCACACCCCAAGCATCCTAGGTGGTGAGATATAAACCTCTCACATGGTTGTCCGGTTCTTTTCCCCCGGACCGGGCATGGTCATGCAACACTTTATATAGGAAATTCTCATTAGGCTCTAATGCAATCTCACGTATGGAATGAACATATACACAAGCTTAGTTTGTCATCAACACATCTTTGGAGTTCCATACATCTCATAACTCAAGCTTTAAAGCATCAATTTATCAATTCTCCATAATTGGACATTTTGTCAAACACCTTGAAGGCATGTAATGGAATCAAAGAGCATGGGAAATAGGGTAGTAATTATGCAGCCAAACCAATGAACAACCTACAACAACATCTTTTTAACACCCACAATACCACATGAAAATCTCCACATCCATTCCAAATTTAGGTTCAAGTTCTAGGGTTACAACATGCTCAAAACAATCACTTTTCATGTTTAAAATTCAATGTGTAGGAAATTATTACAAAGAACAAGACTAATATATGAATCTTAACTTAAACCATGAATTAGTCAGTAGAATAGAGTCTAGGCACTATGGGTGGAAGGACCCATGAGTTCAACACTACATACCTTGAGTTCTTATGAAGGTCTTGAGAGTGTCTTCAATGGAAGCTTGCAACTTGGAACAAGAGTCTCTTCAATCTTGAGGAAGGTTTTGGATTAGGGTTCTTGAGAGAACTTGAGAGAAAATGTGTCTAAGTATGGGAGAGGTGTTTTGGAAATGTTTTAGAGATGAAATTTGAACTAATGCTATATAGGAAATAACATATGCCCTTTGGAAGAAAATCGTCCAACACTTAGAAAAAAAAATGGGGCGGGTGAACAGTAAAATTAGCTACTGGAAATTGTCTTTTTCTGCCGGACAGATTTTACGAAAATGGGCAGAACTTTTTCGTCCGAACTCCGAATGAGGTGAAATGAAGTGTGTTAGATAGCTAACTCAAAGGGCTTTCCATGGATATATTATTGGCCACCAAATAATTTGTGTGCTAGGAGATATGACCCTCCAAAGTAGACCCTCGAAAAAGGCTTCACTTGGAAATTTTGGATTTTGATACGGTTGCTCTAAAATTTGGGTTAGACCCATTTCCCACTCAATTTGACCCCCTAAACAAGAATATGAAGTCGGATTTTTGAAAAACGAAATGGATTTTGAGATATATGGAAATTACAATTATAGGTGTTTCCGAAGCACATTTTCGGGCATTTTTGGGGTCGTTTCAATATCTCCCCGTTGGGAACATTCGTCCCCGAATGTGGAAGAGACGTACAAGGCAAGACTTAGTAAGAACATATCAGCCCCAACATGAATGCAAAAATTTTATTTAAACATCACTTCAAGATTTCAAAACTTAGTGTAAAGCATCCATAACTCATCAATTTAAACATGTATGCACATTAATGATTCAGAGGCTGAAATGTAAGACTCGATGGAGTACAAAGGACTTGATTTAATACCTTAGGCTTGAGTGGAGTTGAATAGATAAGGATAACGTCTTTGCATGTCCGTTTCGGCCTCCCAAGTAGCACTCTCCACTTGTTGATTTCTCCAAAGCACCTTAACGGACGCCACATCTTTGTTCCTCAACCTTTTAACTTGTCTATCTAAGATCTGAACCGGGACTTCTTCATACGTCAAATTATCTTCTACAACACCCACAACCTCAAGAGGTACAATAGCGTTAGGATCACCAACACATTTCCTCAACATCGATACATGGAATACCGGATGAACTAATTCCATCTCCTTGGGCAACCCCAACTCATAGGCTACTTTACCAACCCTTTTTATTATCTCATAAGGACCGACATACCTAGGACTTAATTTCCCCTTCTTACCAAAACGAACCACACCTTTCATTGGAGAAACCTTCAAATAAACCCAATCACCCACTTTGAATTCAAGATCTCGTCTCCTCACATCGGCATAAGACCTTTGACGACTTTGGGTTGTTTTCAACCTCTCCCTAATCATCCTTACCTTCTCAAGAGCATCCATGACCAGATCCGGACCCAACAAGGCCACCTCTCCGACTTCAAACCACCCAACCGGTGACCTACACCGTCTACCATAAAGTGCCTCAAAAGGAGCCATACCGATACTAGAATGATAACTATTGTTGTATGCAAATTCAATCAAAGGAAGATGATCATCCCAACTACCTTTCAACTCCAATACACAAGCTCTAAGCATATCCTCCAAGGTTTGAATTGTTCTTTCGGCTTGGCCATCCGTTTGAGGGTGGAAGGCTGTGCTAAGCTTACCTTTGTACCAAGACCCCTTTGGAATGACTTCCAAAAGTGAGAAGTGAATTGGGCACCACGATCCGAGATGATAGACAAAGGAATCCCATGCAACCTTACCAATTCATGAATGTACAACTTGGCATACTCTTCAGCCCCGTAAGTAGTTTTAACCGGTAGGAAATGAGCCGACTTTGTCATCCGATCAACCACCACCCAAACCGAATCAAAGCCTCTTCTAGCCTTGGGTAAGCCCACTACAAAATCCATGTTGATTTCTTCCCACTTCCAAGTAGGTATCTCAATGTCTTGAGTTAGGCCACCCGGCCTTTGATGTTCAGCCTTGACTTGTTGACAACTATGGCAACCCGAAACAAATTTTGCAATGTCCTTCTTCATACCGCCCCACAATACACATCCCTCAAGTCTCTATACATCTCTGTTGACCCCGGATGAATAGAATAAGAAGAATTATGAGCCTCATCAAGGATTCTTTCCCTCACACCATCCACACAAGGAACACATAATCTACCTTGGTACCTAAGGGCACCATCTCCCCCTTGGGAGAAAACCTCCACCTTACCACTACTCACCGAAGCCTTTAATTCTACCAAAGAAGGATCAAGATCTTGCTTGACTATCACCTCATCAACCAAGGAAGACCTTGAACCATCAACAACAACTACTCCTCCACTATCCACCCCTTCTAACCTAACTCCCAATTTGGCCAACCGATGGACCTCCTTAGCCAACTCTTTACTACCTTCCTCCACATGAGCCAAGCTACCCATGGACACTCTACTCAATGCATCCGCCACCACATTAGCTTTCCCCGGATGATAGTGAACACTCATATCATAATCCTTAAGGAATTCTAACCACCTCCTTTGTCTCAAGTTAAGATCTTTTTGTGTGAACACATATTGGAGATTCTTATGGTCGGTGAAGATATCAACATGCACCCCATACAAATAATGACGCCAAATCTTTAAAGCAAAAACCACGGCGGCCAATTCAAGATCATGGGTTGGGTAATTTTTTTCATGAACCTTAAGTTGCCTAGAAGCATAGGCTATAACCTTACCACTTTGCATCAACACACAACCCAAACCAATATGGGAAGCATCACAATAAACAACAAAACCTTCTAACCCATCCGGAAGTGACAAAATAGGAGCGGACACAAGCCTTTCATTCAAAGTTTGGAAGCTTTCCTCACACTCATCCGACCACACAAATTTAGCCTTCTTTTGAGTCAACTTAGTCATAGGAGAAGCAAGAGAAGAAAACCCTTCTACAAATCTCCTATAATAACCCGCTAAACCCAAGAAACTCCTTATATCCGACGGGGTCAAAGGTCTAGGCCAATTCCTAATAACATCGGTCTTCTTAGGATCCACCTTAATACCATCCCCCGACACCACATGGCCTAGGAAAGCAACTTCCTTCAACCAAAACTCACACTTTTCATATTTAGCGTACAACTTCTCTTCCCTCAATCTTTGGAGTACCACCCTCAAGTGACCCTTGTGCTCTTCCTCACCCCGAGAATAGATCAAGATGTCATCTATAAACACCACCACAAAAGAATCAAGGTAGGGTTTGAAAACCCTATTCATCAAATCCATAAAGAGAGCCGGAGCATTAGTCAACCCGAAAGACATCACCACAAACTCATAGTGCCCATACCTAGTACGAAAGGCCGTCTTGGGAATATCACACTCCCTCACCTTCACTTGATGATACCCTGACCGAAGATCAATCTTAGAGAAGTGACTAGCCCCATGCAATTGGTCAAATAAATCGTCAATCCTTGGAAGAGGATACCTATTCTTGACGGTGACCCTATTAAGTTGTCGATAATCAATACACATTCTAAGAGACCCATCTTTCTTCTTCACAAACAAAACCGGAGCACCCCAGGGAGAATGACTAGGTCTAATAAATCCCTTCCCTAACAAATCTTTTAATTGCCCTTTCAACTCTTTCAACTCTGCCGGGGCCATACGGTAAGGGGGATAGAAATAGGTTGAGTATCGGGAAGGAGGTCTATACCAAGATCTATCTCCCTTTCGGGAGGGACACCGGGAAGGTCTTCTGGGAAGACATTTAGAAACTCATTAACAACCGGAATAGACTCAATAGGAGGGAATTTAAACTCCACATCATTGACTCTCACAATATGGTACAAGCACCCTTTGGAAATCAACCTATGGGCTTTAATGCAAGAAATGAATTTCCCCTTCACCACAACATCCCGGCTCTCCCACTCAAGGACGGGTTCATTAGGAAATCGGAACTTGACTTTACGAGACCTACAATCAATAGAAGCATAATATGCATGCAACCAATCCATCCCGAGAATAACATCAAAATCCACCATGTTCAACTCAATAAGATCGCAAGGCAACAGCTTATTCAATATGCAAACCGGACAATTTCTATACACTTTTCTAGCAACAATAGAGACACCAATGGGAGTTGATACTTCATATGACTCATGCAACAATTCCGACTCAACATGAAATTTTCTAGCAACTAAGGGGGTAACAAAGGAAAGGGTGGCACCCGGATCAATCAAAGTATAAACATCAAGATCAAAGATTTGCAACATACCGGTCACCACATCCGGGGTCTCATTAACACCTTGTCTACCATGCAAAGCATAAAATCGATTGTTCCTTGGGGCACCACTTTGAGAAGCACCTCTACCCAAAGGAGTAGTGTTAGCACTTCGGACCTTGTTGCGGATCTTGGGACATTCAAACCTCTTATGACCCACTTCTCCACATTCAAAGCAAGCACCCGAACCCTTCATGCAAGGACCACCATGCTTCCTCCCACACTTAGGGCATACATCCATAGAACCCACTTCACCTCCCCCTTGAGGTCTAGGAACATTGATAGCAAATCCCCGGTTGACATGAGGGTTTCCTTGGCCTTGATGAAATCTAGCACCCTTAGGGAACCTATTCTCCAATCGGGCCCTCTTGGCCTCGTGCCCCCTTCTCTTCCTCAATTTCTCCTCCTCCATTTGCTCGGCATAAGTCATCAACCGAGACAAATCCATATCTCCAATGAGCATAGCGGACCGACACTCCTCACTAACCAAGTCGGATACACCCATCACAAATTTGTTCATCCTCGACCTAGAGTCGGCCACCAAGTGAGGTGCATACTTGGAGAGTTGGACAAATTTGAGGGCATACTCCCTCACACTCATAGCTCCTTGCTTCAAGTTCATGAACTCCACCAACTTTGCCTCCCTAAGCTCAAGAGGGAAGAACCTATTAAGGAAAGCAATTTTAAACTCCTCCCACAACACCACATAGCCATTACCTTTCTCACCCTTCCATTGATCAAACCAAATTTGAGCAACCCCCTTGAGTTGGTAAGCCGCCAATTCCGCCTTCTCACAAGCACCAACATCCATAATGGTCAAGATTTTTCATACCTCATCGATGAACTCTTGCGGGTCCTCATCCACCTTTGAACCATGGAAGACCGGAGGGTTCATCCTCATGAAATCTCTCACCCTTTCCCCCGGGGTGGTAGTTCGAGGAGCTTGGGCTCCTTGTTGCACTTGGTTAGATACCAGTTGTGAAAGCATGGTGAGTGCATCACGGAGCTCACCATTGGTGGGTGGCTCTTCCGGTGATCGGGCCCGTTTTCCCCTCATGTTTGGCATGATGATCTAGCAATCAAAGAACAAGCGTTAGGGAGGAATCACCTTATCACACTCTAAGCACGACATAGAACATGAAGAAGGGAAACCTTTCCTAAAATGTTTTGGAGCCTCCCATTCATAGTCGTGGCGCGCTTCACAACCATGATTAGGACTCTAATCAACGCGGTGTGTTGGACTCCGAGGATTTAACAACCTAGTGCTCTGATACCAAGCTAATATGAGGATGCATGATCAAAGTGAAGTCAAAACATGTTTAAGTAAATCTATACTAACAGTAGATATCATATGTGTATGCATGATCCAACCAATCTATAACCCCAACTTAGGATGGGGGATGCCGTTCACACCCGGACACCCTAGTGGCAAGGTATAAACCCCTCACATGGTTGATGTTGGTCACACCCCAAGCATCCTAGGTGGTGAGATATAAACCTCTCACATGGTTGATGTTGGTCACACCCCAAGCATCCTAGGTGGTGAGATATAAACCTCTCACATGGTTGATGTTGGTCACACCCCAAGCATCCTAGGTGGTGAGATATAAACCTCTCACATGGTTGTTCGGTTCTTTTCCCCCGGACCGGGCATGGTCATGCAACACTTTATATAGGAAATTCTCATTAGGCTCTAATGCAATCTCACGTATGGAATGAACATATACGCAAGCTTAGTTTGTCATCAACACATCTTTGGAGTTCCATACATCTCATAACTCAAGCTTTAAAGCATCAATTTATCAATTCTCCATAATTGGACATTTTGTCAAACACCTTGAAGGCATGTAATGGAATCAAAGAGCATGGGAAATAGGGTAGTAATTATGCAGCCAAACCAATGAACAACCTACAACAACACCTTTTTAACACCCACAATACCACATGAAAATCTCCACATCCATTCCAAATTTAGGTTCAAGTTCTAGGGTCACAACATGCTCAAAACAATCACTTTTCATATTTAAAATTCAATGTGTAGGAAATTATTACAAAGAACAAGATTAATATATGAATCTTAACTTAAACCACGAATTAGTCAGTAGAATAGAGTCTAGGCACTATGGGTGGAAGGACCCATGAGTTCAACACCACATACCTTGAGTTCTTATGAAGGTCTTGAGAGTGTCTTTAATGGAAGCTTGCAACTTGGAACAAGAGTCTCTTCAATCTTGAGGAAGGTTTTGGATTAGGGTTCTTGAGAGAACTTGAGAGAAAATGTGTCTAAGTATGGGAGAGGTGTTTTGGAAATGTTTTAGAGATGAAATTTGAACTAATGCTATATAGGAAATAACATGTGCCCTTTGGAAGAAAATCGTCCAACACTTAGAAAAAAAAATGGGGCGGGTGAACAGTAAAATTAGCTACTGGAAATTGTCTTTTTCTGCCGGACAGATTTTACGAAAATGGGCATAACTTCTTCGTCCGAACTCCGAATGAGGTGAAATGAAGTGCGTTAGATAGCTAACTCAAAGGGCTTTCCATGGATATATTATTAGCCACCAAATAATTTGTGTGCTAGGAGATATGACCCTCCAAAGTAGACCCTCGAAAAAGGCTTCACTTGGAAATTTTGGATTTTGATACGGTTGCTCTAAAATTTGGGTTAGACCCATTTCCCACTCAATTTGACCCCCTAAACAAGAATATGAAGTCAGATTTTCGAAAAACAAAACGGATTTTGAGATATATGGAAATTACAATTATAGGTGTTTCCGAAGCACATTTTCGGGCATTTTTGGGGTCGTTTCAACAACAATAAAATAAATTAAAACACAATGTCTACTACATTAAATCAACACCAAACCTCATAATTACACCGTTAGACTTTGCGGTTTTGCCAACCCATCACCAAAAGTAATGAAAATTTATCTATTATGAAGGAAACCATGGATGTAATGAAATTAAGAAATTATATTCAACACCCACATTAACATAAGTTATGAGAAAAAAATAGACATTGAGGACACTAACTCATTGGATAATAAGCCCTAAATGAGTCGAAATTCAAGACTCATCAACACCCCCAACTTAAACTTTAGCTTGCCCTCAAGTAAAACACAAGATCAATCAGGCCAAAAGGGATGTCTAGAAATAGTGCTCCTTGAGACTCAACATGAATGCACAGAAGGTTTAATTCACACATGGAATGCTCAATTGTGCCGTAAAAGTTTCAAATTGTTACTAATCATCATCAAATTGAGTTCAAACTCACAATGCTCACTTCAAATGCAAATCTACGCTCAACAAGAGTATTTGAATGTCGTAACATCAAGAATAATTCCATACTCTAACAATGCCAATCAAGGAGTACAATTTTGGAATCTAAATAAACTCTCACACTCCCAATGAGAAAAATATGAATGATTTTACCCATATGTTGACCCATATTTTCCAACCAACACATCACTCGGCTCATGCATGATCAAAAAGCTCTTCCAAGGCTTGTAATTGGGTTGATAGCACGGGTATGATTATTTACGCTTAGTGACTTCTACCTTCATGAAGCATGACTCAAATTTCACTTCTTATCCTTTTCCTTCATTCTTTTCATATTCACAACTCATCCTTTCCATATTCAAAGAACACAAAATTTTTGGGATAGCTCATTGAATATCCCTTTTATTTCCACAACAATGCTCAATGGATACAATTTTATCATTTATTTTTTTCTTTTCATCTTTTTGTTTTAATAAATAGAGGGGATCCATATTTTTCTTCAACACAAGTTCCCAAGGATGAATTTCATGAACTTTTTGTTGAATTTCATTCATCATTCTTACAACATCCCTAGCATAGGCTATTTTGTAACACCCCATACCGAAAGAGGAAGCCTTAGCAAAATTTTAGGACTCTCAGGTGTCACCCACGTGGGCAAACAATGCCCCATGGTTGGACCCACACCACGTGGGTGAGCCCCATTGGTAGACACCCTAGTCACTATTTTAGGCAGGGGACCACGGTCAGGACCACACCCAGTGGGTGGGTCCATAGTCTGTGGATGGCCAGTCGTGGATTGGCCAAAAGTCTCTAACCATGATCCACAATTGACTAGGAGAGACTGTTGGTTCATCCACGGTCTGTAGGGCATGGTGTCTTTGGTCCAGGAAAATTATTTTAGGGACTTAAGTGTCTTTTCTGGTTTTAATTTAATTGAAGTGGTGTCATTTTACCTAGACCTAGCCCACCTATATAAGTATTTGTAACCCCCAAAATCTAAGAATTAAGTCATTCTGTCAAATCAAAAAAGAAAACCCAAATCCTCTCTCAAATATTCTCTCTCTAGAAGGTGGAAGAAGAAGAAGGAGATTGAAGCTAGGTTTGATCAAGTCCTCAAATATTCAAGCTTTTTTGGGCATTGTGAATAATGTATGATGTATTTTCATCCATGGGATCCTTATTCCCATCGAGTCCCCTAGAATTCCACAATTTGAAGAAGAATTTCCCCAATTTAGTTAGTGTTTCTTCCATTATTGTGGGTTATGATGAATGCTCATCCAATTGAGTGGATTATGATTGTTTATGATTGAATTGATAGAATTTCATGTATTTAGGATGATATTACATGTACCCATGCCGATCCTATGATATTAGGGTTGAATTGATATTGTGGGTTTGATGCCATGTGAGCGAAACTCTATGGGTTAGATATCTCCTTACAGTATTGATGATTTATTACTAGAATTGCTTAGGATGGAAGCATAAATAATGAATGTGATATTAATTACTTGAGAGTAAAGCATAGATGATTACCATGAGATGTAGTGCTTATAGAGTAAATCCTAGACTATGAATTATTGATTGATTGATGTTATGATTTGGAAGAGATACTTCCTATATTGAATTGCTAAGCATGATTGAATGAATGTGAAAGCGTTACTCACATGAAGGATTCTAGGTTGAAAGGATTGCTCACCCAAAATGATTCTGTACTAAAATTCTTAATGAATGATGACGTTAGAGGCGATTACCCTTGACCTCCACATGTAAGGATATGAGGGCATTTCCTATACTCCTTAGAATTGAAAAAGAGGTGAGTCCGCTCGTTCTTACTATAATGAATGAATATAGAAGCGAGTACCCATGCTCCTTATGAAATGATGTCGAGGCGAGTACCCGCATCATATGATGAGATTGTGGAGGCGAGTACCCGAAATCTAAAAGTATGTAAGGCAAGAGCAGAATACCTATTAGCCTTGATGAATTAGGCATTGAGGCGAATCCCCATTTCTTCAAAAGTAAGTATGACTAATGAGATTATGTTATGAAATTGACTTGTGGGGAGTGTTGCTAGACATGCCTTCCATGATGTAAGCTTGACTAGAGGTGGATGACCTATGTCTTGGCTAAGATTAAGTGAGGTTACTTATGGGAGTATTCCTCTTTCATTATGATGACTATTATGTCTTGATTATTCTTATTCCTTATGTCTTATGTTGACTAATGCTTATGTTTATGTTGTTTATTCTAGCCATCATATTTAGTACTTGATTGTACTAACGCACACTCCTTCCTACATTATTATCAAATGTAGGATCCGCCACTCCCGACTCACACACTTGTCGCTAGGTTCCTAGAGGATTTTTTAAGTGAAGCTTTGGTGAGTCCTCATTGTATTGGAGGATTGGAGCACCCTATCTCTTTTATGTCGTTCCTTTACTTTTGAGACTATTGTATGGGCTACGTCCCAAGACTTCTATCTCTTATATTTAGATGGTTTGAGACAATGTCACGTTAGACTTCCATTTACTTTTATCAAAGAATTTGATTGTACTGAAAAGTTTTAAATCTCGCTCATTTTTATTAATTTATGTTATGATATGCTAAGTGGCTTGTGTGAGGCCTCTCGGGGTCTTATACACCTTGTTACATCTTAAGGGTACCAATGGATCGTGACAAACTTTGTAATCAGAACACAAGGTTTAGAATGGTTCTAGGATGTCTGAAACAACATCTAGTATAGTCTTGTTCATAAGTGTGAAGCATGCGACATTTATGAATGAGAGTCTATTAGTGTTTAGGAAACTACAGTTCTTCACTTCTCTAATTTTGTGCCATGGAGTTTAACTCTATGTCTTTCTCCTAATCGTTACCTGATGGTTTTCAAAACATGACTACTAGAAGGACTAACGCTAGAAGGTTGGATGAAGGCAACATTGAGCAAAAGGTTCCTCCTCAGATTCCTCCCAAGCTCCTCCTAATGCTCTGATTAACCAGTTAAATGAGAATGTGACTAATGTGGAGTTTAGATCCACATTCCATGTGTTGTCTTAAGCCGTGATGGCATAAGCAAATAGAGAGGTGGTAGCTCCCGTGAATCCAAATATGGGTAAGGCAGCGGCAAGAGTGAGGGATTTTACAAGAATGAACCCTCCCAAATTTTATGGCTCCAACATTGAGAAAGACCCTCAAGAGTTTATTGACGAGGTTTACAAGATACTTGATATTATGGGTATGACTCTGGTAGAGAAAGCAGAACTATCTGCTTACCAACTCAAAGGGGTTTCTCAGATCTAGTTCAATCAATGGAAAGAGGCAAGGCTGGTGGGAGCGGGTCCCATAGAATGGGAAATTCTCAATGGTGCAGTTCTTGATCGATTCTTCCCTCAGAATGGGAAATTCTCAAAGGTGCAGTTCTTGATCGATTCTTCCCTCTAGAGATGATAGAGGCCAAGGTACTTGAGTTCATCAACCTTAGGCAAGGAAATATGTGTGTAAGGGAGAATTCTTTTAGGTTCGCTCAACTATCCAAATATGCTCCTTCCATTGTGGCAGATCGTAGGACCAAGATGAGTAAGTTTGTGTCAGGAGTGTCCGACTTGGTTTATAAAGAATTTCACACCGCTATGCTTGTTCATGACATGGACATTTCCCGCTTTATGGTGCATGACCAAACAATTGAGGAAGACAATCTCAAGGAAAGATATAGAGAGGTAAAAAGAGCTAGAGTGGATGATGGAAACTATGCACATGCTAGGTTTGGCAGATGGGGTCGTCCAAGGTTTTGTCAAAATTTCTTCGGGCAATGGTTCCACAAATTCTTCTTCGAGGCCAAGGAATGAGAGTGTATCTAAGCTAAAACTGCAAGGAGATGGTAATAGGCCTTCGATGCCTACTTGTGTTAAATGTGGGAGAAATCATGAAAGGAAGTGTCTATCAGGCTCTAGTGCTTGTTTCGGGTGTTGTAAAATGGATCATAAAATAAGGGATTGCCCTTTGATTATTAAAAATTATGGAGATACTCATCGTAGGGCTCAAACCTACCCTTCATCCGGTTCAAGTGGCTCAAGTGGAAATACTCTTAAGCAAAACTGTTTATATGCTCTCCAAACTAGAGGTGATCAAAAAGTTCCCCGGATGTGGTGACGGTATGTTAAAAGTTTTGCATTTAGATGTGTATGATTTACTTGATCTAGGGGTTACTTTGTCCTCTGTGACCCCTTACATAGCTATGAGGTTTGATGGTCTCCTCGAAGTGTTGTCAAAACCTTTTTCTGTCTCTACCCCTGTTGGTTATTCTGTGGTGGCTAAAAGAGTCCATAGGAGATGTCCCATTTCCTTATCCCATAGAGTCACTCTAATAGATTTGGTAGAGTTGGATATGATTGATTTTGATGTTATTTTGGGCATGGATTGGTTACATTCCTCTTATGCCTTTATTGATTGTAGGACTAGAGTGGTCAAGTTTCAGTTTCCAAATGAGCTTGTCCTTGAGTAGAAGGGGGGAAATTCTATGCCTAGAGGTCAATTTCTTTCTTACCTAAACTCTAGGAAAATTATTTCCAAGGGGTGTATCTATCATACAGTGATGATGAGGGATATGGAGTCTGAAATCCTTAGTCTTGAGTCGGTCCCCGCGGTAAAAGAGTTTCTGGAAGTTTTCCCCGATGACTTACCGAGTATTCCTCCTGAAAGGGAAATAGATTTTGGAATTGACCCTCTCCTGAATACCAAACCTATTTTTATTCCTCCTTATAGAATGGCTCCGGCAGAACTTAAGGAGTTGAAAGAACAATTGACGGATTTGTTTGATAAGGGTTTCATCCGACCAAGTATCTCTCCATGGGGTGCTCCGGTGTTGTTTGTTAAAAAGAGAGATTGGTCCCTTCGTATGTGTATTGAATATGGACAACTGAACAAGGTGACCATTAAGAATAAGTATCCTATTCCAAGGATAGATGATTTATTTCATCAACTTCAAGGGGAAAGTTATTTCTCTAAATTTGATCTCCGGTTAGGTTATCACCAATTGAGGGTGAAAAAGGAAGATATTCTGAAATCAACTTTTAGAACCTGATATGGTCATTATTAGTTTTTTGTCATGTCCTTTGGTTTGACTAATGCTCCGGCGACGTTTATGGACTTGATGAATAGGGTATTTAGACAATACCTTGATATGTTCATAATTGTGTTCATGGATGATATTTTGATATATTCAAGAAGTGAGAATGAGCATATTCATCATTTGAGGATCGTATTGCAAATCCTCAAGGCCTGACAACTTTATGCAAAGTTTAGCAAATGTGAATTTTGGTTGAGGTCTGTGGCTTTCTTAGACTATATTTTTTCAAGAAAGGGCATTGAGGTAGATCCAATTAAGACGGATGCGGTCAAGAGTTGGCCTAAACCTCTATCACCGACATATATTAGAAGTTTCTTGGGCTTGGCCAGTTACTATATGAGGTTTGTTGAGGGGTCTTCCACCATTGCTTCTCCATTGACAACCTTGACTCAAAAGAAGGCCAAATTTGTATGGTCGGATGCTTTCGAGAAAAGTTACCAAGACTTGAAAAATAGACTCATTTCCACTCTGGTGCTGACACTACCGAAAGGAACGGATGGCTTTGTTGTATATTGTGATGCCTCTAGAGTTGGGTTTGGATGTGTGCCTATGCAAAATGGTAAGGTGATTGCCTATGCTTCAAGGCAACTAAAAGATAATGAGAAGAACTATCCTACGTATGACCTTGAATTAGCGGCGGTGGTATTTTCTTTAAATATTTGGATGCATTATTTGTATGGGGGTTCATGTTGATGTTTTCACCGATCATAAAAGTTTACAATATGTGTTTACCCAAAAAATCTTAATATTCTCAAAAGAAGGTGGTAGGAATTATTGAAGGACTACGATATAAGTGTTCTTTATCACCGCGGGAAGGCGAATGTAGTAGCGGATGCTCTTAATAGGCTGTCCATGGGTAGTGTTGCAAACTTTGAGGATGATAGAAAATGGAAGAAACTTATAATATCGTAGCCGCTCATGGTTATTTTGGCCGATTGATCTCATGAGATATGCATAGATTGGATCTATTGGGTATTCAATTGGTAGAATCCGATAAAGGTGGTGTCATGGTCCATAATGGTTTCGAATAATCTTTTTTAAATGACGTGAAAGCTAAACAATGTCATGATCTGACTTTAGTGGAATTGAAAGAAGCGGTACTCAAGAAGTCCATTGAGGCTTTCTCCCAAGGGGGAGATGGGGAACTTAGGTACCAAAGTTGATTATGTGTTCCAAATGTGGATGAGCTAAGAGAACAAATTTTGGCAGAAGCCCATGGTTCGCGGTATTCTATTCACCCAGGAGCCACCAAGATATACTGTGATTTACCGGAAGTCTATTGTTGGAATGGGATGAAGAAGGGTGTTGCGGTATTTGTGGCTAATTGTCTGAATTGCCAACAAGTAAAGCTTGAGCATTAGTAACCGGGAGGTTTAGCTCAAGATATTAGCATTCCCACTTGGAAGTGGGAAGATGTAAATATCGACTTTATAGTTGGTCTGCCTCGCGCCCAGCGCCAACATGACTGTATTTGGATGGTGGTAGATCAGATGACAAAATTGGCACATTTCCTTCCCATCAAGGTTTCTCATTCGGCGGATGATTATGCCAAGTTGTATTTTACAGAAATGGTAAGATTGCATGGTGAGCCCTTTTCCATTATCTCTAATAGAGGTACTCAATTTACTTCTCAGTTTTGGAAATCCTTCCAAAAAGGGCTTGGCACTAAGGTTAATCTTAGCACAACTTTTCACCCACAAATCGATGAGCAAGTGGAGTGAACGATCAAAACTTTAGAGGATATGTTGAGAGCATGTGTCATCGATTTCAAGGGAAGTTAGGATGATCACTTGTTGTTGATAGAGTTCGCTTATAATAATAGCTATCATTATTGTATTGGTATAGCCCCCTTTGAAGCTCTTTATGGTAGGAGGTGTAGATCTCCTATAGGGTTGTTCGAAGTGGGTGAAGGTGCTTTGATCGGACCCGAATTAGTTCTTGAGGCTAAGGAGAATGTCCGGCTCATTAGAGAGAGGTTGAGAACAACCCAAAGCCGACAAAGTCCTATGCCGATGTAAGAAGAAGAGACCTTGAGTTTGATTTTAATAATTGGGTCTATTTACAAATATCACCCATGAAGGGTGTGATGAGATTTGGCAAGAAGGGGAATCTTAGTCCATGATACGTGGGCCCGTATCAAATCTTGAGACGTATTGGTAAGGTTGCGTATGAACTTGATTTGCCAAATGAGTTGGCAATGGTACATTCCATTTTCCATGTCTCTATGCTTAAGAAGTGTGTTGGAGATTCAACATCTACAGTTTCCCTTGAAGGGTTGGGAGTTGATGAAAATCTCTCTTACGAAGAACTTTCGGTTGAGATTCTAGACCAGCAAGTTAAGCTATTAAGGAACAAGGAAATAGCTTCTATGAAGGTTTTGTGGAGAAACAACTTAGTTGAGGGTGCTACTTGGGAGGCCTGGGCTTATATGAAGTCCCGATATCCTCATCTTTTTCCTCCTATTCTAGCTTGAGGTAATGAATTCCTCTTGGTTTGCTTATGTTTGAAGTCATGTGTGATTTAGAATTTCCATGATTTCCTTAAAAAATGCATGTTCATGAAAAAGCATAGGTTTTCAAAGAAAATCGCTTTTGTACTTTATTTTCCTCATGTTGTTGAATATTGAGTATGAGTTGCTTGTTGATGAATCCGAGATTTGGACTCATTTAGGGATTTATTTATATAGATTTAGAGTCGTCAAATGCTTATTGTGTGCCAATAATTGAAGTAAAACCCTTGATTTCCAGGTATATGGATTGAGGAGCAAAGCAAGGATACTAATTGGCAAAAAGGAATAAAACAGGCAGAAAGGATGAAAGAAGGTAGCCTGGTGATCCCCAAGTTCACTTGGCGAGTCACCGAATGGCTATTTGACCGCCTAAAGTTCCAGTGTTCCAAGGTCTGAGGGTAGAAATCAAGCTGGTGATAGAAAGGAGCAGTCGGCGCATCACCGACTAGTTCCGCGATGCAGTTGTGAATCGCCCAAAATTACAGATCTTGAGAACGCTGAATACCAAGGCAGAAAGACAATGGAAATCACCAAAGGGCGGCTTGCCGAATGGTTCGGTGAGCCCGACTTACTTCGCCGGGTGACTCTTCACAGCACATATTTGAACACTGTAAATACATTTTTGAACATTCAGTTTAGTATCCATTTATCCATCTATCCATCTATCTTCTATCATCTAACATTAATTAGTATCTTAGCATCAAATTTTTAGAACTGAGACAAGTTTTCTCTAGTATTTCCCAAATTTTGAAGAATTGAAGTTTTTCATTTTTGTGAATAGGAAGTGGGTCTTGGATATTCTTCGAATTGTAGCACTATAAGGACGAATCTACACTTACCCAGTTGATGGATAATCAATTTGGTAACTGTTTTTACTTTTTAATGATACCTAGGTAAACCCCAATTCTTGGGGTGTGATTATGTGATTATGGGCTGATTTAGTTTATGGGTATTGTTGATTGTTAGTTTAAATGCTATTTAGTTACCTCACTTAGTTTTACAGGACCTCCAGTTAAATTGGGGGTCCAAATGTCGGACTAGATCGAGTTCGCCAACCTGGTTGGTGGTTCATCAATAATATTCTGGCCTCACCGAGTTTTACAGACTCTAGTGTAAAAGTTACTTGAGTCTAACGGTGGTCTGGGTCGGGATCACCAACCCCTTCAGCGATGCACCGATTGGACCTTTTTCTCGCCACCCTGCACTTTTCAACAACTTTCCCACTTCAACCTATACAAACAACACACCATTATTTCTTAGAGCAAAAATAGAGCGATAATGGGTCTTGGGTTGCCTCCCTAGTAGCGCCTTAGTTAACGTCGTGGCATGATGCAAGATAAATCTCAAACCTCATTTTTGGGGTCGGCCATAGTATCACTAGGCGACCCCTCTTTATGTTGTAGGTAGAGACACAACAACACTTGGTTTATCTGGGCGTCTTGTCACTGAATGATCATGGAATGGGAGGTTGTCATCTGATTAAGCATTAAAACATTCTCTTTTATTTCATTCAACACTCTATCTTGTTCTTAGATTTTGTGTAGAATAAGTGTTACGACCTCTTCATTTTGTCCACTCTCTTGCTACTTCATCTTTTGACACTCGTGAGGGGAAAGGTACTTGTCCTTCATTTTGGACCTTTCTTCCAACTCCATGACATTCTTGGACAGAACATCCAGTTGAGTCAACAATGCGGCCCATTCTTGGTCTTTCTCTATTTCCTTATTGGCTTTAATCATGCCATCAAGGAGTTGGGCTACGACTTGTGAAACGACCCCAAAAAATGCCCGAAAATGTGCTTCGGAAACACCTATAATTGTAATTTCCATATATCTCAAAATCCGTTTCGTTTTTCGAAAATCCGACTTCATATTCTTGTTTAGAGGGTCAAATTGAGTGGGAAATGGGTCGAACCCAAATTTTAGAGCAACCGTATCAAAATCCAAAATTTCCAAGTGAAGCCTTTTTCGAGGGTCTACTTTGGAGGGTCATATCTCCTAGCACACAAATTATTTGGTGGCCAATAATATATCCATGGAAAGCCCTTTGAGTTAGCTATCTAACGCACTTTGTTTCACCTTATTCGGAGTTCGGACGAAGAAGTTATGCCCATTTTCGTAAAGTCTGTCCGGCAGAAAATCCAAATTCCAGTAGCTGATTTTACTGTTCATCTACTGTTCACCCGCCTGTTTTTTTTTCTAAGTGTTGGACCCTTTTTTTCAAAGGACTTATATTAATTCCTAGATACCATAATCCAATTCCCATCCCAAAAAAAAACATTTCCCTCTCTACAATCCTCCATTTAAGAAGAAGAAGAAGTGGGAGCTAGGGCTTTGGATTCAAGGCTTTCTTCATCAATTTTCGTGGGAGATCATAGCAAAGGTATGGGGGTCTTGATCCTTGTCTAATTTTCCATACAAGGAGCCAAATCCAAAGTTACTTCAAAATATGAAAAATCTAGGTTTTCACTCAATCTCATGGGTTCTTCCATCAAATGGTTTTAAAAGGTTTCTAATGGCACTTTATGGTTATATTGTTGTTGTATTGACAATTTAAGATGAAAATACTCCATGAACCCATGATTTCTCTCTATTCCTAGTTTATGCCTTTATGAAGTGGTTGCTAGATAATGAATGTATATGAATCAAACTTGTTTAAAGGTCTTTAGATTGTTGAAGTATGTCATTACCCATGCTTATTTTATGGTGTATTGTTGGTGTATTGGTATGTGAGGCTTATGGCCTTAAAGGCATAGTATGAGAAATTGGAGTGTTATCATGACATTATATGAATGAGAATCCAATGAAGATAATGTGATCATGTTATGAATGTAAAGGTGTTGTTGTAGGTTGTTCACTGTTTTGGTTGCATAATTACTACCCTAATTTCCATGCTCTTTGATTTCATTACATGCCTTCAAGGTGTTTGACAAAATGTCCAACTATGGAGAATTGATAAATTGATGTTTTAAAGCTTGAGTTATGAGATGTATGGAACTTCAAAGATGTGTTGATGACAAACTAAGCTTGTGTATATGTTCATTCCATACGTGAGATTGCATTAGAGCCTAATGAGAATTTCCTATATAAAGTGTTGCATGACCATGCCCGGTCCGGGGGAAAAGAACCGGACAACCATGTGAGAGGTTTATATCTCACCACCTAGGATGTTTGGGGTGTGACCAACATCAACCATGTGAGAGGTTTATATCTCACCACCTAGGATGTTTGGGGTGTGACCAACATCAACCATGTGAGAGGTTTATATCTCACCACCTAGGATGTTTGGGGTGTGACCAACATCAACCATGTGAGAGGTTTATATCTCACCACCTAGGATGCTTGGGGTGTGACCAACATCAACCATGTGAGGGGTTTATACCTTGCCACCAGGGTGTCCGGGTGTGAACGGCATCCCCCATCCTAAGTTGGGGTTATAGATTGGTTGGATCATGCATACACATATGATATCTACTATTAGTATAGATTTACTTAAACATGTTTTGACTTCACTTTGATCATGCATCCTCATATTGTTATTCATAATGCCTATGAAACTATTTCTTGTATTTCGATTGTGTCCTTGTTTATTGTTGTGTTGCACCCCGCATACTTAGTACATTCCAAGTACTAACGCATATTTTGCCTACATGATGTCACCATGTAGGGACCGGAGCTACTCTTGATCCTTCTCTCCATTCACGTGGCTAGTACGACGCTTATCCGAGTTTGTTGGTGAGTCCTCAATAATTCGAGGGCTATGTTATGTTTCTTACTCCTATGTTTTGAGACTTTAGCTTGCAATTGTATTTTAACTATGAGGGGAGCCGGTAATATGTCATGGCCCCCGTCCTATCTATGTATGTAGAGGTGTGAGTTGGACAAGTATTTTGTAAACGAGCTTGACTCTTATTCTATGATGTCATTTTGAAATGGTTTGCCTTAGTCCCTATTTCCCGTTAATTAATGTTGAATGTACTTCCGCGACCGATGAAGTGTGATGACAAGTTTGAGAGGCTTGTTTGGGGTTCCTTCGGGTTCCTCATTCGCCATGTCACGTCTAGGCCCTAGGCTTGGGTCGTGACAAGCTTGGTATCAGAGCACTAGGTTGTTAAATCCTCGGAGTCCAACACACCGCGTTGAGTAGAGTCCTAATCATGGTTGTGAAGCGCGCCACGACTATGAATGGGAGGCTACAAAACGTTTTAGGAAAGGTTTCCCTTCTTCATGTTCTATGTCGTGCTTAGAGTGTGATAAGGTGATTCCTCCCTAACGCTTGTTCTTTGATTGCTAGATCATCATGCCAAACATGAGGGGAAGACGGGCCCGATCACCGGAAGAGCCACCCACCAATGGTGAGCTCCGTGATGCACTCACCATGCTTGCACAAGTGGTATCTAACCAAGTGCAACAAGGAGCCCAAGCTCCTCGAACTACCACCCCGGGGGAAAGGGTGAGAGATTTCATGAGGATGAACCCTCCGGTCTTCCATGGTTCAAAGGTGGATGAGGACCCGCAAGAGTTCATCGATGAGGTATGCAAAATCTTGACCATTATGGATGTTGGTGCTTGTGAGAAGGCGGAATTGGCGGCTTACCAACTCAAGGGGGTTGCTCAAATTTGGTTTGATCAATGGAAGGGTGAGAAAGGTAATGGCTATGTGGTGTTGTGGGAGGAGTTTAAAATTGCTTTCCTTAATAGGTTCTTCCCTCTTGAGCTTAGGGAGGCAAAGTTGGTGGAGTTCATGAACTTGAAGCAAGGAGCTATGAGTGTGAGGGAGTATGCCCTCAAATTTGTCCAACTCTCCAAGTATGCACCTCACTTGGTGGCCGACTCTAGGTCGAGGATGAACAAATTTGTGATGGGTGTATCCGACTTGGTTAGTGAGGAGTGTCGGTCCGCTATGCTCATTGGAGATATGGATTTGTCTCGGTTGATGACTTATGCCGAGCAAATGGAGGAGGAGAAATTGAGGAAGAGAAGGGGGCACGAGGCCAAGAGGGCCCGATTGGAGAATAGGTTCCCTAAGGGTGCTAGATTTCATCAAGGCCGAGGAAACCCTCATGTCAACCGGGGATTTGCTATCAATGTTCCTAGACCTCAAGGGGGAGGTGAAGTGGGTTCTATGGATGTATGCCCTAAGTGTGGGAGGAAGCATGGTGGTCCTTGCATGAAGGGTTCGGGTGCTTGCTTTGAATGTGGAGAAGTGGGTCATAAGAGGTTTGAATGTCCCAAGATCCGCAACAAGGTCCGAAGTGCTAACACTACTCCTTTGGGTAGAGGTGCTTCTCAAAGTGGTGCCCCAAGGAACAATCGATTTTATGCTTTGCATGGTAGACAAGGTGTTAATGAGACCCCGGATGTGGTGACCGGTATGTTGCAAATCTTTGATTTTGATGTTTATACTTTGATTGATCCGGGTGCCACCCTTTCCTTTGTTACCCCCTTAGTTGCTAGAAAATTTCATGTTGAGTCGGAATTGTTGCATGAGTCATATGAAGTATCTACTCCCATTGGTGTCTCTATTGTTGCTAGAAAAGTGTATAGAAATTGTCCGGTTTGCATATTGAATAAGTTGTTGCCTTGCGATCTTATTGAGTTGAACATGGTGGATTTTGATGTTATTCTTGGGATGGATTGGTTGCATGCATATTATGCTTCTATTGATTGTAGGACTCGTAAAGTCAAGTTCCGATTTCCTAATGAACCCGTTCTTGAGTGGGAGAGCCGGGATGTTGTGGTGAAGGGGAAATTCATTTCTTGCATTAAAGCCCATAGGTTGATTTCCAAAGGGTGCTTGTACCATATTGTGAGAGTCAATGATGTGGAGTCTAAAGTCCCTCCTGTTGAGTCTATTCCGGTTGTTAATGAGTTTCTAGATGTCTTCCCAGAAGACCTTCCCGGTGTCCCTCCCGAAAGGGAGATAGATCTTGGTATAGACCTCCTTCCCGATACTCAACCTATTTCTATCCCCCCTTACCGTATGGCCCCGGCAGAGTTGAAAGAGTTGAAAGAGCAATTAAAAGATTTGTTAGAGAAGGGATTTATTAGACCTAGTCATTCTCCCTGGGGTGCTCCGGTTTTGTTTGTGAAGAAGAAAGATGGGTCTCTTAGAATGTGTATTGATTATCGACAACTTAATAGGGTCACCGTCAAGAATAGGTATCCTCTTCCAAGGATTGACGATTTATTTGACCAATTGCATGGGGCTAGTCACTTCTCTAAGATTGATCTTCGGTCAGGGTATCATCAAGTGAAGGTGAGGGAGTGTGATATTCCCAAGACGGCCTTTCGTACTAGGTATGGGCACTATGAGTTTGTGGTGATGTCTTTCGGGTTGACTAATGCTCCGGCTCTCTTTATGGATTTGATGAATAGGGTTTTCAAACCCTACCTTGATTCTTTTGTGGTGGTGTTTATAGATGACATCTTGATCTATTCTCGGGGTGAGGAAGAGCACAAGGGTCACTTGAGGGTGGTACTCCAAAGATTGAGGGAAGAGAAGTTGTACGCTAAATATGAAAAGTGTGAGTTTTGGTTGAAGGAAGTTGCTTTCCTAGGCCATGTGGTGTCGGGGGATGGTATTAAGGTGGATCCTAAGAAGACCGATGTTATTAGGAATTGGCCTAGACCTTTGACCCCGTCGGATATAAGGAGTTTCTTGGGTTTAGCGGGTTATTATAGGAGATTTGTAGAAGGGTTTTCTTCTCTTGCTTCTCCTATGACTAAGTTGACTCAAAAGAAGGCTAAATTTGTGTGGTCGGATGAGTGTGAGGAAAGCTTCCAAACTTTGAAAGAAAGGCTTGTGTCCGCTCCTATTTTGTCACTTCCGGATGGGTTAGAAGGTTTTGTTGTTTATTGTGATGCTTCCCATATTGGTTTGGGTTGTGTGTTGATGCAAAGTGGTAAGGTTATAGCCTATGCTTCTAGGCAACTTAAGGTTCATGAAAAAAATTACCCAACCCATGATCTTGAATTGGCCGCCGTGGTTTTTGCTTTAAAGATTTGGCGTCATTATTTGTATGGGGTGCATGTTGATATCTTCACCGACCATAAGAGTCTCCAATATGTGTTCACACAAAAAGATCTTAACTTGAGACAAAGGAGGTGGTTAGAATTCCTTAAGGATTATGATATGAGTGTTCACTATCATCCGGGGAAAGCTAATGTGGTGGCGGATGCATTGAGTAGAGTGTCCATGGGTAGCTTGGCTCATGTGGAGGAAGGTAGTAAAGAGTTGGCTAAGGAGGTCCATCGGTTGGCCAAATTGGGAGTTAGGTTAGAAGGGGTGGATAGTGGAGGAGTAGTTGTTGTTGATGGTTCAAGATCTTCCTTGGTTGATGAGGTGATAGTCAAGCAAGATCTTGATCCTTCTTTGGTAGAATTAAAGGCTTCGGTGAGTAGTGGTAAGGTGGAGGTTTTCTCCCAAGGGGGAGATGGTGCCCTTAGGTACCAAGGTAGATTATGTGTTCCTTGTGTGGATGGTGTGAGGGAAAGAATCCTTGATGAGGCTCATAATTCTTCTTATTCTATTCATCCGGGGTCAACAAAGATGTATAGAGACTTGAGGGATGTGTATTGGTGGGGCGGTATGAAGAAGGACATTGCAAAATTTGTTTCGGGTTGCCATAGTTGTCAACAAGTCAAGGCTGAACATCAAAGGCCGGGTGGCCTAACTCAAGACATTGAGATACCTACTTGGAAGTGGGAAGAAATCAACATGGATTTTGTAGTGGGCTTACCCAAGGCTAGAAGAGGCTTTGATTCGGTTTGGGTGGTGGTTGATCGGATGACAAAGTCGGCTCATTTCCTACCGGTTAAAACTACTTACGGGGCTGAAGAGTATGCCAAGTTGTACATTCATGAATTGGTAAGGTTGCATGGGATTCCTTTGTCTATCATCTCGGATCGTGGTGCCCAATTCACTTCTCACTTTTGGAAGTCATTCCAAAGGGGTCTTGGTACAAAGGTAAAGCTTAGCACGGCCTTCCACCCTCAAACGGATGGCCAAGCCGAAAGAACAATTCAAACCTTGGAGGATATGCTTAGAGCTTGTGTATTGGAGTTGAAAGGTAGTTGGGATGATCATCTTCCTTTGATTGAATTTGCATACAACAATAGTTATCATTCTAGTATCGGTATGGCTCCTTTTGAGGCACTTTATGGTAGACGGTGTAGGTCACCGGTTGGGTGGTTTGAAGTCGGAGAGGTGGCCTTGTTGGGTCCGGATCTGGTCATGGATGCTCTTGAGAAGGTAAGGATGATTAGGGAGAGGTTGAAAACAGCCCAAAGTCGTCAAAGGTCTTATGCCGATGTGAGGAGACGGGATCTTGAATTCAAAGTGGGTGATTGGGTTTATTTGAAGGTTTCTCCAATGAAAGGTGTGGTTCGTTTTGGTAAGAAGGGGAAATTAAGTCCTAGGTATGTCGGTCCTTATGAGATAATAAAAAGGGTTGGTAAAGTAGCCTATGAGTTGGGGTTGCCCAAGGAGATGGAATTAGTTCATCCGGTATTCCATGTATCGATGTTGAGGAAATGTGTTGGTGATCCTAACGCTATTGTACCTCTTGAGGTTGTGGGTGTTGTAGAAGATAATTTGACGTATGAAGAAGTCCCGGTTCAGATCTTAGATAGACAAGTTAAAAGGTTGAGGAACAAAGAAGTGGCGTCCGTTAAGGTGCTTTGGAGAAATCAACAAGTGGAGAGTGCTACTTGGGAGGCCGAAGCGGACATGCAAAGACGTTATCCTTATCTATTCAACTCCACTCAAGCCTAAGGTATTAAATCAAGTCCTTTGTACTCCATCGAGTCCTACATTTCAGCCTCTGAATCATTAATGTGCATATATGTTTAAATTGATGAGTTATGGATGCTTTACACTAAGTTTTGAAATCTTGAAGTGATGTTTAAATAAAATTTTTGCATTCATGTTGGGGCTGATATGTTCTTACTAAGTCTTGCCTTGTACGTCTCTTCCACATTCGGGGACGAATGTTCCCAAGGGGGAGATATTGAAACGACCCCAAAAAATGCCCGAAAATGTGCTTCGGAAACACCTATAATTGTAATTTCCATATATCTCAAAATCCGTTTCGTTTTTCGAAAATCCGACTTCATATTCTTGTTTAGGGGGTCAAATTGAGTGGGAAATGGGTCTAACCCAAATTTTAGAGCAACCGTATCAAAATCCAAAATTTCCAAGTGAAGCCTTTTTCGAGGGTCTACTTTGGAGGGTCATATCTCCTAGCACACAAATTATTTGGTGGCCAATAATATATCCATGGAAAGCCCTTTGAGTTAGCTATCTAACGCACTTCGTTTCACCTTATTCGGAGTTCGGACGAAGAAGTTATGCCCATTTTCGTAAAGTCTGTCCGGCAGAAAATCCAAATTCCAGTAGCTGATTTTACTGTTCATCTACTGTTCACCCGCCTGTTTTTTTTTCTAAGTGTTGGACCCTTTTTTTCAAAGGACTTATATTAATTCCTAGATACCATAATCCAATTCCCATCCCAAAAAAAAACATTTCCCTCTCTACAATCCTCCATTTAAGAAGAAGAAGAAGTGGGAGCTAGGGCTTTGGATTCAAGGCTTTCTTCATCAATTTTCGTGGGAGATCATAGCAAAGGTATGGGGGTCTTGATCCTTGTCTAATTTTCCATACAAGGAGCCAAATCCAAAGTTACTTCAAAATATGAAAAATCTAGGTTTTCACTCAATCTCATGGGTTCTTCCATCAAATGGTTTTAAAAGGTTTCTAATGGCACTTTATGGTTATATTGTTGTTGTATTGACGATTTAAGATGAAAATACTCCATGAACCCATGATTTCTCTCTATTCCTAGTTTATGCCTTTATGAAGTGGTTGCTAGATAATGAATGTATATGAATCAAACTTGTTTAAAGGTCTTTAGATTGTTGAAGTATGTCATTACCCATGCTTATTTTATGGTGTATTGTTGGTGTATTGGTATGTGAGGCTTATGGCCTTAAAGGCATAGTATGAGAAATTGGAGTGTTATCATGACATTATATGAATGAGAATCCAATGAAGATAATGTGATCATGTTATGAATGTAAAGGTGTTGTTGTAGGTTGTTCACTGTTTTGGTTGCATAATTACTACCCTAATTTCCATGCTCTTTGATTTCATTACATGCCTTCAAGGTGTTTGACAAAATGTCCAACTATGGAGAATTGATAAATTGATGTTTTAAAGCTTGAGTTATGAGATGTATGGAACTTCAAAGATGTGTTGATGACAAACTAAGCTTGTGTATATGTTCATTCCATACGTGAGATTGCATTAGAGCCTAATGAGAATTTCCTATATAAAGTGTTGCATGACCATGCCCGGTCCGGGGGAAAAGAACCGGACAACCATGTGAGAGGTTTATATCTCACCACCTAGGATGTTTGGGGTGTGACCAACATCAACCATGTGAGAGGTTTATATCTCACCACCTAGGATGTTTGGGGTGTGACCAACATCAACCATGTGAGAGGTTTATATCTCACCACCTAGGATGTTTGGGGTGTGACCAACATCAACCATGTGAGAGGTTTATATCTCACCACCTAGGATGCTTGGGGTGTGACCAACATCAACCATGTGAGGGGTTTATACCTTGCCACCAGGGTGTCCGGGTGTGAACGGCATCCCCCATCCTAAGTTGGGGTTATAGATTGGTTGGATCATGCATACACATATGATATCTACTATTAGTATAGATTTACTTAAACATGTTTTGACTTCACTTTGATCATGCATCCTCATATTGTTATTCATAATGCCTATGAAACTATTTCTTGTATTTCGATTGTGTCCTTGTTTATTGTTGTGTTGCACCCCGCATACTTAGTACATTCCAAGTACTAACGCATATTTTGCCTACATGATGTCACCATGTAGGGACCGGAGCTACTCTTGATCCTTCTCTCCATTCACGTGGCTAGTACGACGCTTATCCGAGTTTGTTGGTGAGTCCTCAATAATTCGAGGGCTATGTTATGTTTCTTACTCCTATGTTTTGAGACTTTAGCTTGCAATTGTATTTTAACTATGAGGGGAGCCGGTAATATGTCATGGCCCCCGTCCTATCTATGTATGTAGAGGTGTGAGTTGGACAAGTATTTTGTAAACGAGCTTGACTCTTATTCTATGATGTCATTTTGAAATGGTTTGCCTTAGTCCCTATTTCCCGTTAATTAATGTTGAATGTACTTCCGCGACCGATGAAGTGTGATGACAAGTTTGAGAGGCTTGTTTGGGGTTCCTTCGGGTTCCTCATTCGCCATGTCACGTCTAGGCCCTAGGCTTGGGTCGTGACAAGCTTGGTATCAGAGCACTAGGTTGTTAAATCCTCGGAGTCCAACACACCGCGTTGAGTAGAGTCCTAATCATGGTTGTGAAGCGCGCCACGACTATGAATGGGAGGCTACAAAACGTTTTAGGAAAGGTTTCCCTTCTTCATGTTCTATGTCGTGCTTAGAGTGTGATAAGGTGATTCCTCCCTAACGCTTGTTCTTTGATTGCTAGATCATCATGCCAAACATGAGGGGAAGACGGGCCCGATCACCGGAAGAGCCACCCACCAATGGTGAGCTCCGTGATGCACTCACCATGCTTGCACAAGTGGTATCTAACCAAGTGCAACAAGGAGCCCAAGCTCCTCGAACTACCACCCCGGGGGAAAGGGTGAGAGATTTCATGAGGATGAACCCTCCGGTCTTCCATGGTTCAAAGGTGGATGAGGACCCGCAAGAGTTCATCGATGAGGTATGCAAAATCTTGACCATTATGGATGTTGGTGCTTGTGAGAAGGCGGAATTGGCGGCTTACCAACTCAAGGGGGTTGCTCAAATTTGGTTTGATCAATGGAAGGGTGAGAAAGGTAATGGCTATGTGGTGTTGTGGGAGGAGTTTAAAATTGCTTTCCTTAATAGGTTCTTCCCTCTTGAGCTTAGGGAGGCAAAGTTGGTGGAGTTCATGAACTTGAAGCAAGGAGCTATGAGTGTGAGGGAGTATGCCCTCAAATTTGTCCAACTCTCCAAGTATGCACCTCACTTGGTGGCCGACTCTAGGTCGAGGATGAACAAATTTGTGATGGGTGTATCCGACTTGGTTAGTGAGGAGTGTCGGTCCGCTATGCTCATTGGAGATATGGATTTGTCTCGGTTGATGACTTATGCCGAGCAAATGGAGGAGGAGAAATTGAGGAAGAGAAGGGGGCACGAGGCCAAGAGGGCCCGATTGGAGAATAGGTTCCCTAAGGGTGCTAGATTTCATCAAGGCCGAGGAAACCCTCATGTCAACCGGGGATTTGCTATCAATGTTCCTAGACCTCAAGGGGGAGGTGAAGTGGGTTCTATGGATGTATGCCCTAAGTGTGGGAGGAAGCATGGTGGTCCTTGCATGAAGGGTTCGGGTGCTTGCTTTGAATGTGGAGAAGTGGGTCATAAGAGGTTTGAATGTCCCAAGATCCGCAACAAGGTCCGAAGTGCTAACACTACTCCTTTGGGTAGAGGTGCTTCTCAAAGTGGTGCCCCAAGGAACAATCGATTTTATGCTTTGCATGGTAGACAAGGTGTTAATGAGACCCCGGATGTGGTGACCGGTATGTTGCAAATCTTTGATTTTGATGTTTATACTTTGATTGATCCGGGTGCCACCCTTTCCTTTGTTACCCCCTTAGTTGCTAGAAAATTTCATGTTGAGTCGGAATTGTTGCATGAGTCATATGAAGTATCTACTCCCATTGGTGTCTCTATTGTTGCTAGAAAAGTGTATAGAAATTGTCCGGTTTGCATATTGAATAAGTTGTTGCCTTGCGATCTTATTGAGTTGAACATGGTGGATTTTGATGTTATTCTTGGGATGGATTGGTTGCATGCATATTATGCTTCTATTGATTGTAGGACTCGTAAAGTCAAGTTCCGATTTCCTAATGAACCCGTTCTTGAGTGGGAGAGCCGGGATGTTGTGGTGAAGGGGAAATTCATTTCTTGCATTAAAGCCCATAGGTTGATTTCCAAAGGGTGCTTGTACCATATTGTGAGAGTCAATGATGTGGAGTCTAAAGTCCCTCCTGTTGAGTCTATTCCGGTTGTTAATGAGTTTCTAGATGTCTTCCCAGAAGACCTTCCCGGTGTCCCTCCCGAAAGGGAGATAGATCTTGGTATAGACCTCCTTCCCGATACTCAACCTATTTCTATCCCCCCTTACCGTATGGCCCCGGCAGAGTTGAAAGAGTTGAAAGAGCAATTAAAAGATTTGTTAGAGAAGGGATTTATTAGACCTAGTCATTCTCCCTGGGGTGCTCCGGTTTTGTTTGTGAAGAAGAAAGATGGGTCTCTTAGAATGTGTATTGATTATCGACAACTTAATAGGGTCACCGTCAAGAATAGGTATCCTCTTCCAAGGATTGACGATTTATTTGACCAATTGCATGGGGCTAGTCACTTCTCTAAGATTGATCTTCGGTCAGGGTATCATCAAGTGAAGGTGAGGGAGTGTGATATTCCCAAGACGGCCTTTCGTACTAGGTATGGGCACTATGAGTTTGTGGTGATGTCTTTCGGGTTGACTAATGCTCCGGCTCTCTTTATGGATTTGATGAATAGGGTTTTCAAACCCTACCTTGATTCTTTTGTGGTGGTGTTTATAGATGACATCTTGATCTATTCTCGGGGTGAGGAAGAGCACAAGGGTCACTTGAGGGTGGTACTCCAAAGATTGAGGGAAGAGAAGTTGTACGCTAAATATGAAAAGTGTGAGTTTTGGTTGAAGGAAGTTGCTTTCCTAGGCCATGTGGTGTCGGGGGATGGTATTAAGGTGGATCCTAAGAAGACCGATGTTATTAGGAATTGGCCTAGACCTTTGACCCCGTCGGATATAAGGAGTTTCTTGGGTTTAGCGGGTTATTATAGGAGATTTGTAGAAGGGTTTTCTTCTCTTGCTTCTCCTATGACTAAGTTGACTCAAAAGAAGGCTAAATTTGTGTGGTCGGATGAGTGTGAGGAAAGCTTCCAAACTTTGAAAGAAAGGCTTGTGTCCGCTCCTATTTTGTCACTTCCGGATGGGTTAGAAGGTTTTGTTGTTTATTGTGATGCTTCCCATATTGGTTTGGGTTGTGTGTTGATGCAAAGTGGTAAGGTTATAGCCTATGCTTCTAGGCAACTTAAGGTTCATGAAAAAAATTACCCAACCCATGATCTTGAATTGGCCGCCGTGGTTTTTGCTTTAAAGATTTGGCGTCATTATTTGTATGGGGTGCATGTTGATATCTTCACCGACCATAAGAGTCTCCAATATGTGTTCACACAAAAAGATCTTAACTTGAGACAAAGGAGGTGGTTAGAATTCCTTAAGGATTATGATATGAGTGTTCACTATCATCCGGGGAAAGCTAATGTGGTGGCGGATGCATTGAGTAGAGTGTCCATGGGTAGCTTGGCTCATGTGGAGGAAGGTAGTAAAGAGTTGGCTAAGGAGGTCCATCGGTTGGCCAAATTGGGAGTTAGGTTAGAAGGGGTGGATAGTGGAGGAGTAGTTGTTGTTGATGGTTCAAGATCTTCCTTGGTTGATGAGGTGATAGTCAAGCAAGATCTTGATCCTTCTTTGGTAGAATTAAAGGCTTCGGTGAGTAGTGGTAAGGTGGAGGTTTTCTCCCAAGGGGGAGATGGTGCCCTTAGGTACCAAGGTAGATTATGTGTTCCTTGTGTGGATGGTGTGAGGGAAAGAATCCTTGATGAGGCTCATAATTCTTCTTATTCTATTCATCCGGGGTCAACAAAGATGTATAGAGACTTGAGGGATGTGTATTGGTGGGGCGGTATGAAGAAGGACATTGCAAAATTTGTTTCGGGTTGCCATAGTTGTCAACAAGTCAAGGCTGAACATCAAAGGCCGGGTGGCCTAACTCAAGACATTGAGATACCTACTTGGAAGTGGGAAGAAATCAACATGGATTTTGTAGTGGGCTTACCCAAGGCTAGAAGAGGCTTTGATTCGGTTTGGGTGGTGGTTGATCGGATGACAAAGTCGGCTCATTTCCTACCGGTTAAAACTACTTACGGGGCTGAAGAGTATGCCAAGTTGTACATTCATGAATTGGTAAGGTTGCATGGGATTCCTTTGTCTATCATCTCGGATCGTGGTGCCCAATTCACTTCTCACTTTTGGAAGTCATTCCAAAGGGGTCTTGGTACAAAGGTAAAGCTTAGCACGGCCTTCCACCCTCAAACGGATGGCCAAGCCGAAAGAACAATTCAAACCTTGGAGGATATGCTTAGAGCTTGTGTATTGGAGTTGAAAGGTAGTTGGGATGATCATCTTCCTTTGATTGAATTTGCATACAACAATAGTTATCATTCTAGTATCGGTATGGCTCCTTTTGAGGCACTTTATGGTAGACGGTGTAGGTCACCGGTTGGGTGGTTTGAAGTCGGAGAGGTGGCCTTGTTGGGTCCGGATCTGGTCATGGATGCTCTTGAGAAGGTAAGGATGATTAGGGAGAGGTTGAAAACAGCCCAAAGTCGTCAAAGGTCTTATGCTGATGTGAGGAGACGGGATCTTGAATTCAAAGTGGGTGATTGGGTTTATTTGAAGGTTTCTCCAATGAAAGGTGTGGTTCGTTTTGGTAAGAAGGGGAAATTAAGTCCTAGGTATGTCGGTCCTTATGAGATAATAAAAAGGGTTGGTAAAGTAGCCTATGAGTTGGGGTTGCCCAAGGAGATGGAATTAGTTCATCCGGTATTCCATGTATCGATGTTGAGGAAATGTGTTGGTGATCCTAACGCTATTGTACCTCTTGAGGTTGTGGGTGTTGTAGAAGATAATTTGACGTATGAAGAAGTCCCGGTTCAGATCTTAGATAGACAAGTTAAAAGGTTGAGGAACAAAGAAGTGGCGTCCGTTAAGGTGCTTTGGAGAAATCAACAAGTGGAGAGTGCTACTTGGGAGGCCAAGCGGACATGCAAAGACGTTATCCTTATCTATTCAACTCCACTCAAGCCTAAGGTATTAAATCAAGTCCTTTGTACTCCATCGAGTCCTACATTTCAGCCTCTGAATCATTAATGTGCATATATGTTTAAATTGATGAGTTATGGATGCTTTACACTAAGTTTTGAAATCTTGAAGTGATGTTTAAATAAAATTTTTGCATTCATGTTGGGGCTGATATGTTCTTACTAAGTCTTGCCTTGTACGTCTCTTCCACATTCGGGGACGAATGTTCCCAAGGGGGAGATATTGAAACGACCCCAAAAAATGCCCGAAAATGTGCTTCGGAAACACCTATAATTGTAATTTCCATATATCTCAAAATCCGTTTCGTTTTTCAAAATCCGACTTCATATTCTTGTTTAGGGGGTCAAATTGAGTGGGAAATGGGTCTAACCCAAATTTTAGAGCAACCGTATCAAAATCCAAAATTTCCAAGTGAAGCCTTTTTCGAGGGTCTACTTTGGAGGGTCATATCTCCTAGCACACAAATTATTTGGTGGCCAATAATATATCCATGGAAAGCCCTTTGAGTTAGCTATCTAACGCACTTGTTTCACCTTATTCGGAGTACGGACGAAGAAGTTATGCCCATTTTCGTAAAGTCTGTCCGGCAGAAAATCCAAATTCCAGTAGCTGATTTTACTGTTCATCTACTGTTCACCCGCCTGTTTTTTTTTCTAAGTGTTGGACCCTTTTTTTCAAAGGACTTATATTAATTCCTAGATACCATAATCCAATTCCCATCCCAAAAAAAAACATTTCCCTCTCTACAATCCTCCATTTAAGAAGAAGAAGAAGTGGGAGCTAGGGCTTTGGATTCAAGGCTTTCTTCATCAATTTTCGTGGGAGATCATAGCAAAGGTATGGGGGTCTTGATCCTTGTCTAATTTTCCATACAAGGAGCCAAATCCAAAGTTACTTCAAAATATGAAAAATCTAGGTTTTCACTCAATCTCATGGGTTCTTCCATCAAATGGTTTTAAAAGGTTTCTAATGGCACTTTATGGTTATATTGTTGTTGTATTGACAATTTAAGATGAAAATACTCCATGAACCCATGATTTCTCTCTATTCCTAGTTTATGCCTTTATGAAGTGGTTGCTAGATAATGAATGTATATGAATCAAACTTGTTTAAAGGTCTTTAGATTGTTGAAGTATGTCATTACCCATGCTTATTTTATGGTGTATTGTTGGTGTATTGGTATGTGAGGCTTATGGCCTTAAAGGCATAGTATGAGAAATTGGAGTGTTATCATGACATTATATGAATGAGAATCCAATGAAGATAATGTGATCATGTTATGAATGTAAAGGTGTTGTTGTAGGTTGTTCACTGTTTTGGTTGCATAATTACTACCCTAATTTCCATGCTCTTTGATTTCATTACATGCCTTCAAGGTGTTTGACAAAATGTCCAACTATGGAGAATTGATAAATTGATGTTTTAAAGCTTGAGTTATGAGATGTATGGAACTTCAAAGATGTGTTGATGACAAACTAAGCTTGTGTATATGTTCATTCCATACGTGAGATTGCATTAGAGCCTAATGAGAATTTCCTATATAAAGTGTTGCATGACCATGCCCGGTCCGGGGGAAAAGAACCGGACAACCATGTGAGAGGTTTATATCTCACCACCTAGGATGTTTGGGGTGTGACCAACATCAACCATGTGAGAGGTTTATATCTCACCACCTAGGATGTTTGGGGTGTGACCAACATCAACCATGTGAGAGGTTTATATCTCACCACCTAGGATGTTTGGGGTGTGACCAACATCAACCATGTGAGAGGTTTATATCTCACCACCTAGGATGCTTGGGGTGTGACCAACATCAACCATGTGAGGGGTTTATACCTTGCCACCAGGGTGTCCGGGTGTGAACGGCATCCCCCATCCTAAGTTGGGGTTATAGATTGGTTGGATCATGCATACACATATGATATCTACTATTAGTATAGATTTACTTAAACATGTTTTGACTTCACTTTGATCATGCATCCTCATATTGTTATTCATAATGCCTATGAAACTATTTCTTGTATTTCGATTGTGTCCTTTTTAATTGTTGTGTTGCACCCCGCATACTTAGTACATTCCAAGTACTAACGCATATTTTGCCTACATGATGTCACCATGTAGGGACCGGAGCTACTCTTGATCCTTCTCTCCATTCACGTGGCTAGTACGACGCTTATCCGAGTTTGTTGGTGAGTCCTCAATAATTCGAGGGCTATGTTATGTTTCTTACTCCTATGTTTTGAGACTTTAGCTTGCAATTGTATTTTAACTATGAGGGGAGCCGGTAATATGTCATGGCCCCCGTCCTATCTATGTATGTAGAGGTGTGAGTTGGACAAGTATTTTGTAAACGAGCTTGACTCTTATTCTATGATGTCATTTTGAAATGGTTTGCCTTAGTCCCTATTTCCCGTTAATTAATGTTGAATGTACTTCCGCGACCGATGAAGTGTGATGACAAGTTTGAGAGGCTTGTTTGGGGTTCCTTCGGGTTCCTCATTCGCCATGTCACGTCTAGGCCCTAGGCTTGGGTCGTGACAACTTTATAGGGTTGTTGTATTAAAAAACCTACAAAAACATGATCAACATCACTTATATTTTCGGGACCAATACCTTTATAGAAGCATTCTAGTAGCAATAAATATGGCATTCCATTAGATGGGCATTACTGCTGTAAAGCCTTAAATCTCGACCACATCTCATGGATAGTGTCATCCCCCAATTTCTTGAGCGTTAGGAGGTTATCCTAAGATTCAGAAATCATAAAAGAGGGTGGTCCATTTGGTCACCATTCGCACTCATTTTTCCCGTTTCAACACAAACAAGCAAAACAAAACGAAAAATTAAGTAAGTTTCACTATAATTAACAAGAACAAAATTCAACTTAACTAAATATTCTCAAGTAACACCACTCCCCAGTAGTAACGCCATTTTGATTTCACGTATCAGGACACTACTTCCAGTACAAGTGCCAACGATTGTGAGTAGTAATATAACCCAACTAGTGAGTTGTGGTCGAGTCCCAAGGAAGTGGTTCGTACTCAAGAATCAATAGAAAAGCATAAATATGCTCAAGTCAATCATAGCTAAAAATATTTATGAATAAAAGCATTATTCAAGTTTGGGGTGACACAAGTGTCAAATATCAAAAAGGGGTGGGAGGTTATATTCAACAAGCAACTAAAAATAACAAATAATATGAAAATACGAATATGGAAATGGGATTCTTGGGATGTGATAGGATTATGGGATAAGGTAAACAACCAGGTAGTTGCAATTAATAGTAAACCGCTGCAAATCAGTGAATAAGCTAGACTTTAGTGGGGACAAACTTTGTCTCAAACAATTTAGCCCCAATAGAATTGGTTTCCCTCGAACACCATTAAGTCACAATGAAGCACAACCTTCGCTTTAGTCCATTCATTCTCTCGAACTGAATGTGTGGAAAAGGGTTTAGGATTCACTCTCTTGAGCTGAATGTAGTCAACAAGCAACAAAAAACAACAAATAATATGAAAATACGAATATGTAGACGAGATTCTTGGGATGTGATAGGATTATGGGATAAGGTAAACAACCGGGTAGCTACAATTAATAGTAAACCACTGCAAATTAGTGAATAAGCTAGACTTTAGTGGGGACAAGCTTTCTCTCGAACAATTTACCCCCAATAGAATTGGTTTCTCTCGAACACCAATAAGTCACAATGAAGCACACCCTTCGCTTTAGTCCATTCATTCGCTCGAGCTGAATGTGTGGAAAAGGGTTTAGGATTCACTCTCTTGAGCTGAATCCATGATAACCCAATACTCACATACCATCGATTCAACAATATTTTTTTTGAAACCTCTCTGTCGAGCAAGCCAAAAACAGGAAGTTAGGATTGTATTTACAACTACAACCCTTTAAATTCAACCACAACAACTGAATGAAATCACTTTTAAATAGCAAATAGACTATCAATTAGCAATACCCAACAATTAATTCAACCAATAATCACATAATCACACTCCAAGAATTTGGGGTTTTAGATGGACATAGTAAAAAGATATAAATCGATACCAAAATATGTTTCCATCAACTGGGTACGATTAATATTGTCTTTACAAACGTCTAACTTGAAGAATCTTCAATACCAACTTCCAATTTCTTAGAAAAAGAAATCTTCAAAGCTAAGGAAAAATGTCTCTTAAACTCAGTTGTCAGTTCTAAACTTCAAAAACTTAATAATAATATGATTCTCTACAAAATTTAATACTAAGCTAAAAGTATAAAAATGTATTTGTAGTTGTCAAAAAGTATGCTGCAAAGGACCTGTCGGCACAGTTGGTCGAGATTGTCGATCCACTCGGTGATTTGTCATTTTTCCTTCTGCATCCTTGAAGTCCTGTAACTTTTGGTGATATGGCACTGCATCGCGAAACTATTCGGCGACTGACCGACTGCTCCTTTCTATCGCTGACATGATTTTCGCCTTTAGGGCTTGGGACACTGGAACATTAGGCGAGACCAAGGCCATTCGGTGACTCGCCCAATGGTTTAGGTGATCCTCAGGCCTTGTTTTCTTTGTTCTTTCAGATGCTTTAGCTCGACTTAGTAAAAAGATATAAATCGATACCAAAATGTGTTTCCATCAACTGGGTACGATTAATATTGTCTTTACAAACGTCTAAGTTGAAGAATCTTCAACACCCATTTCCAATTTCTTAGAAATGCAAATCTTCAAAGCTAAGGAAAAATGTTTCTTAATCTCAGTTGTCAGTTCTAAACTTCAAAAACTGAATAATAATATGATTCCCTACAAAATTTAATACTAAGCTAAAAATATAAAAATGTATTTGTAGTTGTCAAAAAGTATGCTGCAAAGGACCTGTCGGCACAGTTGGTCGAGATTACCGATCCACTCGGTGATCCGCCATTTTTCCTTCTGCATCCTTGAAGTCCTGTAACTTTCGGTGATATGGCACTGCATCGCAAAACTATTCGGCGACTAAACGAGTGCTCCTTTCTATCGCCGACATGATTTTCTCCTTCAGGGCTTGGGACACTGGAGCATTAGGCGACACCAAGGCCATTCGGTGACTCGCCCAATGGTTTAGGCGATCCTCAGGCCTTGTTTTCTTTATTCTTTCAGATGCTTTAGCTCGGCATAGTTAAAAGATATAAATCGATACCAAAATGTGTTTCCATCAACTGGGTACGATTAATATTGTCTTTACAAACGTCTAAGTTAAAGAATCTTCAATACCAACTTCCAATTTCTTAGACATGGAAATCTTCAAAGCTAAGGAAAAATGTCTCTTAAACTCAATTGTTAGTTCTAAACTTCAAAAAATGAATAATAATATGATTCCCTACAAAATTTGATACTAAGCGGAAAAAATATAAAAATGTATTTATAGTTGTCAAAAAGTATGCTGCGAAGGACCTGTCGGCACAGTTGGTCGAGATTGTCGATCCACTCGGTGATACGCCCATTTTCTTTCTGCATCCTTGAAAACCTGTAACTTTGGGTGATATGGCACTGCATCGCGAAACTATTCGGCGACTGACCGACTGCTCCTTTCTATCGCCGACATGATTTTCTTCTTCAGGGCTTGGGACACTGGAACATTAGGCGAGACCAAGGCCACTCGGTGATTCGCCCAATGGTTTAGGCGATCCTCAGGCCTTGTTTTCTTTGTTCTTTCAGATGCTTTAGCTCGACTTAGTAAAAAGATATAAATCGATACCAAAATGTGTTTCCATCAACTGGGTACGATTAATATTGTCTTTACAAACGTCTAAGTTGAAGAATCTTCAATACCCATTTCCAATTTCTTAGATATGCAAATCTTCAAAGCTAAGGAAAAATGTTTCTTAATCTCAGTTGTCAGTTCTAAACTTCAAAAACTGAATAATAATATGATTCCCTACAAAATTTGATACTAAGCTAAAAATATAAAAATGTATTTATAGTTGTCAAACAGTATGCTGCGAAGGACCTGTCAGCACAGTTGGTCGAGATTGTCGATCCACTTGGTGATCCGCCATTTTTCCTTCTGCATCCTTGAAGTCCTGTAACTTTGGGTGATATGGCACTGCATCGCGGAATTATTCGGTGCCTGACCGACTACTCCTTTCTATCGCTGACATGATTTTTTCCTTCAGTGCTTGGGACACTGGAACATTAGGCGAGACCAAGGACATTCGGTGACTCGCGCAATGGTTTAGGCGATCCTCAGGCCTTGTTTTCTTTATTCTTTCAGATGCCTTGTTCATTTTTGCTCAATCGTGTCCATTCTTTGTCCCTAAGTTCAAATACATGAAATTCAATGATTTATATCAGTTATTGAGACAAAATATGCATTCGAGGACACTAAATCTACTAAAATTTAACCCTAAATGAGTCCAAATTGTGGACTCATTTTGTAGTTGCGCGATATTAGTTTGGATTCATCAACAACTCCATTATGCCATACCAGAATGAGTCCATTCTTCGCCATCCTAAGGTGTCCTACCTCGGGTCGATTATGTCTAAGAAGAGCATTGATGTGGGGCTTATCATAGAGCAGGAGATGGCCATGAGGGCCAAGCAGAAACAAAAGTCCCTTCCTTTTCTAGTACTGATTACAGAGTTGTGCTGGCGTGCTGGAGTTTCTCCAGATGCGATGAGAGATATTGAGGTGACTCATTTATCCTCCACTGATAATAGGCCTATAGAGGCTGAGTGCACTCGAGAGGAGGCCGACTTGAAGAGGGCAGCTCCGGTGGATACATGTCCAGAGGTGGACATTGACTCAATACCTGTAGAGCCATGTTTGCCTACTCAGCCTCCGGGCCTTCAAGTACATCTGCTCCCACTACTTCCTCCAAGAATCCTGGTACTTCTACCCCCTCCCAACCCACTAGGATTACTCAGATTTAGTACCTGGCCCATTCCGCTGATGCGAGGGATACCCGACCAGAGGTAACAGTCGCATGTATGATTCAAAGTGTCATCTTTGATGCACTGATCCCCCTCCGGACTTCTATTGATGATTTGACTACGAGGGTCGCGACTTGTTAGCATTGACAAGGGGAGTCTTCTTATGTGACGACTTTGAAAGCCGAGGTTGCATATTTGAGGAAGGATGTAGACCATCTCGAGTCTATAGACTTCACCTCACTATTGGAGGCAGCTAATGATGTGGATACCCCAATGACTTCTGAGATTCCTCCGACCACTACCGGAGACATACATCGGGATGATATGGCATTTGATGAGTTGGAGGTAGAAACCGATGAGAAGCAGATAAATATACGGGATGCTAAGGTTTATGATAATCTGGTTGATCTTGAGTATGCGATGTTTGAGACTGCCCTCCAGACTTTTTTGAGAGACACTACTATGGATGGGTCCAGTATAGTTGGTACTTTTGAGGTGACTCAGGGTAATGATGCCCAAGTTCAAAGTGCTGCACCGAGCACTGATGCCCCAACTGATTGAGCGATTTTGTAGATAGGATCCCTCTTTACCTCCCTCTTTGTCTTCTTTAATTGATTTTTAGATGTTTTTGTTGCATTTGAGGACAAATTGCTTTTTGTTTGTGGTGGGGTGAGGTGTTTCCATACCTACCTCTTGTGTTGATGATATTTTCTGTATATATTGAGTTTTGACAATGTTTGAGTTTGTGGTTTATTATTTTGAATGTAAATGATTTTTGGACCTATCCGAAAAATTTTGTGCCATATCTTGATTGTGTTTGAATTTGGTTGTTCTTTTACAAATTTGAGTATCAAACTTGATTAATATCGATGACTTGAATAGTGCTCTCAATCGAACAAACATGAATGTACGGCTACAATAAGACCAATTGAAGTTGCATAAAGAATATGTGAACTCTTTGCATCTCATTGTGACTAGCTAATTATCAAATTGAGTCTCTTGTGATGAACATTGTACACTAGTGAAAGAGTGGAGTCTTGTTTGACATTGGTGTCAATGCCTTGTGTGATGAGATTACCGTGAACCATGTGTGATGACACCTAGAACATGGCCGTTGGTCCGGTTGACCAAGTGATATGAACTCTTGGAATAGATCTTAGACAACAATTTTAAAGAGTGAAACAATTTGACATTATACGTCTTTTGTGGCCTACCTTGTGAGTGTGTGATCTTTTCTTGAACACCCTTTGAGCCTTATCCTTTTCTTGGAAGAAATTTGATGAAATTGTGACCTTTATTTATCCCTTCACCCTTAATCCTCATGAGATGTGGTTTGTTTGAATAGCCAACTTAAGCCTAAAGCGTAAGTTGGGGGTGTGGTGAAAAGAGAAGGTAAATCAAGAACTGTGAAGGAATTCCCCTCTACCCATGGTTTTGAAAAAGATGGAACCCTTCCATACAAAAAAAAAAGAAAAGAAAAGAAGAAGGAAAAAGAAAAAGAATGAAAAAGTTTTGAAATAAAGTTGCAAAAAGAAATGGGGTGTCCAAAGTTTCATGGAAAATGAGGTGAATTTTGAGCATGAATGAGAATGAAGAAGAAAAGGAAAGGAAGTGTTGTTCACACCATATTTCACGGGGATAGCAGCCACTGAGTCTAAATGACCATACCTCTACAATCAGCCCCGTTACAAGCCTTGAAAACACCTTTTTGATCTTGAGTGAGCTAAAACGAAGGTGGATTGTAAAATAAGGGCAAGCCTATGGTTAAAATCATGCATGTGGTCATTTTTGTGAGTGTGAGAATTGTTGTGATTCCGGAGCTATAAATTGTTGAACCATTGTGTGTGAATGTAGAATCATCTTTGTGTGAGGACATTTGAATACCTTTGTTGAGCATGAACTTGCATTTGAAGCAAGTATTTTGAACCTGAGAATCTTTAATAATAGTGAGTCACAACTTGAATCGTTGAGTGCACAATTGATCCTTGCATGAGTAAATTAAATCTTGTTGTGTGTATTCATGATTGAGTCATGTGTAGCATTGTTCGAGGCATCTTTTTGAACTGTTGAACTTGAGTTTTACTTGAGGAAAAGTAAAAGTTTAAGTTGGGAGTGTTGATTAGTCCAAGATTTGGACTCATTTAGGGCTTTATTTGGATAGATTTAATGTCCTCAAATGCTTATTTTGTGCCAATAACTGATGTAAAACCCTTGATTTCCAGGTATTTGGATTGAGGAACAAAACATAGACACTAACTTGCAAAAAGGAATGAAGCTAGCTGCAAGAAGGAATAAAAGAGAGCCTGGTGATTGCCAGGTCCATTTGACGAGTCGCCGAATTGCCATTACTTAGCCTAAAGTTCCAGTCTGCCAAGTCCTGAAGGAGAAAATCAAGTTGGCGAGAGAAAGTGCAGTCGGCGGATCACCGAGTGGTTCCGTGATGCAGTGTTAGATCGCCCAAAGTTGCAGAACTTGAGGATGCAGAAGGCCAAAGCAAGAAGGCGATGAAAGGGGTCAAAAGGGCAGATTGCCGAGATGATCGGTGAGCCCGACTTACTCTGCCGATTGGTCCTTCGTAACATAGTTTTGGCGACTGTAAATACATTTTTGAACATTAAGTTTAGTATCTTTGAGAATCTTTTTCTCAATTTTTATCATTATCAAGTATCTTATTTTTGATCTCTTAGTTTGGAGACATTTTTCCTTAGCTTTGAAGAATTGAAGTTTTTCATTTTTGGGATGGAAATGGGTCTTTTAGATTCTTCAATTCTGACCTTTGTAAAGATGAAATTAATATTACCTAGTTGATGGAAACACAATCTGGTAAAAAAATTTTCTCTTTTTATGATATCTAGCTAAAACCCCAATTCTTGGGGTGTGATTATGTGATTATTGACTAATTTAGCTTGTTGGTATTTCTAATTGTTAGTTTAAATGCTGTTTAGAAGTGATTTCAATCAGTAATAGTGGTTCAATTTAAAGAATTGTAGTTGCAAATGCAGTTCTACCTTCGTGTTTTTTTCTTGCTCGAGAGAGAGGTTTTAAAACTAAGATTACTGAATTGATGGTTTGTGGGTGTTGGGTTGTCATGGGTTCAGCTCGAGAGAGTGAATCCTAAACCCTTTTCCACACATTCAGGTCAAGAGAATGAATGGAGTAAAGTGTACGTTGTTCTATTTGCATGTTTGTTGGTGTTCGAGCGAAACAAACTTGATTCAGAGTAAATTGTTCGAGAGAAAGTTTATCCCCTCTAAAGTCTAGCTTATTCATTGATTTACAACTATTCACTAACATTTGCAATTACCCATTTGTCTACCGTAGCCTATAATCCAATCACATCCCAAGAATCCATCTCATTATTGTCGTTCTCGTGTTATTTGCTATTGTTGTAGCTGACAGTTAAAACCAAAACCCCCTTAATTGACATTCGTGTCACCCCATGATTTACATTGTGTTTTTATTCGTAAATATCTATTCCTATGATTGACTTGAGCATATTTGTACTTTTATATTGAATCTTAAACAAGTACCACTCTCTGTGGGATTTGACCCCAACTCATTTAGTTGGGTTATATACCGACTAACGATCGTTATCTCTTAGAACTGAATTAAGTGTCTTTTATAGTGTTATGCGATCACATATAGGGGTCTGTTTAAGTTATTTTCATTAAAATTGCACAGGTGTACATTTTGAGCTTATGGGGTTAAGTGGTAGATAACTTTTTTACTTGACAACTTCGACCAATCTAGACTTGTGAGCTTGTAGTTATACTTTCCTTTATGTATTTGTTTACCTGACCTCTTGTCTTTGTTTGCTTCTTTGCTCTTCATAATATGGTTACTTTCGAAGCTCACTCATGCCTTCTAAATACCTATTGTTTGATACTCATGCTACACTCTGCATTTGTTTTTATGATACAGATCTAAGTGCAAGTCGACCACGAAGATTCAAGTCTTTGTGAACATCTTTTTAGATTGAGGAAGAGATGATGGCAACCTAGTTTGACTTATCTCCCTCTATAAATAGTTTTGACTAGTATTGTGTATTTGAGACAAGTCTGTACAGTTTGGTCTACTTTTGGAACTTATACTCCTTGATGAGTCGGAGATTTCAAACTCATTTCTGGTTTCTTGTTTACCAAATTATGTCGTCAATGCTTGTTTAGGACCATTTCTGATGAAAATCTAATTGAATTTAAACTATAAGAAATTAAGGACAAAAAGAGGACAAATGAAAGCAGAATAAGTCAAATGCAAAAAAAATGCTTAAAAGAGTGAAGCTGCCTATCGTGTAAGTCACTCGGTGTATTGCCAAAGTGCAGTCTAGCTCACCTAAAAGATAAGAGAAATCTGGAAGAAACTCAGATCAGCACAGCAATGAAAAGGCTATTCAACGCATCATTGAATCCACTCAACGAGTTCCAATGAGCTCTTCAGAAGACACTGAACCTTAAAAGCCAAGACGAATTCTAAGAATCCAAATCAGATGTAAAATAGCATTCGTCATTGAACACGATCTTACTCATCAAAATGGTCGAAAAGAGCATTTTTGAGAAGATTTTTGGGAATGTATAAATAGCTTTTTTTTTTTGAAAGAGAAAACACTTTTGCACTTCTAAATATTTCTGTATTGTAGAAGCTTTTGATTTTAGGGAGATTACCTTGTACTTGATATTTTTGGGATTGAAGGAATTTTAGAGTTACATGCTCATTCTCTTTTCAACTAATTAGCTACTACGAATAATTGTTTTGGTAACTTACTTTTACTTTTTAACATGATTGGTTAAAACCCAGAGTCTTATGGGTGTGCACTTGCATTGGATGCTTAATTAACATATGGATTTTTTTGATTGTTGAATATAATGTTGGTTTGATATGGGTTCAACTATCTTCCAGTATTTGCTTACAATTTGAGGTTGCAAACTCTTATTTAGCTTAGATATCTACTTTTGCTTGTGAAAGACCTCTAGAGTTAAAGAGATCGTTGACGATTATGTGATTTACTTCATTTAATAACCCTAACTAGAGGAAGTTTGGCTAAATAAAGGTTTTGGATTGCTTTCTATAATTGTACGAGCTAAGGTTTGATAAAACCCACATGAGATATGATGACTGATTGATTAATAGTTGTCATTATAGTGAATCTTGTTAGCCTATCCATAGACAACCAATTGATTCAAGCAATTTCATTTACCTATTTGTGAAATTACCATCCACATACGCACGCTACTAAGATTTCTCTATTATTGTGAAAACTGCATGTCATAATCTTGCTTTCGATAGTTGTTAATATCTTGCTAACCAGAATTTAAATTGTTAATCTAAATTTCCCCCATTTAATTACATACATAATTTAGTTTGATTCAAATAATTCTAGTTTATAAAAGCACATTTTACAGTGAATTTATTATTAGTGTTCCTTATGTGATTGACACCAACTCTTCGTTGGGTTATATATTGTGAACAATCATCTATACATTGATTTCTACAGTGTATAGTGGAATGTTATAAAAAAAATGGCACCGCTGCTGGTGAATGGTGCTTAGATATTCCCATATTGAAGTGTCTTACTGAACTAGTCTTTTATCATGGTTACTATTACTTTATTTACTATTTTTTTAACTTGTAGGTGATAATATTAGTTCTCAAGGGAGGGATACTGCTAGAAATTAAGGGAACATGGATGATGCTATGAAATTGAGAGACACATGCCGTGTTGGCGCCATTCGATTGCCACCAACTGTGGGAAAGGCCATCTTTCATATCACTAGTACCATGATTCATTTGCTTTAAATGGACTTTTTGGAGGATTGGCCCATCAGTGCCCACATGATCACATAAACAAATTCAAGGGTGTGTATAGTCCTTTAACATTCAACAACATAATCCAAGAGTCAACTTTTTGAGGGTATATTCTTTGTCCTTGTCAGGAAAAGCTACTCTTTAGTTGGGAGAAGTACTAGAAGAATCTATTACTTCTTGCATCCTTTAGAGATTCTTCCCATTATCAAAGATGGCTCAATATCGAGATGAGTTTAAAAATTATCCCAGATTGAAGGAGAACTAATTCATGGGACATACTTCTCTTTTAGAAGAAGCTTTTCTAGCGTTCCACTCATGGACTTCCCTACAATGTTCTTTTGCAAGTATTTTTGATAGATCAGTTGATCAAATTAACAAGTCCATAGTTGATGATACAAGGTTCTTTTACTAGAGGAGTACTGATACATCAACCTTTCTCGTTTGCCTCTACTTTGCTAGATAGAATTGCAAAAACCAACCATGCATGACACACTAGATAGGATAAAGTTGTAATGAGTATTCCTTCCGCATTTCCCAAAGAACAAATGTTGAAAGATCAAGAGAGGGATGAATGTGTAGCCAACACGATGATGCATATGGATTTATTGACCAAACATATGATGAGTAGTGGATCTAAAACTATGAATGCTCCTAGCTTGAGTGGTGGAAAGTGTAATGAAGATGAGATGTTTGAGGCCTTGTACAATAAAGAGGTGCAATTTTTATCAAACCAATCAAGGGGTTCTCATCCTACGTATCAAAAGAAAAATGGGTACTCAAGGTTTGAAGAATGATAAAATGGGAATGTGAGAGACCATGAAATTGAACGGCTTGTGAACTAAGTAGTGTGAAGTTGCTGTTGAGTAGTGTCAAGTTTCCAATTAATTTAACCCCTCATTTTCTTCAAAGGACGAAGAAGAAATATGGGGATGAAAAATTTAAGAAGTTCTTAGTAATGTTTAAGAGACTTTCAGTTAACATTCCTTTGGTTGATGCCATTCTACTAATTCCCAAATATTCAAAATTCTTGAGGGATTTATTAACCACAAATAAGAGCATAGACGTTGAAATGGTGGATTTATCACAATTGTTGCACAATCATGTCTAGCAACATAGTTGTTAAGAGAGACGATCCAATAGCATTCACTATCCCCTGCACCATAGGGATGTACACATTTTCCAAAGCATTATAAGACCAAAGAGCAAGCATAAACTTAATTCCATTTTAAATTTTAATAAACTTTGATTTAGTGTTCTGAAGCCGACCATAATGTGTCTCCTGATAACCGGTGGGGGTTCCTTAGGAAATTTTGTTTAAGGTAGACAAGTTTATATTTTCCGCCAAATTTATCATTCTTGATTGAGAGATTGACACAAACATTCTTATCATCTTTGGCAGGCCATTCATTCCTACCGAAAGCACTTTGGTAGATGTGGAGAGTGGCAATTTGACGTTTCGAGTGAATCATGAGGATGTAAATTTCAATGTATTCAGTCCATGAATCAACCTAATGAATCCAAATTGTGTTGGTGATTGATGTTATTTATGAGGCCGCTGCAAATATTTGAGAGGTTACATGTATTGGTGAGTGTTTGGCGCCAATTTTATTGAATTATGATTGTGAGGAAATCCAATATTATGATAAAGTGGTGGTTGCTTTTGTTGGGTTGGGGTATTTTCAATCCAATCCTAAAAAGCTTCATATTGATTTGAAGAATCGGGAGAGTCCACCCACCAAACCATCAATTGATAATCCTCGAAGGTTAAAATCGTAAGCTCTTCTTTCTCATCTACATTATGTATTCTCAAAGTGCAACAACACCTTGTCAGTGATTTTTTCTATTGATTTATTTGAATGGAAAATTGAAGCACTAGATGTAGTATTGTAGAAGTTTATAAAGGTTGTAGGGTGGGGTGGACTATCAGTGATACTGTTGGGATTCAACCTACTATATGTACTCACAAAATTCAATTGGCTAGAGATTGTAAGCCAAACATTGAGCACCAAAGGAGGTTGAATCCTCCCATGCAAGAAGTTGCGAAGAACGAGATAATGAAATGGATTGATGCGGTTTTGTCTACCCTATTGTGGATAGAAAATGGGCCAGCCTTGTCTAATGTATGCCTGAGAAAAGGGGAATTACAGTAGTCCAAATGAAAATAAACTCATGTCAATGAGACCAGTAATGGGGTGGAAAGTTTGCATGGATTACCAAAAAACCGAAAAAGATCATTGACCCATGCCTTTTTGATGGATCAGATGCTAGATCAACTTGTGGGTAGAGGTTTATACTGTTTCCTTGATGGATACTCAGGATATAATCAAATCTCAATTTACCCCTGAGGTCCAAGAAAAGATGACCTTCACATGCCCGTATGACACCTTTGCCTTCAAATGGATTTCATTTGGTTTGTATAATGCTCCTTCCACTTTCAAAAAATGTATGATATCCATTTTCATGGACATGGTGGATTATACAATGGCACTCTTAATGGATGAAGTTTTGGTAGTTTGTGATACATTTGAGGCTTGTCTCGAGCATTTGAGCAAGGTGTTGAAAAGTTTGATACGCCTAAATTACACCTTCCTAAAGAAGTAAAGGTGGTTGTTGTTCAAATATACAAACTTAACAGAGGTTAGGGTCAATCCCACGAGGAAGGAGGTCTAGGCTTTGTCTATTTCACTATTTATTGTACTTTTAGTGAGATAATTTCCATAAAAAAGGGTGGGGCATGGGGGGGGGGGGGGGGGGGGGTTTGTTAAAGCATATGTTTGATTCAGTTAGACAACAAGTAACCAAGTAAAGATGATTGAATGTTTTCATAAGTCACCAAAACATATAGGGTGTATGTGTTCCCCACAAGTCATTAACGTGGTAAATCTTATAGTAGTAACCATGTCTAGTGTTTAACATGGTAAGTTATGTATCTTCTAAGTGTTTGATTGTCCAAATAGGGAATTTCACCATGCAACTTGGTTGGTTTACATGTGTGTGTTTTACTAATCCTTACCCCTGACCCTAGATTGGCATTCACAGAGATGGCTCTGACTATGACATAATGGTTGTAGTCGCTAAATCTCCAATGTTTGATCTTTTTTCCCATTTGTTACTTCCTTAGTCGGGCAAGTAGGAATAAGGTGTATTCTAAAGTTGGCCACCATTAAAAAGTAATTAAAACAAAGATAATAACAATACATGTATAAACAGTTATTCAAAGATTACTAATTATTAGGTCTACGTTGTTAATTCCTCTTGGTTCCCACAACCATAGTTGTGGATTTAGCATGAGCTTGAGTTATCACAATTCCTAATAAGTTTTTTAAAATAAATCATCAACTTACAATTAGAGTAGATGAACTCTGGAATTTTAAATTAACGGACAGAAGATTGTGTTAAACTAATACTTAAGAATTAAATGGATAAAGTGTTCACCAAAAAATTCTCAAAGCCAAAAACAAAATGTACAATTGTCTAACAATAAAAATGGGAATTAAATGATTATTTATAGACATACAATCCTAAACAATATTGAAAAAGGAAATACATGAAAATCTAGGCTTGATAGTAACTTCCACGGTTTGGTCCTACAATTCGTAGGAATTCCTACGGTTGGACAAAACCTTCCGTAAAACAACATCATCACTTCTAACTTCAGGTATTTTCTACGGTTATGTTCTACGACCTGTAGAACTTTAGACGACCCATCTAGGCATATTGTAGTTCAAAAGGAATGAGGCTCAAATTCTTTGATCTTTTCTACGACTTGGACCTAAGGCACGTAGAAATTCCTATGGCTCGTAGTCTTATAGCTTCAAAACACATCATTGTTGTCTACGACTCATTTCTACAACTCGTAGAAATGTCTATGGCTTGTAATTGAAGTCATCAATCCTCAAAAAAAGGGTTGTTTTGACCTGTTTTATCTCGACTTGTCAAACACCTATTTTCCTTCAAAAATACAAATAATATACCATAAAATCTAATAACAAATGCTTAAAATACAAAACTCCAAGTTTAAAGAAATATAAGTGTCATATTTCCATGGTACCTCAACACCCTCAACTTAAAATAATTGCTTGTCCTCAAGTGACACTACTAACGCAAAACGACACGATGCAAAAGTAAACCTAAAACTCAAGTAATCGCATGACATATTTCACGATAATTAATTCTCCATTTTCATTTTTTCATCACAGTGTAGTCATTAGGTTCAACAAGAAGACAACACATGTAGATCAACTCATAACATAAAACTATCAATAGATATATTAACATACACATATAACAATCCCCACGATACAACCTTTTCGATAATTTAATTTGTGCACTGAGAACAAAGAAATCCCATTTTTACACATATATTGATATTTAGTTCAATTTGAGGGACTTAGTATACGCTCATTCTCACAAGTGAATTCAATACAATACTGGCACAATACCATAGACGTGCCCTTATTTTCTACACTTAGACTCTCAAACTGTTAAATTAGGATCATTATCAGACTTTCTTAGCTTGTAGTGCAGGCTTAGGGTTAGATGTGGCGCATCTATATTTTAAGTGACTTTTCGGCCGTCCTTGGCATTACATTGGCTATTTTTCAATTTTATAACGAATCTGGGTTTCTCCTAATTTTTTATTACAGACGGGGTATGACTTTTGACTTGCTTTTCTTTTTTCTGTCAAACTTTCTGCTACTTTTCATTTTTACCTTTTATTTTCTTTAGTCTGCCACACCATCTTATTTTCTTCTCTTTTCTCAATACACAACTCTTTTCATACCCCTTTCTTTTCTTGATTTACTCTGTAGTAGCCCCCCTCAACTTAGAATTTTAGCCTGAGTTGAGGTGCATGATGGCCAAAGAGTGACCAGGGCCAAAACAAAGGTTAACATTGATTACATGGAAGGTGAATCAGGTAAATTGAAAGAATGGTCTATTATAGGCTCAACGATTTGGATTGAAGGGAGCATTTAATTTTTTTTTGGCTATTTTTAGGCATATTTGACTCATTTTAAACATTGAACTATGATCCTTTTATAATTAGCAGGAAAATCATCTTCGCAAGACTAACATGGAAAGTTATTGAATATGTTGTACAAATAAGAAAATAATATCACACACATGGCACATTGTTTCACTATCAAATTAAAAGTGTATCTAGTTCATGCTTCGGTTTAAGTCATGTAATCCTATTGATTCCTCTATGACATGAAAAATCTTACCCAAATGACTTAGAAAGCACACAGATATGACACAAACACAAAAAATTGGAGGGATATTAATTTCATTCAATATTATCATGATTTTGTTTCTAGTCTACTATTACAATCAACATACTAAACGTGCTGGTTCAAAAGAAATTAAATAGTCATTCGGGAAAGAAAATACAAGTAAGAAAGACCAAGGCATAACTTGAGTATGCGGGCTATTCAAACTTCACCATTAACACTATTAACAAATTTACCACCCCATAGAAGATAATGGTCAATGTCCCCAATTCACGAAAAATAAAGATTCAAAGGTGAAGAAAAACATATGGTGCATAGGTGCCGAAGAACTAGATAGAGGCATGTGGGTTCACTGGTGGGGACACCGATTCAATAATGTGCGCCGATGTAGTAGTCTGAGGATCACCGTCAGTAGTGCCCCCCGATCTCGATGCTCTGGCTACCTGTTGTCAGACTCTCTACTCTCAACTCCTCATCAACTCTAGATTGTCACTAATCTGCCTTAATTTCACGTCGCTTTCTCTTTTTCACGCACACTGCAACCCCATCATCAATATCATAATCAGTATGTATGCACTTCCTAGCCTCAAGAGGGAGGTCAACATCACCAAATAACACCATAAGAATATCATCTCTACCCTCCATAGGTGAATAGGGAAAGTACAACAGAAGCTACAATAGCCTCATGAGTTGGGAATTTAAACTCATTTATGGCTTATTATTCAATGAATTAGTGTCCTGAATACCTATTTTATGCTCATAATTGTTTTTAATATGTTGATATGCAACAATGAAGGTGAAAGAACAAGGCAAGGATATTACGATGAGAAAAGGAGTGAAAAAGCTGAAGAGAAGAGAAGTTGGAGCTTGCAAAAGCCACTCGGTGACTTGCCGAGTGAGCCTCCAGCACGCCAAAAGTTTCAGTGAAGTAGCCTATGTACCAAATCAAATTGGCGAGAAAAAGGATGATTCGGTGAGACGCCTAATAAATTGGTGATCACCATCCATCTTGCTTGATTTTCTAGAACAATTTTGTGCATTAGTCAAGCCAAAAAGAGAGAATAAGCACAACTCGGCGGATCACCGAATTGATCGGTGAGCATGACTAATCTTGCTAATTGGACTCTGTGTTAAGGTTTTGGGAACGTATAAATTAATTTTTTGAAAGAAGAAAAGGAGTTCCCAGAGAGTGCATTCCCCGGTCATTAAGACTTTTCACATTTTTACATTGTTGAACATTCTTGGAGAACATTTGAAACTCATATTTGAAGTTTTTAGGATTGCATCATTAATTTTTGCATTGGGTATTGTAGATTGTTGACAATTTAGATGGATAATATTTTCGTAACGATTTCTTACTTTTCACTATGTTTGGATAATACCCCTTACCTTAGGGGTGTGATCATGAAGTGGAATGCATAAATTATCAAATGGGTGTCATTAATTGCTGAATTTATTGTTGTTTTGAAATTGCTTAAATTGTTTGTTCATGTTTTAATTGATCAGTTGAAGTTGCAAATTTTGTTCTAATTTAGCTCTCTATTTTTGCTTGAGAAAGAGGTATAGGGTAAAATGAATATTGATAGTTGTATTGATTTGTAGCTTGAGAATGTGGGTTAATGAGGAATTGGGTTTTTTGGTAATGTTAAGCTTGTTGAGGTTCGAGAGAACTGACTCGAAATGTAATAGTTTATCGAGAGATTGCTATTATATTCAAAACCTACCCTACCCATTGAGATTCAACAACTTGAAGAAATTAGTAATTACCCATTAAGTGAAATTAGCATTTGATTGATAACATTCCTAAGGTTCAATCTCAAATCATTCAAATCTCGTGATAATTGTTGTTTTAAGAACTTTGATACTAGGTCCCCCATTTGCTAGAGATAATTAAAACTTAGTGATTAATTTTATGTTGCGTACCCTTTTACTTCTACAAAATATTAGAACACGTTCTCACTTCGTAATTGACTTCTTAACCGTACCACTTCCTGTGAGATCGACCCCAACTCATAGTTGGCTTTATACTTGTTAGCGACCGCCTACACTTTGATTCAGAAGAAGTGTAGTTGAGCATTATTAAAAATGGCGCTATTGTCGAGGAGTGTTGTTTAGAATTATGTTATTGAAGTGTTTTTGAGAACAAATTTTGTTGTAGTAAAATTTTCTTATATGTGTTTCTTTGTTGATTGCTCTGAACATGTGACGAGATGCGTGTGAACATAAGCAATGAAAGTCAACTTTGGATAATGATGACATCAGAAACTTGCATAATATCAATGTGGATCAATTGGGAAGTGTTAGTGTTATTCGATTGCCTCAAACTATGGTCAATGCGGTGTTTCATGTAACCAGTACTATGTTGCAGTTGTTGAAAATGGAATGAATCTTCCCAGGACTTGCTCATGAGGACCGTCGTGACCACATTCACAATTTCATGGATGTGCGTGGACCGTTTTCCTTCAAGAACATCACTCAAAAGTCAGTCTCACTCTGGTTGTTTCCCTTTTCTCTAATGGGGGAGGCAACAAAGTGGTTGAACGAACTACCAATGGAGTCTATCAGTTCGTGGGAGGAGCTCACGAAAGTGTTTTATGAGAGATTTTTCCCTCCCTAGAATATTGTTAAGTTGAGGGATAATATTCAGAACTTCAAGCAGATTGATGGTGAGCCCAGCCATGAAACGTGATTAAGGTTCCAAAAGTTGGTTCTCCATTGTCCGACTAATGGCTTGCTGGACAATGTGCTCTTGCAATATTTTTATCGGAGTCTTGACATCGTCGACAAGTGGTATTCTTATACCTAGCCTTTTGGTTGTATATTGTTTTTGTTTTGTCTTTTTGATATATTGTTGTTTTATTGTTTTTTGGTCAAACTTTTCTTTGCTGCTTAATGTGAAGAATGTTAGCTCTTTATTCATTGGTTTCTCTCTTGATTACGTGATTGTTTTTCTCTTGTACAATTGAGTGTCGGTTATGATCAATATTGATAACTTGAATAGTACTCTTGATTAACGATATGTTTGTGCAAGTCCAACAAGGAAATTTGAGTTGCATAAGTCATGTGTTTTTAGCATCTCATTGTGACTAATTGGATTGTCGAAGTGAGTCTTATGATGATCGTTGCATGTGAGCTTAACTTGTAATGTCATGATCGATAATTGTGTTTAATGCCTTATATTGTGAGATTTATTTGAAATATATGCACGGCGATACCTAGAACTTGCCTCGTAGTCCAATTAACTAATTTTGGTGAATGAAGGAAATGATCTTAGGCTTAAATATTTGAGAGTGAAACTAATTGATATACCCTTATGTGACCACCTTGTGAGTGTGTGAACCGATCTTTGCACCATTTGAGCCTAACCTTTTCTTTGGATGAAACATGAATGCGAATGGCCTTGTCGTCCGCACCTAAAACATTTGTGAATCATTGACTTTTTTGAATAGCCAACTTAGGCCAAAAGTGTCACTACCCAGGGGTTCCTCCTAGATGTAACAAGGCATATACGACCCCAAGAGGCCTCATACAATCCACTGAGCATATCATAACATAATATAATAGAAATGAGCGGGAATTAAAACTTTTCAATACAATCGAAGTTATTCATAAAAGTAAACGGAAGTCTAACAAGACAATGTCTCAAACCATCTAAACATAAGAAATAGAAGTCTTAGGATGCAGCCCATACGATAGTCTCAAAAGTAAAGGAAAGAGGTAAAAAAGATAGGGTGATCCAATCCTCGAATACAATGACGACTCAACAAAGCTTCACTGCACAATCCTCTAGGAACATAGCCACAAGTGTGTGAATCGGGAGCATCGGATCCTACATTTGATTAAAATGTAAGAAAGTGTATGCATTAGTACAATGAAGTACTAATATGATGGCTAGCATAAACATAAGCATTAGTCAACATAAGACATAAGGAATAAACATAATCAAGACATAATAATTTTCATATTGAAAGAGGAATACTCCCTTAAGTAACCTCACTTAAGCTTAGCCAAGACATTGGTCATCCACCTCTAGTCAAACTTACATCATGGAAGCCATATCTAATAACACTCCCCACAAGTCAATTTAGTAACATAATCTTATTAGTCATACTTACTTTTGAAGACATGGGGATTCGCCTCAATGCCTAGTTCATAAAGGATAATAGGAATTCGCCTCTTGCCTTACTTTTCGATTGCGGGTACTTGCCACCCCAATCTCATCATATGATGCAAGTACTCACCTCCCCATCATTTCATATGGAAAATGGGTACTCGCCTCCACATCATTTCATAACGAGCATGGATACTCGCCTCCATGTTCATTCATCATAGTAAGAACGTGGGGACTCACCTCTTGTTCAATTCTAAAGATTATGGGAAATCCCCTCATAACCTTACATGTGGAGGTCAAGGGTAATCACCTCTAGCCTCATCATTCATTAAAAATTTTAGTCTAGATTCATTTTAGGTGAACAATCCTTTTAACCTAGAATCATTCATGTGAGTAAACCTTTCACATTGATTCAATCATGCTTAGAAATTCAATATGGGAAGTATCCCTTCCAAATCATAACATCAATCAATAATTCATAGTCTAGGCTTTACTCTCAAAGCATTACATCTCATGATCATCATCTAAGCTTTAATCTCAAGCAATTAACATCGTATTCATCATATATGCTTCCATCTAAAGAAATTCTAGTCATAAATCATCAATCCTATTAGGACATACCAAATCCATAAAGTTTCCCTCACATGACATCAAACCCACAATATCAATTCAACCCTAAAATCGTAGGATATGGATGAATACATGTATTTTAATCCTAATTACATGAAATTCTATCAATTCAATCATAAACAATCATAATCCACTCAATTCGATAAACATTCATCATAACCCACAACAATGGAAGAAACCCTAACTAAATTGGGGAAATTCTTCTTCAAATTGTTGAATTCTAGGGGACTCCATAGAGGAAGGATCCCATTGATGAAAAATCATCATACCTTACTCAAAATACCCACAAATGCTTGAAGATTTAAGGACTTGATCTTGAGCTAGCTTCAATACTCTCCTTCTCCTTCTCCTTCTCCTTATCCTTCTTCTTCTTCTTCTTCTTCTTCTCCTTCTTCTTCTTCTTCTTCTTCTCCTTCTTCTTCTTCTTCTTCTTCTTCTTCTTCTAGAGAGAGAATATTTGAGAGAGGATTTGGGTTTTCTTTTGTGATTAGAGAGTTTGACTTTATTGGGGGATTTCGGGCATTAAAAATACTTATATGGGTGGTCTAGGTCTAGGAAAACTGACACCAGTTCAATTAAATTAAAATCGGAAAAGATCAATAAGTCCTTAAAATAATTTCCCATACATGACTCACGAGCCCATGACCTACGGACGGTGGATGGACCAATGGTCTGTCCTGGTCAATCGTGGATCATGGTCAGAGACTTTCGGCCAATCCACAACTACCCCATCCATGGAATGTGACCCACCCACAGGGCGTGGTCCTAGCAGTGGACCACTGCCTAAACCAGTCCCTAGGGTGACCACTAATGGGGTCCACCCATGTAGCGTAGGTCAAACCACGGCGCGTGGTTTTCCCACGTGGGTGACACCTGAAAGTCCTAAAATTTTGCTAAGCCTTCCTCTTTCGGGTATGAGGTGTTACATTATCTCCCCCTTGGGATCATTCATCCTCGAATGAGATTCCAAGCACATTTCTAAACGAAAAGACCCAAGACTAGCAACCCATCATGAATGCAACACATTAAAATGCACATAACTAAGGAGGAAACATCAACTCCGAGTCCAATCTACTCAACGCACCCTAAGGAGGTAGGAACTACTTCTAACAACCCAATATGCATGAAATTTTAACATTTCTAATGTTCAAGGAGTAACTATCATCTCCAATTCAAAACAATGCTCTACACAATATCATGGAGCTCATATGCAATTCAATATCAAAAAGCATAATTTCTAAGGGGAAATCTCCACTCCAACTAAAACATGTTTAATATCTTATCTCATAAAGAAATGATTAGCGTTTCAAAGACAGTTCATCCAATTCTAAGTGTCAATGGTCGTTAATCAGTATAAAACCCAACTAAATGAGTCGGGGTCGAATCCCACAGGGAGTGGTACGTTTCTCAGGTTCAATTTGGAAGTATGATCATGGTTAAATAAGTCGTAGGACTAAAAAGTATCGAATAAATACATCATTCAAATTAGGGAGTGACATAAATGTCAAATGGGGGGTTTTGGTTTTGATTATCAACTACAAACAATGGCTAATAATATGAAATAAGATTAATGAGACAAGTTCTTGGGATGTGATTCGATTACGGGCTAATATAGGCAAATGGGTAATTGCAACTATTAGAGAATAGTTATATATCAGTTAGTAAGCTAGGCTATAGAGGAGGTAAACATTCTCTCGAACAATTTACCCCAAATCAAGTCGATTTCTCTCGAACATCAACAAACATGCAAAATAAGAACAACCCACACCTTAACCCATTCACTCTCTGTAGCTGAATTTGTGGGATTGGGTTTAGCATTCACTCTCTCGAGCTGAACTCAGGTCAATCCAACACCCATAGACAATTAATCAATAATTTTAGTTTTAAAACCTCTGTCTCGAGCAAGCCAAAAACTCAAGGGTAGAACTGCATTTGCAACTACAATTCTTAAATTAAATCACAATTAATGATTAAACTCACTTCTAAATTGCATTTAAACTACCAATCAACAATACACATAGCCTAAATAATCCCATAATCACACCCCAAGAATTGGAGTTTTAGCTAGACATTATAAAAAGGTAAAAACAGTTACCAAATTGATTATCCATCAACTGGGTAAGTGTAGATTCGTCCTTATTATGTTCCAATTCGAAGAATCTCCAAGACCTACTTTCAATTTCTCAAAAGTGAAAAACTTCAATTCTTCAAAACGTAGGAAAAACTAGAGAAAACTTGTCTCAGTTCTTAAAATTAGATGCTAAGATACTAATTTATGTTAGATGATAGATAGATAGATAGATGTATAGATTGATAGATAAATACTAAACTAAATGTTAAAAAATGTATTTATAGTCATCATAAATGTGTTGCGAAGAGTCACTCGGTGAAGTAAGTCGGGCTCGCCGAACCATTCAGCGAGCCGTCCCTTGGTCATTTCCATCACCTTTCTGCATTGGCATTCAACGTCCTTAAGGTCTGTAATTTTGGATGATCCACAACAGCATCGCGGAACTACTCAGTGATCCGTTGATTCCTCTTTTCTATCGCCAAATTGATTTCTACACTCAAAGCTTGGAACACTGGAAATTTAGGCGATCAAATAGCCATTCGGCGACTCACCAAGTAAACTTGGCAATCACCAAGCTGCCTTCCTTCGTCCTTTCAGCCTGTTTTGTTCCTTTTTGCAAACTAGTGGCCTTGGTTTATTCCTCAATACATATACCTGAAAATAAAGGGTTTTACATCAGTTATTGGTAGAAAATAAGCATTTGAGGACACTGAATCTATATAAATAAAGTCTTAAATGAGTCCAAATCTTGGACTCATCAACACCCCAACTTAAACATTTGTTTGTTTTCAAGTAGAACTCATGTTCAACAGTTCAACAAGGATGTCTCAAACAGTGCTGCACAAGACTTAATCATGAATGCACACAACAAGACTCAACTTACTCATGCAAGGATCAACTGTGCACTCAAAGATTCAAGTTGTGACTCACCATCATAAAAAATTCTCAAGTTCACAATACTTGCTTCAAATGCAAGTTCAAGCTCAAGAAAGGTACTCAAATGCCCTCACAATAAGAATGATTCCGTATTCACACACTATTTTTCAACTAAATATAGTTCCGGAATCACACACAACTCTCACACTCACAAAGATGAACACATGCATGACTTCACCCATAGGTTTGCCCTTATTTTCCAATCAATATTCACTTAAGCTCACTCAAGATCAAAATGGTCTTTTCAAGGCTTGTAACAAGGCTGAGTGTAAAGGTATGGTCATTTAGGCTCAGTGGATGCTATCCTCATAAAATGTGGTATGAACATCACTTTCTTTGCTTTTCTTCAACATTTTTACTTGTGCTAAAAATTCACCCCATTAGTCACTTCCAAAGGAATACCGGAGACCCATTTCTTTTGCAACTTTCACAACTTTTATTTCACAACTTTTTCATTCGTTTTCTTTTTTCTTTTTCTTCTTTCTCTTTTTTTTTTTTTTATATAGAGGGGTTCCATCTTTTTCAAAATCATGGATCAAAGGGGACTTCTTCACACTTCTTCAACTTAGGCGTTTGGCCTAAGTGGGCTATTCAAACAAACCACACTTCATGAGGATTATGGGTTAATGTATAAAAAAGGGTTACACATTTCATGAACTTTCTTCAAAGAAAAGGATAAGGCTCAAAGGGGGATCAAACAAAGTTCACACATCTCACGAGGTTGGCCACAAAAGTGGTGTATTGTCAAATTGTTATACTCTTCAAAATTGATGCATAAGATCATTTCAAGAGCTTGCATCACTGAGTCAATCGAACCAATAAGGAAAATTATAGGTTTCATTACACAAGGTTCACAATAAGCTCATCACAAAAGGCATTGGCACCAATATCAAACAAGACTCCACACTTTTGCTACTGTGCAATTGTCACGACCCAAGCTTATGGCCTAGACGTGATCGGCGAATGGGGAACCCGAAGGAACCCCAAACAAGCCTCATAGCATATCATTATACATCCTTGGTCGCGGAAGCAATTAGAATGACCATAAGCGATAAGCATAATCAAGGAGAAGTCGGGACTAAGGGAGCAAGAGAAAAAAAGAATGATACATAAATACCATAGATGAGTCAAGTTCAAGCATAATACACAACTTGTCTAACACCACCTCTAAACATGGTTACTTAGCGGGGGCCAAGACAAACTATCGGGCTCACCCTCATAGTCAACACATAACAAAAAAAGGAAAAGTCTTATACATAGCAAGAGATCATAAGCAACGTCCCCGAAATGGATGACTCACCAATAACCTCTATAGAAAATCGTATTAGCCACGCGGAAGAGGATGGTCAAGCGGTGCTCCGGTCCCTACATGGTGAAATCATGTAGGCATAGAGTATGCATTAGTACGTTTGAATGAACTAAGTATATGGGATGCAATGCAATGCAACAATAGATGGACATCATAGGCAAAATGCATAATCATACCCGATAGATAACATATTAATGGGATGATATGTATAATGATGCTTACATAAAAATCATATTTAGTGGGGCGTAGTACATGTGTTGCGAGTGACCATCAATATAGTATTTCCAAGGCCTACCACCCCATTGGAGAGGCGAAAGAGGTACAAACCCCTTAATGTGGTTACCCGGGCCTACCACCCCCCGAGCTAGGGACCAAGGTACAAACCCCTCGATATGGTTATACGGGCCTACTACCCCCCATACTAGGCAACCAAGGTACCAACCCCTCGATACGTTACCCGGGCCTACAACCCCCCGAGCTAGGCTTGGTCGACTCACAACACTTATATAGAGAAAATCATATACATGTGTCCATTTCATCATCATTTCAGTAATTATATAACCATCCGACTCATAGGACGTACATTGGACCTTCCATTTCCTAAGAATTCTATAAATGGGCATTTTATCAAACACATGGTGGGCTACTATTCATGTAAATAAAATCATGTATTTCAAGAGTACTAAGTCCAACCAATTCCAAAATCCATATAAATCTGCTTACCAACAACATACATATATATATATCAACCTTCATAATTTGATCATGGAAACATGAAAACCATAAACATCACATAATAATTTCATTTCATGATAATATGCAAAATAGACCATAATAGGGTGTGTAGTAGTAATTCCATACTTCAAGAGTTCATAAATAACCATAAGGACCCATAAACTTGAAGTAGAAATAGAGGATAAATGGTTGGACTTGTGGAAAGGAAGGTTTCCACAATCAAACCCACATACCTCAACTTTGGATAATCTTTGATGAAGATTGGAATGGAGAATTGAAGCTTGAGATTGAGTCTTGAATCCGGAATTAGAGCTTGAGATGTTTGAATTTGGTTGAGGATCTTGGTGGAATTTTGGAGAGGGCATAAAGAGTGTTTTTGAAGTTGAAAATGACTAAGTATGGGACATATCCCATTTTTATAAAAAACGTCCCCATCACTTAGCCTCAAAAAAAAAATAGCTCACTGGAAATTGCAAATCTGCACAGACAAGTTTTACGAAAATGGTCATAACTCCCTCATCCTAACTCGGAATGAGGTGCAACCAAGTGCGTTAGAAAGCTAATTGAAAGCGCTTTAATTTAATAGGTTGCGGCCCTTCCAGTTCCTTGTGTGCTAAGAGATAAGCCCCTTTAAAGTTGACCCTCCAAATCGCATTTTTTGCGATTTTCGAATTTTGATACGGTTGCTCTAAAATTCGGGTTAGACCCATCCCCCACTCAATTTGACCCCATGAATAAGAATATGAAGTCGAATTTCTGAAATCATGCACAGATTTTGATATATATGGAAATTACAATAATAGGTGTTTCCTAAGCACATTTTCGGGCAATTTTAGGGTCGTTTCAGCAATATTCATTACAAGAGTGTCATTTCATTATAGAATAGTTACAATGAGATGCACAAAGTTCACACATTGTTTATAGAACTTCATTTGGCCTCATCGTAGCCGCTCATTCATTTTTTTTATAAAGAGCACTATTCAAGTCATCGGTATTGATCATGACCGATACTCAAATTTTTACAAGAACAACCAAAATCACACACAAGAGGTGGTGATTTTTTTTTGAAAGGGTCAAAAACCATTTGCATTGAAAACAAGGAGACATAAGTTGAAACATCCATACAATAGAAATCAACAACACAATTTACAGCGCAAAAACCCAATCTATATACAACAAGATAATCACAAGAGGTAGGTATGGAAATACCTCACCCCACCACAAACAAAAAATGCAGTTGTCATCAAATGCAACAAAATACTAAAAAGTCAATAAAAATGATAGAGAGGGAGGTAAAGAAAGGTCATGTCTACGTAGTTTCTCTATCTGTCGGGGCATCAAACCCCGGTGCAATAGTCTGATCCTAGGCATTAGTGCCCGGAGTAGTAGCAGTACTAGATCCCCTAGGGCCAACCATGGTACTGTTTCTCAAGGATGTCTGCCCGGCGGACTGGACCATGGCCTCCTCAGCCTCAGACTCAACAGCAGCCACTCCCTCACCTCGAACCTCATCTCCGGTGGTAGCCAGAGGAACATCTGTATCAGCTGGAATGTTAGGAATTTCAACACTCCAAAAAATCATGGACATATCTGTCACGACCCAAGCCTAGGGCCTAGACGTGACATGGCGAATGAGGAACCCAAACCAAGCCTCTCAAACTTGTCATCACACTTCATCGGTCGCGGAAGTACATTCAACATTTATTTAACGGGAAATAGGGACTAAGGGCAAACCATTTCAAAATGACATCATAGAACAAGAGTCAAGCTCATTTACAAAATACTTGTCCAACGCACACCTCTACATACATAGATAGGACGGGGCCATGACATACTACCGGCTCCCATCATAGTCAAAATACAATTGCAAGCTAAAGTCTTAAAACATAGAAGTAGGAAACATAACATAGCCCTCGAATCATTGAGGACTCACCAACAACTCGGATAAGCACCGTACTAGCCACGTGAATGGAGAGAAGGATCAAGAGTAGATCCGGTCCCTACATGGTGACATCATGTAGGCAAAATATGCATTAGTACTTGGAATGTACTAAGTATGCGGGGTGCAACACAACAATAGACAAGGACACAATCGAAATACAAGAAATAGTTTCATAGGCATTATGAATAACAATATAAGGATGCATGATCAAAGTGAAGTCAAAACATGTTTAAGTAAAACTATACGAATAGTAGATATCATATGTGTATGCATGATCCAACCAATCTATAACCCCAACTTAGGATGGGGGATGTCGTTCACACCCGGACACCCTGGTGGCAAGGTATAAACCCCTCACATGGTTGATGTTGGTCACACCCCAAGCATCCTAGGTGGTGAGATATAAACCTCTCACATGGTTGATGTTGGTCACACCCCAAGCATCCTAGGTGGTGAGATATAAACCTCTCACATGGTTGATGTTGGTCACACCCCAAGCATCCTAGGTGGTGAGATATAAACCTCTCACATGGTTGTCCGGTTCTTTTCCCCCGGACCGGGCATGGTCATGCAACACTTTATATAGGAAATTCCCATTAGGCTCTAATGGAATCTCACGTATGGAATGAACATATACACAAGCTTAGTTTGTCATCAACACATCTCTGGATTTCCATACATCTCATAACTCAAGCTTTAAAGCATTGATTCATCAATTCTCCATAGTTGGACATTTTGTCAAACACCTTGAAGGCATGTAATGGAATCAAAGAGCATGGAAAATAGGGTAGTAATTATGCAGCCAAACCAGTGAACAACCTACAACAACACCTTTTTAACACCCACAATACCACATGAAAATCTCCACATCCATTCCAAATTTAGGTTCAAGTTCTAGAGTCACAACATGCTTAAAACAATCACTTTTCATGTTTAAAATTCAATGTGCAGGAAATTATTACAAAGAACAAGACTAATTTATGAATCTTAACTTAAACCATGAATTAGTGAGTAGAATAGAGTCTAGGCACTATGGGTGGAAGGACCCATGAGTTCAACACCACATACCTTGAGTTTTTATGAAGGTCTTGAGAGTGTCTTCAATGGAAGCTTGGAACTTGGAGCAAGAGTCTCTTCAATCTTGATGAAGGTTTTGGATTAGGGTTCTTGAGAGAACTTGAGAGAAAATGTGTCTAAGTATGGGAGAGGTGTTTTGGGAAATGTTTTCGAGATGGGAATTGAACTAATGGTATATAGGAAATAACATATGCCCTTTGGAAAAATGGTCCAACACTTAGAAAAAAAAATGAGGCGGGTGAACAGTAAAAACGCTCACTGGAAATTGCCTTTCCTGCCGGACAGATTTTACGAAAATGGGCATAACTTCTTCGTCCGAACTCCGAATGAGGTGAAACGAAGTGCGTTAGGTAGCTAACTCAAAGGGCTTTCCATGGATATGTTATTGGCCATCCAATAATTTGTGTGCTAGGAGATATGACCCTCCAAAGTAGACCCTCAAATAAGGCTTCACTTGGAAATTTCAGATTTTGATACGGTTGCTCTAAAATTTGGGTTAGACCCATTTCCCACTCAATTTGACCTCCTAAACAAGAATATGAAGTCGGATTTTCAAAAAACGAAACATATATATATATTTTATATATATAGCTAAACAAGTTTCCGGTAACTTCCGAAGCACATTTTTAAGAACTTTTTGGGTCATTTCAATATCTATGGACTTTAGCTGGTCCACACCCTTCCTCAGCTCAACAATCACAACATTTAGGGATGTTAACTCATTAGTGGCCCCCTGGCGTTGCTCACACACCGTTATCCTTTCCGCAAGGGAATCAATAAACACACGAAGAGGTGTCACAACAGCAGTAAGGTCCCTCTCTATCATCACACGAGTTGTGGCCTCAAGTCTAAAGGCATGCCTATCCGCATAATGGGCTAGCTTCCCCATCTGTAGTAATGTAGCCTACGTGAGTTGAGGTCGGGGACCAGCATCAGCAATAGCAAACCTAGGAGGCATGGGAGTTGTAGAGGGACTAGGAGTCACAGAAGGAACAACACTAGATATACCTGAAGGCCTAGGGGCCGGAGTAGGCAACACTGCCTCTGCAGGTAATGTATCAGTATCAACAACCGGGGAGGTGTCCACTGGGGATGTCTTCGCCCTTTCTGCCTTATCCTTTAGATACTCAACCTCAATCCGCTGAATTTCAATAGAAGAAGTGGGAATCACTTCCACTTCCTTCTTCGCATCAAAGGGCACTCGGGCTCATTTGCACAGCTCAGTGATCAACACCAAAATACGTAGAGAGGTTTGGCGCTACCTAGCCCTCATGGCCATCTCTTGGCCAACATTCATACCCAAGTTGAGGTTGCGCCCGTCAATAATGCAACCAAGACAGGCTGCATTCTTGTGGCGGAGAATAGACTCATTCTGGGATGGCATGATAGTACTACTGATAAAACCAAACCAGTACCTCGCTGCTACATTGAGGTCCTTCTTCCCTATTGGAGCTCTTGCTTCCAACCACTGAGGAGTGCCATCAGATTTCATAGGGGACAACCACTTTTTTTGAGTCTCCAATGACTTTGTCTTAATCATGTAGTGATAGTCATTTGAGATATTACTAGTGTACTCCAAAACTGCATTGATGTCATCACTGTCATATTTTACCTTTTTGCCCTTACAACCACATAATCAACCGGCTTGAATTTAGCGGCCTACTTCTTCCCTTGTGGCACCAGGGATCTGTAGGTAGTATAGAATTCCAGGACCCAATTACGAATGTAAGGGCCACAGTGTCTTGTGAAGATCTGAAACTTATGGGACTTCAAAGTGTGATAGATATCTGGATGTCTGTTTATTACTCCATCTGTAGAAACTCCCTTCCCCTTGATGATGGTCCTCAATCCCTCAGTCTTCAATCTGTTCATAAACCGGGAATGAGGACCCTATGAAGGTGGTGTTGGTACCACAACCTGATCTGGAATAGGTGGAGGAGTAGTGTCCTGGGGAGTCCTAAGCCTAGATGGATCATTTAACCTTTTGGAACGCAGCTCAACTCTCTGGGCTGACAGTAACTTATCGTCCTCAGGCTCAGAAATAGTAGCCTGAGGGTCCTGATGCTCACTCTGACTCTCAGAAGTGGTGAGGTGAGTGGCGTGTATCCCTTCACTGTTGGAGTTAACCTCTGGTAATGCAAGAGAAGGTGCCTTGCCTTTTCCACCGGTGGTAGGATGCTTTGCGGCCTTTGCCTTGGATGCAGTTGCATCATTATTTATGATAATTCCCTTTACCCTCTCTCGAGGCGGCAGGTATCGACCTGCTAGTTTTGGTCTTGTCATATCTTCAAACCAAATTGAAAAAGTTAGAAATAGTTCAAGAAAAGTTAAAGAAAATATGTTGCAGACAAATTCGCCAAATCGATCATCGAGTCGCCGAATCACTTAGGCAAGACAGATCGGGCTCATCAAACGGATTGACTCAAAAATTTCCCAGAAAAAGGGAATGTTGGCGATGTTCAAGGCCCTTCGGTGAATCGCTGACACCATTCGTTGAGCACAGACTAGCCCGCCGGAAGTTACAGTGTATTTTACGGGTTAAGGGGGCATAAAGGGCGATGAAATAAGACTTTTGGCGAGTCGCCGAGTGCACTCGGCGATCTCAGGCTTCTTGCTGCAAGTTATAGAACCAAAATCACTTAAAGCATGAAATTAAAGGCAATGAAAGGGGTTTTCGGTGAACCGACGAGTAGTTCGGCGAGCTCCACCCAGCCTGCCAAACTGCCCAACGTGCCAATTTCAACCCCAACTTCCAAAATAAACCCTGGAACCCCTGAAAACAAAATCAAACAACACACATTTTCAATTAAGCCCAGACCTAATAGACCCATGCTACCGATGTACTTATACTTCCTCCTGTTTGGCCAAAATTAGTCATTCGATGACTTTAACCCATAGGAATGATGTCAAATTCTCCATCACTGGGCAAAGCACGTCATTTAGCACAATACGAGGTTACTCAAACTTCACCTGACTAGACCCAACAACAAGTAAACATAACCCACAAGATTATGATCAATTTTAAAACATCAAATTTGAGAAATCAACTACATAGGCAATTAAGGCATGATATCGTATTTAAAGAGGACAACAAGCACACTCATATGAATTCAAAGAGGCCCAACACACATACAAACAATTTATAACAAAGCATTTGAGTTCAACCGCTATTTACGAGTTTGGAGTTCGGAAAACCAACCTTTACTGCCGAATATAAGAATATATAAAGCTAGGCAGCAAAGTATCCAACTCCAAACAAAGAATCAATGACTAAAAGGCGATAAAATGCAAAAATATGGGAAAGATATAGTGCGGGTGTGATTGTATGAAGTTAAAAGTGAGGGAATGTGAAAGATTTTGAAATTTTAAACCTTTGGCCTTTTAAAAACCGTCCAGTTCTCGCCCTTTTGGCGATGTCAGTTGACCTTGCCAAATAACTCAGCGACACGCCGAGTGGTTACTTACCTCACTGAGTTTAACAGGATCTCTAGTAAATGTGGGGGTCCAAATGGCGGACAAAGTTATTCTCGCCGACCTGTTCGGTGAGTCACCAATTGGACATTTCGCTCGCCAACCTGCACTTTTCAAACACTTTCTACACTTTAACCTGCACAATCAACACACGTTATTCTACAGACAAAATATAAAGCAATAAGAACTTGGGTTGCCTCCCAAGAAGCCCCTGAGTTAACATTGTGGCACGATGGAAATACCCACTCAGACTTCATTCTTAATGTTTTCCAAAGGCTCACTAGGCAATCCTACTTTTGGTCTTGAATAGAGATAAGACAACATATGACCCATTTAGGTCTCTAGTAACTGAATAGAGATGGAATGAGAAGCAGTCCTCTGATTTAATATTGAGACATCCTATTTTATCTCTTTCAACACTCTATCGTGGTCTTCGACTTTGTGGAGAATGAATGAGAGCATCTCTTCGAGTTGTCCCCCCTTATAGTGCTTCTGTTTTCTACGCTCAGGACGGGAAATGTACCTATCTTTCTTTTTCTACATTACTTCAAATTCCATAATCTTTTTTATCAGAAGATCCAACTGTGTCAATAGTGTGGCCAAATTCTAGTCCTTCTCTGTCTCCTTGTTGGTTTGGGTCATGTGATCAAGGAGTTTGGCTATTATTGCATAGGGTTGTCGTATTAGAACACCCAGAGTAAGTTGATCAACCACTCCTCTGTTCTCAGGACCAAGACCTCAATAGAAGCAGTCCAGTAGCATTTTATTCGGGATTCCATGAGTTGGGCGTTGCAACAATATTGTCTTAAATCTCAGCCACAACTCATGGATTGTGTCACCCTCCAATTGCTTGAAATTTAGGATGCTATCCCTCAGAATCATCATTTTTGAAGGAGGGTGGTCCACTTGGTTAACAATGCTACAAGACATGCTCATCGCCTCTGTTCAAAAAGTAACACACAAAACCAAAACTAAAAGTAAGTAGATTCAACAACGACTAACAAGAATAAAATTCAACTTCACCAGACAAATCTCAAACAACACAACTCCCCGGCAACAACGCCATTTTGATTAGCATTTCAAAGAAACTTTATCCAATTCTAACCATCAATTGTCGTTAATCAGTATAAAATCGAACTAACTGAGTTGGGGTCGAATCCCACAGGGAGTGGTACGTGTTCCGGATTCAATTTTGAAGTATGAACTTGGTCAAATCAGTAATAGGAATAAAAATTATCAAAAAATGACATCATTCAAATTAGGGAGTTACACGAATGTCAAAATGAGAGTTTTGGTTTTGATTATCAACCACAAACACTGGCAAACAATACGAAATACTAATAATAAGACGGGTTCTTGGGATGTTATTCGATTATGGTCTAATATAGGCAAATGGGTAAATTGCAACTATTAGAGATTAGCTATATATCAGTGAGTAAGCTAGGCTATAAAGGAGGTAAACTTTCTCTCGAACAATTTACCCTGAATCTAGTCAATTTTTCTCGAACATTAACAAGCATGTAAAATAAGAACAACCCACACCTTAGTCTATTCACTCTCTCGAGATGAATGTGTGGGATTGAATTTAGGATTCACTCTCTCGAGCTAAACCCGAGTCAACCCAATACCCACAGACCATCAATCAGTTATTTTAGTTTTAAAACCTCTCTCTCGAGCAAGCCAAAAACACAAGGGTAGAACTGCATTTGCAACTACAATTCTTAAATTAAACCACAATTAATGACTAAAGTCACTTCTAAATAGCATTTAAACTAACAATCAACAATACCCATAAACTAAATCAGCCCATAATCATAAAATCACACCCCAAGAATTGGGGTTTACCTAGGTATCATAAAAAAGTAAAAACAATTACCAAATTGATTATCCATCAACTGGGTAAGTGTAGATTCGTCCTTATAATGCTCCAATTCAAAGAATATCCAAGACCCACTTCCAATTTCTCAAAAATGAAAAACTTCAATTCTTCAAAACTTGGGAAATACTAGAGAAAACTTGTATCAGTTCTAAAAACTTGATGCTAAGATACTAATTAATGTTAGATGATAGATGATAGATGGATAGATGGATAAATGGATACTAAACTAAATGTTAAAAAATGTATTTATAGTCTTCAAAAATGTGCTGTGAAGAGTGACCCGGCGAAGTAAATTGGGCTCACTGAACCATTTGGCAAGCCGCCCTTTGGTAATTTCCATCGTCTTTCTGACTTGGCATTCAGCGTCCTCAAGATCTGTAATTTTGGGCGATTCACAACTGCATCGCGGAACTAGTCGATTATCCGCCGACTGCTCCTTTGTATCGCCAGCTTGATTTCTACCCTCAGAGCTTGGCACACTGGAACTTTAGGTGGTCAAATAGCTATTCGGTGACTCGCCAAGTGAACTTGGGGATCACTAGGCTGCCTTACTTCATCCTTTCAGCTTGTTTTGGTCCTTTTTGCCAATTAGTATCCTTGCTTTGTTCCTCAATCCATATACCTGGAAATCAAGGGTTTTACTTCAATTATTGGCACACAATAAGCATTTGAGGACTCTAAATCTATATATATAAATCCCTAAACGAGTCCAAATCTTGGATTCATCGACAAGCAACTCATACTCAATACTCAACAACATGAGGAAAATAATGCACAAAAGCGATTTTCTTTGAAAACCTATGTTTTTTCATGAACATGCATTTTTTAAGGAAATCATGGAAACACTAAATCACACATGACTTCAAACATAAGTAAACCAAGAGGAATTCATTACCTCAAGCTAGAATAGGAGGAAAAAGATGAGGTTATTGGGACTTCATATCGGCCCAGGCCTCTCAAGTAGCACCCTCAACTAAGTTGTTTCTCCACAAAACCTTCACAGAAGCTATTTCCTTGTTCCTTAATCTCTTAACTTGCTGGTCTAGAATCTCAACCGAAAGTTCTTCGTAAGAGAGATTTTCATCAACTCCCAACCCTTCAAGGGAAACTATAGATGTTGGATCTCCTACACACTTCTTAAGCATAGAGACATGGAAAATGGAATGCACCATTGCCAACTCATTTGGCAAATCAAGTTCATATGCAACCTTACCAATAAGTCTCAAGATTTGATACGGGCCCACGTATCAGGGACTAAGATTCCCCTTCTTGCCAAATCACATCACACTTTTCATGGGTGGTATTTGTAAATAGACCCAATCATTAAAATCAAACTCAAGGTCTTTTCTTCTAACATCGACATAGGACTTTGTCGGCTTTGGGTTGTTCTCAACCTTACTCTAATGAGCTGGACATTCTCCATAGCCTCAAGAACTAATTCGGGTCCAATCAAAGCAACTTCACCAACTTCAAACAACCATATAGGAGATCTACACCTCCTACCATAAAGAGCTTCAAAGGGGGCCATACCAATACTATAATGATAGCTCTTATTATAAGCGAACTTTATCAACGGCAAGTGATCATCCCAACTTCCCTTGAAATTGATGACACATGCTCTCAATATATCTTGTAAAGTTTTGATCGTTCGCTCCGCTTGCCCATCGGTTTGTGGGTGAAAAGTTGTGCTAAGATTAACCTTAGTGCCAAGCCCTTTTTGGAAGGATTTCCAAAACTGAGAAGTAAATTGAGTACCTCTATCAGAGATAATGGAAAAGGGCTCACCATGCAATCTTACCATTTCTGTCAAATACAACTTGGCATAATCATCCGCCGAATGAGAAACCTTGATCGGAAGGAAATGTGCCAATTTTGTCATCTGATCTACCACCATCCAAATAGAGTCATGTTGGCGCTAGGTGCGAGGCAGACCAACTATAAAGTCAATATTTACATCTTCCCACTTCCAAGTGGGAATGCTAATATATTGAGCTAAACTTCCCGATTACTAATGCTCAAGTTTTACTTGTTGGCAATTCAGACAATTGGCCACAAATACCGCAACACCCTTCTTCATCCCATTCCAACAATAGACTTCCCGTAAATCACAGTATATCTTGGTGGCTCCTTGGTGAATGGAATACCACGAACCATGGGCTTCTGCTAAAATTTGTTCTCTTAACTCATCAACATTTGGAACACATAATCGACCTTGGTACCTAAGTGCCCCATCTCCCCCTTGGGATAAAGCCTGAATGGAATTCTTTAGTACCGCTTCTTTCAATTCCACTAAAGTCAGATCATGACATTGTTTAGCTTTCACGTTAATTTAAAAAGATTATTCGGAACCATTATGGACCATCACACCACCTTTATCGAAGTCTACCAATTGAATACCCAATAGATCTAATCTATGCATATCTCATGAGATCAATCGGCCAAAATAACCATGAGCGGCTATGATATTATAAGTTTCTTCTGTTTTCTATCATCCTCAAAGTGCACAACACTACCCATGGACAACCTATTAACAGCATCCGCTACTACATTCGCCTTCCCGCGGTGATAAAGGACACTCATATCATAGTCCTTCAATAATTCCTACCACCTTCTTTTGAGAAATATTAAGATTTTTTGGGTAAACACATATTGTAAACTTTATGATCGATGAAAACATCAACATGAACCCCATACAAATAATGCGTCCAAATATTTAAGGAAAATACCACCGCCGCTAATTCAAGGTCATACATAGGATATTTCTTCTCATTATATTTTAGTTGCCTTGAAGCATAGGCAATCACCTTACCATTTTGCATAAGCACACATCCAAACCCAACTTTAGAGGCATCACAATATACAACAAAGCCATCCGTTCCTTTCGATAGTGTCAACACCAGAGTGGAAGTGAGTCTATTTTTCATGTCTTCGAAACTTTTCTCGAAAGCATCCGACCATATAAACTTGGCCTTCTTTTGAGTCAAGGTCGTTAGTGGAAAAGCAATGGAGGAAGACCCCTCAACAAACCACCTATATGTCACGACCCAAGCCTAGGGCCTAGACGTGACCGGCGAATGGGGAACCCGAAGGAACCCCAAACAAGCCTCATAGCGTATCATTACACATCCTTGGTCGCGGAAGCAATTAAAATGACCATAAGCAATAAGCATAATCAAAGGGGGAAATCGGGACTAAGGGAGCAAGAGAAAAAAAGAAGAAATGGTACATAAATACCATAGATGAGTCAAGCTCAAGCATAATACACAACTTGTCCAACACCACCTCTAAACATGAGTACTTAGCGGGGGCCAAGACAAACTACCGGGCTCACCCTCATAGTCAAAACATAACTAAAAAGAAAAGTCTTATACATAGCAAAAGATCATGAGCAACGTCCCCGGAATGGAGGACTCACCAATAACCTTGATAGGAAATCGTATTAGCCACGCGGAGGAGGATGGTCAAGCGGTGCTCCGGTCCCTACATGGTGACATCATGTAGGCATAGAGTATGCGTTAGTACGTTTGAATGTACTAAGTATGTGGGATGCAATGCAATGCTACAATAGATGGACATCATAGGAAAAATGCATAATCATACCCGATAGATAGCACATAAATGAAATGATGTATATAATGACGCTTACATAAAAATCATATTTAGTGGGACGTAGTACATGTGTGGTGAGTGACCATCAATATAGTATTTCCAAGGCCTACCACCCCCTTGGAGAGGCGAAAGAGGTACAAACCCCTCAATGTGGTTACCCGGGCCTACCACCCCCCGAGCTAGGGACCAAGGTACCAACCCCTCGATATGGTTATACGGGCCTACTACCCCCCGTACTAGGCAACCAAGGTACAAACCCCTCGATACGGTTATACGGGCCTACTACCCCCCGTACTAGGCAACCAAGGTACCAACCCCTTGATACGGTTACCCGGGCCTACAACCCCCCGAGCTAGGCTTGGTCGACTCACACACTATATAGAGAAAATCATATACATGTATCCATTTCATCATCATTTCAATACTTATATAATCATCCGACTCATAGGACGTACATTGGACCTTCCATTTCATAAGAATTCTATAAATGGCATTTTATCAAACATATGGTGGGCTACTTGTTCATGTAAATAAAATCATGTGTTTCAAGAGTACTAAGTCCAACCAATTTCAAAATCCATATAAAACAGCCCACCAACAACATACATATATATATACATATATAACAACCTTCATAATTTGATCATGGGGGCATGAAAACCATAAACATCATATAATCATTCCATTTCATGATAATATACAAAAATAGACCATAATAGGATGTGTAGTAATAATTCCATAATTCAAGAGTTCATAAATGATCATAAGGACCCATAAACTTGAAGTAAAATAGAGGATAAATGGTTGGACTTGTGGAAAGGAAGGTTTCCACAATCAACCCACATACCTCAACTTTGGAGAATTCTTGATGAAGATTGGAATGGAGAATTGCTTGAGATTGAATCTTGAATCCGGAATTAAAGCTTGGGATCCTTGAATTTGGTTGATGATCTTGGTGGAATTTTGGAGAGGGTTTAGAGAGAGTTTTTGGATGTTTGAGAAATGTTTTAGAGACTTGGAATGAACTAATGATATATAGGGAATATCATATGCCCTTTTGGAAAAAAAATTGTCCAACACTTAGAAAAATTAATGGGGCGGGTGAACAGTGTTTCGGCTTACTGGAAATGGCACTTTTCTGCCGGCGAGGTTTTACGAAAATGGTTATAACTCCTTCATCCTAACTCGGAATGAGGCGAAACAAATTGCGTTGGAAAGCTAACTCACAAAGCTTTAATTTTGATAGTTTTAGCTCCTTCCAGTTCCTTGTGTGCTGAGAGATATGCCCCTTTAAAGTTGACCCTCAAAATCGCATTTTTTGCGATTTTCGAATTTTGATACGGTTGTTCTAAAATTCGGGTTAGACTCATTTCCCACTCAATTTGACCCCCTAAACAAGAATATGAAGTCGGATTTCCGAAATCATGCACGGATTTTGAGATATATGGAAATTACAATTATAGGTGTTTCCGAAGCACATTTTCGGGCATTTTTGGGGTCGTTTCAATATCTCCCCCTTGGGAACATTCGTCCCCGAATGTTAAAGAAACATACATGAGAGACACAAACATGGAAATTTCAGCCCACATAAGGATGCAACAATGCACTTACACCTTATTTCAAAAACCTCAACATAATTGTAAAACCACAATGAACCAATTGTCAACTTAAACATGAATGTATGCAATGACATTATCATGTTTAGTGATGTTCAAGGAGAAACTACCTTCTCCTAGTCATAACACACCAACATCAACATTTCTCATGTTCATAGGAGGAACTACCTTCTCCTAGTCATTACATAGTCCATACAGCATTAAGCACATATGCAAGTTTCCATGTTCAATAGCACTCTTTCAAGGAGGAACTTCTCAACTCCTTACTAAGACATGCTCATACCTTATTTTCATGAAGTACAATAGATCACTTATAACCAATGCACTACAACATGAGGGAAACAACTCATCTTTCTTCAAAAACACAAGTTTTTATGGAAATGCGCAAACCTCATTAATTCACATAAACATGGGAGGAACTACCTCCTCTACTCTTTAGGAAAGTTTCCACCACATAAGGAGCTAACATTCCATTTCATAAGAACACATTCAAGCATGTTCATTTAATTCACATCATCAAGTCAAGTATGCCATATTACACACAATGCACAACTTAGGAGAAAAAAAATCTCCATTTAAAACACACATCATACAACATGAGAGAATAGGACTACTTCTACGAACTCAATATGCATGCAACTTAGACATATTCCGTTTCATTGGAGGAATTTCCTCCTTCAACTCAAATCATGCTTATCATATGATCTTCGGCCAATTATGCAATTACTTCTTAAAAGCACATTTAAACCATTCACCTCATGAATCACATAGGTTACTTACTCTAATTGCCTATCAACATGAGGGGCATGAAACATGAAAACTCATTTTTATCTCAAAACATGAATTCTCAAAAACATACCTTTCATAAGGAAATCATCAGAATATAAAAATCACATATGACTTCTAAAACATAACATAGGCCCATCTAGGAACTCTTGGTCTCAAGCTAGAATAGGAATGGAAGAAAGAGATGAGGATGTTGGGATTTCAACAAATCATGCTTTTTAAGCACACCATCCCCTCCTTAGGAGGAAGCCCTCACTACAACCCTCAAGAAAACTTTTTCCAAGCACTCCTAAAGACATAACCAAACTCACATTTTGCCATTTTTGCAAAAGTCTATGGTCCTCAACATCTAGCCATACCACCCTTATATGACACAATCAAACACCAAATCCATAATAGGAAGAAATTGTACCCAAATGTCATCCTACTCAACAAGGTGATAACTAGTACACACTCAAGGGCCCCATATTCTTCTAACCATCCGAGCCCTATCATCAATAAAAACACACCAAGTATGCAACCCATCCATACTAAGAGTCACATCAAGGCTTAACATGCCAAGTTTCACTAAGTCAACAAGAGTATTCCTAGGGGAACAAGGTAAGAGATATTCTTCACAAACTCCTTTTTTTTTCTAACTTTAAACCACTAACCGGGGTAAAATCCGAAAAAGGTTCTATTAACTCATCCGGAGAACTCTAAGCCTCATAGCCTCATAAGGCATCATACAAGATAAGGTAGTACCGGAAATCAACATAACACTTACTCTCATATGAAATTACCACATACCGGTACCTTCATCCCAAAAATTCTTCCAAGTCAACCCTAGTAGCATCCTTTTCTAAGGCCGTCACTAGGATATCACTCAAGATCTCATATGAATCTACCAATTCGGGTCTAGATTGCTCCAATTCACTAAACCACATAAGGTGAGAATTCAAGCAAACCTATCTCATAAACATCAAGGACACTCAATAACCTTACCATCTAAGCATATTATCCCGCATTGGGGTAAGCCTAAACTATCTCATTACACAACATGATTCTCAAACCAATGAGGATCTCACTCCTACCCTCTTTTAAAGGAGCTTAATCACTCAACATCTCTAGGTACCACTTAAGAATCACTATTCGTCAAAATCCAACACATCATAAAACTCATAAGGACTAAGTTGAGTTATACTAATCACTCACATATGGCCATAACTAAACCCATGAATATTAAGGACGACACAAAAAAAAAAAAAAAATCACGATATTCTCTTTATCAAGTCACGAAAGACAAGTATTACTAAGATTACTCCTACAAGGTTCATCACCTTAGATAACTCCTTTATAAACTCTAGAGGATCTTCCTCTATCTTTGGCCCATGGAATTTCCGCAATTCAATAAAACATAAAACACATACCGGAACCCTTAAGATCCACTACCACTCACTCTTTGAGACTTACGGGTAGACATCCTTTCTTGGTTAAACCTTAGAGGAACTTAGAGGAATTTTGACCAAGAAACCTTTCTCTTTTTCACTAAAGTTGGATTAAGACAACTCTAGACCATGTCAACCCTTATCACCACTTTTGGTGGGGTCTACCAACCAACTATGCCTAGGTATTATCTAAGCACCCTACTTAAGTGACCATACTTAAGATCAATCTTAAAATACAACAACTAACCCTTTGAAGTTGGTCAACACTTATACTTCTTATTCTTCACCTTAACTAGATGGTACATGCAACCCTCAAAGTCAACTTCAAAACACAACATAATCCCGACCTAGGGCATATAATTTCTTTTCCCATCCCCACTCTCGGATAGGCTCCTTTGGGAATCAACAATTTGACCATATGGGTTCTACCATCAACTAAACATAACCTCACAATTACCTTGCTAGGTAGGCACACTATCTCCCCCTTTGGAGTAAGCCTACACAAGTTCTTCTAACCAACACAAAGACAATTATGAAGCATTAATCACACAAAATACAACTTCATAATCTATTCCATCAAAGCTCACAAGTCACATAGCCATAATTGGCATTACAACCACTCGCTCCTTCTAGCAAGAACCCTTCAACTGGTCCAACTTTAAACACCATAAGACAAGGAATAAGAGAGAGAGCTTATAGATCTATGGCACGACTTAGAGAATGAAGAAGTGAAACATTTCCTAAAACGTCTCATAGCCTCCTACTCATAGTTGTGGTGCACAACACAACCATGAATCGGACTCTAATCAACGCGGTGTGTTGGACTCCGAGGATCTATCAACCTAGTGCTCTGATACCAAGTTTGTCACGACCCAAGCCTAGGGCCTAGACGTGACCGGCGAATGGGGAACCCGAAGGAACCCCAAACAAGCCTCATAGCGTATCATTACACATCCTTGGTCGCGGAAGCAATTAAAATGACCATAAGCAATAAGCATAATCAAAGGGGGAAATCGGGACTAAGGGAGCAAGAGAAAAAAAGAAGAAATGGTACATAAATACCATAGATGAGTCAAGCTCAAGCATAATACACAACTTGTCCAACACCACCTCTAAACATGAGTACTTAGCGGGGGCCAAGACAAACTACCGGGCTCACCCTCATAGTCAAAACATAACTAAAAAGAAAAGTCTTATACATAGCAAAAGATCATGAGCAACGTCCCCGGAATGGAGGACTCACCAATAACCTTGATAGGAAATCGTATTAGCCACGCGGAGGAGGATGGTCAAGCGGTGCTCCGGTCCCTACATGGTGACATCATGTAGGCATAGAGTATGCGTTAGTACGTTTGAATGTACTAAGTATGTGGGATGCAATGCAATGCTACAATAGATGGACATCATAGGAAAAATGCATAATCATACCCGATAGATAGCACATAAATGAAATGATGTATATAATGACGCTTACATAAAAATCATATTTAGTGGGACGTAGTACATGTGTGGTGAGTGACCATCAATATAGTATTTCCAAGGCCTACCACCCCCTTGGAGAGGCGAAAGAGGTACAAACCCCTCAATGTGGTTACCCGGGCCTACCACCCCCCGAGCTAGGGACCAAGGTACCAACCCCTCGATATGGTTATACGGGCCTACTACCCCCCGTACTAGGCAACCAAGGTACAAACCCCTCGATACGGTTATACGGGCCTACTACCCCCCGTACTAGGCAACCAAGGTACCAACCCCTTGATACGGTTACCCGGGCCTACAACCCCCCGAGCTAGGCTTGGTCGACTCACACACTATATAGAGAAAATCATATACATGTATCCATTTCATCATCATTTCAATACTTATATAATCATCCGACTCATAGGACGTACATTGGACCTTCCATTTCATAAGAATTCTATAAATGGCATTTTATCAAACATATGGTGGGCTACTTGTTCATGTAAATAAAATCATGTGTTTCAAGAGTACTAAGTCCAACCAATTTCAAAATCCATATAAAACAGCCCACCAACAACATACATATATATATACATATATAACAACCTTCATAATTTGATCATGGGGGCATGAAAACCATAAACATCATATAATCATTCCATTTCATGATAATATACAAAAATAGACCATAATAGGATGTGTAGTAATAATTCCATAATTCAAGAGTTCATAAATGATCATAAGGACCCATAAACTTGAAGTAAAATAGAGGATAAATGGTTGGACTTGTGGAAAGGAAGGTTTCCACAATCAACCCACATACCTCAACTTTGGAGAATTCTTGATGAAGATTGGAATGGAGAATTGCTTGAGATTGAATCTTGAATCCGGAATTAAAGCTTGGGATCCTTGAATTTGGTTGATGATCTTGGTGGAATTTTGGAGAGGGTTTAGAGAGAGTTTTTGGATGTTTGAGAAATGTTTTAGAGACTTGGAATGAACTAATGATATATAGGGAATATCATATGCCCTTTTGGAAAAAAAATTGTCCAACACTTAGAAAAATTAATGGGGCGGGTGAACAGTGTTTCGGCTTACTGGAAATGGCACTTTTCTGCCGGCGAGGTTTTACGAAAATGGTTATAACTCCTTCATCCTAACTCGGAATGAGGCGAAACAAATTGCGTTGGAAAGCTAACTCACAAAGCTTTAATTTTGATAGTTTTAGCTCCTTCCAGTTCCTTGTGTGCTGAGAGATATGCCCCTTTAAAGTTGACCCTCAAAATCGCATTTTTTGCGATTTTCGAATTTTGATACGGTTGTTCTAAAATTCGGGTTAGACTCATTTCCCACTCAATTTGACCCCCTAAACAAGAATATGAAGTCGGATTTCCGAAATCATGCACGGATTTTGAGATATATGGAAATTACAATTATAGGTGTTTCCGAAGCACATTTTCGGGCATTTTTGGGGTCGTTTCACTATAGTAACTGGCCAAGCCCAAGAAACTTCTAATATCTGTCGATGATAGAGGTCTAGGCCAACTCTTGACCGCACCCGTCTTAATTGGATCTACCTCAATTCCCTTTCTTGAAAAAATATAGTCTAAGAAAGCCACATACCTCAACCAAAATTCATATTTGCTAAACTTTGCATAAAGTTGTCAGGCATTGAGGATTTGCAATACGATCCTCAAATGATGAATATGCTCATTCTCACTTCTTGAATATATCAAAATATCATCCATGAACACAATTACGAACATATCAAGGTATTGTCTAAACACCCTATTCATCAAGTCCATAAACGCCGCCGGAGCATTAGTAAAACCAAAGGACATGACAAAGAACTTATAATGACCATATCAGGTTCTAAAAGTTGATTTCAGAATGTCTTCCCTTTTCACCCTCAATTGGTGATAACCCAATTCGAGATCAAATTTAGAGAAATAACTTTCCCCTTGAAGTTGATCAAATAAATCATTTATCCTTAGAAGAGGAAACTTATTTTTAATGGTCACCTTGTTCAATTGTCCATAGTCAATACGCATACGAAGGGACCAATCTCTCTTTTTAACAAACAACATCGGAGCACCCCATGGAGAGATACTTGGTCGGATGAAACCCTTATCAAACAAATCCCTCAATTGTTCTTTCAACTCCTTAAGTTCCGCCGGAGCCATTCTATAAAGAGGAATAAAAATAGGTTTTCTATTCAGGAGAAGATCAATTCCAAAATCTATTTCCCTTTGAGGAGGAATACTCTGTAAGTCAACGGGGGAAACTTCCAGAAACTCTTTTACCGCGGGGAGTGACTCAAGACTAAGGGTTTCAGATTCCACATCCCTCACCCTCACTATATGATAGATACACCCCTTGGAAATAATTTTCCTAGATTTTAGGTAAGAAACAAATTGACTTCTAGGCATAGAATTTCCCCTCTTCTACTCAAGGACAAGCTCATTTGGAAACTGAAAGTTGACCACTCTAGTCCTACAATCAATAAAGGCATAAGAGGAATGTAACCAATCCATGCCCAAAATAATATCAAAATCAATCATATCCAGCTCTACCAAATCGATTAGAGTGACTATATGGTATAAGGAAATGGGACATCTCCTGTAGACTCTTTTAGCCACCACAGAATCACCAACAGGGGTAGAGACAGAAAAAGGTTCTAAAAACACTTCGAGGAGAACACCAAACCTCATAGCTATGTAAGGGGTCACAAAGGACAAAGTAGCCCCTAGATCAAGTAAATCATACACATCTATATGCAAAACTCTTAACATACCCGTCACGACATCCGAGGAACTTTCTTGATCACCTCTAGTTTGGAGAGCATATAAACGGTTTTGCTTAGGAGTATATCCACTTGAGCCACTTGAACTGGACGAAGGGTAGGTTGAGCCCAACGATGAGTATCTCCATGATTTTTAGTAATCAAAGGGAAATCCCTTATTTTATGATCTATTTTACAACACCCGAAACAAGCACTAGAGCCTGATAGACACTTCCTTTCATGATTTCTCCCACATTTAGCAGAAGTAGGCATCGGAGGCCTATTACCATCTCCTTGCGGTATTAGGTTAGAAACACTTTCATTCCTTGGCCTCGAAGGAGCATTTGTGGAACCTTTGCCCGAACAAATTTTGACGGAACCTTGGACGACCCCATCCACCAAACCTAGCATGTGCATAGTTTCCATCATCCACTCTAGCTTTTTTTACCTCTCTATATCTTTCCTTGAGATTTTCTTCCTCAATTGTTTGTTCATGCACCATAAGCGGGAAATGTCCATGTCATGAACAAGAATAGCGGTGCAGAATTCTTTGAAAACCAAGTCGGACACTCCTGACACAAACTTACTCATCTTGGTCCTACGATTAGCCACAATGGAAGGAGCATATTTTGATAGTTGAGTGAACCTAAAAGAATTCTCCCTTACACTCATATTTCCTTGCCTAAGGTTGATGAACCCAAGTACCTTGGCCTCTCTCATCTCTAGAGGGACGAATCGATCAAGAACTGCACCTTTGAGAATTTCCCATTCTATGGGACCCGCTCCCACCAGCCTTGCATCTTTCCATTGATTAAACTAGATCTAAGAAACCCCTTTGAGTTGGTAAGCGGATAGCTCTTCTCTACTAGAGTTATACCCATAATATCAAGTATCTTGTAGACCTCGTCAATAAACTCTTGAGGATCTTCCTCAACGTTGGAACCATAAAATTTGGGAGGGTTCATTCTTGTAAAATCCCTCACTCTTGCCGCTGCCTTACCCATAATTGGATTCACGGGAGCAACCACCTCTCTATTTGCTTGTGCCATCACGGCTTAAGACAACACTTGGAATGTGGATCTAAACTCCACATTAGTCACATTCTCATTTAACTGGTTAAATCAGAGCATTAGGAGGACCTTTGGAGGAATCTGAGGAGGAACCTTTTGCTCAATATTGCCTTCATCCAACCTTCTAGCGTTAGCCCTTCTAGTAATCATGTTTTGAAAACCATCGGGTAACGATTAGGAGAAAGATTTATAGAGTTAAACTCCATGGCACAAAATTAGAGAAGTAAAGAACTGTAGTTTCCTAAACAATAATAGCCTCTCATTCATTAATGTCGTGTGCTTCACACCTATGAACAAGACTATACTAGATGAGGTTTAACACATCCTAGAACCATTCTAAACCTTGTGCTCTGATTACCAAGTTTGTCACGATCCATTAGTACCCTCAAGATGTAACAAGGTGTATAAGACCCCGAGAGGCCTCACACAAGCCAATTAGCATATCATAACATAAAGAAATAAAAATGAGCGGGATTTAAAACTTTTCAATACAATCAAAGTCTTTGAAAAAAGCAAACGGAAGTCTAACGTGACATTGTCTCAAACCATCTAAATATAAGAGATAGAAGTCTTGGGACACAACCCATACAATAGTCTCAAAAGTAAAGGAACGACATAAAAGAGATAGGGTGCTCCAATCCTCCAATACAATGAGGACTCACCAAAGCTTCACTTAACAATCCTCTAGGAACCTAGCGACAAGTGTGTGAGTCGGGAGTGGCGGATCCTACATTTGATAATAATGTAGGAAAGAGTGTGAGTTAGTACAATCTAGTACTAAATATGATGGCTAGAATAAACAACATAAACATAAGCATTAGTCAACATAAGACATAAGGCATAAGAATAATCAAGACATAATAATCATCATAATGAAAGAGGAATACTCCCTTAAGTAACCTAACTTAATCTTAGCCAAGACATAGGTCATCCACCTCTTGTCAAGCTTACATCATGGAAGGCATATCTAGCAACACTCCCCACAACTCAATTTCAGAACATAATCTCATTAGTCATACTTACTTTTGAAGAAATGGGGATTCGCCTCAATACCTACTTCATCAAGGCTAATAGGTATTCTCCTCTTGCCTTACTTACTTTTAGATTTCGGGTACTCGTCTCCTCAATCTCATCATATGATGCGTTCGCCTCCACATCATTTCATAAGGAGAATGGGTACTCGCTTCCATGTTCATTCATTATAGTAAGAACGTGGGGACTCACCTCTTTTTCAATTCTAAGGAGTATAGGAAATCCCCTCATATCCTTACATGTGGAGGTCAAGGGTAATCGCCTCTAACGTGATCATTCATTAAGAATTTTAGTCTAGAATCACTTTGGGTGAGCAATCCTTTCAACGTAGAATCCTTCATGTCAGTAACGCTTTCACATTCATTCAATCATGCTTAGCAATTCAATATAGGAAGTATCGTTTCCAAATCATAACATCAATCAACCAAAAACTCATAGTCTACGCTTTACTTTATAAGCACTACATCTCATGGTAATCATCTATGCTTTACTGTCAAGTAATTAATGTCATATTCATCATATATGCTTCTATCTTAAGCAATTCTAGTAATTAATCATCAATCCTATAAGGAGATATCTAACCCATAGAGTTTCGCTTATATGGCATCAAACCCACAATATCAATTGGACCCTAAAATCATAGGATCGCCATGGCTACATGTAATTTCATCCTAAATAAATGAAATTCTATCAATTCAAACATAAACAATCATAATCCACTCAATTGGATGAACATTCATCATAACCCACAATAATGGAAGAAACACTAACTAAATTGGGGAATTCTTCTTCAAATTGTGGAATTCTAGGGGACTCCATGGGAATAAGGATCCCATGGATGAAAATACATCACACATTATTCACAATGCCCAAAAAAGCTTGGATATTTCAGGATTTGATCTTGACCTAGTTTCAATCTCCTTCTTCTTCTTCCACCTTCTAGAGAGAGAATATTTGAGAGAGGATTTGGGTTTTCTTTTTTGATTTGAGAGAATGACTTAATTCTTAGATTTTGGGGGTTACAAATACTTATATAGGTGGTCTAGGTCTAGGTAAAATGACACCACTTCGATTAAATTAAAACCAGAAAAGATCCTTAAGTCCCTAAAACAATTTTCCTGGACCAAAGAGACCATGCCCTATAGACCGTGGATGAACCAACAGTCTCTCCTGGTCAATCGTGGATCATGGTTAGAGACTTTTGGCCAATCCACGACTGGCAATCCACAGACTATGGACCCACCCATGGGGCGTGGTCCTGACCGTGGTCCCCTGCCTAAAATAGTGACTAGGGTGTCTACCAATGGGGCTCACCCACGTGGTGTGCGTCCAAACATGGGGCGTGGTTTGCCCACATGGGTGACACCTGAGAGTCCTAAAATTTTGCTAAGCCTTCCTCTTTCGGGTATGAGGGGTTACAAAAAGCATATGTTAGGGGTGTTGTAAGAATGATGAATGAAATTCAACAAAAAGTTCGTGAAATTCATCCTTGGGAACTTTTGTTGAAGAAAAAGATGGATCCCCTCCATTTATTAAAACAAAAAGATGAAAAGAAAAAAATAAATGATAAAATTGTATCCATTGAGCATTGTTGTGGAAATAAAAGGGTTATTCGATGAGATATCCCAAAATTTTTGTGTGCTTTGAATATACAAAGGATGAGTTGTGAATATGAAAAGAATGAAGGAAAAGGACAAAAAGTGAAATTTGAGTCATGCTTCATGAAAGTACAAGTCACTAAGCGAAAATGATCATACCCGTACCGTCAACCCAATTACAAGCCTTGAAAGAGCTTTTAGATCATGCATGAGCCGAGTTATGTGTTGGTTTGAAAATATGGGTCGACATATGGGTAGAATCATTCATATTTTTCTCATTGGGAGTGTGAGAGTTTATTTATATTCCTAAATTGTACTCCTTGATTCACATTGTTAGAGTATGGAATTATTCTTGATGTTACGACATTCAAATACTCTTGTTGAGCATAGATTTGCATTTGAAGTGAGCATTGTGAGTTTGAACTCTATTTGACGATGATTAGTAACAGTTTGAAACTTTAACTGCACAATTGAGCATTGCATGTGTGAATTAAACCTTCTGTGCATTCATGTTGAGTCTCAAGGAGCATTATTTGTAGACATCCCTGTGGGCCTGATTGATCTTGTGCTTTACTTGAGGGCAAGCAAAAGTTTAAGTTGGAGGTGTTGATGAATCTTGAATTTTGACTCATTTAGGGCTTATTATCCAATGAGTTAGTGTCCTCAATGTCTTATTTTTGCTCATAACTTATTTTAATGTGTTGATATGCAACAATGAAGGTAGAAGAACAAGGGAAGGACATTACAATGCGAAAAGGATAAAAAAAGTTGGAAAAGTTGAAGAGAAGAAAAGTTGGAGCTCGCAAAAGCCGCTCGATGACTCGCCAAGTGAGTCTCCAGCTCACCAAAAGTTCCAGAGAAGTAGCCTATGTACCAAGACAACTTGGTGAGCAAAAGGATGATTCAACGAGACGCTGAGTAGATCGGCGATCAAGATCCAACTTGCTTAATTTTCTAGAACAATTTGATTCATGAATCAACACAGAAGGAAAAAAGAAGCACAACTCGACGAATCACTGAGTTGATCATCGAGCTTGACTAATCTCGCCAATTAGACTTCCTGTTGAGTTTTTGGGAACGTATAAATTCATTTTTTGAAAGAAGAAGAAGAGTTCCTAGATAGTGCATTCCCCAATATTTAAGAGTTTTCACATTTTTACGTTGTTGAACATTCTTGGAGAGGATTTGATTCTCGAATTTGATGTTTTTAGGATTCTAGCTTTAATTTTGGCATTAGGTAATGCAGATTGTTAACAATTCAGATGGATAACATTTTTGGTAATGATTTGTTACTTTTCACTATGTTTGACTAAAAACCCCAACCTTAGGGGTGTGATCATGCAATCAAATACATTAATTATCTGATGGATATCATTAATTGCTAAATTTATTATTGTTTTGAAATGGGTTTAACTTTTTGTTCATGTTTTAATTGATGACCTGAAGTTACAAATTCGGTTCTAATTTAGCTCTCTATGCTTGCGTGAGAAAGAGGTATAAGGTAGAATGAATAATTAATAGTGGGTTAATTAAGGAATTGGGTTGTTTGGTAAACTTCTGAAAATTCGAGAGAACTCACTCGAAACGTGAACATTGACAGATGGCTATTATATGTAAAACTTATCCTATCAATTGATATTCAACAACTTGAAGCAATTATTAATTACCCATTAAGCAAAATTAGCTTTCGATACTAGGTTAGTCATAACGAGATACAAAGAGTTCACATATTGTCTACGCAACTTCATTTGGCCTCATCGTAACCGCACATTCATGTTCGTTCGATTGAGAGCACTATTCAAGTTATCGGTATTGATCAAAACCGAGACTCAATTTACCAAGGAACAACCACATTCTAGTACATACAAAAGGTGGCGAAAATTTGCAAAAAAAATTCGCAAGGGTCAAAATCATTTTTCAATTAAAACAAAAGGGAGCTATAAGCTCAAACATCCACAAAAAGTTGTGTAATAACACAATAATAGCTCACAACCCAAAATATATAATCAGAATAAATATCCACCAAGGTGGGCCTCACCACACCACAAAGAAAACTCATTTGTCCTCAAATGCGAATAAAAGTATCCAAAAGTAAAAGTAAGTAAGATAGAGAGGGAGCTGAAGAAAAGTCCTGTTTATGTAGTCTCTCTATCTGTCGGGGCCTCAGTGCCAAGTGTATCAGTATGAACTTGGGCATCAGGGCCCGGTGTCACCCTAGAGGGAATAGCAGTGCCAGATCCACTAGGGGCTACTGTGGACGTCTCAGTCGGCGATGTCTGGATCACCGGCTGCATAATCATCCCCACAAGATCTGACAAATCCCTAAATATTATCTGCTCTTGGCTCTACATCATCTCCTCCTCATGTACTACTATCAGCTCCTCGTCGATCTCTATATCCGACTCTTTATAGGATGTGCCACCCCCTGTACAGCTCTGATGGTAGCCGGAGAAATCCCTGAGGTTTAAGGAGAATCCTCGTCATCTTCACCCCACATCAAGGAGGTGAAGTTAGTAGACTTCAAATAATCTACGTCCTTCCTCAAATCTAACATTTTGGCTTTCAAAGTTGAAACCTCAGATGTCTCCCCATATCTGCTCTCACAAGCAGTGACTCAAGTAGCCAGATCATCAATAGAGGCCCTAAGGAGGGCTCAGTGTAGCCAAGATAGCACTATCGGTCATCCCTTGAATGGATCTCTCCAACCAAGTTGGTCTCACATCCGCTGAATAGGCCAGCTGTCCCATCTTCAGGATCATGGCCTGAGTAATCCTAGTAGGCTGGGAGGAGAAAGAAGCACCTGGGACCTGTGAAGAAGAGGAAGGAGTGGATTTACCTGAAGGCTTAGAGGATGGATTCGGCGAAGGTGCCTCTGCTGGTAACGAGTCAACATTACCTTTTGGGGAAATTTCTATCAGAGTTGTTTTCCTTCTGTCAACCTCCTTTCGTGTGAACTCGGCCTTAATACACGGAATGTCAGTGGAGGAAAACTGGGTGACCTTAATATCCCTCGTAGTGTCCCGAGGAACTCCAGCACGATGGGCCAGCTGTACCATTTTCAGGATCATGGCCTGAGTAATCCTGGTAGGCTGGGAGGAGAAAGAAGCACCTGTGACCTGTGAAGAAGTGAAAGGAGCGGATGTACCTGAAGGCTCAGAGGGCGGAGTAAACGAATGTGCCTCTACTGGTAACGAGTCAGCATCAACTTTTGGGGAAATATCTACCGGAGATGTACTCCTCCTATCAACCTCCTCTCGTGTGAACTCGGCTTCAATACGCGGAATGTCAGTGGAGGAAGACTGGGTGACCCTAATATCCCTCGTAGTGTCCCGAGGTACTCCAGCACGATGGCATAACTCTGTGATCAAGATTGGGAATGGCAGAGAAGTCAGCTTCTGCTTGGCCCTCGTGTCCATCTCATGTGAAATCAGCAGTCCCAGATCGATGCGCCTCATGGATATGATAGAACCAAGGTAAGCTACCTTAGGATGGCGCAAAATGGACTCATTCTGGGATGGAATGATGGTGTTGCTGATGAGACCAAACTAGAACCTGGCAACGATGTTTAAGTCCCACTTCTAAATAGGTTCCTCTACATCCATCCACCTCGGGGTGGTGTCAGAAATCATAGGATCCAGCCAACCCTTCAGGTCATCTAGGGATTGAACAATAGGAAACCCTTCTTAGGGAAATGCAGAGTGCAGCGGTCTACTCAATACAGTGTTAATATACTCTCTGTGGCACTCAACTTCCTTGCCTCTAACCATGACCGACTTTATCGGTCTAAACCCGTTTGCCTTCTTCTTGTTCTTGTGCACCACCTCCCCATAACCTGTGTAAAATTCCCTAACCCAAAAAGGAATGTAAGGGCCTCGGGGCATTGTGATCTGCTCAAACTCATGGTATCAGAGGGTGTCAATCACATCGGGATGCTTGCCTTCTACGCGTTCCGTAGATAATAGCTTTTCCTCTAGGATGGTTCGTACCACCTCACCTTTCAGTCTATTCAGTAGTCTAGGAGGAGTAAGAATAGGGGGTGTAAGGGCCACTAGAGGCGTTTGGCACGGAGTCTTGTGCCGGAGGAGTGGCAGTTGAGGGAATATTGGTTGATGTGGACTGAGATCTGGCCCGTAGTTCATCCCTTCGATTTATCAGAGGCTGCTCATATTTTGGTTCTGAAAAAATTAGGCAGGGTTTCAATAACTACTCCTTTTCAAGCTATATGTTTCTTCCTTTTGCCTTTATCTCTCAGTGGGAGTTCTTATCCTCTCCTCTTTGGAGGATTTGACCTCCCATCGTTTATGGTTATACCCTGTGCTTTCTTCTGAGGTTGCGTGGTTAGATTTGTGCGTACCATATCTACAAGAGATTGCGATACATTAGGAGAAAATTCAAACATAAACACAGAAAATCTATTGCAGAGAGGCTCGTCGATCCATTCGGCGAGTCGTCGAACCACTTTGTGAGCTAAGTCGGGCTCGCGAAGGGATTGGCTTAAAAATTATAGCGTGTTGGCGATGGGAAGGCCCTTTTGGCGAATCACTGACTACTTTCGGTCATCATGGGTTTATCCGCCGAAAGTTACAGTGCAACAAAGGTTCAGGGAAGCATAAAAAGGGTGATCAAGAATACTTTTGACGAGTCGCCGAGTGCTTTCGGTGACCAAAGGCTTCTCGCCGAAAGGTACAGACTCAAACAACACATACAACATGAATTTAAAAGCGAGATGGAGTCTTTAGGTGAATCGCCGAGTGGTTCGGCGAGCTGTAATGATATGCTATGAGTCTTGTTTGGGGTTCCTTCGAGTTCCCCATTCACCGGTCACGTCTAGACCCTAGGCTTGGGTCGTTACACAAAACCAAGAATTCAAAACAAATTTTACATGAATTACACTGTTTTGGTCCTACGGTAGGAAAGGAAAGGAAGTCAATGTTTAAGTTTCTTAAGTTGGAACTACGGTTTGTCAGTAAGGTCCATAAAATTATCTACTCACTGTAGGTCAACCCATACTTCCTAACTTGGGCTACTAGTTTGTGCCTTTTAGTACTACGAGGCTGATCTATGAGCCATAGAAATTTCTATGGATCATAGATAAGCCATGTAATCTACATATTATATTCTAACATATGTCAGTGTTTGTAAGATCCTGGCCTAAGAGACGTAGAAAATTAGATGACCCTTTGATAGAATCCGTACAAACATAGGTGCAACAAGGGCAACATTGTTCATTTAAGGCTTCCATTATGGGGTAAACTTTAGATCATAGAAATTTCAATGATCCATAGGAGACACTCATAGTCACAACATGCCCAACTAGTGTGCCTATTTCACACCAAATTTTACCATGTCTTTGCAATTTACAAAGCCCAACATATATGACATTATGCTACTCACAATCCTAACACACATATAATCCTAGAATCTCTAGGCTTCACATTTACAATATAATCAAATAACCACATATCACTACATTTTAAACCTTAACGAATATTTTAATCTGATTGAATTAATTCAACAAAGAGGACATATTTTTAACCAATTGATAAAACTCACTATACTCAAATCCCTAGGATTGACTTGAGCAATTTAAGGCACAATAAACATTGTCAACCTTAAATCAAGTATGCACAAATTTGAATTCATCAAAATTAGGTAAGTTAGGATAAAAAATCCATATCTTAGTAATGTTTGAACTTGAATTTGTGTGTGAGTGTTAGGGAAAATACTTGAATGACTCAATCACTTTACTTCACTACGACTGTCTTTTATGTTTATTGAGATTTCAAGAGTAATTTGAGAAGTTTTGGGAGAAACAACGAAATGAAATATGATGAAGATAAAGGAAATGAAATTAATAATGGAGAATGGAAATGGTTAGTAATGGAAGTAAGGGTTTGCAACAGTTGGAGGTGAGGGGAGGGGTGTTGACTGAAGATTCATATTCATTTGAGGTCTATTTTGTTCAATAATAAGTATCCACAATGCTTAATTATGTTCTATTCTGATGATATTTTGATGGTTTGCTGCAATGAAGGCTAAGGGACAAGGCAAGGTTGAATACTTGAAAGAAAGTCTAAAATGTGGAAAGAAGTCTAAACTACACACTATTGATCGCCTAACTAAAAGGGTGGATCACCCAACTAGCATGACCTTGCCAAAAGTGGACAATGTTCAACATTTACATTAAACTAAAAAGGTCGGTGAACTTAAAAAGGAACAGAAACTCGCCAAACTCTAAGGGAAATCATGTTGACCATCACTATATGTGACTGGTCTTGAAGGAAAAGTGAAGTCTTAAAGGGATAACAAAGGTGGTACTCGGTGATTCACCAAATGTGAAAGGCAGACTTTGAACGAGCTCGCCCACTAAGGATCAAACACCTGAAGCCCGAAGAAGAGAAAGGCGAGCTAAGGAGCAAATGGCGATCCTATGAATTAGCTTGCCAAGCTCGACTAATGTTGCCAAAATGGTCATTTAGTGAATTTTGGTTTGGGAAATTATAAATAGCCCAATGGAGAGAAACGCACTAAGTTTTGGGGTTTTCACTTTTGCTATTAGATTTGATAATTTGAAGTTAAAATCAGAGTGGGTGTTCATTATAATTTCTTAATTTCATTACATCCATTGTTTCCTTCATAATAGGTAAAATTTCATTACTTTTTGTGATGGGTTGGCAAAACCGCAAAGTCTAACGGTGTAATTATGGGGTTTGGTGTTGATTTAATGTAGTGGACATTGTGTTTTAATTTATTTTATTGTTGTTCACATATTTATTTTAGTTAATTAGCACGGGGTTAACTTATGGGTTAAGGTTGCAAACTTTATCGTACTTTTAATCTCTGATTGATGCTCGAAAGAGATTGATTGCAGTGGTTAATTAGTTTGATACATGAAATTTAATTTTGATGTGTCTATGTTGCTTGAAAATGAATTATGGTTCGGATCTATTTTCCCTAATTCTGCTCAAAAGGGAGAAAGCATAAACTGATCGGTTGTTTAGGTAGGCACATAGAGGAGACTGAAATGGGATTCTATGCGCTGATGCTATGAAATTGAAAGAAGATTAGTGTCATTAAAGATGACTAACTTATCCATGAATGTTTAAAACTATTGATGAGCAGAGTTACCCGTATGTGACATCAATTTCCAATCCCTACACCCCTAGATTACTTATTAATTACTTGAATTTCTGAAGCTTTAGTTTAATTGTTACATTTGATATTACAAACCCCTTTAGTAAAATTGGTAAAATCATCAACCCATTTGTTCTATCCTATTAGAATGAACAAATTCACAGTCTTAAATCCTTAGTTGAATTCTTATCAATATACCATTTCTTGTGAGATTCTACCCAGGCTCTTGGGTATTTTTTTTTGACAACGATCACTTACTCTACGAACTTTTTTAAGAGAGCATATCAAAAATGGTCGCCGTTGTAGGGGAATAGTGGCTAAGAATTCAATTTGCAAAATTAGTTTGTAAATTTGTTTAGGTGTAGTAGATTTTTTGTCACATCCCGAATCCGCAAGAGGGCACCATATTAGATCTCAAGACTTACATGTGCCATGGACAAAGAGTATGCAGGATGGACCCCTGATCCATCCACGGTTCATTGGTGGGGACTTGTGGGTCACTACTGTCAGTTATTTTCAGGGGCAGTTTGGTCTTTTCCTAATTAATTAATTCATATACTATGTCATTTTTCCTATCTATAGAACCCCTATATAAGCTTTTTAAACCCCAAATTAACCCATTTAATTCATTCTTCCAATTTCACAAAAAGAACATCAAATTCCTCTCCAAGTATTATCTCTCTAGAAACTTGAAGAAGAAGAAGAAGGATTCACCGAGGGTTTGAAGCTAAGGTTTCAATTCATCTATGGAAAGCTAGCATTTGAACTCAACTTATGATAGTTTTCATCCATGGAGTTCCCAAAAATTTTTATTTAAAAAAGGTAAAATCCCCCAATTGAGTTAGAGTTTTCTTCAATTATCATGGGTTCTTTTCATTAATGATTTAAATGATTGAATTATGATCTGTTCTGCATGAATTGATGAAATACTATGATTTTATAATGATATCCCCTATGAAACCATGTAATCCCCCATGTTTTCAAGTTATGAATCATATGATGTGAGAATTGGATCTACAAGGAAGAGTTTTATGAAATTAGGAATGTATTGCAAGCAAGTTTTACATGTATATATGATGAGATTCATATCTAACACATGTTTTCCAAGATTTTGTGATTAAAAGTGGGTTTTGACCTCAAGAGGTGAATTATGGAATTATGCATTGTTTATAAAATATATGCAAATGTTTGAAGGATACTTTAAGAGTAAAGTACCAATGATGATGTGGTATTGTGAAACAATATTATCACTAAATCACATACTAGCATGATGTGAAAGGTTTTCTCACATAGAAAGGATTCTTAGGTTGAAAGGTTTTCTCACCTAATTGAATCAAAGACAAGGAGATATCTTAGTGAAACTAGCTTGAATTGGTTGTGCAAGGGCACCTCTTCATGAGTAATGAAGTCAAGTAAGAAATGAATATTCAGTGAGAATTATGCATAGCACCGAGTGAATATTGATAGTGAGATGGAAGCTATCCCGTAGTAGAGGCTGAGTTTCTGGTAGGAATCTCCTTATCCCATAACTATGTGCCCACATATGTTGATTGGCTTGTGGATCCACCTATCCTAGAAGTTCAAGGTTCTACCTTCGGCAAGTATGACATCTCTTTTCGGTAAAGGGGTAGACACCGGATTCCATGTTATAGCTCGCATGGTCTCAATGTCGGTTAAGGCTAATTTCCCCACGAGTAATAAGGAACTAAGGTTACCCCAAGAAGTATCACATATAAATTCAAAGGTTTTAAAGATGAATTTAGCTTGCATTGACCATGATTTATTAATTATGTTTTATAACTCTTTCATGTTTTGTTTCCAGCTTGGTCAATTCCATGTCATGAAATGAAATGTCCCTTTTAGCATGATTTAAATGTTTTATGCATGTCTATCATACTAGGTACATTGTTTTGTACTAACCTATTGATTTAACGTTTTAGGACACCACCTCCAGTTCAACTGTCAACGATCGTGAGTAGTAATATGACCCAACTAGTGAGTTGGGGTCGAGTCCTAAGGGAGTGGTTCGTAATTGAGAATCAATAGAAAAGCATAAATGTGTACAAGTCAATTATAGCTATAAACATTTACGAAGAAAAACATGATAAATTAAAGGATGACACAACTGTCAAGTATCAAAAAGGGGGTTTTTTAATCAATTATCAACTAAAACGACAACCCAAAACAAAAATACAAATATGGAGAGGGGATTCTTGGGATTTGATAGGATTATGGGAAAAGGTAAACAACCGGGTAATTGTTGTTGATAGCAAATCACTGTAAACTGGTAACTAAGCTACACTATAGTGGGAGTAAACTTTCTCTCCAACAATTTACCCCGAATCAAATTGATTTCTCTTGAACACCAATAAGCGTCAATGAAGCATAGTCTTCTCCTTATTCCATTCACTCTCTCGAGCTGAATGTGTGGGAGAGGGTTTAGGATTCACTGTCTCGAGCTTAACCCACGACAACCCAATAACCACAGACCATCGATTCAGTAGATTTGGTTCTAAAACCTCTCTCTCGAGCAAGCCAAAAACACGAAGTTAAAATTGTATTTGCAACTACAACCCCATTAAATTCAAACACAACCACTGAACGAAATCACCTTTAAACAACAAATGAACTATCAAGTAGCAATACCCAGTAGTAAATTCAACCCATATTCACATAATCACACCCCAAGAATTGGGGTTTAAGCTAGACATAGTAAAGAGATAGAAATTGATACCAAAAAGTGTTTTCATCAAGTGGGTACGATTGATATAGTCTTTACACACGTCTAAGATGAAAAATCTTCAATACCCACTTCCATTTTCTTCAAAATAGGGATTTTCAAAATCTCCAAAGCTAAGGGAAAAATGCCTCCAAAAACTAAGTTCTAAAACTGAGTATTTCTAAAATTTCATAAACTGGTTGCATACTAAACTAAAAATCAAACAAGTATTTATAGTTGTCCAAAAGTGTGCTGCGAAGGTCCACTCGGCGCAGTTAGTCGAGATCGCTGATCCACTCGGCGATCCGCCTTTTGTTCTGGTTCATCGTCTTTCTGCATTGGCCTTCAACAAATTCAAGTTCTGCAACTTTAGACGATATAACTCTGCATCGCAGAATTGTTCGGCGACTCACCGACTGCCCCTTTCTATTGTCGACTTGATTTTCTTCTTCAGGGCTTGGCACACTAGAACATTAGGCGAGACCAAGGCCATTCGACCACTCACCCAATGGTTTAGGCGATCCTCAGGCCTTTTTTTCTTCGTTCTTTCAGCTGCCTTTTTCCTTTTTTCTCAATAGTGTCCATGCTTTGTCCCTAAGTTCAAATACCTAAAATTCAAGGATTTATATCAGTTATTGAGAAATAATATGCATTCGAGGACAATAAATCTATTAAAATTAAGCCCTAAATGAGTCGAAATTGTGGACTCATCACCCATACTTTTGCCTATATTTTTCCCAAATGTATGGTTTGATATTCAGGGTGCTTAGTTTCCTGGCTAGTAGGTTATTTGATTGATTCCTTAGCTTTGGTGAGTCCTCATGCTTCGAGGATGGAGTTTTATCATTTAAGTTTCTTTCATGTATTTTCTCTTTTGGACATGATGTATGGGGTAGGCCCACTTTCATTCTATTGTATTAGATGGCTATGATGAGACAAGTGTTTTAGACTTCTGCTTTGCTTTATAAAATGTTTTGGAGATGGACTATTGTTGTACTCTGGCTATTCTATTTCTTATGTTATGAGAGCCAAGTGACTTGTATGGAGTCCTTGATTGTTCTATCCGCCATTTTACATCTACGTGTTACTGTGGGTCGTGAAAAACATGGTGATCAGAGCACAAGGTTTAGAATGGTCCTAGGATGTCTCATAAGCCACGTCTAGTAGAGACTTGTTGATGAGTGTGAAACGTGCCACATTAATCAATGAGAGGCTACAAGATGATTAGGAAACGTCACTTCTTTTTTACTCTTAAGTTGTGCGATAAATTTCAACTCTATAAGGTCTCTCTCCTAATCCATATCCTACGTTCTTCATGATATGGCTACCCGAAGAGCTTATTCTAGAAGGAATGTAAGGGAGAATGAGAAACAAGAAGCTCCTCTTCATGCTCCTCAAGTTTTGGTCGATCCTTTGGCCGAGCATGTGTCTAATGCGGAGTTTAGGGCTGCTTTTCAAGTGTTGGCTCAAGCCGTGATGGCCCAAGACAATAGGAAGGTTGTGGTTTCCGCAAGCTCAAATGTGAATTTAGCGGCTGCAAGAGTGAGAGATTTCACAAGGATGACTCCTCCAAAGTTTCACGGTTCTAAAGTTAAGGATGGTCCACAAGAGTTTATTGATGAAGTCTATAAGGTTTTGATGATTATGGTACTTACGCCGGTGAAAAAGGCGGAGTTGGCCGCTTACCAATTAAAAGTTGTAGCTCAAATATGGTATAACCATTGGAAGGAAGGGAGGACGAAAGATGTGGGTCCTCTTTATAGGGAGAAGTTTAAGGCCACTTTTCTTGATAGATTATTTCCCCTTAAGACGAGGGAATATAAGGTGCTACAGTTTATTAACCTTTTACAAAGGGAGTATGAGTGTGAGGTAATATGCTATAAAGTTCACTAAATTTTAAAAATATGCTCCGACATTGGTTGCGGTTTCAAGGGCTAGGATGAGTAAGTTTGTATCAGGTGTCTCCAAAATTGTGGTTAAAGAGTGCCCAACCGCAATGGTCATTCTTGACATGGACATCTCTCATCACATGGTACATGCACATCAAATTGAGGATAAACTCAAGGAAAAGTCAAGGGAGGAAAAAAGGGCTAAGACCGGTGACGGTAATTTGTCTAACACAAGGTCCGATGGACAAGGTCGTCTGAGTTTCGGCAAAGATTCTCCGGTCAAGGTTCGTCCAATGCCCCTCCTAAATTCAACCAAGATAGGGTACCTAACCCTAATCCTTAAGGAAGTAATGGTAATAAATGTTCATTGCCTAGGCCTAATTTTAGTAAGTGTGGAAGGAAGTACGATGGTAAGTGCCTAGCCAGCACAAATGGTTGCTTCGGTTGTGGTAAAAGTGGTCAAAATATGAGGGATTTCCCAATGCTTACGGCTAAAGGAAGAGAGGGCAAGCAAGCTACTACTAGTGGTGCAGATTCCAATGCTCCTAAACAAAATTGCTTTTATGCTCTTCAGACTAGAGGTGAATAAGAGAGTTCTCTGGATTTTGTTACCGATATGTTGAATGTTTTCCAACATGAGGTATAGGCTTTACTTGATCCCGGTGTAACCTAGTCCTTTCTGACGCTTTATGTGGCTATGAGGTTTGATGTTCTTCTGGATGTGTTGTTAGAACCTTTTTTTGTCTCTACTCCTACTGGCGATTCTATTGTGGCTAAGAGGGTCTATAAAAAGTGTCGTGTTTCCTTCTGCCATAGAGTTACTCTTGTTGACTTGGTAGAGCTTGATATGTTAAACTTTGATGTTATCTTGGGTATGGATTGGTTGCACTTATATTATGCTTCTATTGATTGTAGAACTCGTGTAGTCAAGTTTCAGTTCCCGAATGAGCCTATCCTAGAGTGGAAAGGGGGAAATTCAATGCCTAAGGGTCAGTTTATTTTTTATTTTAAAGATAGAAAGATGATTTCTAAGGGTTGCTTTTACCATCTAGTAAGGGTGAGGGATGTAGATTCTGAAACCCATTCTCTTCAGTCGATCTCCATTGTCAATAAGTTTCTGGAAGTGTTCCCAAATGATCAAGTTGGTTATTCCTCCCGAGCGGGAAATAGACTTCAGTATTGACCTTTTTCCAGATACGCAACCTCTTTCTATTCCTCTTTATCGTATGATTCCAATAGAACTTAAGGAGTTGAAAGAATAGTTGAAGGATTTGTTGGATAAGGGTTTCATCCAACCGAGTATCTCTCCATGGGCTGCTCGTACTTTGTTTGTTAGAAACAAGGATGGTTCTCTTCGTATTTGCATTGATTATGGACAGTTGAGCAAGGTGAGTATTAAGAACTAATATCATTTCCCAAGGATAGATGATTTGTTTGACCAACTTCAAAGGGCAAGTTATTTTTCTAAGATTGATCTCCGATCGGGTTATCACCAATTGAGGGTGTAAAATGATGACATTCCGAAGATGGCTTTTCAAACTTGGTATGGTCATTATGAGTTCCTAGTAATGTAATTTGGGTAAACTAATGCTCTAGCGGCGTTTATGGATTTGATTAATAGAGTGCTTAGACAATACCTTGACATGTTTGTGATTGTGTTCACTAATGATATTTAGATCTACTCAAGGAGTGGTGATGAGCATATTGATCATTTGAGGATTGTGTTGCAAATTCTGAAGGACCAACAACTTTTTGCAAAGTTTAGCAAATGTTAATTTTTGTTAAAGTCCGTAACTTTCCTTGGTCATATTGTTTCGAGTAAGGGTATTGAGGTAGATACTATGAAGACATATGCGATCAGGATTTGGCCTAGACCTCTAACTCCTTCGATTATTAGATGTTTCTTGGGTTTGGTAGGTTGTTATAGAAGGTTTGTTGAAGGATTCTCTTCAATTGCCTTTCTTTTGATTACCTTGACTCAAAAGAAGGCTAAGTTCATATGGTCTGAAGCTTGCGAGAAAAGTTTTCAAGAGTTAAAAGATAGACTTACCTCTACTCCGGTGTTGACCTTATCCGAAGGAACATATGGTTTTGTGGTTTATTGTGATGTCTCAAGAATTGGGCTAGGATGTGTGCTAATGCAAAATGGGAACTTTATTGCCTATGCCTCAAGGCAACATAAAGTCCATGAGAAGAATTATCTGACTCACGACCTTGAGTTAGCGGTGGTCATTTTTGTCTTATAGTTTTGGAGACACTATTTGTATTGAGCACATGTAGATATGTTTACCGATAACAAAAGTTTGCAATTTGTGTTTGATCAAAAATATTTCAATCTTTGCCAACGAAGGTGGCTTGAGTTAATGAAAGATTATAACATTAGTGTTCTTTATCACCCCAGTAAAGTTAATGTAGTAGTGGATGCTCTTAGTCGATTATCTATGGGTAGTGTTGCTCATATTGAAGAACAAAATAAAGAGTTGGTTCTAGATGTTCATAGATTGGATTAATTAGGTCTTCAACTAGTGGAATCCACCAAGGGTGGTGTTATGGTTCACAATGGTTCTGAATTGTCTTTCGTGGCGGATGTGAAAGCCAAGCAAGGTCTTGATCCAATCTTGGTAGAATTGAAAAAGGTAGTGCTTAAGAAATTCGTTGAGGCTTTCTCCCAAGGGGGATATGGGGTGCTTAAATACCAAGGTAGATTATGTGTTCCAAATGTGGATAACTTGAGGGAACAAATTTTAGAAGAAGCCCATAGTTTGCGGTATTCATTTCACCAGGGAGCCACCAAGATGTACCGTAATTTATAGGAAGTCTATTGGTGGAATGGGATGAAGAAAGATATTACGGGATTTGTGGCTAAGTGTCCAAATTTCCAACAAATGAAGGTTGAGCATTAGAAACCGGGAGGTTTGTCCCAAAATATTAGCATTCCTACTTGGAAGTTGGAAGACTTGAATATGGACTTTATAGTTTATTTTCCTCGCACCCGGCGCTAACATTATTTGATTTGGGTGATAGTAGATCAGATAAAGAAATCGGCTCATTTCCTCCCATCAAGGTTCCTACTCAGCGGAGGACTATGCATAATTGTACTTGAGAGAAATGGTAAGGTTGTATGGAGTGCCTTTGTCCATTATTTTCGATCGTGTTTCCCAATTCACTTCTTAGTTTTAGAAGTTAGTCCAGAAGGGTCTTGGCAGTAAGATTAAGATTAGCACAACTTTTCGTCCCCAAACAGATATGAAAGAAGAGAGTACGATCTAAACATTGGAAGATATATTAAGGGCTTGTGTGATCTATTTTTAAGGGTAATTGGGATGACCATTTGCCATTGATTGAGTATGCTTACAACAACAATTATCACTCAAGTATCGATATGGCTCTATTTGAGGTCTTATATGGTAGGAGGTGTAGGTCTCCTATAAGATGGTTTTAGGTAGGTGAAGTTTCCCTAATAGGTCCCGAATTGGTTCAAAAATCCATGGAGAAAGATTGACTTATAATGGAAAAGTTGAAAATGAATCAAAGTCGGCAAAAGTCTTATGTCGATATGAGAATAAGGGAGTTAGAGTTTGATGTTAACGATTGGGTTTACTTGAAAATCTCACCCATGAAGGGTGTAATGAGGTTTGGTAAGAAGGGGAAGCTTAGTCCCTGGTATGTAGGCCTATATCAAATTTTGAGGCGTAATGGTAAGGTTGCTTATGAATTAGATTTGCCAAATGAGTTCCCAACAGCGCATCACGTATTCCATGTTTGTATGCTTAAAATGTTTGTAGGTGATCCGACATCCATAGTTTCCCTAGAAGGGTTGGGAGTTGATGAGACTCATTCTTATGAGGAAGTTCCAGTTGAGAATTTGGACTGGCAAATTAAGAGGTTGAGAAACAAGGAAATAACTTCTGTTAAGGTTTTGTGAAGGAATCAATTAGTTGAGGGTGCTACTTGGGAGGCCGAGGCCGATATGATGTCCCAATATCCTCATCTCTTTCCTTCTACTCTTATTCTAGCTTGAGGTACTGAATTCCTCTTGGTTTGTCCTTGTTTTAGGAGTCATGTGTTTTTATATGTTTCCATCATTTCCTTATGTTATGTACATTCATGAAAACTTCTGCTTTTAAAGAAAATGAGTTTATATGATTGCTTTTCCTCATGTTGTTCTGCATTGAGTATGAGTTGCCTATACACTTCATGAGATGAATTGATGAACATGGTTTATATATTATTTTTGAGAGTTAATTGCATATAAGCTCCATGAGATTGTGTTGAGCATGCTTTTAGCTTGGAGAAGGTAGTTCCTCCTTGAACATGAGAAATTTTGAAAATGCATGCATATTAGGTTGCTAGAAGTAGTTCCTACTTCCTTATGATACATTTGAGTATGTTGACCTTGGAGTTGATGTTTCCTCCTTATTTATATGCATTGCATACATATTGGGCTGATAGAGTTAGTTTCACCCCTCTTATGATGTTTTGAGAACGTCCTAGCTTGGAGTCGCTAGTTCGTTATTGGTTGTATGCATTGCATTGTAGGTTGGGTTTTTAGTTCCTCTCCTAATCGTTTAGAACCAATTTAAATCTCATTTTAATACGAATGTTCGCAAGGGGGAGATAATATAACACCTTGAATCCAAAAGAGGGAACCATATCAGACTTCAGGACTTACAGGTGCCATCCAGGAGGACCCAACCACGGGTCGTGGGTCAATCCATGAGCCACAGGTGGGCCCGTGAGGATAGACACTAAACAATTGTTGAGGACATGGACCACAACTTGACCTACGGATCGTAGGTGGGTCTATGCCATGTGGTCTAGGAGCCGTGGGTCTAGGCAAAAGTCTCTGACCATGGACCACGAGTCTGCAGGATGGACCGTTGGTGGGGGTCTCGTAGGTCACTATTGTCAGTTATTTTCAGGTGCAGTTGGGTCTTTTCGTATTTAATTAATTCAGATACTATTTCATTTTGCCTATGTTAAGAACACATATATAAGCTTTTTAAACCCCCAAATTAACCCATTTAATTCATTCTTCCAATTTCACAAAAAGAACACAAAATTCCTCCCCAAATATTCTCTCACTAGAAACTTGAATAAGAAGATGAAGGATTCACCTAGGGTTTTAAGCTAAGGTTCCAATTCCTCCATTGAAGGCAACCATTTGGACTCAAGGTGTGATAGTTTTCATTCATGGTTTCCTTTCATCCATGGAGTTCCCAAATTCTCTATTTCAAAAAGGTAGAATCCCTCAAGTGAATTAGGGTTTTGTTTCAATTATCATGGGTTCTTTTCATTATTAATTTAAATGATTGAATTATGATCTATTATGCATGAATTGATGAAATGGTATGATTTTATGATGGTTGCCCGTACGAACCCATGTAATCCCCCATGTTTTCAAATTATGCATCATATGATGTCGGATTTGGATCTTCAAGAGTTTTATGAAATTAGGCATGTATTGAAAGCTTTACATGTATTTATGATGAAATCCATATCTAATCCATTTTTTAAAGAGTTTATGATTGAAAGTGGGTTTTGACCTCAACAAGTGATAGACTTATACATTATTTATAAAATCTATGCAAATGTTTTAAGGGTGCGCTTTGAGAGTAAAGTACCAATGATGACGTTGTGTTGTGAAAGGATATTCTCACTAAAACACATAGTAGCATGATGTGAAAGGTTTTCTCACATACAAAGGATTCTTAGGTTGAAAGGATTTCTCACCTAATTGAATCAAAGACAAGGAGCTATCTTAATGAAACTAGTTTGAATTGATTGTCCAAGGGCAACTTTTCATGAGTAATGAAGTCAAGTAAGAAATCACTATTCCATGGGAATTTATGCATAGCACCGAGTGGATATTGATAGTGAGATGGAAGCTCTCCCATAGTAAAGGTCGGATTTCCAAAGTAATCTCATGAGATGGAAGCTCCCCCGTTAGTAGAGGCAAGGTTTCTAGTAGCATTCTCCTTATCCTATAACTATATGCCCACATAGGTTGATTATCTAGTGGATGCACTTAAGATAGAAGTTCAAGGATCTACCTTCGATAAGTAGGACACCAATTTTTGGTGTGGGGTAGACACCGGATCCATGCTATAGCTCACATGGTCTCAATGTCAGTTAACGCTAATTTCCCCACAAGTAATAAGAAACTAATGTTAATTCAAGAAGTATCGCATATGAGTTATATGGATTTAAAGATGAAGTTAGCTTGCATTGACCATGATTTATGACTTATGTTTTATAAATCTTTCATATCATGATTTTAGCTTGGTCAATTGCATATCGTGAAATGAAATGTCCATTTTAGAATGACTTAAATATTTTATGCGTGGCTATCAAACTTGGTACATTGTTTTGTACTAACGTATACTCTTGCCTACATTTTTCCCAAATGTAAGGTCCGTTATTCAGGGTGCTCAATTTCTTGTCTAGTTGGTGATTTGATTAATTCTTGAGCTTTGGTGAGTCCTCATGCTTCGAGGATGGAATTTTATCGTTTCACTTTCTTTCATGTATTTTCGCTTTTGGACATGACGTATGGGCTTGACCCAATTTCATTCTATTATACTAGATGGGTATGATGAGACAATTGTTTTAGACTTCCTCTTCGCTTTATAAAATGTTTTGGACTTGGTCTATTGTTTCACTCTTATTTTTCTATTTCTTATGTTATGAGTGCTAAGTGTCTTGTATGGAGTCCTTCAAGGTGCTATACGCCATATTATATTTAAAGGGTACCCTGGGTCATGATAGTTTTGCTTGTTGTTATGGTTTGTTGATTTGCATGTATAAAATATAAGTGACCGTGGTACTGACAACGATAGCCACTACATGAAAAATGATAATGTGGGTGTTTTGAATGACATGCACATGAACGTCATTCAAACCGTGGGAGAAATCCATTTACCCCCTACACAAGGGAACAAATTATTCATGTAACCCGAACAATGTTGCAACTGCTCCTCAAGGTCCGATCGACCCAATGGTTGAACAAGTGACTAATACGGAGTTTAGGGCTGATTTTCATGTGTTGAATTAAGACATGAAGGCTCAAGCCTATAGGGATGTTGTGGTCCCCGTGAACCCAAACCTTGGTATAACACCAACTAGATTCAGAGACTTCTCTAGAATAAATCCTTCACAGTTTCATGGTTCCAAGGTTGAGTAAGATCCTCATGAGTTCATTGATGAAGTGTATGAGGTGTTGATGTTCATGGGGTTACGCTGGTAGAAAAGATTGAATCAACTGCTTATCAACTTAGCGGTGTTGCTAGAATATAGTTCAACTAGTAGAAAGAAGAGAGGGTGGATTATGCGGGTCCTTTTGATTGGGAAAAGTTTAAGGTTGCTTTCCTTGAAAGGTTCTTATCCCTTGAGATGAGGGAGGCCAATGTACTTGAATTCATTAACCTTCTTCAAGGAAATATAAGTGTGAAGGAATATGCTTTGAAGTTCACATAATTGTGTCGATATGCTCTTATTATGGTTGCGGACCCTAGGGTAAGAATGATTATATTTATTTTGGCCGTGTCTGAGATGATGGTTAAAGAATGTCGTACCACCAAGCTTATCAATGATATGTACATTTCTCGTCTCATGGCTCATGCTCAAGAAATTGAAGAGGAGAAACTTAAAGATAGGTATAGGGAGGCAAAGAGGGCCAGGAACTGTGAGGATGACTTTTCACTTTCACGATCCGAGAGACTTGGTTTTCTAAGTTTCAGCTAAGCTTTTCTGATCAAGTATGCTCCAGTGCTCCTCGTAAGTTAAACAATCATAGGGTGTATAACCCTAAGCCTCAAGAAGGAATGGTAGCTCATCTTAATTGTTTACTTGAGCTAAATGTCGAAGAAAGCATGAGGGAAAATGTCTATCTAGTTGTAATGCATGTTTTGGTTGTGGAAAGATAGATCATAAGATAAGAGATCGCCCATCAGTTGCAAAGATTGAAGTAGATAATCATTGGCGGGCTCAAAACTATCCCTCGTCAGGTTCTAGTGGGAATCAGAAGCAAAACCAATTCAATGTACTTCAGACTTGACATGAGCAAGAGGGTTCTACCGATATGTTTACCAGTATGTTGAAAGTCTTCCAACTTGATATTTATGCTTTACTTAACCCCGATGGCACCTTGTGTTTTGTGACACCATATATGTCTATGATGTTTGATATTCTTCCGTATGTGTTTTAATAATCGTTTTTTCTCTCTACTCTTATTGGTGATTCTATTTTGGATAAGAGAGTCTATAGAAAGTGTCACATTTCCTTATCCCATAGAGTCACTTATGTTGATATTTTAGATCTTCATATGCTAGATTTTGATGTTATCCTTGGTATGGATTTACTGCATTCATGTTATGTTTCTATTGATTGTAGAACCAGAGTAGTCAAATTTCAGTTTCCAAATGAATCCATTATAGAGTGGGAAGGGGGAAATTCAATGCTTAATGGTCAGTTTGTTTCTTGTCTTAAAGCTAGAAATATGATATCTAAGGGTTGCATATACCATATTGTCTGGGTTAGGGATATGGATTCCAAAACCCCTATTCTTGAGTCATTCCCTATTGTTAAAGAGTTTCCAAAGTGCTTCCCAAAAATTAATTTGTGTTCCTACTAAAATGGAAATAAACTTAGGTATTGACCTACTCTTAGATACGCAACCTATCTCTATTCCTCCTTACCAATGTCTCCGGCATACCTTAAGGAATAAAAGGACCAAATGAAGGATTTTTGTTTGATAAGGCTTTCATCCGACCGAGTATCTCTCCATGGGTGCTCCAGTGCTGTTTGTTAGAAAGAAAGATTGTTCACTCCGTATGTGTATTGAGTATCGACAATTGAAAAAGGTTAGCGTTAAGAACTAATATCCTCTTTCAATGGTAGATGATTTGTTTTATTAACTTCAAGGAGAAAGTTACTTCTTTAAGATTGACCTGCATTCGGGTTATCAGGACTTGAGGGAGAAAGAAGATGACATTTTAAAGATGGCTTTTTGAACTTGATGTGGTCCTTATGGTTTTTTGGTAATGTTTTTTTATCTGACTAATGCTCTAGGCGCCATTATAGATATGATAAATTGGGTGTTTAGACAATACATTGATATGTTTGTAATTGTGTTCATTAATGATATGTTGATCTATTCGAGGAGTGGAGACCAGCATACCGATCATTTGAGGATTGTTTTGCAAGTCCTCAAGGTCCAAAAACTCTTTTGTAAAGTTTAGCCAATGCCAATTTACGTTAAGGTCTGTAGCTTTTCCTCGTCATATAGTTCTAGGTGAGGGTATTGAGGTAGATCCTAAGAAGAGGGATGTGGTTAAGAGTTGGCCTAGACCTCTATCCCGTTTGGATATTAGATGTTTGTTGAGTTTATCTGGCTAATATATAAGGTTTGTTAAAGGATTTTCTTCGATAGTCTCTCCGTTGATGACATTGACCAAAAAAAAGGTTAAGTTCATATGAACGGAAGCATGTGAGAAGAGTTTTCAAGAAGTAAAAGACAGACTTACTTCTGCTCCAATGTTGACTCTACTGGATGGAACTGATGGAATTTTTTTGTTTGTTGCGATGCTTCATGAATTGGATTAGGACGTGTCCTTATGAAAAATGGGAAGGTCATTACCTATGCTTCCAGGCAACTTTAGATTCATGAAAAGAATTATCCTACCCATGACCTTGAACTAGCTATGGTTGTGTTTGTTCTAAAGATTTGGAGGAATTACTTATACGATTTTCATGTAGATATCTTTACCGACCACAAGACTTTGCAATATGTGTTTAAATAGCAAGATCTAAATATTCTCCAAAGAAGGTGGCTTGAGTTACTAAATGATTACGATATGAGTGTTCTCTATCACCCTGGTAAGACAAATATGGTGATAGATGCTCTTAGTCAGTTGTAAATGGGTAGCATTCCTCATATTGAGGGTGATAAGAATGAGTTGGTTCAAGGTATTCATAGATTGGACCGATTGGGTGTTCAATTAGCTTACTTTACCAAAGGTTGTGTTATGGTTCATAATCATCTTTTGTGGCAAGTGTCAAAGCGAAGAAAGGTCTTGATCCGACTTTTATTGAATTGAAGGAACCCGTGCTTAAGAAGTCTATTGAGGCTTTCTCCCAAGGGGTAGATGGGTTTCTTAGATATCAAGGTCGTTTGTGTGTTCCTGATGTTGATCATTTGAGAGGGAAAATCTTATCAGAAGCCCATAGTTCTCGATAATCCATTCAAGCGGGAGCCAACAAGATGTACCATGACTTGCATAAGATATATTGGTGTAAAAGCATGAAAGAGGATATTGTGAAATTTATGGCTAAGTGTCCTAATTGCCAACAAGTAAAAGTTGAGCACAAAAACCTGAGAGGATTATCTCAAGATATTAGAATTCATACTTGGAAGTGGGAAGATTTGAAATGGACTTCATTGTGGGTTTACCATGCACTCGATGGGAACAAGACTAGATTTGGGTTATTGTAGATCAAATGAAGAAATTGACTCATTTCATTCACGATAAGGTTTCATATTCTACGGAAGAGTATGCTAAGTTGTACTTGAGAGAAATGGTTAGGTTGCATGGAGTGTCGTTATCCATTATCTCTGATCATGGTAACCAATACACTTCTCAGTTTTGGAAATCTTTCCAAAAGGGTCTTGGTGCTCTTGTGAAGTTTAGTATAACCTTTGATCCACAAATTTTCGGGAAAGCGGAGCATACAATCCAAACTTTCGAAGACATGTTGAGACCATGTGTAATTGAATTGAATGGTAATTGGGATGATCACTTGCCTTTGATTGAATTTACATATTATAATAGTTATCGCTCATGCATTAGTATGGCTCCATTTGAGACTCTATATGCTAGGAGGTGTAGGTCTCCTATAGGTTTATTTGAAGTAGGTGAAGTTGCCTTGATAGGTCCCAAATTGGTATAAGAGGCTATGGAGAAAGTTTGGCTTACTAGAGAAAGATTGTAAATGGCTCAAAGTCAACAAAACCCTATGCCAATGTTAGAAGAAGAGATTTTGAGTTTGATGCACATGATTGGGTCTACTTGAAAACTTCACCCATGAAGGGTGTAATGAGGTTTGGGAAGAAAGTGAAGCTTAGTCCCCGTTATATGGGCCCATATTAGATTTTCAACAGAACTTGGAAGGTCGCTTACAAACTTGATTTGTCTAATGATTTGGCATCAGTGCCTCTAGTTTTCCATATATCTTTATTGAAGAAACGTGTTGGAGATTCGACATCTATTGTTCCCTTAAAGGGTTTGGGAGTAAGGCATAATCTTTTTATTTAGGATATCCCTGTTTAGATTTTTGACCGACAAGTTAAAAGATTGAGAAACAAAGAAGTTTCTTCCGTGAAGGTTCTAAGGAGGAATCAGTTAGTTGAAGGTGCTACTTTGGAGGCCGAGGCCGATATGATGTCCCATTATACTCATCTCTTTCCTTCTGTCCATACTCATGATTTACTCTTTTGGGGTCATGTGTCTGAGATATTCCCATGATTTCCTCATTAATGAATGTTCACAAAAAGCTTAATTTTTTATAAAAAAAAGAGTTAACTTGGAGTGTGACTTGCATATAGATATCGTGAAATGGCATTTTACACATGCTCTAGCTTGGAGTTGATGTTTCCTTCTCGGATATTTGCTTGTGTGATCGCATTCGTGTTGGGCTATTAGATCTAGTTCCTACACTCCTTAAGATGTATTTAATCTCATTCGATGACAAATGTCCCCAATAAGGATATTATGTCATACATCGGATTTGAAAAGATGGAAAAATTATACCTTTTCCTCGAAGTGGTGCCAGTGCCGACCGAGCCACTAATGGTCTATGGACTGGCATACAGACTGTATGTGGGGACATTGGTGGCAAGTCCAAAGTTCCTAAAAATGTGAAAGTCACTATACTTTACTTTTATATGGTTCACCAGGACGGTCTGTTACCCAATACATGAGTCATATGTAGGTCTCGTAGGTAAGTCCCAGACTTAGAGAAATTTTGGAATCAAAAGATGGGACCTACGCTCTGTGGTGCATTGTCCATAAGTGAACCTGTAGAACGTGCATGGGGTCCCGTCGTTAGGGGTGCAAAATAGTGGTCTCTAAACCTACCAATGATCAAATAGGACGGTCCGTGGTGAGACTTATGGACCATAGATCAGGTCGTTTGTTAGGGTCGACAATTTTTTTTAAAGGGGCTTGTGAGTCTTTTCCTAATTATTCTAACCCAATACCATGTCATTTTACCTTTTTCTATAGACCCTATATAAATACTTCTACCTCCAAATTTCCCCATAGTGAACTCATTCTTCTAAATTCCCAAAGTTGAACAAAGTTCATCCCCAAATATTTCTCTTACTAAGAGCTTGAACAATAAGGCTAGGGTTTAAAGGTCAAGCCTCAAAATTCACCATTGATTTTAATCTATTGGAATCAAGGTATGATTTTTTTCACCTATGGAGTCCTTTCTTCAATACGGTTCCTATATTCTCAAAGTTTCACCAGATAGAATCTCCAATGGAAGTTAGGGTTTTAATCAATCTCGTGGGTTCTTTTCAATCATGATCTAATTGATTGTTTTATGTCTTTATATGCATGTTTGTAAGTTGAATTCCCATGAACCCATGTGAAATCCATATTTTTTAGAATTGATCATATACTGAAGCCTTTTAATCATGAAAGACGAGTTTATGAAGATATGCATGTTCTTTATGGAATTGATGAAAATGATTTAAGATATGCTTTGAGAGTGAAGCATCAATGTTGTTGTGGTTGTGAATTGATTTCTCACGTAAATTATTCATAAGGTTGAAAGGTTTTCTCATCTAAGATGCATGAAGATTTAAGGAGCTGCACTACTGAAACATAGCTTGGATTGACTACTTTATGTGCCCTTCCATGGATAATGATGCAAGTTTCCATCACCCATGTCCTTCAATGATAAGATAAGCGGTGAATACCCATGTATCATGAATGTTAGGATAAGTAAATACTAATGACTATTTTGTGGGATTTATGCTTAGCACTAGATGGACAAGTGGCGATTACACATGTCCCATAAACTATGTGCCACCATAGGTTCTTTAGATAGACATTAGCTTGTGAATCCATGTAAGCTAGAAGTTCATGGTTCTTACCATGGCAAGTAAGAACACCTCTTTTTGGTGTACAGTAAACACTAGATTCCATGTTATAGCTCATAGCGTCTATATGCTGGTCAAAGGTAAATCTCCCACAATAATGAACTAATGTTTGTTCTAGAAGTATCTCACTTGTATTTTAAAGATGTTAGCTTGCATTGGCCATGTTTTGTGATTTATGTTTTCTAACCTTTTTATATTATTGTTTAGCTTTGTCATTGCATGTCATGAAAAGTCCTTTTAGCATGTTTTCAAATCTTTTATGCATTGCTATCATACTTTGTATATTCCATGTACTGATTCATACTTTTGTCTACATTGCTTCACTAATGTAGGGTCCGGCGCTCTCGTTTCACAAATCCATGGCAAGTGATCACTTTAGTAGATTGAGCATTGGTTAGTCCTCATGTTCTAAGGACCGAGCTCTTTATTACTTATTGTATTTACTTTTCAGTATTGTATGTGATGCATGGGTTACGTCCCAATCACTCTTGATGTACTAGATGGCTTTAAAACTATGTTAGACTTCTTCTACATTTTATCAACTCTTATATTTTGAAAATCTTTTAAATTATCTTGATTTTCTATTATCTTGTATGATGTATGCTAAATGGCTTTTGTAGGGCCTCTCGGGGTCCTATATGCCATGTTACATCTTGGGTATACTTTGGGTCATGACAACTTATAAAAAAGAAAAAGCAAGATTGTGATGAACAAACATTTGAAAATTGAAATGAAAAAAACAAAGTATGGTGGAGTAAAAAGGTTCTCCAATAAAACAATTAACAACTGAAAGTTTGAGTTTCCAAGTGAAAGTATGATTTAACCCTTGGCCACATTACAAGCCTAAAAGATCCTTGAGATCTTCCATGAACTAGGTTGAGTGATGACTGGAAGATATGGGAAAACCTATGGGATGAAGCTTGCATGTATTTCTCTTTTGGATAGTGAGATTTGTATTGATATTTAACTTCTTTCTTGACTTTCTTGGGGAGAGAATGGAATAGTTCTTGATGTGAGGGAACTTTTATGCATTTGTTGAACCATGGTTTTGCGTAAGAGAAAAAACTATAGTGTGCTTGAGCTTAGTTTGATACTAGCTAGTCATCATTAGAAGCTTTTTTTTATCATGATTGATTATTGCATTTTATTGAGAGTATTCTTGCAATTATACTTACATGTTAGCTCTCATTGAGAACTGTTGTAGACATCCTTGTTGAACTAATTGTGTTCTTGATTTACTTGAGGAAAAACAAAAGTTTAAGTTCGGGGTGCAGATGAGTTGTAGATTTTCACTAATTTGAGGCCTCTTTAGTTCAACAATTAGTGTCTTCGATGCTTAATTATGTTCTATTCTGATGATATATTGATGTTCTGTAGCTATGAAGGCTAAGGGACAAGGCAAAGATGAATACTTTAAAACAAGCCAAAAACGTGTGGAAAGTAGTTTAAGCTCCACACTGGCGATCACCTACCCAAAATGGTAGATCGCCCAATTTGGATGACCATTCCAAAAATGACAATTCTCAACATTTGAATCAATTGAGGGAGGTTGACAAACTTAAAGAGGAACGACGACTCACCGAATGCATAAGGTGGACATGCTGACCATCACTGATGAGTGGTAGATTTACCCTTTTTTGAGGTCTATTTAGCTCAATAATTAGTGTCCTCAATGCCTAATTTTTTCCTTTTCTGATGATATGTTGATGATTTGTAGTTGTGATGACTAATGGACAAAGCAAGGATGAATGTTTGAAAGAATGACCAAAAATTCAAAAAGAATTACAAACTATACATTGATGATCACCAAACAAGAAATATGGATCGCCTAGTGAGTATGACCTTGTCTAAATGGACAGTGCACAACACTTGGGTCTATTGAGATAGGTCGGTGAGCTCTACTTGAAAATGAGACTTGCTGAATGAGAAAGGTGACCTTCCTGATCATAACAAAAAACGACAGTACAAGTAGAAAAATTGAAGTCTCGAAAGGTGAACCAAGGTTGTATTGGGTGATACACAAAACATGAAAGGAAGACTAAAACAAGCTCGCCAACTAAGATTCAGAAACCAGAATCCTAGGGCAAGAAACGGTAAGCTGAAGCTCAATTGGTAATTTGTATAAGAAGCTCGGTGAGCTCGACTAATATCGCTGAATAAGACGTGCATTAAGTTTTCGGGAAATTTTTTGTGAAACTATAAATAGCCCTATAGAGAGATAAAAAGAGAGTTAGCAAAATAGAGATTTAGAAGAGTTCTGAACATTTTATGTTTTGAGAGAAAAACTTTACCTTTGTTAAGATCAAATTCTAGCTTTTGGGTGTTTTAAACATTGTTCTTGAATTTGACAAGTTTAAGTCTAATCCAAAGTGGGTTTCCTTGTAATTTCTTAACTTCATACTACCCATGGATGCTTTCATGGAAGGTATATTTTCTTTAATTTTTATGATGGGTGGCTAAAACCCCAAGATCTAGTTATGCAATTATGGGGTTAGGTGTTGATTTAATATAGTAGGCATTGTAATATGCTCTGTTTTGCTTCTGCACATGCATGAATTTGGGTTAATTAGCATGGGCTAGTTTATGGGTTAAGGTTGCAAACTTAATTACTGCTTTCATTCTTTGGCTGATGCTCGAATGAAATTGATTGGAGTAGGTAATTAGACCAATACTAACAATTTAGGTTTAATGTCTGTAACTTACTTGAAAATAGAGATTATGGTTCAGATCTATTTTGCCTATTTATGCATCAAAAGAGAGAATAGAGTAAGGTATAAGGTTGTTTAGATTGACATATAGATGAGACGGAAAGGAGATTCTATGCATAGATGCTTTGAGATCAAAAAATGATTAGCATCATTGAAGATGACCTAGCCTATTCATGAATGTTCATCACTATAGAGAAACACAATTACACCTATGTCACATCGATTTCCAATCTCTGCACTCCTTGATTGATTAACTCTTGAGTTCTCCGAAATTTTAGTTTAATTGTGACGACTGATAACAAAAGCTTTGTATTAAAATTGTGGAATAATCCACACACTTGTTTTTACTATTGCTGAATGATTTTAGAATCAAAATTTCTTGATAGGAAATCTCCATGATATACCATTCTCTTTGGGAGTCGACCCTAACTCTTAGTAAAGTATTTTTATTGACTACGACGACTATCCTTTTCAATTTGTTCTAAGGAGGACATTTGAGCATTATAATGAATCACGTCGTTGTCGGGGAATGGTAGTTGAGAATTCCATTTGAGAAATTACTTTGTAAATATTTATAGTTGTAGTAGATTACTGTTTGGTGTTGGTGTTGGCAGATTTGCATGCTTAATAGACTGAGTCACCATGTTAGTAACAATGATAATCACTATGGTAACAATTACAACATGGATATTTTGAATGATATGCATATGAATGTTGTTCAAACCATGAGAGTCATCCAGATACCTCTCACAACCGAAAGGGTTTTCACATGATGGAACAATGCTACAATTACCCCAACTTAAGGGAAATTTTAGTGGCCAAGCTCATGAGGATCCACATGAATACATTAGTAATTTTATACAGGTATGTGGACCATTTCTGTTCAAGAATATATCTAAAGAGTCCGTAAGGTTGAGGTTATTCCCGTTCTATTTAACAGGTGAAGCTACAAGATGGTTTGCAGAATTTCAAAATAATTCTATCACTTCGTGGGAAGAGTTGAATGATGATTTCTTGGAGAGATTATTTCCTCCCTAAAATATGGTTAAACTTCAAATCTAAATACAAAATTTCAAGCTTATTGGAAGTAAAACTCTACATGAGACTTGGCTGAGGGTCAAGAAACTACTCTTGCAATGTCTAACACATGGTATTTCTAATAATTTGTTGTTGCAATACTTCTATTGCAGCCTTTATTTAGTCAGAAAAGGTTCGACTGATTAGTTAGTCCAAGATTGATTAATGAGACAACCATATGATGTGGCTTCTTTGTTTCTATTTGACATGACCGAAGTTAACCGAGCACAACATACTAGAGAAGATCAAGTGTCTACTCTATAATTGAGTTTGAGCAAAGAGAAAATCGAGAAGAACAATCAACGAGATCAAAACATGGACAAAATAATGACCAACTCGATTTGTTTGCTAAATATGTCATTGGAGGTTCACTTATATTGGTTAATGCGATTGGAACCAACAGTGGGCAGAGCCTAGATGATGCTCAGTTTGAGGGATTATACAGTGAAGAAGTTCATTTTTTTGGAAACAAAATGGGGGGTTCTAACACCAATTATCAATGACAAGGTGGTTACAAAGGTTGGAACATGGATTGAGGTAGTTGTTGGAAGATTGGCGAGGTGGTAATTGCAGAGATAGGAAGGTTGAAAAAGATAGATATGTGTCTCCCCATGATCGTCAATGACAAAGAGACCCAACTGGGCCAGAAGGAGACCGAACTGAGAAAATGCTTACAAGGATTTTCAACAAGGTTGAAGGGTTTCGAAAAAGTGTTGAAGGTATTGAAAAATGACTTCTCCACTCTATCTCAAATGATGACTTCTCATTCAGAGACTATCAAGTAGCTGTAGACCCAATTATGAAAAATATCCACTCACCTCAACCCAAGGCAAAATGGAACGTTGCCTAGTGAAACCGTCCTAAATCCCAGAAATAGATATTGAGAAAATGAGAACTATGTCGTGCCATGACATTAAATAAGTCACATCTCTGGAGGAAACCCAAGTATTTACTTTTGATTTTATCGCTTTCAATAACATGCGTTTTGAGTGCAGGATAAGAAGAAATGGAAATGTTGAAAAAGGACTATTAGGGGATGCCAAATCCAAAATGGTGAAACGTCGAAGGTGTTGAGCGGACTCATTCTTGTTTACCTTCTAAGCTTGAATATGTGGAGAAGTACACTTTCAATTTCAGTGATTAGATCTTCGAAAGGCGATCCACCAAAGTACACTATGCGGACTCCATCGGGTCCACCGAATCAACCTTCAAGTTTGGTGTTCGCTCAGCCATATTTGGCGAGATTAAGCTCCAATTGGTGATTCACACATTTGGTGATGTTAGTCGTGATCACCGAACGGGCCTGATATCTTGGTCTTTTCAAATTCAAAAATCAATCTTTGATATATTTAAGACTTTTGCTCTCCTTTCTCTTGCATTGAATTATTTGAGTGTTGGTGAGTCTTTTGTGCATGATTTTGAAGTTTGAGGATTGCTTTTGCTTGCTTTGACTATAAACCCAACCATATTTCCTTGTCATTCTCAAGTGTTGCTTCTTATTAAGGTTGATTGTTAGATATCAATGGGTAGTCTTGAATTATTTGTATTGAACTGTGCCCATGATATTACTACCTATGTTGTACCTAAACATGATCAATATGGAATGTGTTAGTTAAATTCTGAAATGGAACTGGTATATTTGATGAATTTGAGCTCAATTTAATATGGGTGTAGTCTCAATAACCCGGTGTTTACCCGATTGCACGATTTAGCACAATGATAGATAAAGTTATGACTTTCTTACAGGAAAATCGTCAATTTGAGCAATACTTTGCAATATTTTGGTGAAGTCTGAGTACCCATGGGTAGATAAACATATGGTGGGTTGTAATGATGTTGGGAAACTAGTTTTTGTTGCGTATGTTGGGTTAAGCTATAAAAATTATGCACTGTGCTGAATACTTCCTGTTCAGACGGCTTGTCTTAGCTCGCTAAGGAGGTTAGGTGAATCATCGAGTAAGCCACAACTTGTGGTCTTGAGTTAATATGTGACCTTAGGCACTGTCCCATTTGTTGGGCTTGTTTTAATCCGCCAAACCCACTTGGTAAATCGCCGAGTGGGAGAGGACATCACCCTTGAGCCCTATTTCTTTTCATTTTACATTGTAAGTTTCGGCGGACTTGTCTTAGCCCACCAAAACCAACTCGGTGAATCACAAAGTAGGATTTGACTATGCCTTTAGCACCTGATTCTTGAGATATTTTCTACTGTCTGATTCGGTGAACTCGCCTAACCTGGTAGGCAATCCGCCTTCCCGTTAGGTGAGCCTCAAGGTAATTTTTGAACTATGTTCTGAATTTGTTTGATTTCAACTAATATTCACAAATTCTATGTTCGAATGTGTTCTTTGTAGATTATAGCATGAACAAAAGGAAAATAGGTGGTGACATGTAACACAGAGTCAGACATTGTCTTCCTTCTTCCCCATCCTCTGAAAAAACACAAGGTCATATCTATTGAAGAGCCTTCGGAGGCCCCTTGTTCCCAACAAACCAATCCTCAGAGTCCACGATTCCTCTGAGTGTTTTGACGGGCACTAATGCCCATGTTGATACTACTTTGCAGCCTGCAGTGATTTTATTGTCAGGCATTATTGCCCAGATGACACTTCCCTTCCGGAGACTCTAGATGAGAGTGCTCCGTAGTCTTAGCCTTTTAGGGGGACAATTCTTAATCACCCTCCCATACTTCTTATTATCATTACATAGAGGAAAATGCTTACTTATTTTTTGGTTGGGTGAGGGCATTTTAAGCCAATAGTCCCCTTTTATTCTTTGTATTTTATTACTTTCAGTATTAGATGATTTTATTAGTCTACATTGTTTTTATATTATAGTGTTTTATTTTGGTTTAGTGTATCTCTTTTGTCTTGGTCGCTTTGTCTCAATTTTGCAACCCGTATGAATTTTGAAAATCGTGAAATGCTTGAAATTTTCAATGATATTAATTTGAGGATTAATTAGTTTCATTATCGATGTATTGAATAGTAATCATGATGAACATAATGTATAGTGTTGGTTTTGCGATAATGAAATTGATTTGGTTGCACTTTTGATCGATCTCTTTGAATATTTTGTTGACTAGCATTGTTTTTATATGATCCTTCCAATATACATAGCATGTACGATGTTGATCTTTTCGTAATTTTCTTAATGAGTATATTTCAAAGTGCCATGTGTTATAAGGTCTTACAGGAAAGCATGTGTGTGGAATCCTAGAATTTACCTTATTAGTCTAATTGTCAAAATCTTGGTAAATGCGAGGAGTGATCTTCGGCAATAGTAAAAGAGGGAACCCAAATGTCCATTATCTTTTGTGACTACCTTGGGAGGGTGTGCATCTATTCTAACACAATTTGACCCTAACCCATTTGTTAGAAAAACAAAAAGGAAGCCTCTTGAACCAAATTTTCCCTACCCTCTTACCTAAAATCCATTGTGTAACACCCCGGAAACTAGTAACCTAAACTAGAGGGTTCTAGAGCTTTAATTGAGGGTTAGAATCGTAAAATGAATTCCCGTAGTTAGAATAAAGGGTTTAGGGGTTAAACATCAAGGTACGACTCCCCAAGGACTAACCAAGGGTCCTTGAAGAGGACCCTAGAAAACCACCCTAAAACAGTCCCTAAATCTGCCTAGGTAGCATCCATGAGGGGGACCCACGCCCTGTAGGGGTATCCATGCCCCGTGGATGTTCCTCCCGGGTCAAGGCCTCCAAAAACAAGCCACAGACCACAATCCATGGATGACCAGTACGGGCCGTGGGTGGACCCATGGTCCGTGGACGTGGTCTCGTGGTTTGGGGCAGTGTGCTCTTTAAGTTTGTTATGTTTTAGGATTAGGGAATATTCTAGAATTAATTAGTTATTAAGTACAATCAATTTATTAGTAATTAGGCCACCTATATAAAGCTATGACACCATTAATTAGGTGATTAAAAGTCATTATTTTAGCTTTACAAAATATATCCTATTCCCTCCCAAAATTCCTCTCTTTAGAAAGTGAAGAAGAAGAAGAAGAAGAGAAGCAAGTTAGGGCAAATTTGTCCATTTATGCAAGCTTTGTCAGGGATTTATAGCCAACGTATGATAGATTATTCATCTATGGATTCTTCCATCTATAGAGCTCCCTTGATTTCCCCCAATTGTGATGACAAACCCCCAATTCTAGCAAAGGTTTCTTCCTTTATTGTGGGTAGTGTTGAGTTTGATTCCAATTCAGTGGATAGTACTTTGTTATGATTGATTTAGTATTGAATTATGATATTACGATGAATTTATATATTTTCCATGGATAACCCTAGTTTAATTGATGACATTGAAGAATGTGGGTTTATTCCTTCTGAAGTGAAATTGAGGATTCGTAGGTGATCTTCTAGAATTGATGTCATGTATACTAATTGTTCAACATAAGAAGTATGTAAACATTCATTGAATTAGAATAAGGTATATATGATGGATCATGACTAGTAATGATTGACATTGAAATTTTATGATGAGATATGGCTAGAATGGCCTAAGAATAATACTTGTGACTAATAGGTGTTGTGATCTAGACTTCTTTGATGATTGTAAGAAGTAAAGCTTTGAGAGTTGGGCTTGAAATCATGAATGTTGATCACTACTATTTTGAGTGTAAAGTCTATATGAGATTGATGGTCTAAAGGATAGAATTGTGGTGAAAGGTCTTTATTCACCTAAACTACTTTATGAATGCATGTATGTAGAATGTGAACGGTCTTCTCAAATAGAAAGATTCTACATTGAAAAGCTAATCACCTAAAATGAATCAAAGTATGTTAGACTAGAATAGCTTGAAGTTGTGACATATGATCCCTTCATGTATAGATTGACTTGGTAAGACAAGACCAAAATTGGTTGCTTGAGTTAGGAGTTCTCATGGTAGCTTAGGGCGGCGGAACCATACTCTCCTAAGGGTAGCTTGAATTAGCATTGTAGTATGCTTTCATAATAGATTGAGTTAGTAGTAGTCATGGTAGCTTAGGATTGAGGACACATACTCTCTTAAGGGTAGCTTGAACTAGCATTTTAGGATGCCTTCATGGTAGCATGACTTGGTTAGGCCAAGACCACTTCATGATAGCTTATGATTGAGAAATCATACTCTCCTAAGGTAGCTTAGGTTTGAGAAATCTTACTTTCCTAAGGGTAGCTTGTATTAGCATCATAGAATGTTTGCATGGTAACTATGATGGAACACTTGTACCCTTCTATGAATAGCTTGGACATGCATGATAAATATGTTTTTCCATGATAGCTTGGTCTAGCCTAATAGGGTGCTATTCCTTGGTAGTCTAGAATGATAAATAGTAATCATTGAAGTGTTATAGCCTAAACTAGTACTTAGTATGGGTATGAGTATGGGGTCTTATTCATGCATTTCACAAGTATAACTTACAGCTACTTATGAAGCATGTTTCTTATATGTTGTATGTTTAGCTTGGATTAAGTAATAGTTGCCTTCCTTATTATAATTGACTAAAGGTGAGAGATTATGTTGGTTATGACAAGTAAGCTAAGGATGAGATCCCAAAATGGTAAGTATGTATGATGGACTTAGGTGGTACTTAGTGTTAGTGGCATTATGAGGTCTTACTCATACATTGCACAAGTATGACTTGAACCTACTTATGAAAGGGGTTGTTATCATATGAGAGTCTAAGACTTGACTATGTATACAGACTATGTTATGATGACCAAAAGGGGATACTTAGCTTGGATGAGATTATGGGGTATTATTCATGCATTGAACAAGTATTCTTTGAGGTTACTTGAGAAGTAGTTCTCTTATGATATGAAGGACTAAGGGTTGAATAATGCTTATATGATGCTTACGTTTGAGACTTTTCTTATGATTATGATATTGTCTCTTATTCTTAAAGTTTATGTTTCCTGAAGTATCTCATATGCTTATGGATTATGTCTTATGCTGACTAACCCTTATGTTATGATCTTATGATGTTATGCTAGATATCATATTTAGTACTTTTGTACTAAACATACTCTTGCCTACATTCTCATCAAATGTAGGGTTGAGTGATTTGATTTCCATTCTTGAGGATAAGTTTCTAAGGAGCAAGAAGTTGAAGACTTGGTGAGTCCTTATAGCATCAAGGATAAAGCCACCATTCCCATTATGTCTTTTCTTTTATGTTTTGAGACTATTGTATGGGCTGTGAACCAAGAGTGTTCAAAGTTGTATTAGATGGTTTGAGACAAAGTGTAGTAAGACTTCCGCTTGCTTTTATAAAAGGCTTCGACTGTATGGATATAGTTTTTTATTAAATTTTCATACTTTTCTATTACATTATGTTATGATATACTAAGGGCTTGTATTAGACCCTTTCGGGGTCAAGTACGCCATGTTACATCTAGGGTGTACCCTTGGGTCGTGACAAACTTGGTACTCAGAGTACAAGGTTTAGAATGGTTCTAGGATTGTCTAAAACCACATCTAGTAGATTCTTGTTTATAAATGTGAAGCGCGCCAAATTTATGAATAGGAAGCTATTGGATGTTTAGGAAATTTCACTTCTTCATTCTCTAAATCGTGCCATAGAGTTTCTCTCTAGTAGGTCATTCTTCTAATCCATGCCCATTGATTTTCAAGGTATGGATAATACAAGAGCTAATGCTAGGAGGGATGAGGAAGTCAATGTGGAGCAAGAGGTTCCTATCAAAGCTCCTTCACAAGCTCCAATTAATCCTCTGGATATGTCGAATGCAAAGATTAGGTCAGCTTTCCAAATATGGCCCAAGCTTTGACTACTCAAGCTCAGGCCATGACGACACAAGTGAATAGGGAGGTGGTAGCTCTAGTGAACCTAATAAGGGGTGTGGCTGCTTCTAGAATGAAAGAGTTTTGGAGGATGAACCCTCCGGAGTTTTATGGCTCCAAAGTGGAAGAGGACCCTAATGGGTTTATAGAGGAGGTTTATAAGGTACTTGTTATCATAGGGGTGACTTCAGTAGAGAAAGCGGAGCTAGCCACTTACCAATTGAAAGATGTTGCTCAAATTTGGTATGAGCAATGGAAGGATGCTAGGCCAGTTAAAGTGGTTCCTATAGAGTGGGAAGCGTTTAGTTGGCATTTCTTAATAGGCTATTTCCTCTAAAGTTGAGGGAGGCTAATGTGGAAGGGTTCATCAACCTTAAGCAAGGTAGCATGAATGTTAAGGAGTATGCCTTGAAATTTACCCTACTGTCTAAATATGCTTCATCTATGGTAGTTAATCCGAGGTATATGATTAGTAGGTTTTTGATAGTGGTGTCTGACATAATAGGAAAACAATGTTGTACTGCAATGCTCCATGATAATATGGATATCTCACGTCTCATGGTATATGACAAACAAATGAAGGAAAACAAACTCAAGGAAGAGAAATCTAGGGAGAAAAATAGGTCTAGGATGGAGAATGATAAGTCGTTTAATGATGGGTCTGATGGACATGGTCGCTCTAGGAATCGACAAAAGTTTTCCAGGCAAGGTTCTTCTAATGCTCCTACGTATAAGGATGAAAGGGTATCTAACCCAAATCCACAAGGAATTAGTAATGAGTCCCTATGGTCTACTTGTGCTAGGTCTGGTAAGAGACATGAGGGTAGGTGTTTGTCCCGTAGAGAGGGTAGATCTAGTTGTGGTAAAAGTGGCCACAAAATGAAATATTCTCCAAAGGCAAGGCTACAACAAGAGAGGGTCAGCAAGTTACCACTAGCAGTCTGGATGAGATTGTTCAAAAAAAGAATAGGTTTTATGTCCTCCAAGCTAAAAATGATCAATAGTGATCACCTAATGTGACTACCGGTATGTATTTCATGCTTTATAAGATTACAATAATGTTTAGTTTTTTGTGACTTATTATGTTAGGCCTTGAAGTTACCTTTAGTATGAATAATATTTAGAAGGGTTCATATAGGCTTACTCTCAAGGGGGAGATGTTGTGACTATATAGAAAGATTATGGTGTGTCTATATGTTGCCAGGATTTCCTTATATACATGTTCATGAAAAAGCTTAGGTCTTGATAGTAATAACTTATGTGCATTGTTTTACCTCATATTGTAGTGCATTGAGTAGAGTTTCCTATTTGACCTCATGAGATGAATATAGATGCATGCCTTAGTTTGGAGTTGAGAGATTCCTTCTTGACTAGATGCTTTGAGAATATATTGCATATAGGCTCCATGACTGTATTTTGAGCATGTTTTAACTAGGAGATGTAGTTCCTCCTTGGATATGAATAGGTATAAACTTTCGCGCATTTTGGGTTATTAGATGTAGTTCCTACTCCCTTGCGTTGCATTGAGTATGTTTATCTTTGAGTTGAAGTTTTCCTCCTTGGGTGTGTGAATTTAGATGTATTGCATGCGTAATGAGCTGCTAGTCTAGAGTCATTTCCTTTAAAAACTATTTAGAAATGTCATTGGAGGACGAATGTTCCCAAGGGGGAGATATTGTAACAACCCGAAAACTAGTAAGCTAAACTAGAGGGTTCTAGATCTTTAGTGATGGTTAGCATCGTAAAATGACTTCCCGAACGTAGAATGAGGGGTTTAAAGGATAAACATCAAAGTACAACTTCCCATGGACCAACCAAGGGTCCTTGGAGAGGACCCTAGAAAACCACCCTAAAACACTCCCTAAGTCTTCCTAGGCAGCATCCACGAGGGGGACCCACTCCCCGTAAAGGGATCCACTCCCCGTGGATGTGCCTCGTTTGTCAAGGCCCCCAAATACTAGCCACAGAAGACCATCCATGAATGACCAGTACGGGTCGTGGGTGGACCCACGATCCGTAGACGTCGTCTCGTGGGTTTGGGCAGTATGCTCTTTAAGTTGGTTAAGTTTTGGGATTAGGGAATATTCTAGAATTAATTAGTTATTAAGTAGGGTCAGTTTATTAGTAATTTGGCCACCTATATAAAGCTATTAGACCATTAATTAGATGATTCCAAGTCATTATTTTAGATTCACAAAGAGACCCAATTCCCTCCCGAAAATCCTCTCTCTAGAAAGTGAAGAAGAAGAAGAGAAGCAAGTTAGGGAAACTTCTTCCATTGATGCAAGCTTTGTGAGGGATTTATAACCAAGGTATGATAACTTATTCATCTATGGATTCTTCCATAAATAGTTCCCCCTAGATTTCCCCCAATTGCGATGACAAACCCCCAATTCTAGATAGGGTTTCTTCTTATATTGTGGGTAGTGTTGAGTATGATTCAGATTGAGTGGATAGTACTTGTTTATGATTGATTTTGTATTGAATTCTGATATATGATGAATTTATATTTTTGACATGGATAAAACTAGTTTAATTGATGAAATTGAAGAATGTGAGTTTATGCCTTCTAATGTGAAAATGAGGATTCATAGGTGATCTTCTAGAATTGATGTCATGTATAGTAATTGTTCAAGATTAGACGTATGTAAACATGAATTGAATTAGAATAAGGTATATATGAGGGATCATGACTAGTAATGATTGACACTGAACCTTTATGATGAGACATGGCTAGAACGGCCTAAGAATAATACGTGTTACTAGTAGGTCTTGTGATCTAGACTTGTATGATGATTGTAAGAAGTAAATCTTTGAGAGTAGGGCTTGAAGTAATGAATGTTTATCACTATGGTTTTGAGGGTAAAGTATATATGAGAGTGGTGGTCTAAAGTATAGAAATGTGGTGAAAGGTCTTTATTCACCTAAACTACTTTATGAATGCATGTATGTAGAATGTGAAAGGTCTTCTCACATAGAATGATTCTAGGTTGAAAAGCTAATCACCTAAAATGAATCAAAGCATGTTAGACTAGAATAACTTAAAGTTGTGACATATGATCCTTTCATGTATAATTTGACTTGGTAAGACAGGAACAAGATTGGTAGCTTGAGTTAGGAATTATCACACTAGCTTAAGATGGTGGAACCATACTCGCCTAAGGGTAGCTTGAATTAGCATGGTAGGATGCTTTCATGGTAGCTTGAGTTAGTACTAGTGATGTTTAAGGGCGTAATCAACTGACACTATTTTGGTTAAAATGCCACACGATCGCGTGTAGTGATACAACCCAACCAAGGGTAGGGATCGTTCCCACAGCGAGTTGGTTTGAGAATTAATAGAAAAAATAAATCAAGTTCTAATTAGTCATAGCTATAAACATTATCGAATATAAACATATTAAATCTAATGAGGTGACGCAAGCGTCAATTATCAATGGGGGTTTGTATTAATTAACAACTAAAAATAGCAAAAATATAAGGAAACAAGATATGCAGACGGGCTTCTTGGGATGTGATAGGAATACAGGATAAACTAGACTATCGGGTACATGCCTTTGATGGTAGATTGTTGAACATTTGTGACTAGGCTAGACTATAGTGGGGGTAAATTCTCTCTAGAGCAACATACCCCGAATCAACTCGGTTTCTCTCGAACAAAGAGTTGCCGAATTAAGCACAGCCTCCGCCTTAGCCCATTCACTCTATCGAGCTGAACCCATGTCGACCCAATACCACCGGCTATCAATTTAGTAGTCTTAGTTTTATGACCTCTCTCTCGAGCAAGCCAAAAATACAAAGATGAAATCGTATTTACAACAACAATTCCATTAAGTTCATACACAATTACTAAACAAAATCACATTTAAACAACAAATAAACCATCAACAAGCAAGACCCAACATATAATCTAACCTATATTCACAAAATCACACCCCAGGAAATGGGTTTTTGCTAGACATGTAAAAGAGGTAAAAATCAATACCAATATCAATTTCCATCAACTGGTATGAAGAATTAAGTCTTAAAATACATCAAGAGTAAAGAATCTTCGAAACCCACGTCCAATTTCTTGGAGTTGAAACCCTTTGAATCTTCAAGGTCTTAGAACAAAGTCTCCAAAACCCTCTAAAACTTGGAACTGAAAATATTCTAAGTTTGAATAATAATTGTCTATGACTATTGTTTTAAGTTAACAATTTAAACAAGTATTTATAGTGTTTAAAAATTTGTGCTGTAGTGGATCACTCGGCGAAGTTAGTCGGGATCGCCGATACACTCGGTGATCCACCTTTTGGTTGATTTCATCACCTTCTTACTTTAGCTTTCAACATCTTTGCACTTCAAGTCATTGGGCATTATAGTATTGCTTCGCGGAACTATTCAGCAACACGTCGACTGCTCTATTTCATCGCCAACTTTATCTTTCCCTTCACGGCTCAGCATACTAGAACAAAAGGCGATCTCCAGGTCAATGGGTGACTCGCCAACTGGGCTCGGTGATTTTCAGGCCTTCATTTCTTCGTTCTATTCAACCGCCTTGTTCCTTTTTCCAAGTAGTGTCCATACTTTGCCTCAAATTCCAAATACCTGAAACTTAAGGGTTTTCATCAAATATTGAGACAAAATATGCATTTGAGGACACTAGTTCTATCAAAATATAACCCTAAATTAGTCCAATGTGTGGACTCATCAAGTAGTCATGGTAGCCTAGGATTGAGGACACATACTTTACTAGGGGTATCTTGAACTAGCATTTTAAGATGCCTTCATTGTAGCATGACTTGGTTAGGCTAAGACCACTTCATGGTAGCTTAGGATTCATAAATCATACACTCCTAAGGGTAGCTTTGGATTGAGAAATCATTCTATCCTAAGGGTAGTTTAGGATTGAAAAATCATACGCTCCTAAGGGTAGCCTGCATTAGCATCATCGAATGTTTGCATTGTAGCTAGGATGGAACACTTGTACCCTTCTTAGAATAGCTTGGACTTGCATGATAAGTATGTTTTTCTTTGATATCTTGGTCTAGCCTAATAGGGTGATGTTCCTTGGTAGTCTAGAATGATAAATAGTAATCATGGAAGTGATAGCCTAAAGTAGTACTTAGCATGGATAGGATTATGGGGTGCTATTCATGCATTGCACAAGTATAACTTAAAGCTACTGGTGTAGCATTTTCTTATGTGTTGTTATATGCTTAACTTGGATTAATTACTAGTTGCCTTCCTTGTTATGATTGACTAAAGGGGAGAGATTCCCTTGGTTATGAGAAGTAAGCTAAGGATGATATCTTAAAATGGTAAGTATGTATGATGGCCTAAGGTGGTACTTAGTGTAAGTGGGATTATGGGGTCTTACTCATACATTGCACAAGTATGACTTGAACTTACTTATGAAAGGGGTTCCTATGATATGAGAGTCTAAGACTTGACTACGTATATAGACTATGTTTATGATGGCCAAAAGGGGATACTTGGATGGGATTATGGGGTCTTATTCATGCATTGCACAAGTATGCTTTGATCTTACTTGAAAAGTACTTTTCTTATGATATGAAGGACTAAGGGTTGAATAATGCTTATATGATGCTTATGTTGGAGACTTTGCTTATGATTATTATATTGTCTCTTATGCTTATAGGTTATGTTTCATGAAGTATCTCTTATCCTTATGGATTATGTCTTATGTTGACTAACCCTTAATGATGTTATGCTAGCTATCATATTTAGTACTTTTGTACAAACGCATACTTTTGCCTACATTCATATCAAATGTAGGGTTCGGTGTTTTGAGTTTCATTCTTGAGGATAGGTTTCTAAGGAGCAAGGAGTTGAAGACTTGGTGAATCCTCATAGCATCGAGGATAAAGTAACCATTCATTTTTATGTTTTTTCTTTTATGTTTTGAGACTATTGTATGGGCTGTGACCAAAGAGTGTTCAAAGTTGTACTAGATAGTTTGAGACAAAGTGTAGTTAGACTTCCCCTTGCTTTTATAATAGACTTCGATTGTATGGATAAAGTTTTTTTCTAAATTTCTGTACTTTTTTGTTATCTTATGTTATGATATGCTAACGGCTTGTATGAGACCCCTTCATGGTTCAAGTACGCCATGTTATATCTAGGGTGTAACCTTGGGTCGTGACATATTTTGAAGTATTGTTATGTTTGAATAGACAACTTACACCAAAAGCCTATGTTAGGGTATGAAAATGAAAGAGGAACAAAATCCAAGTAGAGGTAAAGGGAATAGAAAGATGAAATAAGACCCAACTTTGAAGTATGTTACAAAAAGATGGAACCCTCCATATAAAAAAATAGACGTTGTGATGAACATGCTTTGGGAAATAGAAATGAAAAAGAGAAGTGATGGAATAAAGGGGATTCCAAATAATTAAGAGAAAAGTCAAAGTTTGAGTTTTCAAATGAAAAAGAATGAAAAGAAGTTTAGAAGAGGTTAAGATGATTGCAACAATTTTATTAAAAGGTGAAGCCACCGAGCCAAATTGAGCATACCATAACCCTCAACCCGATTACAATGCATAAAAGACCCTTGAGATCTTGCATGAAGAGGTTGTGTGACGATTGGAAAATATGGGAATATGTATTAGACAAAGCTTGAATGTATTTCTCTTTCGAGAAAATAAGAGATGTATTATTTCCTTGTTTCTTTTTTTATTTGCTATGTGAGATCATGGGATTGTTCTTGGTGCAAGGGCACTTGAATTCATTTGTTGAAACATGGTCTTGCATTAAAAAAGAAGCTAAAGTGAACTCGACCTTGTGTTGAAAACGGCTAGTAATTATTTGATGTTTTTACATCCTGATTGGGTGAAGCATGTTGCTGAGAATAGTTTTGTAATGGCACTTGCATGTTACCTCTCATTGAATACTGTTGTAGACACCCTTATTGACCTAATTGTGTTCTTGATTTACTTAAGGACAAGAAAAGTTTAAGTTTGGGGGTTTGATATGTGGTAGATTTGCACTCATTTGACAACTATTTAGCTCAATAATTAGTGTCCTCATCGTGTAATTTTGTCCTATTATGATGATATCTTGATGATTCATAGCTATGATGGTTGAAGCACAAGGAAAAGATGAATTTTTGAATGAATGGACAAAAGTACAAAAATAAGTGCAAACTATACATCGATGATCAACATATAAGAAAGGTGGATCGCCTAGTGAGCGTGGCCACGCCTATATGGACAATACATAGAGCTTGTCCCTATCGAGATAGGTCAGTGATATCCAAATTAAACGCCGACTCACGGAATGATAAAGGTGAACTTAGTGATAATCACCAAAAAATGACACTGCAAGGAGAAAAATTCAAGGCTCGAAAGGCGAACAAAGTTGGTATTCCGTGATCTACCGAACATGAATGTCAAGACCCAAAGTACACCCTAGATGTGACATAGTGTATAGGGCCCCGAGAGGACCTACACAGGCCACTTAGCATACATCATACAAGATAGAAAATTGCAGCTTTCAGAAGACAGTTTATATCGTAAAATGTTTTACAAGAAAACAAAGCAAAAAATCTAACATAGTCTCAACGCCATCTAGTGCATCAAGAGTGATTGGTATGTAACCTAGGCATCCACTACAATATAGAAAAGTAAAGACAATAAGCAATAAAGGGTTCTGTCATTAAAACATGAGGACTCACCATTCTTCAAATCTACTAATGTGATCACTAGCCATAAAGATGTGGAGTAGGAGTGTCGGACCCTACATACTGAAAAAATGTAGGCAAGAGTATGTGTTGGTACAAAGAATGTACCAAGTATGATAGCAATGCATAAGAGTTATAAAATCATGCTAAAAGGGCTTTACATGACATGCAATGACCAAGTCAAACCATAAGATAAGAGGGTTAAAAAACATAAAATCATAAACATGGTCAATGCAAGATAAACATCTTTAAAACACTTTTTGAGATACTTCTAGAAGTAACCTTAGTTCATTATTGTAGGAGATTTACCTTTAACAGACATAGAGACCATGTGAGTTATAACATGGAATCTGGTGTCTACCCCACTATGAAAAGGGTGTCTTACTTGCCAAGGTAAGGACCATGACACTAGCTAATGTCTATCTAAGACAATCATCCTACAAGGGGAACATAGGTATGTGTTAAGGAGATTGATACTAGAAACCCAACCTCAAGTTATGGGAGATCGTCCATGTCAATATCCTATTAATTCTAAGCATAAATCTCAAGGAATAGTAATATTATTCTTAACTTGTCTTATCATTAAGAGACATGCATGATTATTGCTTGCCTTATCATATATGGAAGACACATCAAGTAGGCAATCAAAGCTCGGTTTCATTAGAATATGTCCTAAATCTTGATTCAAATATTAGTTGAGAACGCCTTTCAACTCTAAGAATCATTTATGTGAAAAATCCTTTCACAACAACAGCAACAACATGTATGATTTACTCTCAAAGCAACTTAAATCATTTTTCATAAATTTCATAAAGAACATGCATATCTTCGTAAATTCATCTTTTATAGCTCAAACCTTCTTCATATGATCATAATGTAGAAATCATGGATTTCACATGGGTTCATGTGAATTCAACTTAGAAACATGCAATTACTTCAATTCATGCATAAAAGGATATAAAACAATCAATTAAATTATAATTGAAAAGAAACCATGACATTGAGTAAAAATTATTACTTCCATTGGAGATTCTACTTGGCAAAATTGGAGAATTTAGGAACTCTATGGAGGAAAGGGATCCATAGGTGAATACTATCATAACTTGATGCAAAAATCTTGCAATCAAAAGATTAAGCAGATAAAAAAGAATAAACTATGAAATACCCAAATATCATAAAAAATGAGTACCTCAAGAAGAATAGATAAAACTCCACAAAAATCAATAGAAGACGAAATAAAACCATATCATTATTACATAACGGGAGTAATGGAGGAACGAAAATATCTAATATTAATAAATACAGGACAAGAAGAAAACTATATTACAAGAGAATTAGTAATAGAAGATGAAATAATTACTACTGAACAATCATGCCCTGAACTACCAAAGGCATTAATATATACCGAAGAAACTACAGAAAAGGAAATAATCATTGGAGGAGTACCAATAGTAATAAAGTTTAAAGTATATCAAGGAGATAAAATATCACTTTAGGAATAAAATGGTTAGAACAAGTAAAACCATATAATTTAGAAGACAAATAGTTAACAATAAATTATAATAATAAGATAATAATAAAAAGAACTTTCTTATGATAAAAACATGAAAATATATATACTTGCAAAAATAATAATAGAAGGACATTACAACAGATATTATACACCAATGATAGACACAGGAGCAGAAGCTAACATATGTAAATACAATTGCTTACCAGAAGATAAATGGGAAAAATTAAAAACACTGATAGTAGTAACAGGATTTAATAATGAAGGAAGCATGATAACATATAAGGCAAAAAATAAAAGAATACAAATATGGGATAAGATATTAACTATAGAAGAAATATATAACTTTGAACTGACCACAAAAGATATGCTATTGGGAATACCATTTTTAGAAAAATTATACCCACATATAATAACAAAAACACACTGGTGGTTCACAACACCATGTAAATAAATAATAGGAGCAAAAAGAGTGAATAACAAAAAATGGAAAACAACAGAACCGATAAAAGGTAGTGAAAAAATTACACAAAAATTAGAAAATATAAAGTAAAAATAATCCAAGATAAGTCAGAATTATTATATAGTGAGGATCCTTTACAAGGATGGGAGGAACATAAAACAAAAGTAAAAATTGAGCTAATTGATAATAATAGTATAATAACCCAAAAACTATTAAAGTATACTTTTAATGATTTAACCGAATTCAAGATATATATAAATGAATTACTAGAAAAGGATATATACAAGAAAGCAATAGTAAACATACAAGCCCAACATTTATTGTAAATAAACATAGTGAACAAAAAAAAGGAAAAAGTAGAATGGTTATTGACTATAGAAATTTAAATGCAAAAACTAAAACATATAATTACCCAATACCCAATAAAATATTAAAGATAAGACAATTACAAGGATATAATTATTTTAGCAAATTTGGCTGCAAATCAGGATTCTACCACTTAAAGTTAGAAGAAGAATCTAAAAAACTTACAACTTTTACAGTACCACAAGGATTCTATGAATGGAATGTATTACCATTTGGATATAAAAATGCACCAGGTAGATATCAACACTTTATGGATAACTACTTTAAACAACTAGAAAATTGTATAGTATACATTGATGATATTTTATTATATTCTAAAACACAAGATGACCATTTAAGATTGTTAGAAATATTTGTATATATCATAGAATACTCAGGTATAAGCCTAAGTAAAAAGAAAGCAGATATAATGAAAAAGCAAATAGAATTATTAGGAATACAAATAGACAAAAATGGTATAAAAATGCAAACACATATAGTACAAAAGATAATAAATTATGAAGAACAAATATATACAAAAAAGAAATTACAATCGTTTCTAGGATTAATAAATCAAGTAAGAGAACATATACCTAATTTAGTAGAAAATTTAAGACCATTACATAAAAGAATAAAGAAAGATGTAGAATATCATTTTGATATAAAGATCAAGAACAAATACGAAAAATAAAATCATTATGTAAAAAATTACCTAAACTATGATTTCCAGATGAAAATGAAAAATTCACATATATAGTGGAATCAAATGCAAGTGAAATGAGCTACAGAGGAGTATTAAAATATAGATATAATAAGGAAAAGGTAGAACACCATTGCGGATATTATTCAGGAACATTTACAAATCTCGAAATAAAATGGAAAATAAATATAAAAGAATTATATTCAATACATAAATGCTTATTAGCTTTTGAACCATATATTGTGTATAACAAATTTATTGTAAGAACAGATAATACGCAGGTAAAATGGTGAATAACAAGAAAGGTGTAAGATTTAGTAACCAAAGAGATACGAAGACTAGTATTAAATATATTAAATTTTACATTTACAATAGAAGTAATATGTACTGACGAGAATGTTATTGCAGATTACATCTCAAGACAAAGCTACCCAAGCTGAGAAAGAAAATATTATAGAAGAAATACTCAAAGCTATGAACCTACTTTGCACAAAAGTAGAAAATATTGACAAAGAGCTACAACAAATAAAAAGTCAGCAGCATGACTATAAAAATGTGGAGCTACGTCGATTAGAAGATTTAAAAAATCTAGAGCTACAAGGTGACGTTGGGAAACACCTAAAAACCCATAATGATTTGTTACATGCAGCTACAGGAAGCACATCTACAAAAAAAAGAAGAAAATAGAACCAGATATGCTAATACTAATATGAATAAAATATTTGAAAAACCATTTATGCCAAAGAACCAAAAAGATCCATTATTCATACCACCTCAGCTAAATACATATAAAGAAAGCCTAGGACAAAACAAAAAGACTTATAACCATATAACCAGAGCCTGCATAGAAAACATCCATAAAATACAGACTTTTCTGAACCAGAATTCAAGATCCAAAAATACAAAAAAAAACCATGAAGATTATATTACACAAAATCTACAGTGATATAATAAGCTGATTGCACAATCGAGAACAAGTACCAATCTAGTAGGAACTTGCTACAACTATGGACTATTAAATACCGTATATACCCAAACAGGAGATGAGATATCAGCAATACCAGAGTTACACAAGGCATTTATGCATTATAAAAGAATAACTAAAGGAACACTCTTTTATATAAAGTTCTATTCAGCACCAGCAGAAATATTGTATGATGAAATTAAACCTATCATACAAGTTATAAAAATCAGATTAACCAGGAAAATGATAATACCAGAAAAAATAGAACGACAAGACGAGATACAAAAAGTAGAGATACCAGAATTTTATGCCAGAAAGCGGATTATTGGAATAGCTACTATTTTAAACGAATTAACAACCAATTATTTAAATGGAAATTTAGTATGGAGCTATTGTGCAAGAGAACAAACTATGATATATTCAAATTCTAGAGAAGTTAGAGAAGCAAATATGGAAGAAATACGACAATGGATATTGAGCTTAATAAAACCAGAGCAACAACCAATTACAAGAGCAATACAAAAGAATTTTATTTCACCAGAGATAATGACAAAATATAGCAAGACTATTGGACACAGATACCCAGATCATCAATGTTCAAAATGCTATGGAGAAGATAATGTAATTTCAGTTGTCCAGCTAGAATAAAGTCGACAAGATAAAAAGCAAATACTGACAAGATAAAAGAAAAATAAAGTTGCTTGTCTTATTGTAAAAGTAAGTTAGTGGATAGGAATATGTAAATTAGTGTAGACAAGTGTAAAGTGGTAGGTGTACATTATTAGTAGACAAATGTAAAGTGGTAGGTATGGTAGGTGTACATTATTAGTGGACAAGTGTAAAGTGGTAGGTGTGCATTATTAAAGTAGTATCCAGTAAATGTAAAGTAGAAATAGTATAGGACAGATATAAAGTAAGTAGGCGCATCTCTACTTGTATAAATAGAGAGCCATTAGGCACATCTAAGGCAAGACTTTCTCGACGGAAAGCAAGCCTCTTCGTAAACAAAAATATATCAATAAAATATCAAGTTTCCAATCTATGATATGGATCAAAACACAACAGAAATTACACTCATAGAAAAGCAGGTATATCTATTTATGATTATGCGTAGCTAAATCTATTGATTCCTGAATATCATAGCATGATAAAATAAGTTTATATTAGTTATTATATACTAGAATTATTTGAAGCATGTTTCTAGTTTGCTAACATGGAAAAAAAAAGGGAAAAACTTCCATAACTATGCCATCCTAAGGTTGAAACCGTAGGCAAGGAAAGCCGTGAGGGGAGTAAACAAAGTTGAGGGGCTGTTTAGGAAGAAAGTACCTTTGAAAGTACGATGTTAGTAGTGACAAGAAAGCATGGTTGAAAATAATCTAGTTTATAGTAATCTAATATGAATAATATTTACTGTGCATATGGTATGAGGGAATTATTGATTAAACAACGGAACATCAATATGACAACATACCTACATGATAAAATGATATTAACTTATGAAACATTGATTTTATATATTCTAAAAGATATAGAAATAATTGAATTAATAAGAATAATATTGGATAAAATATTTAACTTTGAAGAATTAGAACTACCGACCCAAACCTGGTATGAAATAAATGAAATAGATATAAACCTAGAACGAATTGATATAAGCCATCTAGAATTAGAATACTCAGACTAATGATAAACTACGAATACCTCCAATATTGGCAAGCAACTATTGAAAATATAACCTTATTAGGAGACCTAATAAAAGAAAATATAGAAATATATCAAAGAACCCAAGATATAAAATATATAGAATATATTCTAGAAAGTATAAAAGAAATAATCAAACTAATACCCTTGAAAAAAGAATATTATGATAAAGCCTTCTATACCTAAAAGCATGACGAATTCAGCCCCAAAAAAAGGTATCAGAGTTATGGATAAAAAGAAATATATTAGTAGAAAAATAAGAAAAATAAGAAGAAAATTAAACAAATTATATCCAGAATATACACAACTCAATATCACAAAAACGGATAACGATAAATTAGATCAATTAATAGAAAATATATCTAAATTAGAATATAAATATATTCAATATTTAAAGATACAATGAATAACGAGAATAACAAATATAGACAAAAATTTACTGAAATAATTATAGCAAAAAGACAAGAAATAAGACATAGGCAAAATAGGGTTAACAGTAATATATTTGCAAGAATTTGTAAAAAATCTATAGTAGCACACAGAAAAACTATTTTATATCTACAAATACAAATAGAAAACTTAGAATATAAACTACAACGCAATTTATAAATGAATAAAGAATAATACGCAATAGATGAAAAAACATATGAAAACTATAACGGACTAAAAATAAAGATAATATTTTCTAATCTAGGAAGAAAATATGTGACAATCTAAGTTTAATATTAGAAAAACAAACAGTAAAATAAGAAGATAGTTTAACTGCTATGATAAGAATAACAAAAAAAAATGGAGAAATAGATAGAAAAACGGAAATTGAAAAAATAAAACAACAAGCAAAAAATGAAGTACAACAATTAGAAGAAGTAAAAAATACTAATATAATAGAACTAGAAAAAGAGCTGGCAATATTGAAAGAAATGTATGAAATTAAACAAAAAGAAAAAGAACAAAAAACAAAATTAGCAAATGAGATAAATAAATTTAAAGAAAAATTACAATTAGAAAAACTAGAAGAAAAAGAAGAAAACCAAGATAATCTACCTGAAATAGGAATTGATGAAATAAATACAGATGATCCAGAAGAACAACATTCAGAAACAAGCGAAACATATATGGAACTTTTAGCAAACATAGATACAAAGAATTTAGAAGTAAATACAGGAGACGTAGACATGGATGAAAAACCAAGTACATCACGAGTAAAAAATCCAAAATATCCAAGATACTATAATACAAACTATGGACAATATGATAGAGAAAAAACTATGTGGGATAAAAGATTGAATAAAAAATGGACACCTAAACCAATAACTGAACAACATAATTTTTTAGATTTAGACTATGTAGTAGATATAAATAAAACAATCCAATTATGGATGTGATATATATCAAAACAATTAATAGGTAACAAAATAGGAATGGCAGAAACACCGGGATATGTAGAAAGAACACTTATAGGAACAGTAAAATTATGGCTACAAAATTTATCAGATGAAAGTTTAAAAACTTTAAGAAGTAATAAAAAATTTGATGGTGAAATAGCTACTACAACTATGGAAATATTATATAAATACGAAGTAGCTATAAGAAATGAATTTAGTAGTATGACAACAGAAGTAGAAGAAAAAAATAAAGAGAAAATCATAAACCAGAATCTAATGACAAAATTAGCAATATGTAATATGTGTTATATAGATGAATATACATGTGCATTTAGAGAATACTATTATAAAGGAACATATAGCATAGAAGAAAGTAAAGAAATAAGAAAATTATATTTTACAAAATTACCAGAACCTTTCAATTCAAAAGTAATAAAAAGTTGGAATGAAGCAGGATTAACAGATACCTTTGGAACTAGAATGAAATTCTTACAAAAATGGTTGATAGAACTATGTGAAAAACATAAAGAAGAAATAAAAATGGAAAAAATATTGGTAAAAAACATAGCATGTTGCAAAAATAAAACAACACCCCAATTCGGTTGTACAGACAGATATTATAAAAAGAAATATAATAAAAAATACAAATCAAAATATAAATATAAAAACCCAAGAAGAAGATACTATGTAAAAAACTATAAAACTAAAAGACCATATAGACCAAAGAAAAAATTAATAGAATGTACTTGTTTTAATTGTGGAAAATTAGGACATATAGCAAAAAATTGTACATTACCTAAAAATCCAAAGAATAAACAAATATCAGAAATACTGGTAGACAATTAAAAATATACACAAATAGAGTACGTAGATTGTGAATTAGAAAGTGAAGATAGTATATATGAATTATCAGAAAACGAAACAGACGAAATGGAAAACAATTTAGTAATAGAATCAGATAATGAATACTATATCAATGACTGAAACATACGGAACTTTTAGCAAACATAGATAATACAAAGAATTTAGAAGTAAATGCATGAGACATAGACATAGATGAAAAACCTAGTACATCAAGAATAAAAAACCCAAAAAATTTAAAATATTATAATGCAAACTATGGACAATATGATAAAGAAAAAAAACTATGTGGGATAAAAGATTAAATAAAAAATGAACACCTAAACCAATAACTGGACAACATGATTTTTTAGATTTAGACTGTGTAGCAGATATAAATAAAACAATAAAATTATGGATAGGATATTTATCAAAACAATTAATAGATAACAAAATAAGAATGACAGAAACACCAGGATATATAGAAAGAACACTTTTAGGAACAGTAAAATTATGGCTACAAAATTTATCACATGAAAGTTTAAAAACTCTAAGAACTAATAAAAAATCTAATGGTGAATTAGCTACTACAACTATGAAAATATTACATAAGTACGAAGTAGCTATAAGAAATCAATTTAGAAGTATGACAACAGAAGTAGAAGAACAAAATAAAGAAAAAATCATAAACCGAAATCTACTGACAAATTAGCAATATGTAATATGTGTTATATAGATGAATATACATATGCATTTAGAGAATACTATTATAAAGGAACATATAGCACAAAAGAAAGTAAAGAAATAAGTAAATTATATTTTACAATATTACCAGAATCGTTTAATTCAAAAGTAATAAAAAGTTGGAAAGAAACAGGATTAACAGATACCTTAGGAGCTAGAATGAAATTCTTACAACGATGGTTTATAGAACTGTGTGAAAAACATAAAGAAGAAATAAAAATGGAAAAGATATTAGTAAAAAACCTAGCATGTTGCAAAAATAAAATAGCACCCTAATTTGGTTGTACGGATAGGTATTATAAAAATAGAAAAAGAAACTATAAAAGATATAGATCAAAGTATAAGTATAAAATACCAAGGAGAAACTACTACGTAAAAAACTAGAAAACCAAAAGACCATATAGACCAAAGAGAAAACTAACGGAATGTACTTGTTATAATTGTGGAAAATTAGGACGCATAGCTAAAGATTGCAAATTACCTAAAAGTCCAAAGAAAAAACAAATATCAAAAATACTGGTGGACAATGAAAAATATACACAAATAGTGTGCATAGATTATGAATTAGAAAGTGAGGATAGTATATATGAATTATCAAAAAACGAAACAGACGAAATGGAAAATAATTCAGTAAAAGAATAAGATAATGAATACTATATAAATGACTGAAACAGACATACAAATATTAACTAAAGAAAAATATCAAGATGAAGAATCGATAGAACAAAAAATAATATTTGATAATAATATATTTGAACAAATAAAAAGAAAAGAATTAGACCTAAGCGTAGAAAAAATATTTGAAATATCAACAATAAGAAACTAGTTTAAACGACAAAAAGAAGAATATTATGTAGTAAGTCAAAGAGAACATATCATAGATTGCAAATACACCAAAGGAAAGGCTAAAATACCAATAATAAACAAACGAATAATCAATAAAGAAATACAAGATATTAAGGCTAAAGATCCAATTAAATATGTACATTTTAGACAAAAACTTACTAAAATAATTATAGCAAAAAGACAAGAATTAAGACATATGCAAAATAGACTTAACAGTAATATATTTGCAGGAATTTGTAAAAAATATATAATAGCGTAGAGAAAAACTATTTTATATCTACAAATACAAATAGAAATCTTAGAATATAAACTACAACACAATTTATAAATGAATAAAGAAGAATACGCAATAGATGAAAAAACATATGAAAACTATGACGGATTAAAAATAAAAATAATATTTTCTAATCTACGAAGAAGATATAAGAAAATAGGTGACAATCTAAGTTTAATGTTAGAAAAAGAAACGGTAAAACTAGAAGATAGTTTAACTGCTATGATAAGAATAACAAAAGAAAATGAAAAAATAGATAGAAAAACGGAAATTGAAAAAATAAAACAACAAGCAAAAAAGGAAGTACAACAATTAGAAGAAGTACAAAATACTAAAATAATAGAACTAGAAAAAGAGCTGGCTATATTAAAAGAAATTTATGAAATTAAACAAAAAGAAAAAGAACAAAAAACAAAATTAGCAAATGAGACAAATAAATTTAAAGAAAAATTGCAATTAGAAGAAGAACTAAAAGAAAAAGAAGAAAATAACCAAGATAATCTACCTGAAATAAGAATTGATGAAATAAATAACGATGATCTAGATGAACAACATTCGGAAACAAGCGAAAATTTTGTAAAATATAATTTTATTATTTCCCTACTTTCATCTGTGCTATATGTTCCTTTATAATAATATTCTCTAAATGCACAGTATATTCATATATATAACACATATTACATATTGCTAATTTTGTCATTAGATTTCAATTTATGATTTTTTCTTTATTTTGTTCTTCTACTTCTGAAGAATCAGTAGAACAAAAAATAATATTTTATAATAATATATTTGAACAAATAAAAGGAAAAGAATTAGGCCTAAGCGTAGAAAATATATCCGAAATACCAACAATAAGAAATTGGTTTAAACGATAAAAAGAAGAATATTATGTAGTAAGTCAAAGAGAACATATCATAGATTGCAAATTCACCAAAGGAAAGGCTAAAATATCAATAATAAACAAACGAATAATCAATAAATAAATACAAGATATTAAGGCTAAAAATCCAATTAAATATGTACATTTAGGAGGAACATAGATATTAATAAAAACATGTTTTAGAGAAGGAATAAGTACACCCATAGAAATATACTAAGCATATGATAGGATCATACAACCTATTGAAAAAAGTATAATAAGTACAGTAAAAGGTAACCTCATATACCAAAAATTTAAATTCATAATAAGTGTTAACTACTCAGTAGCAGTAAATGACAAGAATATAGATAAATTACTAGTATTATATTGGAAAATGTCAGGGATAGAACTAGCCCCAGAAAGTAAAATATTTACAGCTAGATGTAAAAATTTGTATGTTTTAACAACAAAACATAAGATAACAGCAAAAAATAAAATAAATAAAATAAAAATAGAAAATCCTTTTGAGAGAATAGTTACAGTCATAGATAATAATGACAATAGTTATAATGAGATTGACTTAACTTGATCAACTTTTGGGATTTTAGAAGAATGAATTGAATTGTGTGATTTTGGGGGTAAAATTAATTATATAGGACCTAGGGTAGAGGGTAAAATAATGTAGTATTAATTTAAAACAATTGGAAAAAGATCAACATCATCCTCATTTAAAGCTGACGAAGTGCCTCTCACGAGGGGCTTCACGGGTCATTTTGAGCATCACGACCAGTCTAGTGGGTCGTGTTGATGCCCTTCCCGACAGTGCTTCATTAATAAGGGCATAAATTTTTACTCCAGCCTTAGAGTTAGGCAAACTATGCGGTGTTTGAAAGAGGACTTAGATATCTTTAATTTTATAGGTCATTGGCTACCTAATTCTTTTTGTAGAGAAAGATAGGATCGTTTGAATTCAAACAAAAAATATAAGTTTGATAAGTCTCTTTCACGAACGACTTCACGATCCCTATGAAGATTCATGGACCTTCTAGACGTCTGTTGTCCTTCACAATGACCTAGGATGAAACCTTGTTGACTGGGTGACTTATACGGACCCCTAGATGTGCCGTCTAAGTCAACAGTGTAACGACCTGAGAGCACCACCTAGTCATTACCGGTGTATTCGACCTCGAAGAGGTCTTACACAAGCCCTTAGCATTCATCATAACATGTATCATAGAATAAAATCACGGAAAATTTTAAACTTTTACTTTGGACGTTCAACTTCACTTCATATATGAAAAAAAGAATCTAACTTCGTCACAATGCACCATCTAGACATAGAAGTACTGAAAATGGGACTTAGCCCTTACATCAATAAGAAGTCTTGAAAATAGGAAGTACAACAATGTCTTTCAACATAAGTAAAGAACTAAACATAGAAGTTAGATCATAGGGTCTTGTCCTCGGACTTGAGGACTCACCAACTTGGGGAAGCAACTCCAAGTGTCTTGAAAAGTAAGCTTGAATCCTAACGGCCCGAACCTAAATGTTTGGGAAAAAGGAGAAAATATGGGTTAGTACAACACACGTACTAAGTATGGCTAGTATGCATAAAAACCATTGAAACATGCATAAAAGGACATTTTATTCAAAACATGCTTTTTGCCAAGTAAATCCAATATGCACACAAATTAAGTATCATAGTCCAAACCAACATAATATCATCCCAACATGTAGACAACCCAAGCAATACTAGTGCAATGCAAATAATAGAACCCCATAACCCTATTCAAAGCCAAGTATCACATTAAGCAACCTATTTCATGCATACGTTCATAAGATCATATTTCATCATAACTTACCACATTCATAATGATCATACATAACATAGCTTCAACATACATAAGTCATAATAATCATAATCATAAGAGAACACTACTACAACCATCTCTTAGGATCCCACAAGTGCAATGTGCAAGAGAAGTCCCATACCCTCCCTTACACTATGTAGAAACCCTTAAGAAAGCCCTAGTAAGATTTCAGACCTTTCATACCTTTATTTACTTTTACATTAGGGAAATATTGCAATAACTGACATAAACCATGAGAGCTACATGGAATCCGTTGTTCTACTCCCACACCGAAAAGAGAGGGTTAACACTTGCCTAAGGTGTAACCATTCGTACATAGCTATCTAGGTGGATCCACTAAGCTAGAGTCATATATGGGCACATAGTTAAGGGTCAAGGAGATTGCTTCTAGAAACCCTAACTTACTAAACGTGGGGGTTTCCATCTCATATGACAACACATACCGTGGGTAATCCGGACTTGCTAAACGTGAGGAAACCCATGTGGAAAGCCGGACTTACTAAACGTGAGACCCCCATCTCATTTACATGCCCTTTCGGTGCTAAACATCTAATTCTCTTTTGTCATCACTTAAGTTCACATTAGCCTTTACTAGACTCTTATGTAGACATCTTACCATAATAGCTCATATGTCTTCATAAGTGAGTAACAATCCTTTCACTTTAGAGACACTTAGCAAGTGAGTAAATTTTTCACTTTACATTACACTACAATCATGAGAACTACCTTTCAATCATATAGCAATCATACTATAACATACATAGATACTTCATAGCTAATTCAAGTGTAGAGGGCTAAGGATGAGGAAACTAGGTCATCAACACCACAATAACACATTAGGTATAGCATCATTACAATCTAAGCAATTCACCTTTCATACTTGATTTCAAAGAAGAACCAACCTTCATACATTTTTTCCCTTCGTGGGACATCTATACTTCAATTACCAAGCAATTCATAAACAATACATAATACAAGGTAATTCATGAAGTAATAACATAATGAACATCAATATAAGCAATTGACATATTCCCTTCATTGCCTTCAAGGATTCATTCAAAGACTCAACCCTAATTTCATAGATATTATACATAACCTAGGGTAGAATCATCATACAAACATGAATTACATAACATCACATTCAATTCATAGGCTTCAATCAATCAACAAAAACTAGTGTTAGAATTAGGAAAAGAAGGAGAAACATGGGTCTCATGGGGAATTCTTCAAGAAACCACCAGTACAACATAAATTCATCCATAATTGTTCATATAACATCAATCAAAGTCAGTTTATAACATCAATTTAACTTTAGAAAGAATACCCACATTTTTGGATTGAAATCTAGAAATTGGAGATTTTGAAATTCATTTTGAAGGGGCCTCTTGGGGAAAGGAATCCCAAGAGTGATAAGCAACCATACCATATTGACGAATTAACCACGAAAATCCGAGTTGAAACATTGGAGAGTTGCTCTTCTTCTTAAAGCTCCAATCTTCTTCAATGGAGTTCTTGAGAAGAGAGAGAGAGAGTAGAGAGAAGGAGGAACTTTAGGTTTAGATCTTTGGGGTTTTGTGTTTGAGTGATAATAGTGAGGTAAATTGACTTAAAAATCATTATATGCACGTCCCCTAAAGTACCCTAAATACCCCTCACTTAAATGGAGTCTTTAATGAAGTAAAAATAGATTTCTGAATTTCTGCATTTTCGTCGCGGAACAAGTCCGCGACGTGGAGCTGTTCCCTGAAGATATTTGGAATTAAATTTCGAGACAGTAGAGTCCGCGAAACGACCGCATCATGAACTGACTTTTTTCTCCTTGGGGGAGCAAGTCCGCGACGCGCCATGGTTCCCTCTATGCACAATTTGCAAGCTGCCTTGGTAGCTTTCTTGGCCAAGGCTGGGTCCTCCTCGGGGCCCCTTAGGGTGGCCCCGGGGTGTCGTATTCGAACATTTTGACCCTAGGAACATATATTTACCATTTTAAACCTTTTCACCAGATTATACCATCAAACGACACTCCCAAACTATCCCAAAAACCTAAGGACACACTAGAACGCATTCTTCTCTAGTTTGCGGACATCGTGGTCGTTTCTTGACGTTTAGACTTTTACTCTTCCAAACCAAGTCAATTACATTAGTTTAGGCTTATAAATTTCATTTTAACTATTTTTAAGTCATTATTCATAAGGCGAGGCTCTAACTTAAGTCATAGAATTTCTGGGGTGTTACAGACAGGACCCGTCTAGGGCACCGTCCAGGGGACTCCTACCTAGGGCAGTATTATATGGATTTCATAAGCCCTTTTACGGGTCTTGGACCCTTACACAGACCATCTAAGATGTCGTGAAGAGTCTATGGTTCATTTGGTGTTCGGAGACTTGCCCCTTGACCTTTTTTAGCCCTTTTTAAATCCGATTAAGATCATCTACCAATACATTAGCTTTGTCGAGGTGATAGAGAACCCTCACATTATAATCCTTTAGTAACTCAATCTACTTTGTTTGGAGAAGATTTAGATTCTTTTGTTAAAACACATATTACAAACTTTTGTGGTTGGTAATGACATTGAAATGTACACCAAATAATTAATGCCTCCAAATCATTAAAGTAAACACAAGTGAACCTAGTTCTAAATCACAGGTAGGATAGTTCTTTTCGTGCACCTTATGTTGCCATGAACTATAATCAATGACTTTTCATTTTTTCATAAGGACACATTTTAACCCAATTCTTAAAGAATCACAATAAACATCAAACCCATTTGTTCCCTCTTTTAAAGTGAATACCGTAGTGGAAGTAAGTCTATCTTTCAATTTTTGGAAATTCTTCTTGCATGGTTCCGGCCATATGAATCTAACCTTTTATGACTCAATTCCATCAATGGAGAGGAAATTGAAGGAAACCCTTCAAGAAACCTTCTATAGTAACCAGTCAAACTGAAGAAACTTCTAATATCCAAAGGGGATAATTGTTTAGGCCAACTCTTAGCCGCATGCGGCTTCTTAGTATCTACCTCAATACCCTTATTAGAAGCAATATGACCAAGAAAAGTCACATACCTTAACCAAAACTCACATTAAATAAACTGTTGGAGATTTTTTGGTCCTTGAGGACAGGCAACACAATCCTTAAATGATCAGTATGCTCGTCTTCATTTCTTGAATAGATCAATATATCATCAGTGAACACAATCACAAACATGTCGAGGTATTTTTTAAACACCCTATTAATAAAATCTACAAATGCAGATGGAGCACTGGTCAAGCCAAAGGACATCACCAAAAACTCATAAAAACCACATCGAATTCAGAAAGTGATTTACGGAATGTCATTCTCCTTCATAGTCAATTTGTGATAACCCGATCGAAGGTCAATATTGGAAAAGTAACTTACTCCTTGTAGTTGATAAACAAAATCATATATCCTTGGAAGAGGCTATTTGTTCTTAAAAGTAACCTTGTTCAATTGCCGGTAGTCAATAGACATACATAGCGAACCATCTTTCTTTTGAACAAATAAAATTGGAGCACCCCATGGAGAGATACTCAGATGGATGAAAACCTTATCCAACAAATCTCTCATTTGATCCTTTAACTTCATAATTTCTTCCAGAGCTATATGATAACGATTAATAAAGATTGGTTGCGTATCTGGGAGAAGGTCAATGCCGAAGTCTATTTCCCTCTCGAGAGGAAAACCTGTTAGACTATCGGGAAACCCTTTCGGAAACTCATTAACAAAAAGGACCGACTCAATAGTAGGGGTTTCATAATCCATATCCCTAAGACGAACAAGATGTTATATGCAACTCTAAGAAATCATCTTTCTAGATTTAAGACAAGAAACAAACTGACCCTTAGGAATTGAATTTCCTCCTTCCCACTCTAGGATGGGTTTATTTGAAAACTGAAATTTGACTACTCGGGTTCTATAATCAATAAAAGCACAACATGAATGCAGCTAGTCAAGACCAAGAATCATATCGAAATCTAACATATCAAGTTGTACAAGATACACATGAGTGAATCTATGTTATAAGGAGATGTGACACTTTTTATAGACTCTCTTTGTAATACCCCGGAAACTTGTTGGTGAAACTAGAGCCTTACGGGAGAGTTTTAGAGTTTGATGTGTGGGTTAATAGTGTAAAATGGTTTCCCAAGCTTAGGATGAGGGCTTTAGGGGTTAAACGTCAAGGTACGACCCCCTAGGGAAAAACCAAGGGTCCTTAAGGAGGACCCTAAATTCTAACCCCAAACCTGCCCAAATTGGTGACCTACAGATTGGACCTACTGGGCGTAGGTCCATCCACGCCCCATAGCATTTGGTCGTGGGTCAAGACCTGACTTCCCTCATGATGTTGGGCCCCAACCATCGACCCACGATTGACAAGTACAGTCTGTGGGTCCATCCACGCCCCGTAGATCGGGGTCTCGAATGGTGTCTTGTGTTGCTGCCAAGTCTAGGCTAAGGGAGGGGCATTTTTGGTAATTCTGTTTGAGGTTAGTTAAGTGTGAGGTCATTTTATATTGTTTATTTAGACCTATATAAGACTTTTTAATCTATTAACTAAATCATTTTCTCATAAATCCCTAGGCAAAATCATAACCAACTTTACCCTTTCCAAAAAATCTTCTCTCTAAAAACTCCATTGAAGAAGAAGAAGAATATTAAGTTAGGGATTGAAGAAGGGGGGTTTTTTTGAAACAATTTTGGTTGGATTTCTTCACCTAAGGTATGGTAGTCTTGATTCATGGAAAGCTTTCTTCTATGGAGTCCTCAAACATTCAATTTCAAAGAAGAAAAGTCTCCAAAACCTAGGGTTTTCACTCCAAGTCATGGATTCTTCCTAAAAACGTTTTCAATGATTTAATTATCAAATATTATGATTGAATTGAATTTTTATGGTGGTTTTATGATAAAATCTCTGATAAATCCATGAATTCCCATAACCCTTATTTAAAACTATGTGATGTTGGTGAATTGTAGTAAGATGCATGCTATGAAAATGTTCTCATAGTAGTTTAATTACTTGAATTATATTATTATCCATGCCTAATTGTAATAATTCTAGGTGTGTTGGTTAATTATGATTCATGGTCCTTGAATGGAAAATTGTGAGAATATTGTATAATCATGATGTTTGTATACATGCTTTGTGAATACTTTGAAAGTAGTGTGATCACGACTATAATTCAATTGGGTTGTTGTTGTTGAAAGGCTATTCTCAATTATACACTTGTGAATGATGATGACATGTTGTAAAGGGTTTTCTCAATGTATAATGTACCATGAATTGGTAGGCTTAGGGCATCCTCTTCTTTTGTAACTAAAAGTATCTTGACTTAATGAACCTTGAATCGGTAGGCCAATGGTACCCCTTTCATGAGAATTTAATGAGCTATCTTAATAATGTACCTTGAATCGGTAGGCCTAAGGCATTCTTTTCATGAGTTACTAATAATGAACCTTGAATCGATAGTCCAATGGTACCCCTTTCATGAGGATTCAATTAGCTATCCTAATAATGTACCTTGAATCGATAGGCCAATGGTACCACTTTCATGAGGATTCAATTAGCTATCCTAATAATGTACCTTGAATCGATAGTCCAATGGCATTCCATTCATGTCTGTAATAATATAATTTGGGTCGGTAGGCCAATGGAATCCCTCTCATGTGTAATAATGTTAAAGAGAATGAACTACTCTATGGGAATTTAATGCTTAACACCGAGTGGATATTGTTAGGTGGAAGCTCTCCCCATGTTAGGCCAGGTTTCTAGTAACAACATCCGTATCTCATAACTATTTTCCCACATAAGATATTAGTTAGTCGATCCACCTATGCTAAAATATTACCGGTTCTACCTTAGGCAAGGAGACCAACCCTTTACGGTGTGGGATAGACACTGTATTTCATGATTTTCTCACATGGTCTATGTCGGTTAGGGCTTATTCCCATCATGTGAGTTATGTTCTATGGTTACTCAAAAGGTTCTATGAAGTGTGGGTGGTAGTATGGGTTGCCATTCATGCATTGCACGTGTAACACCCCGGAAAAATAGTAGGTTAAACTAGAGCCTAAACATAAGGTTGAAAGTTGTAAAATAACTCCCCGAATTTTAACAAGTCATTTAAGGTTGAAAAAAAGTTATTTAAGTCAAGACCAAGGGATAAGTGCCAAGGCAAAAGGGTCAAAGGCCAAGGCTTCCCCTAGCTAGGAGAAAATTGCCCCACCTTCACGAGAGGGTCCGCGGATTGTGATCCACTCCACGACTCGTGAAGGTGGCCATGTAGTTTCCTTGGCCTTGGAAAAGTGTCCACCCAAAACCTTAGCCACTGCCTCAAACTTTACGGTAGAGACCACGACTCGTGGTGTTAACCATAGCTTGTGGAACCCATCATGAAGGAGAGTTGGGCATGGGGGCTTGGGGGCATGAGGTTGCCTAGCTACTGCCTTACCCTTCATGAGCAGGTACACGGGTCGTGGTCCACTTCACGGCTCGTGAAGGTGCTCGTGAGGATGCCTTGGACAAATGAGACTTGTGCTCCAAAAACATGGCCACTACCTCACCTTCACGGGCAGGACCAAGGGTCGTGGTCCACACTACGGCTCGTGAAGGTGGCTCGTGGTCCCTGACGAGGTGAGTTAAATGAGGGTTAGTTGGGTCATTTCCCTTTTAGTTCAATTAATGTGGGGTTGTTTTGTGTATTTTTAGGGGAAGTATACAGGATGATTTTAAGTCAAAATCCATTATTCTAAGTTATTGTACTCAAACACCAAATTGAAATAAAAAAGTTCCTCTTCTCTCAATATTTCTCTCTCTAAACACAAAGAAGAAGAAAAGAGCCATTGAAGTTAGGGTTTGTGGATTCCAAATGTTCTTCCCCAAATTTCATGGAGTTTCTTAGTCAAGGTATTGATGCTTTTAATATTTGGGTAACTATCACCCAAAGAGCCCGTTCAAACTATGTTTCTAAGATTCCAAATCCCCCAAATCTAGGGTTTTCAATCTATAACATGGGTCTCCTTCTAAAACGTTTTCAATTGATTATTTATGGTTGATTATGGTTGGTTATGATGAATTATGGTTGGATTAATGGAGTATTGATGTTTTATGATGAAAATATCCCTTGGACCCATGATTTCCCCTTCTTCCTAAATTGTGAACTATGTATTGCTTGATTGATGATGGGAGCTTGACAATTGATTATGTTTTCATTGATTAACTTGTTGAATCATAATATGCCTCTATCTAATGTGATAATTCTAAAAGTTAGGGTTGATATTGATTCATAGCCTTGAAGGGAAACTTGTTAGGGTTTATACAGGTTGATGAGGATTGTATATGATCATATGATTCACTTAGATACTGATGATCCTATGACTATTGTGTAATTATGGTATTGATGCAAGATCCTTCTTCACTGTACCCGTACACTTGATTATGCATGAAGTATGTATGTATGTTTATGATAAGATTGTTGTGTTGATTGACAGACCATTCTCATGAACACACTATGAATATGATGTGAAAGGTTTACTCACATGTTGATGATTCTAAGGTTGAAAGGACATGCTCACGTAAAGAATCTATGAGATCTTATGATGTATGTTGGTTTGAGTGACTAGGGCATTCTATCATGACCATGAAATTGTAAAGACTAATATAAATTCTAAAGGGAATTATGCTTAGCATCGAGTGGATATGAGTATGAGATGGGTTCCTTCACACTAGTAGTTGGGTTCCCAATATGGTTATCTCATGAGATGGAAACCTCCACGTTAGTAGTTAGGGTTTCTAGTAGCAATCTCTTTATCCCATAACTATGTGCCCACATAGGTCATTAGCTAGTGGATCCACTTAAAAGATAAAATTTATGTTCTACCTGAGGCAAGTAGGACACATCTTTTCGGTGTGGGGGTAGAACACCGGATTCCATGTAGCTCACATGGTCTATGTCGATTAATGCTACTGTCCCTATATGATACGAATATGAACTATGATAAGAACATGGACTTTAATTATGAGTTCTTAAGAGGTACTACTTAGTATGAGTGGGGGTATGGGACTTCACTTATGCATTGCACAAGTAGACTTTACGAGAGGTTATGGTGATGTTCTCTTATGTTATGAAGACTTATGGATTATGTACGTATGATATGTATGAATGTTAAGGTTGACTTTACTTGTTACAAGTTATGAATATGAATAACTCCTTACATATGTATGTTGGTTATTTATGAGGTAAAAGTAAGATATGTATGTTGTTGATGACTTAAATGTGATACTTAGAATTTGGTAGGGTTATGGGATCTTACCTTTGCACTGCACTAGTATGGCTTTGGGTTGCTTATATGTTGGTTTGACTTATGTTTCTTCATAAATGTGCATAATGGCTTTTAAACTTGATAACTACATGGTTTCAACTAAATGTCCCTTTTATGCATGTTTTAAGGATTTTTGTGCATGGCTTCCATACTTAGTACATTATTTGTGTTAACCCATATTTTCTACATTTACTATGAGTGTAGGTTTTGGTCGTTGAGACACACTTCTTCTTTCAAGTAAAACTTGGGTTGACTATTCCCTAGGCTTGGTGAGTCCTCATGGTTCGAGGATAATACATTATTCATTTCTTGCTTTTATTGTACTTTCTATGTTTGAGACTTTATTGATGTAAAGGGCATTTGACCCTATTTGTATTCTCTATTGTACTAGATGGTTATTGAGACAAGGTCTAGACTCTTATTTTCATTTATGAAAATGAAGTTGACTTCAATTGTAAAAGTTTAAAATTTTTCGCATCATTCTTATGAATTTATGTTTATGATTATGCAAAGGGCTTTTATGAGACCCATTCAGGGTCAAGTACGTCGTGTTACGTCTAGTGGGTACCCCTTGATCGTGACAGCACGAGTAGGCTTTGAGAGTGGTTATGGCGTGTTCCTCAAAAGTCATAATGTCTAATGAAATGAATGTTCTTATAATGATGTTATTTAGAATGTTGACATAAAGGCTAAATGAAAGGTTGAATGCTTAACTGGTATTGTTATTATGAGTTGCGTTCCTCGTCATGACTTATTAAATATGAATGTTTCTTGTTAATGAGTATTAACTAAAGATGAGAATGAAGAATGGTAAGTATGTTTATGGTGGCCTCAAAGTGGTACTTAGTATGAGTGGTATTATGAGATGCCATTCTTACATTGCAAAAGTATAACTTAGGATTACCAAAGAGATGGTTCTAATGTGTTATAATGGTTTATATGATGATTATGTTTGTGACTCATGTTTTATACTAAAATGTACACGATGATTCTCAAACCATTTAAATGCAAAGTTTTCAACTAAATTGTCCTTTTTAGCATGATTTTTGCAAGGCTATCATACTTAGTACATATCTTTGCTAACCCATATTTCTTCTACATTTTTCTACAAACTGTAGTTTCCAATGTTTGAGGTGTTCCTCCTTGAATACAAGCTTGGATCGACTATTCTCTTAGCTTGTGGTGAGTCCTCAAGAATCGAGGACGTATGAGTCTTTAGTAGTTTCTTTCATGTCATTTTATGTTTCTAACTATGTTGAAGGACCGTGGCCCTATTGTTGATTCAAAGTTGTATTAGATGGCTAAATGAGACAAAGTTAGACTTTCGCTTGCTTTTAAATAAAAGACTTCGATTGTATGGATAAAAGTTTAAAATTCCACACCATTTTCTTATGTCATATATTACAATATGCTATGATGCTTTTCAGAGTCTTGTACACCGTGTCATATCCAAGGTGTAGGCACGGGTCATGAGACTCTTAGCTATAATAGTAACATCATCGGGGGAACCCTCTTGCTCATAAGGATTCTGAAGTGCATATAATGGGTTTTGCTTTGGAGCATTAGAACCCAAACCACTGGGTGAACCTTACCTACCTTCTCTTTCCTTAGTTGTAAGCGATGGCAACTCCCTTATTTTATTACCACTCTACCACAACTAAAGAAACCATCAATGTTGACTAAGCCTTTACCCTCATGCTTCCTTAAACATCTGGCACAAGTAGGCGATGAAAATCCACTACCATTTCCTCCTTGAGGCTTAGGGTTACACACCCTATCCTTGTTGAACTTAGGATGAGCATTGGAAGAACCTTGAATGGAAAACCTTTGTCAGAACTTAGAATGACCATGTTTATCGAACCTTGATGTGAGAAGTTACCATCACTAGTCCTTGCCTTCTTTGTCTCCCTAGATCTTTATCTAAGTTTATCCTCTTCTATTTTTTTTTATCATGAACTATAACAAGAGAAATGCCCAGGTCATTGATAAGAATTGAGTTATGACATTCTTTGACCACCATCTCGGACATGCTCGAAACAAACTTACTCATCATTTCCCTAGGGACGGCAACCATAGTAGGAGCATATTGAGACAATCATGTGAACTACAAACCATATTCCTTTAATCTCATATTTTCTTGACAAAAGTAGATGAATTCAAGTACCTTTGCATCCCTCATCTCAAGGGGAAAAAACCTATCAAGGAGAGCAACCTTAAACTTTTCGCAATAAAAAGGACCCGTATCAGCCACCCTCTCTTCCTTCCATTGTTTGAACCAAACTTGAGCAACACTCTTGAGTTGATAAGCGGCCAATTCTGCCTTTTCCATCGGCGTTACTCCCATTATCATCAACACCTTATACACTTCATCAATGAACTCTTGAGGACCTTTCTCAACCTTGGAACCATTAAACTCCAGATGATTCGTTCTAGTGAAGTCTCTCACTGTTGTTACTGTCGTACCCATATTTGGGTTCATGGGGACCACAACCTCCCTGTTAGGATGAGACTTCATGGCTTGAGCTAATACTTGTAAAGCACCGTTAAACTCTACATTATTCACATGCTCGACCAAAGGGTCGACTAGAATGTGAGGAGCTTCTTAAGGAGCTTGAGGAGCTTTTCGTTCCACATTCTTTTCCGCATCCCTTCTAACATATTCCCATCGAGTTTGCTAAACATCTTATAGCCTTTCATTCGTAAATGTGGGAAACTTCACACTCATGAGCAAGACTCTACTCGACTTGACTTATGAGACATCCTCGGACCTTTCTAAACCTTGTGCTCTTAATACCAAGTTTATCACGACCCAATGTACACCCTAGATGTGACTTGGCGTATAGGACCCCGAGAGGCCCTACACAAACCACTTAGCATACATCATACGAGATAATAGAATTAAAGAGTTTAAATGATAGTTTATATCATAAAATGTTTGACAAGAAAATGAAGTGGAAAATCTAACCTAGTATCAAACCCTTCTAGTACATTAAGAGGGATCGGGACTTAACCGCTGCATCATATACCATACGAAAAAGTAAAGAAAAATAAGCAATAAAGGGTTTGTTCCTCGGAACCTAAGGACTCACCAATCTGAAAGTACTATTGTGATCACTAGCTACGGAGATGTGGAGTAGGAGCGTCGAACCCTACATTAATTTAAAAATGTGGGAAAGAGTGTATTAGTACAAAGAATGTACCAAGTATGGTAGAAATGTATAAGAGTTATAAAATCATGCTAAAACCACTTTACGTGACATGCAATGACCAATGTAACACCCCGTAATTTAGTGAGTTGAACTAGTGAGTTCTAGAGCCTTTGATAAGTGTTTTGAAGTGTCATATGAGGGTTAAAACATGTAAAAATGGTTCCCGTACATAGAATATGAGTTTTAGGGGTTAAACATCCGGGTACGACCCCCCGAGGACCACCCAAGGGTTCTTTGAAGGGGACCCCAAAACAGTCCCAAAAATCTGGAAAAAATTGTGACCTACGGATGGCCATCTACGGCCAGTAGATCAGACCACGCCCCGTAGGTCATGGGCGTAGGTCAAGGCCTGAACCAGGCCTGCAAAGCTAGCCTCAGGTGAAAACCACGGAGGTGATTGACGTCTAGTAGCTCCACCAACGGTCCGTAGGTGGAGCGGCGTAGGTGCTGCCAATTTTAAGTAATTTAGTTTTAAGTTGGGGGTTTTGAAATTTCATTAGTTAATTAATTAGGGCTTAAGGGAGGTCGGTTAGTTATTTAATCAGCCACCTATATAAGTATAATACACCCCTAAAATAATTCCTCTTTAATTCATTCATATAAAGACCCCTAATCAGTCTCCAAATATTCTATATCTAGAAGGAAAGAAGAAGAAGAAGACGAAGAAGAAGAAGAAGAAGAAGAAGAGGGAGAGGGGCAGCAGCTAAGTAGAATTCACCATTGATTCAAGCTTTATTTAGGGATTTTATTGAAGGTATGTGAGGATTAATCATCCATGGGTTCTTCCACTCATGGATCTCCCATAGTTTCCCCACATGTGAAATCAAAAACCCAATTCTAGCTAGGGTTATGCTTGCATTCTGAGTAGGTTTTGGATGTGATTCTAATCTAGTGGATAACATCTAATTATGATTGAATTATCTTTGTTTAATGATATTATGATGATTTAATGTGATTTATATGGTAAACCCTAATCTAAATTGATGAATGTGATGTTTCTGGGTTTATGCCATTAGAGGTGAATTGAAGGTTCATGAGTAATCTTCCTAAATCAATGCTATGAGTAATAATTGATCAAGATTAGGAATACCTAGACAAGAATTGAACTAGAATATATACAACATGATTGATCTTGACTTGTAAAGATGAAATTGAACCTCTAAGGCAAATTATTACTAAGATCACCTAGTATCAAAGAATGTAATTGAATGTCTTGTAATATAGGTTCATAATATGCTTCCATGATTTAGAGTCATTGAAAATGATGAGTCATAGTATTGAATGATGATCATTAGGGATTAAACAAGAAGCTAATGTGATTAAATTTAGATCCTATGGCTTTGAGAGTATAATCTACATATGAATCCAAGGCTAATGATTAGAATTGAGTTTAGAGACCCTTACCTACCTACATCACCTTATGAATCGTAGATGGTAGAAAATGATAGAATTTCTTAGGTCATGATGATATCTTTGTCTAATGAAGAATTCTAGACATAATGTTAAGTATGCACATGAACTTAACATGAAATACTTCTTACAAAGTAATGGTTCTAGCGTTGAAGGACTTCTCCTAACTAATTGAACCTAAGGCTAGAAAGCCTTTATACCTAGGTCATGGATGGTGATAGTTGCTCACATATGGTCTAAAAGAGGTATTAGCATGGATTGGTTGTCAAGGACATCTTTCCATAAACTTGAGTCAAAGTAGAGACTTAATGATTATCTTCTGAGATTTATGCCTAGCATCGAGTGGATATTGAAATGATATGGAGGTTCCCACCTAGTTGAGTTTGGGCTTTCATGGAGGCTCCCACCTAGTTTAGTTTGGGCTTCCCACATGGGATCTCTCACCTAGAAAAGTATTGATATCTACAACTGTGTCTCATGAGATGGAAGCCTCACATTGTGGAGTTTGGGCTTCTAGTAGAAATCTCTGTATCCCATAACTACATGCCCCGTAGGAAAGTTAGCTAGTGGATCTGGATAAGCTAACAAACCGGTCCTACCCTAGGCAATTGGACCAACCCTAGGTGGTGTGTGTAACACCATTGGAGATTATGTGATAACTCATATGCTCTCATGTCGGTTAAGGCAATATCCCAAATAAACAAGATTGGTAATGAACTGAGATTGTTCTCAATGTAGCATCTCCTAGGGTTCAAACCGCATGGCTAAGATTATGCATAAAGTCGCATCTCCTAGAGTCTAATGTAAGTAATGGTCTAAGATTATGCTTGAATGAGCATCTCATAGGGATCAAATTAAATGAACTAAGAGTATGCTTTAAGTTGTATCTCCTAGAGTTCAAATATGATGAACTAAGATATACCTAGGGTAGTATATCCTAGGGTTCAACCTTAATGAACTAAGATGTATTTAATATAGTATATCCTAGGGTTCAACCTTAATGAACTAAGATGTACTTAATATAGTATATCCTAGGGTTCTAAGTAATGATGGTCTAAGACAATTTAGTGAAGGACCCCATAATGTTGAAGAGTATAAATGGACTTAGATATTCTTGAATAGTGCCTCATAGAGTCCACAATAATAATGAACCTGGACATGGTAAAATAAGTATCTCATAGGTCCAATTTTATAATGAATTAAGATTATGCTTTAAGTAGCATCTCCAAGAGCTCAAGTCTAATGAACTTATATTATGGTTTTAGTAGCATTTCCTAGAATTTCAACATGGTGAACTAATATGTCCCTAGTATAGTATCTCTTAGTGTTTAAAAACAAGAAGGAACTAAGATAACCTTAGTAAAGTGTCTCGTAGAGTTCCTATGCTTTAAAAAGAGGGCAAGTCCCTAAGTTAAGGAACATGAGTATGATGACCTAAATAAGTACTTAGTATGAGTAATAGTATGTGATGCTACTCACTCCTTCCACAAGTATGACTTAAGGTTAGCTTATGAGGATTGTCTTACATGAGTGATGCTTGATGGATTGTTGCAATAGATTCCTTCCAAAATAGGACTGACTAGAAGTGATAATTCCTTTGTCTACATGAAGTAGGCCAATATTAATACCAAAGGAGGGTGAATATGACTATGATGACTTCAAGGTAATCTTAGTGTGAAGGGTAGTATGGGATGCCTTTTATGCATTACACAAGTGTGCCTTGAGGTTACTTAGGAGAATGGTACCCTTATGGTAGAAAGGTTTAAGACTTAACTATGCCTATAGACCATAATTAGGATGACCAAAAAGGGATATTGGGCTTGGGTGGTATTATGGGATGCTATTTTTGCTTTGCACATGTATGCTTTTGAGGTTACTTGAGAATGGTTCTATTATGGTATCTATGACCAAGAGTCAATTATGCTTATATTATTATGACTTATCTCCTATGCTCATTAACTGTGTCTTATGTTGCTTATGTTCATGTGATGTTTATATTGGAGATTTTTTTATGACTATGATGATTATGTTATTATCTCTTGTGTGTATATCTTATGTTTACTAACCATTTTGAGATGCTCTTGTGATGTTGTGCTAGCTTCCATACATGGTACGTTTTGTACTAACGCATATTGCCTACATTCTAATCAAATGTAGGGTTGAGGAGATTCAGTTTCTTTGAAGGCTAGGTTTCCAAGGATCCAGAAGAGTTGAAGACTTTGGTGAGTCCTCATAGCTTCGAGGATAAAACCCACATTACCATTATGTCTTTTATTTTCATGTGAAGACAATTGTATGGGCTGTCTCCCTAGAGTTTATTATAAAAAGTTGTATTAGATGGATTGAGACAAAATATAAAAAGTCTTCCGCTTGTTTTTATGAAAAATGACTTCTATTGTAAAACTTTTAAATTTTCCCATATTTTCTATTAACATATGTTCAACATATGTGAAGGGATTTTATGCGACCCCTTCGGGGTCAAATACGCCGTGTTACATCTAGGGCGTACCCCTGGGTCATGACAAACTTGGTATCAGAGCATAAGGTTTTGGTATGGCTTTAGGATGTTTCAAACCACATCTAGTAGATTCTTGTTCATAAATGTGAAGCGCGCCACATTTTATGAATGTGAGGCTATTGGATGCTTAAGAAATCTCACTTCTTCATTCTCTAAGTCGTGCTACCGAGTTTAGATCTAGTAGGTATTTCTCCTAACCTTTGCCCTATGGTTTTTCAAGTTATGGCTAATACTAGAGCTAATGTTAGGAGGGACAAGGAAGATAATAGAGAACAAGAAGTTCCTCCGCAAGTTCCTAACCAAGCTCCTGCTGAAGTTCCTAATGATGAAGGGGCTATGACCAAATGTTGAAATAAGGGCGACTCTCCAAACATTGACTCAACTCATGGCGACTCAAGCTCAAGTCGTCACCACTCAATCCCAAGCTATAACGGCCCAAGCGAACTAAGATGTTGTGCCTCGGCAAACCCTAATGAGAACACCATTGCTTCTAGGTTGAGAAATCTCACAAGAATGAACCCTCATATGTTCTTTGGTTCCCAAGTGAATGAAGATCCACAAGAGTTTGTGAAAGAGATCTATAAGATAGTTGATGCTATGGGGTGACTTCTAGTGAGAAAGCCAAACTAACCACCTATCAATTGAAGGATGTGGCCCAAGTATGGTATAATCAATGGAAGGATAATAGGCTTATAAGAGCGGGTCTCATAAGTTGGGAAGTATTCAGGAAAGCATTCCTTGATAGGCTCTTTCCGACGGAGAAGAGGGAAGAAAAGGTGAAAGAATTTATCAACCTTCTTCAAGGAGGTATGAGTGCCCAAGAATATTTTTTGAAATTCAATAAGTTATCCAAATATGCTCCATATTTGGTGGCAAATCCGAGAGATGAGATGAGTTGATTTGTGACCGGAGTGTCCGAGTTGATTGTGGAAGAGTGTCGTGCCGCAATGCTTCATGATAATATGGAAATATCACGTCTAATGGTGTATGCTCAACAAGTTGAGGAGACAAAGCTTAGGAAGAAAAATAGGGAAGTTAAGAGACCTATAACCGATGATGGGGATTTCTCCAGTGCTAGCTCCAATGGATATGGTCAACCTAGGACCCAACAAAAACTTTCCAACCAAGAGAGGGTGTCTAAACCTATGCCTCTAAGAGGGAGTAATAGTGAATCTGTATTGCTTAAGCCTACTTGCTCCAAGTGTGGGAGAAAGCATTACGGTGAGTGTCTAGCCGGAAAAGAGGGGTGCTATGGTTATGGTAATGAGGGTCACAAGAAGAGAGATTGTACAATCCTTAGGGCTAAAGGGAGGGAGGCCAAGTCCATTGCTCCCAAGTAATCGTAGGTTTTAGGCTCTCCAATCTAGAGAAGATCAAGAGTGATCTCCTCATGTCCCTTCCGGTTTGTGCTTTATGCTTTAGTAAATTTGCTGATTTCTTGTCTTTTGTGACTTGTTATGTTGAACTTTGAAGTTGTTTTTAGTGTGCATTATGTTTAGAAAAGGGTTCTGTAGGCTTACTCCCAAGTGGGGGATAGTGTGCCTATCTAGTAGGGTAATTGTGTGCTCTATGTGTTGCTATGATTTCATTATATGCATGTTCATGAAAAATACTTAGGTCTTGTTAAAAATGACTTATGTACATTATTTTTATCATGTTGTAGTGCTTTTAGTAGATTGGCATATAGGCTTCATGAGTTGATTATGAGCATGTCTTAGTTTTGGAGTTGAAAGATTCCTCCATGAAATAAATGCTTTTTGAGAGTAAATTGCATTTACGCTCCACAAATTTATTTTGAGCATGTTTTAGTTAAGATATGGTAGTTCCTTCTTTAAAAAAAAAGTAGATATATAGTTTAATGAATTTTGGGTTGGTAGAAGTAGTTCCTCCTCCCTTGAGTTGCATTGAATGAGTTTGGCTTTGAATTGAAGTTCTCTTGGTTGGTTGAGTGCATTTAGATGTAGTGCATGCATAATGAGCTTCTAAGTTAGATTTTTGACTTTAAGAAGGGTAAGTGTCTTTCGAGGACGAATGTTCCCAAGTGGGGGATAATGTAACACCCCGTAATTTAGTGAGTTCTAGAGCCTTTGGTAAGAGTTTTGGAGTGTCGTATGAGGGTTAAAACTTGTAAAAGTGGTTCCCGTACATAGAGTAGGGGTTTTAGGGGGTTAAACGTCTGTGTATTAACCCCCAAGGACCACCCAAGGGCTCCTTGAAGGGGACCCCAAAACTGTCCCAAAAATCTGGGAAAAAGTGTGACCTACGAATGGCCATCTACAGCCAGTAGATCAGACCACGCCCCGTAGGTCATGGGGGTAGGTCAAGGCCTTCACCAGGCCTGCAAAGCTAAGCCTCAGGTGCAAACCATGGAGGTGATTGACGTCCAGTAGGTCCACCTACGGTCCGCAGGTGGAGGGCCGTAGGTGCTGCCAGTTTTAAGTAATTTAGTTTCAAGTTGGGGGTTTGGGATTTGATTACTTAATTCATTAGGGGTTAAGGGTGGTTGGTTAGTTAGTTAATTAGCAACCTATATAAGTATAATACACCCATAAACTAATCACTTTTTAGCTCATTCATCTAAAGACCCCAAATCACTCTCCAAATATTCTCTCTCTAGAAGGAAAGAAGAAGAAGAAGAGGGGAAGTAACTAAGTCGAATTCAGCATTTATTCAAGATTTTTTTAGGGTTTTTATTGAAGGAATGTGAAGCTTAATGATTAATGGGTTCTTCCACGCATGGATCCCCCATAATTTTCTCACTTGTAAAATCAAAAACCCAATTCTAGCTAGGGTTGTGCTTGCATTGTGGGTAGGGTTTGGATGTAATTCCAATCTAGTGGATAACATCCAATTATTATTGAATTAGATTTGTTTCATGGTATTATGATGATTTCATGTCATTTCTATGGTAAACCCTAGTCTAAATTGATGAATGTGATGTTTGTGGGGTTATGCCATTAAAGGTAAATTTGAAGGTTCACGAGTAATCTTCCTAAATCAATGTTATGAGTAGTAATTGATCAACATTAGGAATACCTAGACATGAATTGAACTAGACTCTATACAACATGATTGAGCTTGACTTGTAAAGATGAAATTGAACCTTTAAGGCAAATTTTGACTAAGATCACCTAGTATCAAAGAATGTGATTGAATGTCATGTAATCTAGGTTCATAATATGCTTCCATGATGTAGAGTCATTGAAAATGAGGAGTCATAGTTATGAATGATGATCATTAGGGCTTAAACAAGAACTAATATGATTAACTTTAGATCCTAAGACTTTGTGAGTAAAATCTACATATGAATCCAAGGCTAATGAATAAAATTGTGTTGAGAGACCTTTACCTACCTAGATCACCTTATGAATGATAGGTGGTAGGAAGTGATAGAATCACTTAGTTCATGATGATAACCTTGTCTAATAAAGAATTCTAGAAATTATGATATGTATGAATATAAACTTATCAAGAAGGACTTCTTACAAAGTAATGGTTCTAAAGTTGAAGGACTTCTCCTAACTAATTGAATCTAAGAATAGAGAGACTTTATACCTAGGTCATGGATTGTTATAGTTGCTCACACATGGTCTAAAAGAGGTATTAGCATGGATCGGTTGTCAAGACATCTTTCCATAAACTTGAGTCAAGGTAGAGAGTTAATGATTATCTTGTGGTATTTATGCCTAGCACCGAGTGGATATTAAAATGAGATGGAGGTTCCCACCTAGTTGAGTTTGGGCTTTGATAGAGGTACCCACCTAGCTTAGTTTGGGCTTCCCACATGGGATCTATCACCTAGAAGAGTATTGATTTCCCCAAGTATGTCTCCTGAGATGGAAGCCTCACGTAGTGCAGTTTGGGTTTCTAGTAGCAATCTCTGTATCCCATAACTACATGCCCCGAGGAAAGTTAGTTAGTGGATCCGACTAAGCTAAGAAACCGGTCCTACCTTAGGCAAGTGGAGTAACCCTTGGTGGTGTGGGTAACACCATTGGAGATTATGTGATAACTCATATGCTCTCATGTCGGTTAAGGCTATATCCCAATTAAACAAGATTGGTAATGAACTAAGATTGTGCTCAATATAGCATCTCTTAGAGTTCAAACTTCCTGGGTTAACATTATGCATAAAGTAGCATCTCCTAGAGTCCAATCTAAGTAATGGTCTAAGATTATGCTTGAAGGAGCATCTCCTAGGGATCAAACAAAATGAACTAAGAGTATGCTTTAAGTAGTATCTCCTAGAGGTCAAATATGATGAACTAAGATATACCTAGGGTAGTATATCCTAGGGTTCAACCTTAATGAACTAAGATGTACTTGATATAGTATATCCTAGGGTTCTAAGTAATGAGGAACTAAGACAATTTAGTGAAGGACCTCATAATGTTGAAGAGAATAAATGGACTTAGATATGCTTGAATAGTTCCTCCTAGAGTCCATAATAATAATGAACCTAGACATGGTAAAAGAAGTATCTTATAGGGTCCAACTTTATAATGAATTAAGATTATGCTTTAAGTAGCATCTCCAAGAGTCCAAGTCTAATGAACTTAGATTATGCTTTGAGTAGCATTTCCTAGAGTTCCAACTTGGTGAACTAAGATGTACCTAGTATAGTATCTCTTAGGGTTTAAAATCAAGAAGGAACTAAGATAGATTTATTAAAGTATCTCCTAGAGTTCCTATGCTTTAAAAATAGGTCTAGTTCTTAAGTTAAGGAACATGAGTCTGATGACCTAAAGAAGTACTTAGTATGAGTAGTAGTATGGCATGCTACTCATGCCCTGCACAAGTATGACTAAAGGTTACCTTAGGAGTGTTGTCTTACATGAGGGATACCAAATGAGAGTGAATATGACTAGGATGACTTCAAGGTAATGCTTAGTGTGAAGGGTAGTATGGGATGTCTTTTATACGTTTCACAAGTGTGCATTGAGGTTACTTAGGAGTATGGTACACTTATGGTAGAAAGGTTTAAGGCTTAACAATGGCTACCAACAATGATTAGGATGACCAAAAAGGGATACTGGGCTTGGGTGGTATTACAAGATGCTATTCTTGCTTTGCAGATGTATGCGTTTGAGGTTACTTGAGAATGGTTCTATTATGGTATTTATGACCAAGAGTCAATTGTGCTTATATTATTATGACTTATCTCCTATGCTCATGAACTGTGTCTTACGTTGACTTATGTTCATTTACTGATTATATTAGAGGTTTTATTATGATTATGATGATTATGTTATTATGTCTTTTGCTTATGTATTATGTGGACTAACTATTTTGAGTTGCTCTTATGATGTTGTGCTAGCTTCCATACTTGATACATTTTGTACTAATGCATATTGCCTACATTCTAATCAAATGTAAGGTTGAGGAGATTGAGTTGCTTTGAAGGCTAGGTTTCCAAGGATCTAGAAAAGTTTAAGATTTTGGTGAGTCCTCATAGCTTCGAGGACAAAACCCACCTTACCTTTATGCCTTTTAGTTTCATGTTAAGGCTATTGTATGGGTTGTGTCCCAAGAGTTTATTTTAAAAAGTTATATTAGATGGTTTGAGACAAAGTATAGAAAGTCTGCTGCTTGCTTTTATGAAAAATGACTTCGTATATAAAAGATTTAAATTTTTCCGTATTTTCTATTATCTTATGTTTAGGATATGCTAAGCGTAATACCTTAGAATAGTGATTATTCTAAATTGTCATTCCATTAAGAGTCAGGTTAATCGCCGCTTGCCTTATCATCCATGGAAGGAACATCAAGTAGCCAATTCAAGCTAGCTTTCATTAGAATAGCTCCTAAATCTTGATTCAAAGTTTAGTTGAGAAAACCTTACAACTCTAACAATCCTCACTACAACATTTTAGGCCTACGGCCACCCCAGTAAAGTGTAGCCTAAACAAGCAAAAAGTGTAGCCTTTGATAAACAAGCAAAAAGTCCAAAGGCTACACTTTTGGACTTTAAGCAACACTTTTTAGGGGGTGGCCTAAAGAGGTGTAACCTTTGACATTAGGCCACACTTTTGAAATGTCGCCATAGCAGCTACACTTAAAAAGCGTGGCCAAAGAGGTATAAAGGGCACGCTTTGTAGTAATTCATTGGCAACACCTTTTGATCGATTATACTACACTTAAAAGCGTGGCCTTTGTTTTGTTATTGGTCACACTTAAAAAGTGTTGCCTTTTATATCTCATCTAGAACAACACTTCTAAAGTGTAACTTTTCTTATGTACAAGATAATACATTAAATGTCCTATAGCAACACTTTTGAAGTGTGGCAATGTTTTGTAGAATTTTTGTAGCCACAATTTTTCATTTTTAAGAATAATAAGTTTTCTTTGCACATATTCAATAATCACATAATTAAATATATAAGTGATGTAAACCACAAAATTAGCTAATAAGTAAATCAAAGCTATATATTTCAAATAAACTTCAAGAAATATGTCTTGTACAACCAATACTTAGAAAGCGATTGCTTAAAGATCTCTACTATCAATAAATACCACAAAACCAAATGCATTCAAACAAATATGACAATAGTACAAAAACTCTTCATTGTTCACTACAATAGATCGAGTTTACTTCTAGCCACTATTCAAATTCAATTACCGTCATTTTCCTGCACATTAAAAATTAAAACATAAGTTAGTAAAATAAATCATGTATTTAATATGCTCAATACTAAGAAATATTCTTATGCAGTGGGGTAACATGCAACATAAAAATGAGGCTCACAAGCTCATGAATCAGGCCCTTCCCATCGTTATATGTTGGAACCTGTGGAAAAATAGATGTGCAGTAAAATATGGTGCCTAATTACAACATGGGCGAATTCGAGGATGAAAAATAACTGCTGACTTGCATCATGCCACGACGTTAACTAAGACGCTGTTTGGGAGGCAACCCAAAACCCTTTCTTGTTTTTTTACCTTAAGAAAATAATGGTGTGTTGTTTGTATAGGTTGAAACGAGGGAGATAATTGAAAGAGTATGTGGAGATAAGCAACAAGTCCAGTTGGCGGATCATTGAATAGATCTGCGAACACGGTTCTATCCGCTGGCTAACATAAAGCATTGTCAGCCAAAACCCTTTCCAACTCGACGGTCTCAAAAAGAGTTGTGGCGCATCGCTGACCATGTTAGTGATTGCGTTGTAGACCGCCGTTGGAAACTTCACTGGAGCTGCAGATCCTGTGACATTGGGCGAACTAATTAAACATTTGGCGGGTCACCGAATAATTAAGCAAACTCAATTTATATCGTTGAACATGCAAGAACTGGACGGTTTTTGCAGGCAACAGTTTTAAAAGTCCTATTTCACTCACTTTCTCTCATTTCTTCATCCTACCAACCTCACACCTACACCCTAGTTTTATATTTATTGCACTTTTGGAATATTATGGTTCATTGATTTGTGCGTGAATTTGGATTGCATTGATGCCTGGCACTTTGTTAGCATCTATTCAGCATCTAAGGTTGGTAGTCTGAACCTCACGTTTAAAAATATTATAATTGTACTCATTTTTATAATGATGAAAGTGTTAAGCCTCTGCTGAGTCTCTGAGTTACTGGAATTACATGTATTTTCTATCATAATGTGGCACCTAGTGCATTATTCGAGAAGTTCCCACTTAGCTATACTTTGAGTTGAATTGTTACATGGTGGGAATAAAAGTTTCTATGTGTTTTTTCTGAAATTGAGTTATATATGCGTGGTTACATTAACTGGGGTTGCTGGGTGAAAATTGAAATGCGGGGTTGATAATGGACAAAATGAGCTGATCGGCGAAATGAGCAAAAGTAGCCGAATTGTTCAGCAGTTCGTCTAACAGTCCCATCTCATTCATTTCTTATATTTTTATGGATTGATCGAACTGTGACTCTCGGCGGTCAGTTTGGTTCACATAACACACCCAGCGGCTCGCTGAAAGAGCCCATGTTCGCCTTTCACTCACCCATTTTGTATCTTGTGTACATCAATTTATGCACATAAAAACACTAGTTTTTCTCTTATTTGAATTACTATTTAACTTATCCTCGAAGTAGTTGCAGAAATGGCTAGACCAAAGGTTGCAGGGAGAGATGACCCACCCATGCATGTAAGAGCACGATAATTTAGAAAAGAAGAAAAGAGAGCCAAGATGGCCAGGCAAAGAAAGTACACCAAGGAAGCTAGGGAAAAGAGATGAATTCCTTTCGATCTTAATGTCCGGCCCTGTGATCGGAGCTTAGTTAATGCAATACATGCCTTCAGAGTAGCTCAGGAGATAGATCAGATGACTGCAACAAATCTTGTTGCAGAGGCTAAGGCAAAGGAAAACAGTGGAGACCAAAATGGCAATACTCCAGGGACCATTGTTTTACTTCAGAAAGATGCACCGGGCATTGATGCCCCAACGAAAAGAGAGACTGCATAGACAGGACCCTTTCTTACCTTTCTCGCGTTGTCTTTTCCTATCTTACTTGTGGTATACTTTTGTTTACTTGCATTTGAGGACAAACGCTCTTTCATTGTGTGGGGTGAGGCTCACTATTTTGTTTGTGTGAATCCTTTTTTGTTTTACGCATGAAATTGGGACGTTTGGTTTGCTTTAAACTTTGTTTGAAATACTATTTCTTTTTGTCCTAGTATGGCACAAGCTTTCCTTAAGGTGACTCATGAGGTGTTTCTATTATATGATGCATGCTAGATAGGATTGTGCCATAGTTTCCTTCTTTCACATGATATGATTGATTAAAGGTGATGGTTCCCTTGTCTATATGAAGTAAGTTAAAGAATGAGACCAAATGAAGGGTAAGTATGCTTATGGTGACTTCAAGGTTATGCTTAGTGTGAATGGTATCATGGGATGTCCTTCATGCATTGTACAAGTCTGCTTTGAGGTTACTTAAGAGTTTAGTACTCATATGATATGAAATCCTAAGACTTGACCAAGTATATAGACTATGATTAACATGACTAAAAGGGGTACTTGGCTTTGGTGGTATTATTGGATGCTATTCATGCTTTGCACATAAGTGCTTTAGAGGTTACTTAATAATTGTGCTATTATTGTATAGATGACGAAGGGTCAATTATTCTTATTATGATTATGATTTATCTCCTATGCACATTTATTATGTCTTATGTTGACTTATGATATATGATGCTTTTGTTGGAGATTATGCTATGCTCATGTTGTTACCTCTTATGTTTATGTGTTATGATGACTAACCATTTTTAGATGTTCTTATGATGTTGTGCTAGCTTTCGTACTTGGTACATTTTGTACTAACGCATATTGCCTACATTCTCCTCTTCCATCCTTCTTGGGTTCGCCCTTGAATTCATATCCTATAAACACAAGAGAAGGGTTAGGAAAAGGACACTTATAGATCTAACTCTATGGCACGACTTAAAGAATAATAAATGAAGTGTAGCTTCCTAACGTCCTATAGCCTCTCACTCATAGATGTATTGTGGCTCACACTGATGAACAAGATTCTACTAGACGTGGCTTGTGAGACATCAATCCTAAAAACCATTCCCAAAACCTTATGTTGTGATACAATATTTGCCACGACCCGGGCCTACACCCCAGAAGCGATACGACGTACAAGACTCCGAAAAGACTCCTACAAGCCTCATAACATTTATCACATTCGATATAAAGAAAATGGTGAGGAATTAAAACTTTTTTTTAAACCCATTAAATATAAAACCATTTAAAACAACGGAACTGTATTTTTTCACATGGCCATCCAAAAAAACATCTTTAAACAAAAGTAGGGTCACGACCCTTTACAATAGAAAGTCGAAAATGTCTATTACATGAAAGAAAGAAATATCAATAGAGCATGTGTCCTCGAACATATAAAGACATACCAATAACCTTGGAATAACTCAATCCAAGATTTTGAACTAGACTGATAGCGACTCAGTTGCCAGAACCTACACTTGTTGTAAATAGAAGAATATGGGTTAGCACAATTAAGTACTAAGTATGATAGCAATGCATAAACATGCTTGAAACGGACATTTTATTTGAAAGTTATGCATTCATGCCAATTTGAGAAAAGTTCATGAACATAAGTATAGGAGGCATAATATACACACATAACCAACATACAAGTCATTTCTTCGCATTAGAACATAATCAACCATATGAAACATTTCATTACCTTAAGCTTTCACCTCAAGCAACCCCAGGCTATATTGTATGCAATGTATGAATATTGTCCCCTACCACCATCCACACTAAGTACCACATCAAGGCCACCAAAAGTGAACTTACCATTCATCCTTTCCACCTTTACACAATACTCATACATAAGGGACATAAACATTTCATAAGTCATAACAATAAAGTAACTCACTATACAAAAAAAAGTAAAGGATGCATCATCACATTAAGCATACAAGTCAACATTCTTCATTAGCTTTATTAAGAGCACATTCACTCATTATCCATTAAGACATTAGAGAAACACACCATAACCCCTCTCAAGCCTACTTGTGCAATGCATGTATGGCATCCCATACTACCACCCACTCTAAGTAGTGCATTCTTGAGAAGCCATAGTTCATTAACATTCTTTGTGGGGGCAAGTGTTAACCGACATAGACCATGTGAGCAATTCATGGAATCCCGGTATCACCCTCACCGAATAAGGGATTCCTACTTTCCTAAGGTAGGATCAATACATTTTAGCATAAGTGGATCCTCTAGCTAGACCTATCTAGCCACATAGTTATGGGATAGGGAGATTGCTACTAGATATCTTGCCTCAACTCACAGATGAGCATCCATCTCAATAGATTGTTACTAGATACCCCGCCTCAACTGATGGATGACCATCCATCTCAATTTATATTCACTCGATGCTTAGCATTATTCCCCAAAGAGTACTTAACATTCATTATTATGGGATAAGAGAATTTTAGTAGATACACCACCTATACTAATGAGTGAGTATCCATCTCAAACCCAACATTCACTTATTAGATAGCTCATAGATTCAAAGAAGAGAATAGCCTGTCAACTAAGAATCCCATATATTGTATAATTGGCATGAAATTGAGCATTGTGGCTTATGGCCTTTGAAAAGGGTGGTAAGATGGCTTGATCTCTTAGTATTAATATAATTGTTATTGGTTGGTTTGATCCACCTTTGGTGGAGGTGGTTATTTGTTGTATTATTGTGAATTGAGGCCATGAAGGGCATTATGTGAATGTTATTATATTGTTGTATTATTATACACATATGAGGCTATATGTAAAGTCCTATATGAAGCTATATGTAAAGTCCTATATGAAGCTATATGTAAAGTTTTATGTGAAGCTATATGTGAAGGAATGATGTGAATCAGTTTTATGTGAAGCTATATGTGAAGGTATGATGTGAATGAGTTTTAGTGAAGCTATATGTGATGGTATGATGTGAATGAGTTTTATGTGAAGCTATATGTGAAGGTATGATGTGAATGAGTTTTATGTGAAGCTATATGTGATGGTATGATGTGAATGAGTTTTATGTGAAGCTATATGTGAAGGTATGATGTGAATGAGTTTTATGTGAAGCTATATGTGAAGGTATAATGTGAATGAGTTTTATGTGGAGCTATATGTGAAGGTATGGTGTGAATGAGTTTTATGTGATCTTGTGATGATCCTATGTAAAGTGGATAGCATTGTGAGTTAAAGTATGACTTCTCATGATGTATATATGAAATGATGCTGGATTATGAAGTATCCTTAAATGGAAATGTTGTGACTTGGTTGGTAGACTAAAGTGTCTCTCTTTGTTACTTAAAGTCTTGAATGCATGAATGTGTGAAGTGGGCTAGAACTAAGAAATGGTGCCCTTTCTATAAATGCTAAAAGAGGAATTCTAGGCCAAAACTTGAATCGGCAAAACTAAGAAATGGTGCCCTTTCATAAGTCTAGCTTTCCTAAGTAAATGTAAAACCATGAAATCGGTAGACCTAATGGTGGTAGCCCTTCTCATGTGTGAAATGATGAACCTTGGACCGGTAGGCTTAAGGCACCCTTAATGAAAAATCGGTAGGCCTAAGGCACCCTTCCAGAGGGATTTAATGAGCTATCATTAATGAACCTTGATCGGTAGATCCTTGTCGTGCCCTTCTTGGTAGATGTGCTATGGGTCGGTAGACCTAATGATGGTGCTCTCTCTAGCACATACATGTGAATGAAATTACTTTATGGGAACTAAGGCTAAGCACCGAGTGGATATGGTTAAGATGGTAGCTCTCCCGAGTATGAGGCAAGAGTACAATGAACATCTTTGGATATCCCCTAAACCATGTGCCTACATGGGATGTGTCCTAGTTCTACCCTTGGCAAGTAGAACACCTTCCACGGTGTAGGGCTTTATGACACCGGATTCCATGTCTAGCTCGCATGGTCTATGTTGGTTAATGCCTATTCCCATCATGTGGGATGTGCACTCTAGTTATTGGATAGGTTCTACAACGTGTAGGTAGTAGTATGGGATGCTATCTACACATGGCACGAGTAGGCTTTGAAGATACTAAAGTGAGTTCCCTAAGTCTAACGACTATTATGTGAAAGTCCCCTTATGTGCTTGAATGTCTCCAAAATGGTTTCTTAAAGAATGTTGGTCTATTGATGTTATGTTGTAAAGGAAATGTCCTTATCTAAGGTAATCTTGGGGAACACTTAAGTGTGCTTGAAGAGGTTGTATGGGCGGTCACTTCTTGTCTCACTCAAGTGTGTCTTAAGAATATATTAGGTAGAGGTCCTATGGTAATGAAATGACATGTGTTCTTTTAAAGTTAAGCATGGGTTGTATATGGACATATGTTGAGTATATGTATGGTTGGCTATGGTCTTATATGTTAATGTTGACTTGTATTATGTCTCTTATACTTATAAAGGAAAGGTTTTATCAAATGTTATGAAAGCATTTACTTCCTTGAAAATGTCCTTTTTGGCATGTTTTTGCATGGTCTCCATACTTAGTACTTAATTGTGCTAACCCCTTTCTTTCCCTTTTTGGACTAAAGTGTAGGGATTTAGAGATGATGACATGTCATGGCTATTTGATAGGTTTCTAAGTGTTGAAGATGAAGACTTGGTGAGTCCTCATATATTCGAGGACAATACCCCATATGTTCTTTTATGTCTTTTTAGTATTGTTTAAGTTGTGTATGGGATTAGTCCCGAATTTTGTACTCTAAAGTATTAAATGGTTTTGAGACATCATGTATAAAGTCTAGAAAGTCTTCCGCTTGCTATTTTTTTTTATGAAATGTTTTCTTGGTAAAGAAAGTTTTTAATTCCTTATGGTTTTAGTGTCTATGCGATGAATGAATGCTAAGAGGCTTGTATTAGACCTCTTCGAGGTCGAGTACGCCGGTTATGACTAGGGGGTGCTCTCGGGTCGTGACAATGTTCCTCGACATTCCTTCTAGCAAGATGACCTCTAACAACTCTTCGTGGAGGCCTAATCCGAAAGACACGTGCAAGCACGAATTATAAGAAACTTTTTAGAGATCAACTTTATCGCACGAAATGAGTATGAAAGAAGTGAGATAGTTCCTAAGTGTTGCAACCTCCCAATTATAGATGTGGCACGCTTCACACCGATTACCAGGACTCTACAGACATGGTTTCATAATCTCCCTAGGACTCTTGAACAATATGCTCTGATACCAAATTTTTCAAGCCCTGAGACTACACCCTAGGAGAGACTGGCACTCAAGAACCATTGTTGGCCCCAAGCGAACCCTTGGCCTAGCTTAACTCTCAGCGGAAGGCTTACTCAACAAAATAAAGTATTGAAATACAATCCTAACTAAACTATATCAATTAATAACTTAAAATGTTTTAAAGATAAACATCCATCTAGACAAAATGGCAACTCAAAGTCTCAACATGAACAACTGAAATTGAAAAGACTCATGAACTAATAAATATCTAACTGTCTATAAAGCCACTAATAACTGAGATGGACATCGGGACAAGACCCATGACATCCTAATGAACTAGAATAAATAAGAAATAAAAAAGGATCCTTCGGAAGCAAGGAGGCTCACCAACAACTCTGAAGCTCAACTGGATCAACGATGCGTTGGATGCTAATCCTCGTTACATGTATCTACATCATAAAAGATGTAGGACAACTGGCATCAATACATTGAATGTACGAGCATGCGAGGGGAATTCTTAAACAAGACAGAAGCTTGAAAGGGAGATGAAAGAACTTACCTAGTCTCAACTCAATTCATTTCAATATAAACTAGTAATATAGATGCAATATATAGAAAAGCTTTTAAAACATGTGGAGAACAACTCTGTGTATTGAAAAATACAATATTACTCAGTTTGTATGCAAGGAAACAATTTAAACTCTGTTTGTATATGAAAATACAAGTAAACTATATGTATGTAAGAATGCAAAATATCTCTGTGGGAATTTCTCTAACCGAAACTATCACTATGAGCTATGTGATGATACAACATTTTGCCTCACGCTGCCAGGGCTGTCCTATACCTTGTCGGGGGTATAAAACCTAACTACTAAGTGGATCAACTAGTCTATGCTAAAAATCTCTATGGAATCATCTAAAAAGTATGACCCTTTTTCTACCCATGCTGGCCACACGGTTTATGGAGACTTCGAATTATCTAAACCTAAGCTCGTCCTCAAATCGGTGCTCAATACTACTCTCAAAATGTAACTAGCTCATATGTTTAAAAACATAATTCTTTTTATGGTTTGAGATAATTACTCAAAAACTAGCCCAAAGGTTCTCTTGGGAATCGGTGTTTCCTCTCTGGCTTAAATGTGAAAATATTTACTCGTTACTAAGAAACTAACTTAACGGCTCTTTTGGAAATCGGTGTCTCATTTCTTGTTTAAATGTGAAAATATTTACTCTTTGGGATTACATATTCCCCATATACTCTTTTGAAGAAAATGAACTTCATTTGCTACTCTTTACTCAACTCAAAACTCAAGTCTTAAAACAAGTTTAAAGCATTTGCAAAAGACTTTTGAAAAGACTCTAAGAACTCTCTAGACTTGGAACTTAACTTTCCTTGAATTTGAATTTATGGATTCAAGGTTATGATTCATGTTTATGAATGATATCATGATGTTTAGACGTACCTTAGAGTGTAGAAATCAATTAGAAAATATAGGTACGATTCAAGGGAACTCAAACAGAAAGAAGGGGAAAATGGTAGAAGATCTGGCGACCCTGGAGTATTGAGTGGTGCTGGGCGCCAGACTCAAAACTGCATGACATGGGTTGGGGTGTACTCAGTGGCGCGGGAACCCATATCTCAAAGTTCAGACACTAATGTGGGGCGCACTGAGTGGTGCGACACCCTACTGATTTCACGTATCAGGACACTTCTTTCAATTCTAAGTGCCAACGATCGCTAGTCAGTAATATAACTCAACTAAGTGAGTTGGGGTTGAATCCCACAGGGAGTGGTATGTGCTTAAGATTCAAGAGCCAAGTACAAATATGTTCAAGTCAATCATAGGTAAACATATTTACAAATAAAAGCTTAGTTCAAATTTAGGGTGACACAAGTGTCAAATATAGGTGTTTTGATTATAATTATCAACTACAACATCAGCAAATAACACTAATGAACAAGTAAAGAGACAGGTTTTTGCGATATGATTGGATTATAGGCTAAGGTAGACAAATGGGCAACTGATACTAAATAGTTGTGAATCAGTGAATAAGCTAGACTTTAGTGGGGATAAACTTTCTCTCAAACAATTTACCCCGAATCAAATTGGTTTCTCTCGAACACCAACAAGCAGCAATTAAGAACAGCCTACGCTTTAGTACATTCACTCTCTCGAGCTATAAGTGTCAAAAAGGTTTTAGGATTCAGTCTCTCGAGCTGAACCCATGACAACCCAACACCCACTGACCATCCAATCAGTAATCTTGATTTAAAAACCTCTCTCTCGAGCAAGCCATAAAAACGAAGGTAGAATTACATTTGCAACTACAGCCCTCTAAATTAAACAACAATTACTTAATGAAATCACTTCTAAACAGCATTTAAACTACTAATTAACAATACCAATAAGCTAAACCAACCTATAATCAAATAATCACACCGCAAGAATTGGGGTTTTAGCTAGACATCATAAAATGATAGAAATCATTACCAGATTGTGTTTATATCAACTGGGTAAGATTAATTTCATCTTTACAAAGGTCCAAATTGAAGAATCTCAAAGACCCACTTCCAATTTCTCAAAAATGGAAAACTTCAATTCTTTAAAGCTAAGGGAAAATATTGTCTCAATACTCCAAGTTCTATCTCAAAAATTCTATATTATGAAAACTAATTCTATATTCTGAAAACTGATACTAAACTAAGAATTCAAAAATGCATTTATAGTCGCCAAAAATATACTACGAAGGACCAATCGGCGATCTGCCCTTTGGTCAGTTCCATAGCCTATTTGCCTTGGTCTTCAGCATCCTTAAGTTCTGTACCTTTGGGCGATCTAACATTGCATCGCGGAAACGTTCGGTGACACGCCGACTGCTCTATTCCATTGCTGACTTGATTTTCTACTTCATGACTTGGTACACTGGAACTTTAGGCGAGATCATAGCCATTCGACGACTCGCCCAAGGTGTTAGGCGATCACGAAGCCTTTTTTTCTTCGTTCTTTCAGCTGCCTTGTTCTTTTTTTCTCATTAGTGTACATGCTTTATTCCTCAATCCAAATACCTAGAAATCAAGGATTTACATCAGTTATTTGCACAAAATAAGCATTTGAGGACACTAAATCTTTCAAAATAAATCCCTAAATGAGTCCAAATTGTGGACTCATCAACACCCTCAACTTAAACTTTTGCTTGTCCTCAAGTAAAACTCAAGTTCAGCAGTTCAAAAAGGATGTCTCAAACAGTTCTACAGAAGATTCAATCATGAATGCACACAAAAAGACTCAACTTACTCATGCAAGGATCAATTGTGCACTCAAAGATTCAAGTTGTGACTCACCATTATCAAAGACTCTCTAGTTCACAATACTTGCTTCAAATGCAAGTTCAAGCTCAACAAAGCTAATAAAATGCCCTCACACAAAGAATGATTCCATATTCGCACACAATGGTTCAACAATTTAGAGCTCCGAAATCACAATCAACACTCACACTCAAAAAGGTAAACACAATGCATGACTTCACGCATAGGTATCCCCGTATTTTCCAATCAACACTTGTTTTAGCTCACTCGATATCAAAAAGGTCTTTTTAAGGTTTGTAACGGGGTTAAGTGTAAAGCTATGGTCATTTAGGCTCAGTGACTTCTATCCTCATGAAATGTGGTGTGACCAACACTTTCTATCCATTTCTTCATCATTCTCATTCATGCTCACAAGTCACTCCATTATTCATCTTCCATGGACTGTTGGACACCCCATTTCTGTTTGCATTTTCACAACTTTATTCCACAACTTTTTCATTTTTTTCCTCTTTTTCTCTCTCTTGTTTTTTTGGATGGAGGGGTTCCATCTTTCTCAAAACCATGGGTCAAAGGGGACTTCTTTGCACTTCTTGATTTACCTTCTCATTTCACCACACCCCCAACTTAGGCTTTTGGCCTAAGTTGGCTATTCAAACAAACCACATCTCATGAGGATTAAGGGTGAAGGGATAAAGAAAGGTCATAATTTAATCAAGTTTCTACCAAGAAAATGTTAAGGCTCAAAAGGTGTTTAAGTGAAGTTCACACACTCACAAGGTAGGCCACAAAAAGAGGTATAATGTCAAATTGTTTCACACTCTTCAAAGTTGCCTAAGATCATTTTAAGAGATTGCATCATTAGTCAACTGGACCAACGGGACAAATTCTAGGTGTTATCACACATGGTTCACGATAAGCTCATCACACAAGACATTGACACCAATGTCAAACCAGCTCCACACTTTCGCTAGTGTGCAATGATCATCACAAGAGACTCAATTTGATAATTGGCTAGTCACAACGACATGCAAAAAGTTCACATATTGTCCAGGCACCTTTATTTGGCCTCATCGTCGTCGCACATTCATTTCTGTTCAATTATGAGCACTATTTAAGTCATCGGTATTGATCAAGACCGATACTTAAATTTGCAAGAGAACAGGCCACATTCAAACACAAACAAGACGTGGCACAAAATTTTTCAGAAGGGTCCAAAAATCATTTGCAATTAAAACAAAAAGCCACAAGCTCAAACATCCACAAAAACAGTGCTAAACATAATTTATAGCTCAAAAACTCATATATATATATATACCTAGAACAATCATCACAAAAGGTGGGCCTCACCCCACCACAAACAAAAGCTATTTGTCCTCAAATGCAAGCAATAAAATATCCAACAATCAATAAAGATAAGACAGAGAGGGAGGTAAAAAGGATCTTGTCTAAATAGTCGCTCCATCTGTCGAGGCATCAGTGCCCGGTGTAGTGCTTTGAACCTGGGCATTAGTACCCAAAGTCACCCCAGAAGTAGTGGGTCCACTAGGAGTTGCCATGGACGTCTCTGTCAGCAATGTCTGGATCACCGACTGCACAATCATCTCCTCAAGATCTGGCAAATCTCCATATATGTTCTTCTCCATCATCTCTATCTACTCCTCGTTGGTCTCTATCTCTGACTCATCAACTATTGTGCCATCCCTATGTACATCTCTAGTGGTTTTTGAAGGAATCTCTGAAGTCTCAGGGGCGTCCACATCTTCCGCAGCCTCCAGTAATGAAGTGAAGTTAGTAGACTTGAGGTAGTCCACGTCATTCTTCAGATCTGCAAATTCGGCTTTCAAAGCCATAACCTAGGAGGTCTCCTCCTGTCTACTCTCACAAGCATCAACTCTCACAGTGAGAGTGTCAATGGAAGTTCGGATGGGGGTCAGTACAGTAAGAAAGGCGCTCTCAATCATCCATGGGACTGCAGCCTCCAGACGGGTAGCTCTCACTTTAGATGAATAGACCAGGTGCCCCATCTTCAAGATCATCGCCTGGGTAATCTTGGTTGGATGGGAGGAGGTAGAAGCACCCGGGGACTGTGACAAAGAAGAAGGAGTTAGAGCAGATGTACCTGAAGGCCCGAAGGCTGAAGTAGGCAAAGATGCCTTTGTAAGTATAGAATCGACATCAACCTCCGGAGAAGCATCTGTCGGAGCTGCTCTCCTCCTGTCAGCCTCCTCTCGTGTGTACTCAACCTCAATGCACCAGATGTCAGTGGAGGAAGACAAGGTAACCTCAATATCTCTCGTATCATCCCGGGGCACTCCAGCACATCGGTATAACTCTGTGATCAAGACCGAAAATGGTAGGAAAGTCTGCCACTACTTGGCCCTCGTGGCCATCTCCTACTTAATAAGGAGTCCCATGTTGATGTTCCTCCGGGATATGATCGCCCCAAGCCAGGCTGCCTTGGGTTGGCGAAGGATGGACTCGTTCTGGGATGGCATGATGGTGTTGCTTATAAAGCCAAACTAGAACCGAGCAGCAATACTTAGATCCCTCTTCTCTATGGGGACCCCTGCCTCGATCAACCTCGGGGTGGTATCGAAAATCAATGGGGCCAACCAGCCTTTCAAGTTATCAAAGGACTGAGTAGCCGGCAAACCCTCGTATGCCATTGTAGCTCCGAGACCCCTGCCAAGTACAATATTAATGTACTCGCTATTGCATCCAACATCCCTACCCCGGACCATGACCGACTTAACTGGTCTGAACTCTCTGGCCTTTTTCTTGTTCTTCGAAACTAAGTCACTAAACGTTGTATAGAACTCCTGGACCCATGAAGGAATATAGGGGTCTCAGGGCCTGGTGAACTGCTCAAACCGGTGGAAGTGGAGGGTGTCTCTCAACCCGGAGTATTTGCCCTCAAGGCCCTCTGTAGATAACAAATTCTCCTATAGGATATTTCACAATCCATCAGCTTTTAACCTGTTGAGAAGCCTGGGAAGAGGGACTACTGGTGGCACTGGAGCAATAGAAGGTGTCAGAGCTAGAATTGAATCTGTTGGGGTGAAAGCTAAAGGGATTCTAGGTGAGTCAAGGTGCGATCTAGCACGGATCTCAGCCCGTCGGGACTGTAAGGGCTGGTCATCCTCCGTCTCATAGAATGTTGTATGGGGACCCTCACTATCGGAGTTGTGCTCCGGAGCCTCAGATATGGCCCTCATTCATTTGCCCTTGCCTCCCTTTGGAGGCTCTCGCCTTCCCTTTTTGGGAGGATTTGCTCCCCCTTCATTTATCACAATACCACGTGCTCTTTTGTGGGGTGACTATGTTTGTCCTTTCCATATCTACAAAATAATGGAAAAGAGTTAGAAACAATTCAAGCAAAAGCACAGAAAAGTAGCTGCAGACAGACTCGCCGAATCTCTTTGGCGAGCTCGATCGGGCTCGCCGAAAGGATTGGCTTAAAAATCTCAGAATATTATGGTATGTCGGCCATGGTAAGACCTTTTGGCGAATCGCCTAGAGCATTAAGTGAGCAAGAACTAGCCCGCCAAAAGTTACAGTGCAATTAAGGGTCAGGGGCACAGACAAAGGGCTATCAAGAAGGACTTTCGGTGAGTCGCTGAGTGCATTCGGCGACATCAGGCTTCTTGCCAAAAGTTACAGAACCAAACTTCACATTTAGCACGAAATTAAAGGTGATATGGGGAACTTCAGTGAATCGTCGAGTGGTTCGGCGAGCTCGACCCAGCTCACCAAACGACCCAACGTGCCTACTTTTAATTCAACTTCTCAAACTCAACCCCCCATCCCCCAAAAACAAAATCAAAACTTGCACTTCCACAATTAAACTAAGACTCATTACACCCATGCCTCCGGGATACTCAGACTTCTCCCGATTTGACAAAATTTGGCCATTTGATGACTTTTGCCCTTAAGAATGACGTCAATCGCTCCATCATTAGGCAAAATATGTCATTTGGTACAAATACGGACTACTTAGACTTCACCCGACTAAACCCAACAACATGAAAGCACAACCCCACAATTTTTAATCAATTTTAAGGCACACAATCTCAAGAATTCAACATTATAGGCATTTAAGGCATGATATTCAAGTTAAACTAGGCACACACATATACAATTATGATCAAAGAGGCCCAGAACACATCACTAAGACAAAATCAGTTGCATAAGAGTACAAATTGCTAAAAATGATTTCGGGGTTCAGAAAACCAACCTTAGATGTCGAATAATTAAGATTTGAAAAGCTAGGCGGCGAAGATTCCAACTCCGAGCACACAATCAATGACTCAAATACAGTAAAAATGCAAAAATATAGAAAACTAAAGTGTGGGTATGAGTTTGGGAATTTCAAAAGTGAGGGAAAATGAAAGAGTTTGAAAGTTTAAACCTTTGGCCTTTAAAAAGGGTCCAGTTCTCACACATTTGGCGACATTAGTTTTGCTCACCGACCCTCTCGGCGACACGCCGAGTGGGCACTTACCTCGCCGAGCTTTACAGAACCTCCAGTTAATGTGGAAGTCCAAGCGGCGGACTAGGTCGTGATCGCCAACTTGGTCGGCAATTAGCCAAGTTGCTTCTTGTCTCGCCGAGTTTTACAGACTTCAATTTCAAATTTTCTTGAGTCCAACTGTTGTCCAAGTCGGGCTCGCCGACCTCTTCGGCGACTCGCCGACTAGACTTTTAGCTCGCCAACCTGCACTTTTCAATACCTTCCACACTTTGACCTACACAATCAATACACCATTATTTCAACTGAAAAAGAAAGCAAATAAAAACTTGGGTTGCCTCCCAAACAGCGTCTTAGTTAACGTCGCAGAACGACGTAAGTCCACACTCAAACCTCATTCTTTGGATTAGCCATAGTATCACTAGGCAAACCCCCTTGCTATCTCGAGTTTAAATAAGACAAGATATGACCCATTTGGGTCTCCAACTGCTTGATCGATATTGAATGGGAGGTAACAGTCTGGCTAAGGGTCGACACATATTCTTTCATTTCTTTCAAAATCTTATCTGACCCCTCAACTTTGTTAAGGATACGAGAAAGCATATCCTCAGATTGGCCACCTTCCGAATCCTTTGGCATTTGACGCTTGTGGGGAGGCACATACCTATCTTTCACCCCATCCTTCCAATTGGGATTTCGATCCCTCCATTCTCGATCACGATCCTTCCAACCTTCATCCTTGTTCCAACCTTGGTTAGCACCCTGCCTCGAGTAGTTTGAACGATAACCACCACCTTGGTTGGCTAAGAAATTCACCTCTTCATTATATAAAGCCTCAAACTTGGCCTCATTCGGATAAACAGACCCGACACCCATGGCATTGACACCTCAAGCACCAACTCCCATGACATTTTTGGAAAAAATGTCAAGTTGTGTCATGATCTTGGCCATGTTCTGGTCCCTCTCTTGGTTTTTCTCCATCTACTCCTTGGTCAATTTAAACGTGAGAGGGGAGACCTGGTCTTCACGGTGTACCACCCCTGTTGATTGTGGTCATGCCATCCAAAAGCTGAGTTGCTATAACATAAGGTTGTTGCATCAAACTTCTAGGAGAAAGTTGGTCAACAACACCCTTGTTTATCGAGTCAAGGCTTCGGTAAAAATACAGCAGCAACACGTTATTAGGCAAACCATGAGTTGGGCATTGGAGCACCAACTTCTTGAATCGTAGCCAAGTTTCATGAATTGACTCTCCCTCCAGACACTTGAAGCTATGAATGTTATTCCAAAGAGCCATCATCTTCGAAGGAGGGAAAAATTGCACTTGAAATACGGTAACCAACTCCTCCCATAAAGTGATTGATTCACGTGTCAATTCAGCCAGCCACTTACATTCTTCTCCCATCAAAGAGAACGGGAACAACCTCAACAGGACCAACTCTTGGGATATGTTCTTGAAGGAGAAAGGTCCGCAAAAATCCACGAAGTTTGTAATATGCTCATGGGGATCCTCATGAGCCAAACCACCGAATAGCCCCTTCAATTGCAAGACCTACAACATAGTACTTATGATATGGAACACCGTATTCCCTTCGGCCGGATGCAAGTGAATGGCACCAATACCACCTATAAGATGGGGGGTCATTAGCATTAAGCTCGTTGACAACATTGAGGATTCTGATGTCATCTTTGTGTCATACTTGGCAACCATTGCTGCCGTTCACACTCATACTTCCTTTTCAAAACACAAACAAGCGAAACAAAACTAAAATTAAGTAAGTTCAACTATGACTAACAAGAACAAAATTCAACTAAATTAAAGAATCTTAACCAACACCACTCCCCGGCAATGGCGCCATTTTGATTTCACGTATCAGGACATTTCTTCCACATCTAAGTGCCAACGATAATTAGTAAGTAATATAACCCAACTAAGTGAGTTGGGGTCAAATCCCACAGGGAGTGGTACGTGCTTAATATTCAAGTGCCAAGTACAAATATGTTCAAGTCAATCATAGGTAAAGACATTTACGAATAAAAACATAGTTCAAATTTAGGGTGACACAAGTGTCAAATATGGGGGTTTTGATTGTATTTATCAACTACAACAGCAACATATAACACTAATGAACAAGTAAAGAGACGGGCTCTTGGGATGTGATTGGATTATAGGCTAAGGTAGACTAATGGGTAATTGGAACTGATAGTAAATAGTTGTGAATCAGTGAATAAGCTAGACATTAGTGGGGATAAACTTTCTCTCAAACAATTTACCCTGAATCAAATTGGTTTCTCTCTAACACCAACAAGCAGCAATTAAGAACAACCTACGCTTTAGTCCATTCACTCTCTCGAGCTGAATGTGTGGAAAAGGGTTTAGGATTCACTCTCTCGAGTTGAACCCATGACAACCAATACTCACAGACTATCAAATCAGTAATCTTGGTTTTAAAACCTCTCTCTCGAGCAAGCCAAAAACACGAAGGTAGAATTGTATTTGCAACTAGAACCCTTTAAATTAAACCACAATTATTGAATGAAATCACTTCTAAACAGCATTTAAACTATCAATTAACAATACTGATAAGCTAAATCAACCCATAATCACATCGTCACACCACAAAAATTGGGGTTTTAGATAGACATCATAAAAAGATAGAAATCGTTACCAAATTGTGTTTCCATCAACTGGGTAAGATTAATTTCGTCTTTACAAAGGTCCAAATTGAAGAATCTCAAAGACCCACTTCAAATTTCTCAAAAAGGGAAAACTTCAATTCTTCAAAGCTAAGGGAAAATATTGTCTCAATACTCCAAGTTCTATCTCATAAATTCTATATTATGAAAACTAATTCTATATTCTGAAAACTGATACTAAACTAAGAATTCAAAAATGTATTTATAGTCACCGAAAAATTGTTGCGAAGGACCAACCAGTGCAGTAAGTCGAGATCGCCGATCCACTCGGCGATCCGCCCTTTGGTCAGTTCCATCGCCTTTTTGCCTTGGTCTATAGCATCCTCAAGTTCTGTAACTTTGGGTGATCTAAAACTACATCACGGAACCGTTCAGCAACAAGCCGACTGCTCCATTCCATCGCCGACTTGATTTTCTCCTTCACGGCTTGGCACACTGGAACTTTAGGCGACATCATAGCCATTCGGCAACTCGCCCAATGGGTTACGTGATCACCAGGACTTTTTTCCTTCGTTCTTTCAGCTGCCTTGTTCATTTTTTGCTCATTAGTGTCCATGCTTTGTTCCTCAACCCAAATACCTGGAAATCAAGGATTTACATCAGTTATTTGCACAAAATAAGTATTTAAGGACACTAAATCTATCCAAATAAAGCCCTAAATGAGTCCAAATCGTGGACTCATCACCCACCCCTTTTCCCTAGAAGTTTGAAGAATTTTCTTATTCATTTTTTTACCATTACTCAAGAACTTCTGAAGAACTTTACAATCAAGATCCCAATATAAACTTCAACAAAATCCATCAAGAACTCAATTTCTCTACCCTCATGAATGTAAATACGATGAAATAAATCATGATTGGTGCATGGGTGAACCAACCCAACGTAATGTGATCTCACATACCTTGTAGGGATTAACCCTTGGCGAAATCCGCAAGAGAAATCTCAAGAACGCTGATGAACTTTGCCATTTCTCCTCTTAAGTTCTTTTTCCAAAAACCCTAGCGTGAAATCTTTGAGTGCGTAAACTGAACCGATTCATTTTAGACACCTACTTAGTTACTAAAAATGAAATAAATTAATTGGGTATGGAGAAGTCTAAAATACCCCTATAAAATCCGATTAACTTTATTTATCTAGATAGTCCAACTTCGAACGGGCATATCTCCCTCGTACAAGCTCAAAAATTAGGAAACTCGGTGGAGTTGGAAAGATAATTCCAAGAACTTTCATTTGATATCTTATTTGCCACCTAACTCATCATGTACTGAAAGTTATGGTCATTTGAAGTTGACCTAAAACATATACTTAGCAAAACTTGCCAAACTTTGCAAATCTAATCTTTCCAAATATGGTTTTCTTTCTAATCCTAGTTCTTTCAAATAGTGGGGTATTACAGAGATGATGATATAGATCCACGGCTTTAGAGTGTCAACTCCAAACCTAAGGGGGAGATGATAAGATCAGAAACCAAATTAAGTATTGAGGATGAGATAGTGATGTCTTCTGAAAGAGTTTTAGAGGTATATCAATCCATCCATAATCTTGTGTATTCCTCAAGTCCAGTTATTACAACAACTTGTTGACATTTCTAATATCATAATTGTGTCTATTACCTATGCTCATACACTTCAGAGAGATTTACATCTATGCTAGTTTCCAGAATGAGGGGCAAAGCCTTTATCCCATTAACCTCGATCTTAATCCATAAAGTTATGGATATCAGCCTCAAAATATGACCATATTCATATGACTATTCATTTCTCATAGTATGTTCAGTCTCACAAGTTCATGATTTACTCTATGGCTACCAACATAATGTTATGTCGTGCATATTCTTATATCAGAATTCTCAAATGAATCGTGCTTATGATCTTTCCCCCTATAGTCCTTTCAGTAATCCTTTTTAGTTTTGGAGACTGGTGTTGTTGATAGTAGTTGTGTTATGATGGAGGAGGGGATTGTTATTTTATATTGTGATAGTGATGGTGTGATTATTCCATCTAAGGTTATGAATGTGGAGAAAGAAGGAGATAAAGTTTTACAGTGAGTACTAAGTCAGCTTTCTAGTGGTAATGCATGAAAGTTCAGTTGGTAGAGATGATGAGAGGATGGGAAGTTGTTAAAAAGTGGGTTAGTAGGAGTCTATGGAGTGGTTAAAGTTATAAACTTGAATGTGGTGTTGTTATAATGTGGACAATGCGTAATACATTAGGTATTTCGTGATATGAGCTCAAGGTTAGCTGAATGTAGTGGTAAGGAATAGTGTTCTTGGGATGAAAATTTCCTACAAAGGTATAGAACCTCAATCTTGTGATTTAGATCAGAATAATCACCCTATGTTAAATACTTTGTGATTCTAAGTTAGACTTGAATATAATAAGAGTAACCCATTTGCATTCTCAGACCACTTGTCATTCGAGGATGAATAATTCCAAGGGGGAGATATTGTAACACCCCAAAATTTTTGAAGTTAAGACTCGAACCATTCTTCATTTACTTGTAGGGTCATATAGGGTGATTCATAAATTGTCCATATGTATAAAAGTAAATTATTTATGTTGGAATGATTTTGTATATCAATTAATGTCACTAAAAACTCCTACCACAAAGTTGAGTTGAAAGTTTTCTTACCGATTAAGTTTTGATTTAAGATTCTCCTTGGGTCAATTTCAAACAACCATATTTCTTAGAATATAAAGAGTTACGTGGCCCACAACCTATTAAATTAAAGGTATTTGAGTCTACTTTCCAATGCCACCAATTTCATGTCAATCCAATTTTGAGTAAAAAGTTATGACCATTTTAGCAACTGGTGTAGTGCAGTTCCGTTTTAGCCGTGGGAAAATTCTAAATAAGGTAATTTTCTTCTCCTTATACCACTAGTAAAACCTTAAAAATGGATTTCTTAACTCCTATAAAGCCCTAAACAATCCTATTTTCCTCTTTTGATCCATCATTCTCTTCTCTCTCAATCCCTAAGGCAAAACCCTAAGGAAAAATTGAAGTAGAAGACTCTATTCAAGATTTTTTCCATCTTTTTCAAGATTCTTCTTCAAGGTAATTTTTTCTCCAAGAATTGCATTCTTTCCAACTCAAATTCCTCCATACAATTATGAATCACTAATGAAAATCATAAATCTTGACCATAGAGATTTCAAGAAACTATTTCAAAAATCTCAAGAAAGATTTTCTTTATTGTTTACCTTCAAGCTAGGGTTTCAAGGCTTCTAATCAACTACTTCTTTAAGATTCTTCATGAACCTTGTTCTTTCAGGTATGTAGGGCTATCATATTGTTGGACTAGTTTTTCCTCACGCCCTACATCTACTTTTAGATCAGTAAAAGCGTAATCTAGGATTCTTTCCCTAGATTTGAGTATTCTAGAGATAAGTTGATTTTGAGTTCTTGAGTTCATGTTTCTCTTTAAAATTACATTCCAAATTATTGAGTTTCTATATTGTTATTGAGATCCTTGAGTTGATTTGTTCATGTATATATTTCAGCATGAACCCTATTTTGAGTTATAAATTTTGAAAAGCTTTTTCAAAAAGCCAACACTTGAGTTCTTAAACTGAGTTTTGAGAAAGTAAAGATGAGTTTTGAGAAAAGAGTTTCTAAAACATGATTAGTATGACAATCGAGTATTCCATCAATGTATGAGCAGTATGGTATCTAGTTATACCATCAATGTTTATGTGGTATGACTTCCCGAGTCATCAATGATAATATTAAAATATAATTTTGATATGTTTTTTTTGAGAAAGATTTTTCAAGTATGAATTGAGTAATAGTATAAGGGGACTATGTATTCCCAGAGGTATCAATTTTTACTTTGATAAAAGAGAAACTCAGATTTCTAAATGAGTTATAAGTTCAAAAGATATTTCAAAAGCAGTTAACTATTTTAAGAGGGTAGTTTGAGCAACTATCTCAAATTAGAGGAAGAGTTATGTTTTTAAACATATAAGCATAAGTATATATATATATATATATATATATATATGGGATTAGTTTTGAGCACTGATTTGGGGAAGAGTTCAGAAAACTCAAAGCCCCCAAAACCATGTCTGCCAACATGGGTAAAGGATCATACCTTTTAGATTACTCCTTATTGCTTAGTAGATCCACTTAGTTGAGGTGTCCTATATCCCAGAAAGGTATAGGACAGTTCTGGCAGCGTTGGCGAGACGTTGTATCTTCATGTAGCTCATAGTGATAGTTGTCGGTTAGAGAATCTCCCAATATAGTTAAAGTGTATTTTATATATCATTTATTATGTTCAGTTTAGAGATGAGAAAGTATATTGTAAATCTTTAAATGATTTAACTCCTTTATTTATTTACATTGAGCTTGAGTACATTGTTATCTATTGCAGTCCTTTCTTTCAGTTATTTGTTATTCCACTATATTACATACTCGTACATTCAATGTACTAATTTCATTCGACCTGCATCTTTTAATGATGTCCATATAGGTTCTTAGGATCCTCAACAAGAGTATGTTGATATAACTTCATCCGCTTGTCTAATTATGAGTGAGACCTCCTTACTTTCAGAGTACTCCAGTTTTATGAGTTGTTAGTAGTAGATTTTTTGAGGAGTCATGGGTCTTGTCCAGACACTCATCTTTATACAGTAGAGGCTTCATCGATAAAAAGCTTTTAAGAGTCTTTCAGTTTTTAAATGATGTATTTAAGCTTTAACTTATGATTCATACTCAGTATATTAAGCAAAGTTTTGAGATTTAGTAAGTTGTTTTTAGGCATTTCTTTCAATATGATGCTTATGTATGCTCAAGTTAGTCTTCTGCTTATAGTCAATCAGGATGTGGATTCACTTGGGGACCATCAATTGTTCTCGAGTGTCGGCCACGTCCAGGGTGTAGGCTCAGGTCATGAAACTTACCACAAATACTTGCGATCTGAGTTGGACCGAAAAGATCCATATGAAGTAATTGAAGAGGATTAGTGGTACTTACACTAACCTTGACCTTGAAGGAAGAGAGAGTTTTCTTACCATGTTGACAAGCGTCACATAAATTATCCTTCTCAAATTTTATTTTTGGAAGTCCAATGACTAGTTTAAGTGTGGATAGTTTTTCAAGAGCATGCATGCTTGTGTGACCAAGTTTTCTGTGCCATAGCCAGGATTCATTCATTTGACACTATAGTGAGACATGTGCGAGTAGGTAAGTCAATGTTGTCTAGGACGCAAATATTAACAGCACGATCTCCAACAATTGTGATGTCCTTATTCGCATGTATGATGGTGCAATTCGTAGTGTTGAAAGAGAATTTGAATCCAACATTACATAGTTGACTGAGGCTAAGCAAGTTGTGTTTATGTCCTTCTACAAGATATACTTCTGATAGATCACAGGATGAGCTGAGAGAGATTGAACTGCCTCCTACTACTTCTCGTTTTGCATTGTCTCCAAACTGTACATATCCTCCATCAATTTTTTTTGAGTCAGTGTCTATTACCCACATTCTTTTTTGTAGGTTTTATTGATTTTCTCCTGGAATACAATTAGATTAATTGCTTTTAGGTTCCTAATAGGTCATTTTTTGCAGATCTCCATCTTCAAGAATAGTAGCTTTTAGTTTCTCAAGCCTTGTGAAGACTTATGAAGAGTTTTCTACCTTGTAAACCATTAGAGTACACCATCCCCAGAGATTTGAGCTCGCAAAGAATTTAGCTAAATCTTGAGAACATGTCCTCTAAGTTTTTTTGTTTTCCACTATTTTGAATAATTCATATTCATTTACTAGTGAACTGATCTGAGATTCGGTTACTTTGCTAGTTCCTTCATATGTTACCTCGAGTTTGTCCCATATTTCTTTTGCAGTCTAGAATGTTGAGATCTTGTTGTATGATATACCGTGATTTTACGGTATTTCTAATACATTTCACTTACAAGTTGTGTGTGTCTAGGGACTTTTTGTATTGGTTTTTATGTGTTTTTATCATATTTTGCAGGAAAGATGTTCAGGCGCGGAGGTAAAGAGACAGCCGAAAGAAATGCAGAAAAGGGCATCTACAGAGGTGATCTACGAACCGTAGGTCCATTGACGCTTCGTAGATGGTGTTCGTAGATCAGTAGGCAAGGCATGGAAGACAAATCAGGGAAATTTGACCAAGTGTGTAACCACGGTGGCCATTGACGGTCTGTAGATGGATCTATGAACCGTACTATTGATCCATAGATTGATAATGCGAGGGTTCCAGTACCTGATGTTTGAAAAATTCCAAGTATAGAGCTACGGAGAGGGATTGATAGATCTTAGATCGATCTACGGTCTGTACTGCAACTTCGTTGTTTGCTTTAGAGAAGCTAATTTTTGGAAGATGAAATATTTTCTAAGTCCTGGCTGACGGAAGGGACTCACGGACCGTAGATCCATTGACGGTCCGTGAGTCAGTCTCGTGGAATGAAGACGCGTGCCTGAACAAACTTTCTTTGTTTTGTTTCCCTTTTTATTTAGGACTTGTTTTTCTATAAATAGGGCATGTAAACCTCATTTTTGGGGGTTAGACATTAGTATTTTATACTAGTTCTTGACTTAGGGAGATTAACTTGCAACTTTAGCAATTCTTAATTTCCTAAGTTCGTTTTGAAGATTTTATGTTGCAATTCAAGTTGAATTTCTGGGTTTATTATTCTTCTTACGTAAGCTCATAATTCTTTCATCTAAAACAATGAATTGTGTTTATATGATTATGGGTAACTAAACTCCACAACTAGGGTTGTGGGAACCATAAGCGATTAACAAAGTATGAATAGTAAATAAGCAATTCTTGAATAGTGTTTTGCATGCATTGATAATTCTTTCGTTTAGAAATCTTTTTAACGAGTGCATGCGTTAGAACTCGCCTTGTTGCTACTTGCCGGACCAAGGAGATAATCAACAAGAAAAGAATTATCAACATAGATTTAGTGTGATACTATCTAATAGGCTAGTATCTATTGGTGGGAAGTAATAACTAAGCCAAAGATCGATTATGATGTCTAATATGAGGTAAAGGTAAGGGTTAGTAAATTATACACACGTAGCCGGACCAAGGTGCGGGGTGAAATTCTCTAGATGTCAGACCAAGGATTTAGAGATACCTAACTTATCACTTTGCATGTAGTACACTAGGAAAGGATTGTTATTACTAGGATTACTATGTTATGAGCTTGTGGGGAACACGTATACCCTAGTTATTTCTCTCATCTTGATAACAACCAAAACTGAATTTTTGATTACTGATTATTTATTGAATTCGTACAATTTGTTTCACAAAACCCCCCCTTTTAATTACTTGTTTCTGGAAGTAATTTGACTAATTGAATATAATTATTGGTTAAAGTAAAGTCTAAACCATTTTCCTCGTGGGATCGACCCCAACCTACAAGTTGGGTTCTTTACTTGATAACGATCACTTATGCTTCTTTAGGGAGGTGTAATTTGAGCGTATCATTGTACTCTACTCTGCTAAGTGCACAGTATAACAAGCTTATAGCTCTAGCATTAGTTTGAATTACCTCTTGCTGTTCCTTTGTAATGTCAAAGTATTTTGGATCAAACGGTTTATCAGTAGCGTCTTTTCCTCTGAGTCCGGGAATAGGCTTTGGACCCTTTTTGATAAAAATCCATCCTTGAAGATCGTTTGAGATAACGAAGATTCTGAATATATCTTTCCAATAGGAGTAGTGTTTGTCGTTTAAGTAAGGAGCTCGAATAGAAGAGTGTCCATCTTGAAGAAGAGCGCCACGAATTCGATAATTATTCATAGATCATTGCTCATGTGCAATTAAACACTATATGTGAGACCTACTCTAATACCAATTGAATGTCAAGAGGGGGAGGTGAATTAAAAAACCTTTAAACGACTTCTGAAATGGGTCAGTCGATTCACCTGCAAGTTAGTATCACAGTTTAAAGTAATAGTAAATGTAGTAAGTAAAAGACTCATAGAGTTTTATATTGTTTCAGAACACTGGTGCGGTGCCTACTTCCAGTCCCCTTAAGTTTCAGGGGTTTCCTTAAGACCTTGTTGAGAACTTGGGTAGTATAAATTATTTTGACATAAAACCTTGTCTGATGTACAGATCAGAACTTCTACTTTGACACAACCTCTACTTGTATAACATACACTAAGATTTTTATTTCTCTTTTCTTTTTCAATTATATGCTCACAAGAATATAAAGCTTTTATGAAAGATAATAAAAGACAACAGTACAAGTTCAAGCGAAGTGTATACTTCACAACTGCGACTATGACTAGGTTTATATAGTGTTAAGTATTGCTCTTTTAGGGAAAAGGGATCAAAATACCCTTGAAGTATTAGAAATGGTACAAAACTACCCTCCATCCACCTATTGACTCCAAAATACCCTTGACATCCATCTTTGGGTCCAAAACTGACCACTTATTTAACAATTTTAAATTTAAACTATTTAAATGTTTCTTAAAAAAAATATGTGGAGTTGAACTGTTGGTTATAATTGAATTTATTAATATAATTTATAAACCCACCCATTTCTAATTAAACATTCCCCAATTAATAAACCCGCCTCAAATTATAATTGCTCGCCTATTAAACAAAACCCTTCACCTTTCCTTTGCAATGTCGTCTTCTTCCCAGGTTTATAAGAACAGTGTTCTGCTTCAGTTGGAGATGGAAGAGGTTTATGCCCTAAAAATGGAGTCAACTTTAATAGGGAACGGTTAATCCAGTTGCATCCAATTCAAAATCTCTTATCCAGGGAGCTTGCTCGTGGTCTTTTTATAAACTTCATACTCTAAATCGAGAAAGAAATTGTTTGTGGTCTTCTTATAATCCTGATATTATAAACCTTGAAAGAATTTTTTTGGGAATAAGACGACCTTGGAAAGGAAGGGTGGAGGGTTTTGTTTAATGGGTGGGTGATAAGTCCACGATTTGGACTCATTTGAGGCTTTATTTGGATAGATTTAGTGTCCTCAAATGCTTATTTTGTGCAAATAACTTATGTAAATCCTTGTTTTCTAGGTATTTGGATTGGGGAACAAAGCATGGACACTAAGGAGCAAAAAGGAACAAGGCAGCTGAAAGAACGAAGAAAAGAAGGTCTAGTGATCCCTAACCCATTGGGCAAGTCGCCGAAAGGCTATGATCTCGTCTAAAGTTCCAGTGTGCCAAACCCTGAAAGAGAAAATCAAGTCGGCGATAGATTGGAGCAGTCAGCGTGTCGCTGAACGGTTCTGCGATGCAGTTTTGGATCTCCCAAAGTTATAGAACATGAGGATACTGAAGGCCAAAGTAAAAAGGCGATGGAATTGACCAAAGGGAGGATCGCCGAGTGGATCGGCGATCCTGACTTACTACGCCGAATGGTCCTTAACAACATATATTTGGCGACTATAAATACATTTTTGAATTATAAGTTTAGCATTAGTTTTGCATAATAGATTAGTTTTCATAATACAGAACTCTGAGTTTGGAGACAATATTTTCCTTAGCTTTGAAGAATTGAAGTTTTCCATTTTTGAGAAATTGGAAGTGGTACTTTGAGATTCTTCAATTTGGACCTTTGTAAAGACAAAATTAATCTTACCCAGTTGATGGAAACACAATTTGGTAATGATTTCTATATTTTTATGATGTCTAGCTAAAACCCCAATTCTTGGGTGTGATTATGTGATTATGGGTTGATTTATGGGTATTGCTAATTGATAGTTTAAATGTTGTTTAAAGGTGATTTCAATCAGTAATTGTGGGTTAATTTAAAGGGTTGTAGTTGCAAATGCAATTCTACCTTAGCGTTTTTGGCTTGCTCGAGAGAGAGGTTTTAAAACCAAGATTACTAATTTGATGGTCTGTGGGTATTGGGTTGTCATGGGTTCAGTTCGAGAGAGTGAATCCAAAACCCTTTTCCACACATTCAGCTCGAGAGAGTGAATGGACTAAAGCGTAGGTTGTTCTTAATTGTTGCTTGTTGGTGTTCGAGAGAAACCAATTTGATTCGGGGTAGATAGTTCGAGAGAAAGTTTATCCCCACTAAAGTCTAGCTTATTCACCGATTTATAGTTATTTACTATCAATTATAGTTACCCATTTTTCTACCATAGCCTATAATCCAATCACATCTCAAGAACCCGTCTCTTTACTTGTTAATTAGTGTTATTTTCTACTGTCGTAACTGATAGTTAAAACCAAAACCCCCATATTTGAGACATGTGTCACCCTAAATTTGAAGTATTTTTTTATTCGTAAATGAATTTACCTAAGATTGACTTGAACATATTTGTACTTGGCTCTTGAATCTTAAGCACATACCACTCCTTGTGGGATTCGACCCCAACGTTGGGTTATATTACTGACTAAAGATCGTTGGCACTTAGAAATGGATGAAGTGTCCTTATACGCGAAATCAAAATGGCGCCGCTACCGGGGAATGGTGTTGGTTAAAATTCTTTAGTTATGTTGAATTTTTTTTCTTGTTAGTCATTGGTGAACTTACTTAATTTTAGTTTTGTTTTGCTTGTTTGTATTTTGAAACAGGAAGTATAAGTGTGATCGACAACAATGGTAGCCAAGTAGGCCACCAAGATGACATCAGAAACCTTAATGATGTAAACGAGTCTAATGCTAATGGCCCACATCCTATGGGTGGAATTGGTGTCATTCGCTTGCCTCTGATAAAAGGGAACGCGGTGTTCCATATCATAAGTACTATGTTGCAGCTCTTGCAATTGAAAGGGTTGTTTGGTGGCTTGGCTCATGAGGATCCCCATGAGCATATTAGAAACTTCGTGGATGTTTGCGGACCGTTCTCCTTCAAAAACATATCTCAAGAGTCGGTCTGGTTGAGGTTGTTCCCATTCTCCTTGATGGGAGAAGCATGTAAGTGGCAGGCTGAATTGCCACGTGAATCAATCACTTTGTGGGAGGAGTTGGTCACTGCATTTCAAGTGCTATTTCTCCCTCCTTCGAAGATGATAACTCTTCGAGATAGCATTCAGAGCTTCCAGCATCTGGAGGGCGATCCAATTCATGAAACTTGGCGACGATTCAAGAAGTTGGTGCTCCAATGCCCAACTCATGGCTTGCCTGACAACGTGTTGCTGCAGTATTTTTCACCGGAGCCTTGACTCAATAAACAAGGGTGTTGCTGACCAACTTTCTCCTCAAGGTTTGATGCAGCAACCTTATGTGATAGCGGCTCATCTCTTGGATGGCAGACCACAATAAACCGGGCATGGTACACCCGTGAAGACCAGGTCTCCCCTCTCACGTTTAAATTGACCAAAGAGCAGATGGAGAAAGACCAAGAGAGGGACCAGAACATGGCCAAGATCATGACACAACTTGACATTTTGTCCAAAAATGTCATGGGGAGCTGGTGCTCGAGGTGTCAATATCGTGGGTATCGGGTGTGTTAATCCGTATGAAGCCAAGTTTGAGGCTTTGTACAACGAAGAGGTGAACTTCCTATCTAACTAAGGAGGTGGTTATCGTTCAAACTACCCGAGGCAGGGTGGTAACCAAGGTTGGAACAGGGAGGAAGGTTGGAACGATCGTGATCGAGAGTGGAGGGACCGTAACCCCACTTGGAAAGAGAGAGAAGGGGAGAAGACAGATATGTTCCTCCCCATGAGAGCCAAAAGCCAAAGGATTTCGAGGGAAGTCGGTCGGAGGATATGCTTTCTCATATCCTCAACAAAGTTGAGGGCTCTGACAAGATTTTGAAAAAAATGAAAGAATATGTGTCGACCCTTAGCCAGATGATTACCTCCCATTCAATATCGATCAAGCAGTTGGAGACCCAAATTGGTCATATATTGTCTCATTCAAACCCTAGACATCAAGGGGGTTTGCCTAGTGATACTATAGCTAACCCCAAGAATGAGGTTTGAGTATGGACTTGCGTCGTACCGCGACATTAACTAAGGCGCTGCTTGGGAGGCAACCCAAGGTTTTATTTGCTTTCTTTTTAAGTTTGAAATAATGCTGTGTGATTGTGTAGGTCAAAGTGTGGAGCTAAAAGTCCAGTCAATGCATCAGTGAAGAGGTCAGTGAGCCCGACTTGGACCACCGTTGGACTCAAGACAATTTGTAATCAGATTCTGTAAAACTTGGTAGCCCAGGAGCCACTTGGCGAATCGCCGACCAGGTCGGCGATCACAACATAGTCCGCCGTTTGGACCCCCACATTAACTGGAGGTTATGTAAAACTCGGCGAGGTAAGTTCCCACCCGGAGTGTCACCGAGTGGGTCAGTGAACAAAACTAATGTCGCCGAATGGGCAAGAACTGGACGGTTTTTAAGGCCAAAGGTTCAAAAGTTAAAACTCTTTCACTTTCCCTCACTTTTCAACTTTCCAAAATAACACCCGCACTTTAGTATTCTATATTTTTGCATTTTTACTATATTTGAGTCATTGATTGTGTGCTCAGAGTTCGAATATTTTCCGCCTAGCTTTTCAAATCTTCATTATTCGGCATCTAAGGTTGGTTTTCCGAACCTCGAATTCATTTTTAGCAATTTGTACTCTTTTGCAATGATTTTATCTTAGTGATGTGTGTTGGACCTCTCTGATCGTAATTGTATGTGTGTGTGCTTTGTTAATTAGAATATTGTGCGCGTAATGCCTTTATTGTTGAATTCCCTAGGTTTTCGTGCTTTAAAATTGGTTAAAAATTGTGGGGTTGTGCTTGCATGTTGTTGGGTCTAGTCGGGTGAAGTCTAAGTAGCCCGCAGTTGTGCCAAATGACATATTTTGCCCAATGATGGAGCGGTTGATGTCATTCTTAATGGAAAAAGTTGTCAAATGGCCAAATTTGGCCAAATCGGGAGAGGTCTGATTATCCCAGAGGCATGTTGTAATGGGTGCTAGTTTAATTGTGGAAGTGCATGTTTTGATTTTGTTTTCGGGGGCTGCGGGGTTGAATTTGAGGAGTTAGGTTGAAAGTAGGCGCGTTGGGTCGTTTGGCGAGCTGGTTCAGGCTCGCCGAACCACTCGGTGGTTCGCCGAAGTTCCCCATATTGCCTTTAACTTTATACTAAATATGAAGTTTGGTTCTATAACTTTTGGCGAGAATCCTAAGGTCTCTAAATAAACTTGGTGACTCGCCGAAAGTCCTTCTTGATCGCCCTTTGTCTGCGCCCCTATCCATTTTAGCACTGTAACTTTCAGCGGGCTAGTTCTTGCTCGCCGAATGTTGTCGGCAATTCATTGAAAGGCCCTTCACATCGCCGACATGCCAAAATTTTCTGAGATTTTTGAGCCAATCCTTTCGGCGAGCCCGATCTAGTTTGCCAAAGAGATTCGGTGACTCACCGACTAGTTCGGCGAGTATGTCTGCAACTTCTTTTCTTTTCTTTTACTTGAATTATTCCTAACTCTTTTCCTGATGTTTTGCAGATATGGCAAGGACAAACATAGACATGCCACCCCGCAAAATAGCACGGGGTATTGTGATAAATGAAGGGGGAGCAAATCCTCCCAAAAAGGGAAGGACAGAGCCTCTAACGGGAGGCAAGGGCAAAGGCAAGTGGCCTGCATCTGAAGTGCCGGAGTGCAACTCCGACCGAGATAGAATGTTTGCTAACTCCTAGGCTATGTTATTTGAGCCTGAGGATGACCAGCCCTTACATTCCCAGTGGGCTGAGATCTATTCTAGATCTCGCCCTGACTCAGCTAGAGTCCCTTCAGCTTCCACCCCAGCAGGCTCAGTGCCAGCTCTGATACCTTTTGTGGCTCCAGTGCCACAAGTAGTCCCTCATCCCAGGCTTCTCAACAAGTTAAAAGGTGATGGATTGCGAACTATCCTCGAGGAGAAGTTGTAATCTACAGAGGGCCTTGAGGTCAAATACTCTGGGGTGAGGGACACCCTTCGCTTCGACCGGTTTGAGCAATTCATCAGGTCCCGAGGCCCCTATATTCCTTCATGGGTCCAGGAGTTCTATATTGTGTATAGTGACTTGGTTCCGAAGAGAAAGAAAAAAGCCAGTGAGTTCAGACTGATTAAATCGGTCATGGTCCGGGGTAAGGAAATTGGATGCAATAGAGAGTACATTAGTCCTGTACTTGGCAAGGTCTTGGTGCTACAGGTTCATATGAGGGTTTGCCGGCTACTCAGGCCTTGGATGACTTAAAGAGCTGGCTGGCTCCATTGATTTTCGATACCACCCCGAGGTGGATTGAGGTAGGGGTCCCTATAGAGAAGAGGGATCTGAGTATTGTTGCTCGGTTCTGGTTTGGCTTCATTAGCAGCACCATCATGACATCCCAGAACGAATCCATCCTACGCCACCCTAAGATGGCCTACCTTGGGTCGATTATATCCCGGAGGAGCATTAACTTGAGACTTCTTATAGATCAAGAGATGGCCATGAGGGCCAAGTAGAGTCAAACCTCTTTCTCATTCTCGGTCTTGATCACGGAGTTGTGTCGGCGTGCTGGAGTGCCTCGGGATAATACGAGAGATATTGAGGTTACCCCTTCTTCCTCCACTAACATCCGATGTATTGAGGCCGAGTACACACAAGAGGAGGCCGATAGGAGGAGAGAAGCTTCGATGGATACTTCCCCAGAAGTGGACATTGGTTCGATACCTTCATAGGAATTTTTGCCTACTCCGGCCTCTATGCCTTCAGGTAAATCTGCTTCTTCTTCTTCTTCATATGCCCCGGGTGCCTCTACCTCCTCCCAGCCAACCAAGATTACCCAGGTGATGATCCTGAATATGGGGCACCTAGCTCATTCAGTTGATGTGAGATCTACCCGTCTGGAGGCTGCAATCCCGTGGATGATTGAGAGCGGCCTCCTTGTTGCACTTACCCTCCCCCCCGAACTTCCATTGGCACTCTCACTGAGAAAGTTGAGGCTTGTGAGAGCAGGACCTCCAAGGTTACGACTTTGAAAGCCGAAGTAGCAGATCTGAGGAAGGATGTAGACTCTCTAAAGTCTACTGACTTCACTTCACTACTGGAGGTTGCGGATGATGTGGACACCCCTGAGACTTCAGAGATTCCTTCAGCTACAACCGGAGATGTACATAGGGATGGCACAGCAGCTGATGAGTCGGAGATAAGGACCGATAAGAAGCAGCTAGAGATGAGGGAGGAGAGCATATATGGAGATTTGTCAGATCTTGAGGAGACGATTGTACAATCGATGATCAGACATCGCTGACAGAGACATCCATGGCAGCTCCTAGTGGACCCACTACTTCTGAGGTGACTCCAGGTACTGATGCCTGAGACCAGAGTGATGCACCGGGCACTGTTGCCCGACAGATGGAGCGACTATTTAGACAGGATTCCTTTTTACCTCCCTCTCTATCTTATCTTTATTTGACTTTTGGATACTTTATTGCTTGCATTTGAGGACAACTACCTTTTGTTTGTGGTGGGGTGAGGCCCACCTTTTGTGACTATTTTTCTGTGTATATATTTGGGTTTTTGTGGTATATATTGTGTTTAGCACTATTTTTGTGGATGTTTGAGCTTGTGGCTCCTTGCTTTAATTGCAAATGATTTTTGGGCACTTCCAAAAAAATTTGTGCCACCTCTTGTTTGTGTTTGAATGTGGATGTTCTCTTGCAAATTTGAGTATCGGTCTTCAACAATATCAATGACTTGGATAGTGTTCATAATTGAACAAAAATGAATGTGCGGCTACAATGAAGCCAAATGAAGTTACATAGAAAATATGTGAACTTTTTGCATCTCATTATGAATAGCCAATTATCGAATGAGTCTCTTGTGATGAACATTGTACACTAGCGAAAGTGTGGAGTCTTGTTTGACATCGGTATCAATGCCTTGTGTGATGGGCTTACCGTGAATCATGTGTGATGACACCTAGAATTTTCCCTGTTGATCTGGTTGACTAAGTGATGCAATCTCTTGAAACGAGCTTAGGCAACTTTGAAGAGTGTGAAACAATTTGACATTATACCTCTTTCGTGGCCTGCCTTGTGAGTGAGTGAACTTCACTTGAACACCTTGTGAGCCTTAACCTTTTCTTGGAAGAAACTTGATGAAATTTTGACCTTTGTTTATCCATCACCCATAATCCTCATGAATTGTAGTTTGTTTGAATAGCCAATTTAGGCCAAAAGCCTAAGTTGGGGGTGTGGTGAAAAGAAAAGGTAAATCAAGAAGTGCAAAGAAGTCCCATTTTGATGAGTCCACAAATTGGACTCATTTAGGGCTTTATTTTAATAAAAATAGTGACCTCAAATGCTTGTTTTATCTCACTACCTGATTAAAATGCTTAAGCTTCAGGTATTTGAAGTTTTACTGGAAGCATGGACACTTAGGCGCAAAACAGAACAAAAAGGGCTGAAAAGAACAAGAAATGAAATTCTACGGATCACCGAGTCCAACTTGGCGAGTTGCCGAATTGACATGCACCGCCCTTTGTTCCAGTACGCGAAGCCTTGAAGGAAGTGGATCGAAAGGCGAGGAAAGGAGCAGTCGGCGAGTCGCCGATTAGTTCGACGAAGCAGTACTATACCGCCCAATGATCCAGAATATGAGGATGCTGAAGGCAAGACACTGAAGGCAATGAGCTAATTAGAGGGCGGATCGCCGAGTTCATCGGCAATCTCAACTAATGTCGACGAACGATCCTCCGCAGCACAATTTTTTAAAACTATAAATACTAGTTAGAGTTGTAGTCTTAGTGTAAAAAACATTTTAGAGTAAAATTTATTATTAGTCTATTGTATTTGTCTGTTTTTTTTTTCAAGTTTGGAGAGGGTTTTGTGGAGACTTGAAGAAAGGAGTTCATCTTCCCCAAGTTAGAAGTGGGTCTTCTTTATTCTTCTTCCGTAGCTTAATTCAAGGTTTAATTTCTTATACCCAGTTGATTTCTTTATCATGTTAGGTATAATTTCTTATTTCTTGATGTGTGGCTAAAAAATCTCATTCTTGGGGTGTGATTTAGCAAATATGGGTTAATATTCTTGTTGGGTCTTGCTTGCTGATAAGTTAGATATATTCTAATGGTGATTTCATCTAGTGGTTGTGGTTTAATCTAAAGGGTTTGTAGTTGCAAATACAAAGCCACTCATGTGTTTTTGGCTTGCCCGAGAGGGAGGTCATTCAACCAAAACCACTAGACTGATAGCCTAAGGAGTAGGTCGACATGAGGTTCAGCCTGAGAGGGTGAGCCCTAGTCCCATATCCTAACACTCAGCTCGAGAGAGTGAGTGGGGTAAGGTGTAGGCTGGTCTTCATGCGGCAAATGGGTGTCCGAGAGGAACGCATTTGAAACGGGGTAAGTTGCCCGAAAGGGAACTTATTTCCATTTAAAGCTTAGCCTAGTCACTATTGTCTTGCGAATTTCCTATTGAAAGCATGTACCCAACGATTTATCTCAACTTGTATTGCGGTCACATCTGAAGAACCTTCCCCATACTTGATTTTCTTGTTTAGTTTCTTGTTTTATCACTTATTACAAAACCCTTTTTGATAGTTGAAACTTCTGTGTCACCCCCTTTAATTTACAATAAATTTTTCGTAAATGTTTTTAGCTATGACTAATTCAAACGAAATTCTAATTGGCTACTGATTCTCAAAACCGCTCTTTTGGGACACGACCCCAACCCTTGGTTGGGTTACTATATTATCGACAATCGTAGACACTCATACCATAGGATAGTGTCGTTGGTCACGATAAGCATCAAAATAGCGCCGCTTCCTGGGAGTGTTGTTATTTGAGAAGTTTTAGCTTAATAGAATTTTTATTCTCATTCGTAGTTTACTAACTTAATTTTTAGCTTTGCTTTGCTTGTTTGTGTTGAAAACATAAATTATGAGTGAGAATGTGGGAGATGGTTGCCATGCAAACAACCTAGTGAGTATTGACTTGCACCGAGATGACATTGATGATGTTAGTAGTGTTAATGATCCCGCTCCATTGGGTGAGATAAGTGCAATTCGATTGCCGCAGGGCGACAGAAACGGAAATTTTGAAGTTACTAGCACAACACTCCATCTCATACATTCAAGGGGCCTATACGGAGGATTGGATCATGAAGACTCACATGAACATATCCAAAGCTTCTTGGACGTATGTGCTCCCTTGTCATTCAAAACTTGGTCGCAAGAAGCCATCAGACTTCGCTTATTCCTATTGTCACTGACAGGAGCAGCCACTACATGGTTGTCTGAACTTCCCAAAAGTTTTATCACATCATGGAAAGAATTAGTCACAGCTCCACAATAGATTCTTTCCCCCATCAAAAATAATGAAGTTGAGGGACGACATTCAGAAATTTTAAACAAAAAGCGAGTGAACCAATTCATGAGTCATGGGTTAGATATAAAAGGTCTCTGCGAAAATGCCCAACACATGGGCTTCCAAGTGAGTTGTTACTCCAATATTTTTACCGAAATCTTGATTCATTCAACAATGGGATAGCTGATCAATTGGTGCAAGGCGGCATAATGCTATAGCCCTTTGAGGTGGCCTCATTTCTCCTAGATGGTATGGCGAGAGTAAATCAAGCTTGGTACACCAAAGAAGATCAAGTTTCCCCTATGTGTTTCAGGCTGACGCAAGAGCAACTCGACAAAGAAAATGAGAGGGATGAAAACATCAAAAAGATGTTGTCTAAGATGGAAGATTTACAAGAGCACATGAAAGGCAACTGTGAAGTGTTTCGCGCAAATGGGGGTTCATTTTCCAATAACTTGAAATCGGGAGGGAATCAAGGTTAGAACCACAGAAGGAATGATGAGGGTTTCCAGCGATCATGAAGAATACCAAACTCAATTGAGTGACATCTCAACATCAAGGGGGAGTGACAGTAGCCCTAGGGTAAATGATCTACTAACACGAATTCTTGAGAAAGTTGAAGGCTCTGATGATTTGCTAAAAGGAATGAGAGATGATTTTTCTTCGCTAAATAGTAAGGTGAGCTCTCATGCTAATGCCATCAATATGCTGGAAGGTCAATTGAATCTCCTATCGGCCCAACTAACAACCAAGATGCCAAAGGAAAATGAGGAAGGAGAGCTGGCTGTAATTACCTGTAGCGGGAAGGTAGCGATAGGTAATGAAGGAGAAGAACATGAGGAAAATCAGGGTAAGGAAGAAGAAGAAATTATTGATCATCAAAACCTCGGCAATAAAGCACAAGAAGGAATGAATCAGCACAATGAAACTCAAAAAATAATACAACCCTTACCCAAAATACCTCCACCTTTTCCCCAACGTTTGTAAAAAAGGAATGAAGATGAGAAGTTTAAAAAATTCTTGTCTGTGTTCAAAAAGTTGTCCATAAACCTTCCTTTGGTGGAAGCATTGCTGGAGATGTCAAGGTATGCTAAATTCATGAAAGAGCTAGTCACCAAAAAGAGGATCTTGGATTATGAAACGATTGAAGTGCCTCATAGTTGCAGTGCGATCATGACAAAGGAGTTAATCACTAAAAGAGAAGACCCTGGTGCTTTCACCATCCCGTATACTATTGGAATGCTCAAATTTGCCAAAGCTTTATGTGACCTAGGAGTAAGCGTCAACTTGATGTCATACACCATATACAAGCAACTTGGATTGGGAGAACCAAAGGCAACTACAATGAGACTTCTCATGGCAGATCGATCGATCAAGCATCCTATTGGAATCCTCTATGATATCTTGGTCAAAGTAGATCGGTTCATATTTCCAGTTGACTTTGTGATTTTAGACTATGACATTGATGTTGAGGTCCCCATTATTTTGGGAAGGCCATTCTTAGCAACTGGCAGAGCATTAGTGGATGTTGAAAGCGGCAAGTTGAAATTCTACGTGAATGACTATGAGGTAACTTTCAACATATGCAAATCCATGAAACAACCAAGCGATATCCATGTAGTGTCTACTGAAGATGTTATAGATGAGGCGGTGGCAAGTGTGAGCCATCTGTTGCGCAAGAATGAGCCTCTTGAGTCAATACTTGCAAATTATGACAAATCGAAAATTCAGGAATATGATGAAATGATCGCAGCCATAACAGGGTTAGAAGCATATGCAGGAAATCCAATTAAGTTGGATATCGACCTAAAAAATCGAGACAGCCGACCTGCAAAGCCATCAACTGAAGAACTGCCAACTCTAGAATTGAAAGTACTCTCATCCCATCTCAAGTATGGTTTTTGGGGACTAACAACACTCTGCCAGTGATTATTGCAGTAAATCTAAGTGAAGGGCAGGTAAAAGTGCTTGTCAAAGTACTACGGAAGAACATAAAAGCGATCGGATGGATCATAGCTGATATCGTGGGCATCCCGCCCAGTATCTGCACCCAAGATTCGGCTGGACAGTGAATGCAAATCCAGTGTGGAGCATCAGCGAAGGTTGAACCCTCCGATACAAGAGGTAGGAAAAAAGGAAATCATCAAGTGGCTTGATGCAGGAGTAATCTATCCGATTTCAAACAGCAAATGGGTCAACCCAGTGCAATGCATACCAAAAAAGGGTGGCATAACAGTGGTCCCAAATACTAAAGGAGAGCTCGTGCCAACTAGACCTGTAACGGGATGGAGGGTGTGCATGGATTATCGAAAGCTAAATTCATGGACTAAAAAGGACCATTTTCCAATGCCCTTCATGGACCAGATGCTTGACAGGTTATCAGAGAGAGGGTGGTATTGTTTTTTGGATGGATACTCCGGATACAACCAGATATCTATCACACCAAAAGATCAAGAGAAAACCACTTTCACATGCCCTTATGGGACCTTTGCATTCAAAAGGATGTCATTCAGACTCTGTAATGCACCGGCAATTTTTCAACGATGCATGTTGTCCATCTTTGCGGATATGGTCGAGGACTCTCTGGAAGTCTTCATGGATGATTTCTCAGACGTGGGGGACACATTTGAAGAATGTTTGACACATTTAGAGCAAGTGCTCCAAAGGTGTGTGGAAATTAATCTAGTCCTAAATTGGGAGAAATGTCATTTCATGGTGAAAGAAGGCATTTTTCTTGGGCACAAAGTGTCACAACAAGGGTTGGAAGTTGACAAAGTAAAAATTGAGGTTATTGAGAAACTACCACCACCGATCTCAGTAAAGGGCATTCGCAGTTTCTTGGGCCATGCAGGTTTCTACCAGAGATTCATTAAGGATTTCTCAAAGATGGCACAACCGTTATGCAAACTCTTTGAGAAGGAAGTGAAATTCTACTTTGATGACGTTTGTATGGCAGCATTTAAATGTTTGAAGGAGAAATTGATATCCACACCAATTATCATCAGCCCCAATTGGTCGGAACCATTCGAAGTAATGTGTGATGCGAGTGGGATGGCATTAGGTGTAGTATTGGGACAAAAGCGTACCAAATTGTTTCACCCAATTTATTACGCAAGCAAGACTCTAAATAGTGCCCAGTGAAATTACACAGTCACTAAACAAGAGTTGCTAGCTGTGGTCTATGCTTTCGAAAAGTTCCGAGCATACTTGCTAGGCACTAAAGTAGTTGTTCATACAAACCATGCAGCACTCCAATACCTCATGGCAAAAAAGGATGTGAAGCCAAGATTGATAAGATGGGTGCTACTCTTGCAAGAATTTAATTTTGAGGTAAAAGGTCGAAAAGATTGCGAGAATCAAGTTGCAGATCACCTATCGCGGTTAGAGAGTAAAGCAGCTACTGAGCAGGAAAAGGAAATAAATGACTCATTCCCAGATGAGAAGATATTCGCACTGTCACTCACACACATGACATGGTATGCTGACTTTGCAAACTACATTGTATGTGGGTTGATTCCCGATAAGTTAAACACTTACCAACGAAAGAGGTTCCTATTTGATGTTAAACGATACTTCTGGGAAGAGCCATACTTATTTCGGGAATGTGCTATCATGTCATAAGAAGGTGTGCTCTGGAAGAAGAATCAACAGAGATCATCCATACCTGCCACACATCACCAGTCGGAGGTCATCATAGTGGAAACCGTACCGCAGCTAAGATTCTCCAAAGTGGTTATTATTGGCCTTCTCTTTACAAAGATGCCCACGATTTTGCAAAGAGATGTCCTCAATGTCAGCAGCAAGGTGGAGTATCAAGAAGGCACGAGTTACCCCTTACACCTATTTTGGAAATAGAACTATTACCCCTTACACCTATTTTGGAAATAGAACTATTCGATGTGTCGGAAATCGATTTTATGGGCCCATTTGTGAGCTCGTTTGGAAACAAGTATATCTTAGTAGCTGTGGACTACGTGTCCAAATAGGTGGACGCCATCGCATTCCTGAATAATGAAGGAAGAAGCGTTGTCCAATTTTTGAAACGCTACATCTTTGCACGGTTTAGCACTCCAAGAGCAATCATTAGTGATGGAGGATTGCATTTTTGCAATAAGTGGTTTTTCCAGTGCATTGAGCAAATACGGAGTAAAACACAAGGTCGCCACTCCATATCACCCCAAACGAGCGAACAAGTTGAGGTGTCAAATCGTGATATCAAAAGCATTCTATCAAAGACAGTAAACGGGCAGCAGAACCGACGGGTCTAGAAAGCTTGACGATGCCCTGTGGGCATATCAGACTGCTTATAAGACACCTATAGGAATGTCCCCATATCAACTAGTTTTTGGTAAATCATGTCATTTACCTGTTGAGCTAGAACACAAAGCCTTATGGGCATTGAAAGCTCTGAATTTAGATTGGACAAAGGCTTCAAGGGAGAAGTTGGACCAGTTGAATGAAATAGATGAGTTCAAGCTCAGATCTTACGACAGATCAGCCATTTACAAAGAGAAAATAAAGAAATGGCATGACACACGGATAATCCAGAGGGAATTCAATGTGGGAGATTGGGTGTTATTGTATAACTCACGACTAAGGCTATTCCCAAGGAAGCTAAAATCCAAATGGTCTGGGCCTTTCAGAGTGACACAAGTGTTCACCAATGGTGCCATAGATTGAAAGTAAAGAGGGACCCCCATTTAAAGTTAACGAAAAGCGTTTGAAGTTATACCTTGGGGACTGCCAAGAAATCGCTTTAGTTGAAGAATTGTATCTGGAGGATTCTTGATAGTATTCCTACGTCGAGCCACGACGTTAAATAAGGCGCTTATTAGGAGGTAACACAAGTTCTTACCAATTATATCTGTTTGATAAAATAATAATGTGTCGATTGTGCAGATAGAAGTGTGGATAGTGAACGAACAGTGCAAATAGACGCACCACAAGTCCATTCAGCGACACGCAGGAGGAATCGGCAAGCTCAGGACATCTTTGGTGAACCGGTAACTGGTTCGGTGATCGCACTATTAACCGCCGTTTGAAATTTCCTAGTCTAAGTTTGGAGTTTGTAAAACTCGGCGCACTTAAAAAAAAAATTAGCAGCGAGTCGCCGATCCTGTAGGTGAGCACAATGCAAACCGCCGTTCGGACTCACCTGCAACCAGAGGTCCTATAATCTTTCGCGAGGAAGCTAAATATTCAGTGTGTCGCCGACTAAACAGACCAGTATAATTAATGTCACTGAATAGGCGATAAATGGAAAGTTCTCTGAGCAAAGGTTTCAAAGTGTCTGATTTACTGCTTACCTTACTTTTTCATACGCCCTAACTCACACTTGCACGCTACTTTTATATTTCATGTATTATTAGAGTATTCGCGTTTCTAAATTGTGCTCAGTTGTGGATTGCATGACAGCCGAGCATCTTCACACAAGGTTGGTCTTTCAACACCCCGAGTTATTTTTGAGAAATCTAACCTCATTTGCAACTAGTTGATCTGAATATCTCTTGGTCAACTGGTTTACTTTATCGATTCCCATTTAGCACTTATTATCCGCATTTGGGGACAACTGCTTTTATTTGTGGTGGGGTGAGGCCCACACGTTTTGTGACATTCATGTTTTGTTCTGTATATATTTGGGTTGTCTGCTTTAATTTGTGTTTTAAATACTGCATTTCTGTGGATGTTTGAGCTCATGGCTCCTGTTGTTCTAATTGAAAATAATTTTGATCCTTCCAAAAAATTTGAGTCTTGATTTCGATCAATATCGATAACTTGAATAGTGCTCCCAATTGAACAAACATGAATGCACGGCTACGACGAGGCCAAATGAAGTTACATAGACAATATGTGCACACTTTGCATCTCGTTGTGACTAGCCATTTATCGAATTGATTTTCTTGTGAGGACCGTTGCACACTAGCGAACGTGTCTAGTCTTGTTTGACTGAAGTATCAATGCCTTGTGTGATTAGCTTACTTTGAACCATGCATGAATAAACCTAGAATTTGCCCAGTTAGTCTGATTGATTTAGAAAGGTGTACTCTTGAGATGATCTTAGGCAACTTTTTAAGAGTGTGAACCAATTTAACATATACCTCTTTTTGTGACCTACCCGTGAGCATGTGAAACTCTCTTGAACACCCCTTGAACCTTACCTTTTTTTGGAAGAACCTTGATAAACCCTAGACCTTACTTGATCCGCTACCTATAATCCTCTTGAATTGTGGTTTAGTGAATAGCCAACTTAGGACAAAAAGCCTAAGTTGGGGGTATGGTGAAAAGGAAAAGGAGAAGTCAAGAAGTGCTATAAGAAGTCCCCCTTTAACCCATGATGTTGCGAACAATGGAACCCTCTTATAAAAAAATGAATGAAAAAGAAATTGGTGGAATAAAGCACAAAGGATACTGGGATTCCAAGCAATTTATGGGAAATGAATAAAAGGATGACTTAGAAGCACTAGAAAAAGAAGTGATAAAGGCAAAGAAGGGAATGCCTTGAGAATATTGCATCTCATGAGGACAGAGTCAATGAGCCGTAACGACCATACCTTTACATTCAACCTCATTACAAGCTTTGGAAAGACCTTTTTTGATCTTGAGTAAGCTGGATCGAAAGTCAATTGGAAAATAAGGGCAAACCTATAGGTGAAAACATGCATTATGTTCCTCTTTTTGAGTGTGAGCGTTGTATATGATTCCTGATCTTAAATTGACTCATATATGTGTGGGAATATGGAATCATTCTTTACATGAGGGCATTTAGATACTTTGGTTGAGCTTGAACTTGCACAAGTAGCAAGTATTGCGAGCATGAGAATCTTGGTAATGGTGTGTCACAATTTGAATATTTGAGTAAACAAGTGATCCTTGCATAAGTAAATTGAGTCTTATTGTGTGCATTCATGATTTAGTCTTGTGTAGCACTGTTTGAGGCATCCTATTAGAACTGTTGAACTTGAGTTTGCTTGAGGACAAGCAAAAGTTTAAGTTAGGGGTGTTGATGAGTCCATAGATTGGACTCATTTACGGCTTTATTTTAATAGAAATAGTGTCCTCGAATGCTTATTTTATCTCAATACCTGATTAAAATGCTTAAGTTTCAAGTATTTGAAGTTTTACTCGAAGCATGGACACTTAGGCGCAAAACGGAACAAAAAAGGCGAAAAAGAACAAGAAATAAAGGTCTGCGGATCACCAAGTCTAACTTGGCAAGTCGTCGAATTGACATGCACCGCCCTTTGTTCCGTACGCAAAGCCTTAAAGGAAGTGGATCGAAAGGCGAGGAAAGAAGAAGTCGGCGAGTCACCGATTAACTCCACGAAGCAGTACTGTACCGCCCAATGATCCAAAATATGAGGATGCTGAAGGCAAGACACTAAAGGTGATGAGCTGATTAAAGGGCGGATCACCAAGTTCATCGGCGATCTCCACTAATGTCACCGAACGATCCTCCACAGCACTATCTGTGAAAACTATAAATACTAGTTAGAGTTGTAGTTTTAGTGTAAAAAACATTTTAGAGTAAAATTTATTATTAGTCTATAGTATTTTTCTGTATTTTTTTCTCAAGTTTGGAAAGGGTTTTGTGGAGACTTGAAGAAAGGAGTTCATCTTCCTCAAGTTGGAAATGGGTCTTCTTTATTCTTCTTCCGTAGCTTAATTCAAGGTTTAATTTCTTATACCCAGTTGATTTCTTTATCATGTTAGGTATAATTTCTTATTTCTTGATGTGTGGTTAAAAAACCCCATTCTTGGGGTGTGATTTAGCAAATATGGGTTGATATTCTTGTTGGGTCTTGCTTGTTGATAGGTTAAATGTATTCTAATGGTGATTTCACCTAGTGGTTGTGGTTTAATCTAAAGGGTTCGTAGTTGCAAATACAAAGCCACCCATGTGTTTTCAGCTTGCCCGAGAGGGAGGTCGCGAACCCAAAACCACTAGACTGATGGCCTAAGGAGTGGGTCGACATGAGGTTCAGCCCGAGAGGGTGAGCCCTAGTCCCATATCCTAACACTCAGCTCGAGAGAGTGAGTGGGATAAGGCGTAGGCTGGTCTTCATGCGGCAAATGGGTGTCCGAGAGGAACGCATTTGAAACAAGGTAAGTTGCCCGAGAGGGAACTTATTTCCATTTAAAGCTTAGCCTAGTCACTATTGTCTTGCAAATTTCCTATTGAAAGCATGTACCCAACGATTTATCTCACCTTGTATTGCACTCACATCCCAAGAACATTCCCCATACTTGATTTTCTTGTTTAGTTTGTTGTTTTATCACTTGTTACAAAACCCCTTTTGATATTTGACACTTCTGTGTCACCTTCTTTAATTTACAATGTATTTTATCGTAAATGTTTTTAGCTACGACTAATTCAAACGAAATTCTAATTGGCTACTGATTCTCAAAACCGCTCCCTTAGGACACGACCCCAACCGTTGGTTGGATTACTATATTAGCGACGATCGTAGACAGTCATACTGTAGGATAGTGTCGTTGGTCACGATAAGCATCACCTTTGACCCATGGTTTTGAGAAAGATGGAACCCCTCCATACAAAAAAAAAAAAGAAAAAAAAAGAAAAAAATGAAAAAGTTGTGGAATAAGGTTGTGAAAATGCAAAAAGAAATGGGGTGTCCAATAGTCCATGGAAGATGAATAATGGGGTGACTTTTAAGCATGAATGAGAATGATGAAGTACAGGAAAGAAAGAATTATTTATACCACATTTCATGAGGATTATAGCCATTGAGCCTAAATTACCATATATTTGCACTCAGCCCAGTTACAAGCCTTGAAAAGACCTTTTTTATCTTGAGTGAGCTGAAACAAGTGTTGATTGGAAAATATGGGCAAACCTGTGGGGGAAGTCATGAATTGTGCTCATCTTTGTGAGTGTGAGTGTGCATTTGATAACGGAGCTTTAAATTGTTGAACCATTGTGTGTGATATGGAATCATTTTTTGTGTGAGGGCATTTGAGTACCTTTGTTGAGCTTGAACTTACATTTGAAGCAAGTATTGTGAACTTGAGAATCTTTGATAATGGTGAGTCACAACTTGAATCTTTGAGTACACAAGTGATTCTTGCATGAGTAAGTTGAGTCTTTTTGTGTGCATTCATAATTAAGTCTTGTGTAGCACTATTTGAGACATCCTTTTTGAACTGTTGAACTTGAGTTTTACTTGAGGACAAGCAAAAGTTTAAGTTGTGGGTGTTGATGAGTCCACGATTTGGACTCATTTAGGGTTTTATTTAGATAGATTTAGTGTCTTCAAATGTTTATTTTGTGCAAATAACTTATGTAAATCCTTGTTTTCCAGGTATTTGGATTTAAGAACAAAGCATGGACACTACAGGAGCAAAAAGGAACAAGGCAGCTGAAAGAACGAAGAAAAGAAGGCATGGTGATCGCCTAACCCATTGGGTGAGTCACCGAATGGCTATGATCTTGCCTAAAGTTCCAGTGTGCCAAGCCCTGAAGGAGAAAATCAAGTCGGCGATAGAATGGAGCAGTCGACGAGTTGCCGAACGGTTCCACGATGCAGTGTTAGATCTCCCAAAGTAACAGAACGTGAGGATGCTGAAGGCCAAAGTAAAAAGGTGATGGAATTGACTAAAGGGAGGATCGCCGAGTGGATCGGCGATCCCGACTTGCTGCGCCGAATGGTCCTTCGCAGCATATTTTTGGCGACTATAAATACATTTTTGAATTCTTAGTTTAGCATCACTTTTTCATAATAGATTAGTTTTCATAATATAGAACTCTGAGTTTGGAGACAATATTTTCCTTAGCTTTGAAGAATTGAAGATTTCCATTTTTGAGAAATTGTAAGTGGGTCTTTGAGATTCTTCAATTTGGACCTTTGTAAAGACGAAATTAATCTTACCCAGTTGATGGAAACACAATTTGATAACGATTTCTATCTTTTTATGATGTCTAGCTAAAACCACAATTCTTGGGGTGTGATTATGTGATTAAGGGTTGATTTAGCTTATGGGTATTGTTAATTGATAGTTGAAATGTTGTTTAAAGGCGATTTCAATCAGTAATTGTGGGTTAATTTAAAGGGTTGCAGTTGCAAATGCAATCCGTTAAATAGGTGGTCAATTTTGGACCTAGAGGTGGATAGAGGGTAGTTTTGTACAATTTCCAATACTTCGAGAGTGTTTTAGGTCATTTTCCAATTTTAAAATGGAGGTTTGAATCCGAAAACAATACTTGAAAATGATATTTAAGGCTTTAGGAACTCATTAGTTAAAATCATTTCGAAAAAGGGATCAAAACAACTTCAAAATCACCATTTTATTAATATTTTGGGTTATTGAAGATAACCCCAAATTTCTCATTTCAAAAGCTTGATTTGAACACATAAATCCATATATAATTAATAATGGGTAATTGAAGATTTCGAGTTAAGAATCCTTTCCAAAAAGATTTTCCTCGAAAATCTGGTCCAAATCGCCACACCGAAGCTCCCAAAACTCATAAATAATGGAATGGGGCTTAAACCCCGAAATAGTAGGCCAATAGCCTCTCTAATGTCGCAAAAGTGACCAGGGGTTTGCTTAAGCGAGTAAGCAAACCCGCTAAAAATGCAGCCTATGCAAAAGAGAAACCTTCTTCGCCTAAGCAAAGAGGCTCTCGCTTCTGCGACCAACCTTTTCAAAAGCGAGGGCGGCAAAAACCAGCAAAATACAACCAATTCTTTAATCATCGAAAGGACTCTCGGGATTCGTTTGGACCCCGTGAACACAAATCACATATGCAAATCAATTATACTCGACATTCCAGACTCAATTAAACCATCAAAACGTGAATATGAGGCCTCCTTGACCCGACATCCGTGAAAACCACAAGAAAACTAACTGACGCCTAAAAAGGCTAAAACAAGCTCGAGATTTCTCAAAAATACCCAAGACCTCATCTAGGCCTAAAATCATTCCCCGAATCCAACCGAACTCTAGAAATTCCAATCCGAACATCCGATCCCCGAATGTTGATCAAAGTCAATTCAAAGGCTAAAAATTTTACAATTTCATAACTTAGGAGCCCAAATCCTTAAAAAGACTCAAAATGTGAAACAGACAACTCTCACCAATCACATTTCACATTTTGGGACTGATAGAATCGACGAATTTCTTTCCGACAATTGAAACTTCAAAAGATACCGAAAACCACTTTCTTAACAACCTAACCTTTCAAACTCAAAACTTACCAATTTCTCAATTTTTAACTCAAAGTTCAAAAACCAACTTTTCAAACTCAATGATAGAAGACTCGGGGTCTATAACGAGAAGGCAAGATGGTAAATTCATGAAAGTTTCCAAAAATGACCGACCAGGTCATTACAACGTGAATCACGTTCCAAATAAGGTAATGGTCATTTTTTTTTCAGTTCATTGCTAGACTAGTCGCAATTACACATGCACTACCTACTTTTTTTGGGTACAATGAATACGGAATCTCCTTTATTTTCTCCATCAAAGTAAATACCTAAGTAGGGATGATTTTCTTTTTCAATTGATTTTTGTGTTTTTATCAAACATGTGATCAACTATGGTCATCAAATTAATTAGTGCATGTGCATTTTAAATCAACGCCAGAAAATTTTTCTAATGATGTGTTGTAATGGAACCAATCTATAGTAAAGATATAAAGGTGTCACTGGCATGAGGAGTGTCATAATGTCCTTCTCATAATGATACAAGAAGCTGGAAATGGTTACATGATGAAGCATGCCAACAAACAAGAAAACAAGAAAAGAAGAAGTTTTAGATGCACATTCTTCTTGCCTATCCTTTTCTTACAAAAACTTTTTTTCTATCATATCATTTAAAATCTAATTGCAGATATATAGCTTCTTTTTATTTATTTTTTAAAAAACATATTGATTGTTTACTGGTAAAATTAAAGTTGGTATGTACAATTACTACGATCGATAATGAAAATTTTCTTCCCACATAATTCAAATCCTTTTCTTTACCCGTTAATTGTTAAAATATATTATTTGATAATAAATAGTTTCTTGTTCTTGGCTTTCTATTACTATATATTGTTTCGTGTACGATTATAGTATTATTTTGTTGTAGTATTGTTCTACTATGATCTGTTTGTTTTTGTTACTATATGTTGTTTCTCCATTATGTCTTTTTCTAGACTGTTTTTGTCTTGAGTCGAGGGTCTATCAAAAATACTCTCTCTACTTCTAAAATAGTCTCTCTACCTCTATGATCAACCCATACAAGCTAAGTTGTTGTATTCGGTTATAAAAATAATGTAGATGTAGGCTAGAAACCTGACCTTGCCTATGGGACATAATCATGTCTTGAGTACAACACCCTTTAGATTCATTGTCACACAACTTTTGTCTATTTAATTATGATAAACTTATAAAGAAGATTGTACCTAACTAACGCACTAATTAAATCATGCATTTACTATATGTGACCTAGAGTTCAAATCTTATTTTAACCAGGTCTTAATTCTCCTAATTCCTCATGATAACATAGCATTGGCTTAATTGCGTGCATGCGCTATTGCAATATAAAGTGTTAAGCAAACACCTTACTTTTATTTTTCAGGGACAATATAATAACCAATTAAACATACTTCATTATCATTTTGTTCACTTTATTATTTCATGTCTTTATTTTATTTTCATCAAATATTCCAGAGTTTTGGCGGTTTGATATTGTTCTCCTTGTTAGGTTTGCTCTCTAGGGCGCTTTTTCTTTCTTTCTTTTTTCTCTCAGTGTATCAGTTGACTATTCATATGATCAATAACATTGTAAAATCTTATCTTCTTAAATAAATAAAAAAAGAAAAAGGAAAAAGAAAACCACCAAAATTAAATACAATACTTGCCATAATATATATTCGCCACCCATAGGTTTCCATATCCGTCTCCACTGAGATCTCTAGATCGTGGCGTTAACCTAATGTGAAAAGGACTTAGGACTTACTTCAAATGATCTTTTAAATTCTCTTGTTATTTTCTCTTATATTTATGTCTTTTGGATATTGTAATTCCAGGATTAAGGGAAGTCCTACTTTAGTTCATATTCCTTAAAAGTGTATTGAGACATTTCTTTTGATCGAGATCATCATTCTCAAGAGTCAAGTGTACCATCACAAAAAAGTGATTCAATCAAAATTGTTCCTTTAGTTGTGGAGAGGAGGTGATTATGAATGTTATGGTCAAACAAGCCTCATGAGGGCCCATTGTTAATTTGACCCAAAATTCTCATTCTTTTAAGTAGGGCCTCTGTTATGAACTTTGTGGGCATTCTACTTTTTGAATTCACCCTCAGCCCATCCTAAGAAATGGAGCAGCATTTTCATGGGCTAAGTGCACAAATATTCATATTTGAGGACGTTATTTGGCGATGGTTGAATTGACTTTTTTTTAAGTGACTTAAAAGTTAAAAATTCAAACTTAAAAGTTATAACTTGTGAATATCCATTTTTTGGGTTTTGGCTTCTTTTTTTTTATCCTTACCGCTAAAAAAGTGATTAAAAATATTTTTGTATGAAGTATGGCCTTGTGAAAGTCAAACATTGAACAGTGTTGCTTGAAGTTTGGTATGGTTTGTCATGAGCAATTTCAGATTATTATTTTTTAATAGAAGTTGTGAACTTGATAAGAACAAAAATTAGATACTTTTAGTATAGGTTTACCTGACTTGTCAAAGCTAGCTTTAAATATATTTTTAATAAAGTACATGTAAAAGTTAATGAAAATTTTGATCATGTATATCTAATTTTTCATATATGTCTGCACGTATGACTGAATGCATGTTAAAATTGAGTAAAATTTCAAACAATCTATAGCTAATTTTTATTTTATTTTATTTATTTGAAGAAGGGATGATGTTTTCACACATAAGAATTTTGTTATGTGGATTTCAACAATACAATATTTAAATCTACGCTAAATAAGTTCAACTGTGAAACTTAACTGCCATATATCATAAAAAAAAAGAAGGATTAATCATCTATTTATCAAATAATAATAAATTCAATAAATTCATTGTAAATCATTTTAATTTATCTTTATGTATGATTGAAGTGCATGTATATCAAAGTAGGAGGATGAGGCAACTAATTAGGTGCCTTGTGAAATTTTATCATTTTCATTTTGCACTCCGCATGTCGACTTGTTACATTTCCTAATCTTGATCAAAAGACTCACCATTAAATTTAACTTGATTGATTATAACTTATAAGATTATTAGTATTAAATTTTAAGCTAATTTTTCGAAATCCAATATTTATAAATATTTAAAAAAAATTCTCACACACAATGTATACATATTTGTGTTTTGTATTAAAAAAAAACGGCTTAATTCAATTGATCGGACTCATTAAGCATAGACGTCATCCACCTCAGCTTTTGATTGATGCTTGTTATTAAGAAGGAATTAAAATGAATTGTAAAAATAAAAGTAGCACGGAAATATCTAAGAGTATGTAAAGGAGTTCAAAATTTATTTAAATTATTTGTTTTAAAAAATAAAATTTACATATTTGAAAACTTAAGAAAAAATAGATAATGATTTAAAATACATTTTGAAATTGAGAAACCATAGTTTAGAAATAATTTTGAGTCCCAAAATAGTAGTACCATGTTTTCATAAAAAGGGATGGAAGGAGTATGCCCAAATTTGCTCTAATAATTTTGCTTGCCATTATAGTGAAAGAGATCAATTCAGTTACATGAGATTGGTAATAATGTCAGCAAAGTCACTAATTTTACAAAATGTATGATTAATATTTAAGTTGAGATTAATTTATTTATTTTTCAAACTGAGTAATTTGAGATTAAAGTAGAGTTATTATAGCTGTGGTGAAAAGGGGGAAAATGTTCCTCAAATTTTTGAAAGTTGAAAAAAGTATTTAGATAGAGAGTAGTAGAAACAAAACAAACAAAAGGTTTCATGGGACTCATTTTTGGTCTGGGGGACCATTAGAGTGTGTCAACAACAACACAACTGTACATGTTTTTATCTCTTTGCTGGTTAAACTTTTTTTTTTTTTGCTTTTTTTATGTTAAAACTTGTAGTTTATAGGATTTGTTTTTCAATTGTAGAATTTGAAAGATAGGAAAAGAGTTTGAAATATATCCGAATTTTGATCAAAATTGCGATAACAATCCCAAACTTTGGGGAGGACTTACCCCCTACACTATTTAATAGTGTATTTTAAAGGAATATATGTGCCCACGTGGACAAGTTATCATTTATAATGATGCAATATTTATGATGCCTACGTGGACATATATATACCTTTAAAATGCACTATTAAATAGTGCAAGGGGTAAAAGGTTCTACCCAAAGTTTGGGGATTGTTACAACAATTTCGGTTCTGCCCAAAGTTTGGAATTGTTACAGCAATTTCGGTCAAAGTTCAGAAATATTTTAGGTTTTTTTCCCTAAAAGATTTAAGGTGAAGGTGGTATCAACTTCAATTATTCAAGACCTTTTCTTTAGTCATTTAGTATATTTGAAGAATGTGAAAACTTAATTTAAAGAGGATATTGACAATGCATGGAAGCTTATAAGTAACAAATTGTAAGTTACTGATAACTCTCAAACATCTGGGAAATATTAATTAAGGAATAATTCTGAGGAAATAAGCAGAAATAGATATATGCATGGATCATGGTCTCTTAAATACTCCCTCCGTCCACTTTTAAGTGTCATGGATTCCTTTTTAAGAGTCAAAAGATAAGAATTTTGACTAACTTTTTACGATGTATTTTTTCATCATATTGATATTCAAAAAGTTACAATTTATAGTATTTTTCGCTTACTTTTTGAATATCTAAATTTTTTGTTTAAAATATTAAATTAATATAATCTAATTAACTTTGAAAATTAATCAAATTGACTTTCGAAAAGCGCAACATGACAATTAAAAGTGGACGAAGGAAGTATATATTATCCCCAAAATGGAAGTTTATAATTTTGCTCAAATTTAGTCTATATTTATAACTAGTACCATGCTTCTCGCCGTCTAAATTTTTTTCTTACAAATACAAAGATGAAAAAAATTATGAAAAAAGAAAAATACAAAATGATAGTAAGTAAAATAAAAGGTAATTCATCTGTTTAAAAAAGAATGACCTCCTTTCCTTTTTAGTCAATTTCTAAAAGAATGACCTCTTTCTTTTTTTGGTAACATTTTAATTTCAGTTTTCCACGTGGTATGTTTAAGGCCACAAGATTAAAGGGCAACTTTGTACATTTGACATAACTTTAATTTAGGACCACAAGATTCAAAAGTCTTCTTTATTTTCTTAAACTCCGTGTCAAGTCAAAGTAAGTCATTCTTTTTTAAACAGAGGGAGTAAAACATTTGGTTTAAGAGCTATTAAATGTGTTGTTCGACAAACTCCAAAAAGCTTAATCGAGTTAGGTAGGATATAGATCAAGCACAATAAGTTTTAGGGAGTGATTGTTTCTCTTTGAAAGAAAAAGAAACATGTCAAATAAGGTGGCATTAATACTCTCGAATCTAGAAATCTTAACCACCTACATTTAGTTTTTTTTTTAAATTCTACCGAAGAAACAAAATTTTACACCTAAGCACATCCACTCACCTATTAAAAGATCCAACCTTCCCTAGTAATCATAATTTCATTCTTATTCCATTTCTTCCCCCACTCCTTCAAGAAGCTTTCTTCACCTCTTGGATTTCAAAGCAATGTCAGAATGCTTTATCAATTCACTTGAAACATGATATGCAAAAAGATGTCATTATGATCTCAATGTGCTAAATTTGATGGCTTGGACTGATCTGAATGCAAGGAGAAGGTTCTACAAATGTCCAAGACCCAAAGTAAGTTATAAATTAATTTGAGGTTTGGTTATTTATATACAAAATTTAATTGGTTAAATTATAACTAAGTATTTCTATAAATTATTATGTAAATGCGATGGTCGGATTTGTATAATAAATGTAGGTCACTTCATGTGGATATTAAGAATGGCAAGACAAACAACTCCCGCCAAGAGCAGTAATTGTCATAATTGACCCAAAAGGTAAATTGAATGTTATGAAGGTTGAAAGAACAAATTGAAAAGGATGGTCGGTGGAATGGAACAGGTTGAAAGGGACAATCTGGAAAAAAAAATTGAACAAATGAATTTTGTTAATCTCTAAGAGGTAGCCAAAATTAGTAATTTGAGGGAGAAGATTGAAGAAATGAAATTTATTTCAGCCCAAGAGGCTGGAAAAGTTATGACTTGGGAGAAGAAAATTAAAAGGCTGAAAACTATCATTTTCATTTCATGTGCTTTGCTCATTGTGTTTGTTGTAGGGATCATGCAATTAATGTTTTTTTCTTGTTGAAGTTTATATTTTTTAATGAAGTTGTAGTACTTACGTTGAAGTGAGTACTTTATTTGCTTATAATGAAGTTGAAGTGAAAATCTGAAGTTTGGATATCAATGTTACATAAATTTTGAAGTAGTGTGAAAATATCTAGACAAGAATGCTAGATAAAATTTGAATAAATATAGGTCCAAAACTGGAGGGTATGCATTACAAAATTTAAACCAATGCTGGGCAATAATGTTGCGCATAAACTAAGTAAATAACTGAAACTAATGCATTCGCCACATCTGGAATAATGACTTCAAAATTGAAAAAAATACTTTCACAAAAACTGAAAATTACACACAACACTGACTCCACAGATCTAAAAAATGATGTTTTTCTCAACATTAAGTGAGAACTAAAAGACTTTACAAAATAAGGACAAAATCAATCGTTAATGATTCATCAAATTTCATAACTTAATCTCTAAGGCAAAAACAAACATAAACATTTATTGTTTTGCATCTATCAAATTTAACCCAAAATAAACGCAAGTGTTCATTATTTTGCATCTATCTACTTCAAGCAAAAATAAATAAAAGCAGGCAATTTTCTGCACTATTCAGTACATATTAAATTTGGGATCTCCCATTAGCTTTTCTTGTCTTCAACTTGCCCACCTTCTTTTCTCTCCCTTTTCAATTGGTTGCTAGTGACAACTTCTTTTCCTTTTTAAGTGAGCTTAGTGGGTGAGTAAGAAAATTTTGTAGACTGACTAATTTCAGCATGATAACCTCTAAAAGATATCACTTTATTTTTAAATGGCTTTTTTTATTCATCCTCATCTTCAGTTTCGTGAGATTTTCATATTTAACTTGAGGCCTTATATTTGCATCACTTTAAGGCTCTCTAACAAGATCAAATGGTTCATAGTATTGTTGTGGTAGACTAGATATGGACATGTGATAACACTCAAATCACTCTCCAAAATCAATTAAAAAAGTGACCGATTGAGAGATTTGGACTTTAAATTAGCTCATTTGGAAGAGTAAGAACAATTGGGTGGATGGTACCACAACCTTAATATAAAGCTTTTGTTGTCAATTATCACAATTAAACTAACATTCGAACGAAAACAAGAGTTAACAAACAGTCTAGTAGTGTGGGGATCGGATATCAATGTCACATAAGAGTGATTGTGCTTCTCTATAGTGATGTACATACATGAATAACCTAAGTCATCTTTAATGACGCTAATCTGAGAATGTTCGAGCCTACCAGACCTAAGGTGAGAGAAGTCGCCATCACCCATTTTTGCCTTTTTTGACTTTCTAGATTTCTCTTTTAGAATTTTATCCTTGATTTGTTGGGCATATATCATCAAACACGAGATATCCCTCTCCTTTATCAACATGGCGGTTCAGCACTCTTTGACCACCATCTCGGACACACCCGATACAAACTTACTCATCTGTTCTCTAGAGTCGCAACCATAGTAGGAGAATACTTTGAAAATTGAGTGGATTTAAATGCATACTCTTTCACATTCATGTTACTTTGTCAAAGATTGATGAACTCAAGCACTTTTGTTTCCCTTATCTCAAGGGAAAAGAATCTATCAAACAATGTCCCTTTGAACTTATCCATATCGCGAGGACCTGCATCAATCTCCCTTTCTTCTTTCCATTGATTGAATCACACTTGAGCAACATTCTTAAGTTGGTAAGTGGCAAAGTCCGCCTTTTCCAGCAATGCACCCATGATGTACACAATCTTGTGGATTCCCTCTATGAACTCTTTTGAATCCTCTTCCACTTTTGACCCATGAAATTTCAGAGGATTTATCCTTGTGAAGTCTCTTACCCTTATTTCTGTTGTACCCACAGTTGAGTTAACGGGAGCGACAACTTCTCTATTAGCTTGAGCAGTCATAGCTTGAGTCAATACTTGGAAAGCGGCTCTAAACTCGGCATGTAACAATTGCTCAGCTAGAGGATCGACCAGAGCTTAGGAACCTCAAGATCCTCATTACCACCCGTATTCCTTGTGTTAGCTCTTTGAGAAGGCATTTCCTGAAAGGCATCGGACAAGAGTTAGGAGGAAGACCTATATATAGATAAACTCCATGGCACGACTTTAGAGTAGTGAAAGAAGTGATGTTTCTTAAACGCCTTGTAGTCTCTTATTCATAAATATGGCGTGCTTCACACTCATGAACAAGACTCTACTCGACAGAACTTTTCTGACATCCAAAGAACTTTCTAAAATTGGATGCTCTGAATACCAAGTTTTTCACAACCCAAAGTACACCTTTGATGTGTCATGGCGATAGGATCTTGAGAGCCTTAAACAAGTCACCTGACATAAGTATGACGTAATGAAATACCATAAAAGAGATTATAAGCAATATAAGTCTCAACTCTTTTGATGTTATAAAAGACACAAAAAGAGTACATAAGAGAATATGTGGAACATTAACTAAGTCTAACACAAGCCTTCTACTATCATAGACGTGACTAGAATAAACGCCTAAGTCACAAACATATTCTGAAAACTGAAAGATTAAGAAAACAATAGAGTGGTCATGGTCTTGCCCTCGAACCATGTAGATTCACCAATCCAACACAAGCAATAGCTGAGCAATCCTGATCTAACCACGTCCAAGAGGAGAAGCGTCGGATCTTATATTTTGAAACAATATAGGCACAATATGTATCAGTACTTTAAATGTATTGAATATGGAAAAATACATAAAAACATAAGTCTGATAACATAGTGGACTTAAAATATGATATGCATGACCAAGTAAATGTAATAAAAGCTTTTAAAGTGAAATCATAAATCATAGACATGGTCAATGCACATTAGAAAATCATAGGAAAAGCTTTGATAAAACCTTTGGAAAATCAAGTGATTTCTCTCAAACATCAACAAGCATGATAATGAAGAACAACCCATACCTTAATTCATTAACTCTCTCGAGCTAAATGTGTGGGATTGTGTTTAGGATTCACTCTCTCAAGCTAAACCCATATCAACCTAATACCCATAAATCATCAATCAATAATCTTAGTTCTAAAGCCTCTCTCTCGAGCAAGCCAAGACACAAAGGTAGAGTTGCATTTGCAACTACAACTCATAAATTAACCCACAATTAATGATTAGACTCACTTCAAAATAGCATTTAAACTAGTAATTAACAATATCCATAAACTAATTCAGCCCATAATCATATGATCACACCCCAAGAATTGGGGTTTAGCCAAACATCATAAAACGGTAAAAACAATTACCAAATCGATTATCCATCAACTGGGTAAGCGAGATTTAGTCTTTAGGATGCTCAATTAGAAGAAAATTTGAAACCCACTTCAAAAATCTCCAAATTGAATCTCTAAGATTCTTCAAAAACTAAGAAAGACTTAAGAGAAAACTGTTCTAAAACGTTTCAATGAAAAATAGATGTCCAAAGATGTAAAAGATACTAAACTAAATGTTCAAAATCTAATCTATAGTCACCGAAAATAAGCTACAAATGGCCATTTGGCGAAGTAAGTCGGGCTCGCTGAACCACTCGACAAGCCGCCATTTGACCTCTTTCATCGCCTTTTTGTCTTGGCATTCAGCATCATCAAGGTCTGTAATTTTGGGCGATCTATCTTGGCTTTGCGGAACTACTTGGCGATGAGTTGACTACTCTTTTTTGTCGCCGACTTGGTTTCTTCCCTCAGGGCTGGCACACTGGAACTTAGGCGGTAGAACTAGACATTCGGCGATTCGCCAAACGCTCTTGGCGATCACCAGGCTTGCCTTTCTTCAATTTTTCTATTTGTTTTGTTCCTTTTTGCATGCTAGTGTCCTTACTTTGTTCCTCAATCCATATACCTGAAAATCAAGGATTTAACATCAGTTTATGGCAAAAATTAAGCATTTAAGGACACTAAATCTATCTAAATAAAGCCCCAAATGAGTCCAAATCACGGACTCATCAACACCCCAACTTGAACTTTTGTTTGTCCTCAAGTAAACTCAAGTTCAACAATTCAAAAAAGGATGTCTCAAACAGTGCTACAAAAGACATTAACATGAATACACACAACGAGACTCAACTACTCATGCAATGATCAATTGTGCACTCAAAGATTCAAATTGTGACTCACCATTATCAAAGATGCTCAAGTTCACAATACTTGCTTCAAATGCAAGTTCAAGCTTAACAAAGGTACTAAAATGCCCTCACAACAAAGAAGATTCCATATTCACACAATTTCTCAACAATCTATAGTTCTGAAGTCACATACGACTCTCACACTCACAAAGATGAACACATGCATGACTTCACCCATACGTTTCCCCTTATTTTCCAATCAACATTTGTTTCAGCTCACTCAAGATCAAAAAGGTCTTTTCAAGGCTTGTAAGGGGCTGAGTGAAAAGGTATGGTCATTTAGGCTCAGTGGCTACTACCCTCATGAAATGTGGTCTGAACATCATTTTCTTCCTTCCCTTCAACATTTTGATCATGCTCATAATCCACCCCATTATTCAACTTCCAATGGACTACCGGATACTCCATTTATTTTGCAACTTTCACTACTTTATTTCACAACTTCTTCATCCCTTTTCTTTTTCTTTCTTTTTTTGTTTTTTTATATGGAGGAGTTCCATATTTTTCAATCAACACCATTGCTCAAAGGGGGAATTTTTCACACTTCTTGATTTACCTTCTCTTTTCCCCATACCCCCAATTTAGGCTTTTGGCCTAAGTTGGCAATTCAAACAAACCACACTTGGTGAGAGTTATGGGTGCATGGATAAAGAGGGGTCACAATTGTTCAAGTTTCTTCCAAGAAAAGGATAAGGCTTAAAGGTGTTCAAGCAAGGTTCACACCATCTCACAAGGTTGGCCACAAAAAGAGGTATAATGTCAAATTGTTTCACTCTTTTAAAATTGTTGCCTAAGATCATTTCAAGTACTTGCATTACTTAGTCAACCGGACCAACGGGGCAAATTCTAAGTGTCGGTGACATACAGTGTTCAAGGTAAGCTCATCACACAAGGCATTTACACCAATATCAAACGAGACTCATTCGAGCTAGTGTGCAATGTTCATCACAAGAGACTTCATTCGATAATAGGCTAGTCACAAAGAGATGCAAAAAATCCACACATTATCTATGCAACTTCATTTGGCCTCATCGTGCCGCGCATTCATTTTGTTCAATTAAGAGCACTATTTAAGTCATCGGTATTGATCATAACCGATACTCAAGCTAGCACAAGAACAACCACAATCACACACAAAAGAGGGGGCACAAAATTTTCAAAATAGGTCAAAAACATTTCCATTCAAAACAAGGAGCCACAAGCTCAACCATCCACAAAATTAAAACTAAAACACATATATAGATCAAAGCACCAAATATTCACAAATAAAATAGAATCACAAGAGATAGGTATGGAAATATCTCACCCACCCACAAAAGAAAAGCAGTTGTCCTCAAATGCAACAAAGACACAAAAATCAATAAAAGCAACAGAGAGGGAGGTAAAAATGATCATGTCTTCTCAGTAGCTTCGTCTGTCGGAGCATCAATGTCTGAGGTAACACTCTAGTCTTGGGCATCAGTGCCCAGGGTAATAGCAACACCGGCTCCACTAGAGCCTGTCATAGAAGTGTCCCTCAAGGAGGCTTGTCGGGCAGTCTCAAACATGGCACCCTCTAGATCTGCCAGATCATCATATGCAGGTGCCTCTCGCTCCTTAAGTTGCTCCTCATCGGTCTTAGCCTCAGACTCGACAGCAGCAACATCTTCCATAATATCATCTCCGGTGGTCGCCGGAGGCACAACAGAACTGGCCAGGACATCTGCAGCCGGAACCTCAGGGACCTCTGCTGACTCAAACAGTGAAGTGAAGGCTGTGGACTTTAGCTGGTCCACATCCTTTCTCAACTCAGAAACCTCAGCTTTCAAAGTCATAACCTTAGTAGTAATCCCTTTTCGACTCTCACAAGTCTCTACTCTCACCGTGAGAGCATCAATAGATGTCCGAAAAGGTGTCAAAGTAGCTAAAATGGCTCTATCAATCATCCAAGGAACCTCGGCCTCTAGCCGAGAATCCCGCACATCGGCAGAATGGGCTAGGTGCCTCATCTTGAGGAGTATGGCCTGAGTGATCTGAGTCCTTGAGGCACTGGTACCTGAAGTGGAAGGCTGGGAGGCAGTGGTAAAACCTGGGGCCTGGGAATGAGTGGAAGTAGATGTACAAAGTTGCCTCTGCAGGTATAAATTCAATATCAACCTTTGGGGATGTATCCACCAGAGCTGATCTCCTCCTATTCGCCTCATCTCGTCTGTACTCGGCCTCTATGCACCGTATATCGGTGGAGGATGTGGGTGTGACCTCAATGTCCCTATTCTCGTCACGAGGAACTCCAGCCCGCCAACATAACTCTATAATAAGCATTGGGGATGTCAGGGACGTCTGGCGCTGTTTGGTCCTCATGGTCATCTCCTTCTCTATAATCAGTCCCAAGTTGAGTCGCTTCTTAGCGATGATGAATTCGAGACATGCCGCCTTTGGGTGGCGGAGGATGGACTCATTCTATGAGGGCATGATAGAACTGTTGATGAACCCGAACCAATACAGGGCTGCTATATTCAAGTCTTTCTTCTCAATTGGGACTCCGCCTCAATCTACCTCGGGGTGGTATCAGAAATGAGGGAAGCAAGCTAGTCCTCTAGGTCATCTAGAGTCTGTGTTGTAGTCATGCTCTCGTAATCATGCTCAAACCATGTAGCTCTGTCAAGTGCAGCTTTGATATGATCGTTGTTGCATCCCACTGTCTTCCCCCGAACTACCACAGGCTCTACCAGTCTGAAGACACTAGCCTTCTTCTTCCCCTAGGGTACTAACTCACTGTATGCAGTGTAGAACTCTCAGACCTAGGTGGGAATGTATGGGCCATGGGGCCTGGTGAATATGTTGAACCTGTGGTACTGGAGTGTATCCCACACAGGAGGGTACATGTCCACCACACCTTCCGTGGACAATCTCTTATCTTCAAGAATGGTCCTCAGTCCCTCGGTCTTTAGCCTGTTGAGTTGCTGGGGAGGAGGACCCTGAACTGGTGGTGCTGGAACCACCGTCTATGTCGGAGTTGGCACTATATCAGCAGTAGGAGGGGTAGACTCCGGGATTCGAGATGAATATTTACAAACTCTGGCACGAGTCTCAGCTCGTTGGGTCTGAAGTGGTTGGTCATCTTCAGGCTCGAAGAATGAGGCCTGAGAATTAAAAAATCCCCATCACTGCCGAAGTTATGCTTCGGTCTCTTAACTACAGGCGCTTTGCCCTTGCCTTTGCCTCCCTTCGAAGGTGCTTTCTTGCCCTTTTTAGAGAAAGTAGTTGCTCTCTCATAGATCACAATACCCCGTGCTCATTTGCTGAATGGCGTTCCACTTTCGTCCCAATTGGTCCTAACCATTTCTGCAAAACACATCGAAAAAGTTAGAAATAATTCAAGAAAAATTACAGAATTGAAAGTTTAAACCGTTTGGCCTTTTAGAACCTTTCAGTTCGCAGCCCTTTCGGCGGTATTAGTAAACCACGCTGAACCACTCGGTGATGCGCCGAATGGTGACTTACCTCGCCGAGTTTTACAAAACCTCTAATTAATTTGGGGGTCCAAACGGTGGACAAAATCGGACTCATCGACCTGTTCGGCGAGTCGCAAATTCAGCCATTGGCCCACCAAGTGGGTCCAACGATGGTCCAAGTCGGGCTCGCCGACCTCTTCAGTGAGTTGCCGACTGGACTCTTGGCTAGTCAATTTGCACATTTTCAAACACATTCCAATTTTAAACCTGCACAATCAACACCCGTTATTCAAAAGAAAACTTAAAACATTAAAGACTTGGGTTGCCTCCCAAAAAGCGCCTTAGTTAATGTCGTGGCACGACACAAGTACCCATTCAAGCTTCATTTTTGGGGTTTGCCATTATATCACTAGTCAACTCTCCTTGTTGTCTTGGGTTCAGCCGAGACAAAATTTGACCTATTTGGGTCTCCAACTGCTTGATAGAGACTGAGTGAGAAGTTACCGTCTGGTTGAGAGTCGTAACATCCTCTTTTATTTCTTTCAAAACTTTATCAGACCCTTCAACCTTGTTAAGAATGCGTGAAAGCATGTTGTCCATACGTCCACCCTTAGAATCTTTGGGTTTTTGACGCTCATGGAGAGGAACATACCTATCCTTCTCCCCCTCTCTTTCCTGCCAAGTGGTGTTACGATCACGCCAATCTCTCTAACCCTCATCTCTATTCCAGCCTTGATTACCACCTGGCCTTGGGTAGTTTGCACGATAGACTCCTCCTTAATTGTCTAGGAAGTTCACTTCCTCATTGTACAACACTTCAAATTTGGCCTCATCGGGGTTTACACCACCAACACCAACAACATTAACACTCCTTGTACCAGCACCCATGACATTGTTGGCCAAGATGTCTAGTTGGGTCATCATCTTTGCTATGTTTTGGTCTCTCTCTTGATCTTTTTCAATCTGCTCTTTTGTTATTTTATAAGTAAGAGGAGAGACTTGGTCTTCGCGAGTGTACCATGCTCGGTTAATTTTGGTCATGCAATCAAGGAGTTGGGATGCTATTGCATAGGGCTGTTGCATTAAACCTCCCGGAGAAAATTGATCAGCCACTCCCTTGTTCACCCAGTCAAGACTCCTATATAAGTATTGCAGCAGCAGGCTGTCGGGCAATCCATGAGTTGGACATTGTAACAACAACTTCTTGAACCGTATTCACGTCTCATGGATTGGCTCACCCTCCAAGCGCTTGAAACTTTGGATATTATCCCTAAGTGTCATCATCTTTTAAGGAGGGAAAATCACACTTGAAATGCAGTAATAAGTTCGTCCCACGAAGTGATAGAATCTCTTGGCAACTCAATCTACAACTTGTTTCCCTCGCCCATCAGAGAAAATGGGAACAAACTCAGCCGAACCGATTCTTGCGATATGTTCTTAAATGAGAACGGTCCACAGACATCAACAAAGTTCCTAATATGCTCATGGGATCCTCATGAGTTAACCCTCCAAACAAACCCTTCAGTAGAAGGAGCTGAAGCATCGTGCTTGTAATGTGGAAAACAACGTTTTCTTCCGCTGGAGGCAAACGAATGACCCCAACACCACCCATTTGGACTGGGTTATTAATGTTTGGGTCATTGACATCATTGAGGTTTCCAACATTATCTTGGTGGCCCATTTGGCTATCATTACTTCCTTAATGCTCATTTCCTCATTTGTTTTAATAAGCAATACAAAAACCAAAAATAAAAGTAAGTAGATTAAATTATAACTAACAAGAACACAATTTAACTTCACCAAAAGAATTTCAAACAACACCACTCCCAGGCAGCGGCGCCATTTTGATTTAATGTTTCAAGCACACTTCTTCATATTCTAAGTGTCAACGATCGTAAATCAATATAAAATCCAACTAAATGAGTTGGGGTCGAATCCCACATGGAGTGGTACGTGTTTAGAATTTAATTAAGAAGTATGAATGCGGTTTAAACCACCATAGGAATAAATATTATCGGAAAAGACATTAAACAAATTAAAGGGATGACACGAATGTCATATTGGGGGTTTTAGTTTTCAATTATCAACTACACAGCAGTCACAAACAACTCAGAATAACATAGGGAGACGGATTCTCGGGATGGGATCGATTATAGGCAAATATAGGCATATGGGTAATTGCAACTACTAGTAAATAACTAAATATCAGTGAGTTCACTGGATTATAAGGGAGATAGTTTTCTCTCAAACAACTACCCCGAATCAGGTGATTTCTCTCAAACATCAACAAGCATAACAATGAAGAACAGCCTGCACCTTAATTCATTCACTCCCTCAAGCTAAATGTATGGGATTGGGTTTAGGATTCACTCTCTCAAGCTAAACCCAGATCAACTCAATACCCATAAACCATCATTCAATAATCTTAGTTTTAAAACCTCTCTCTCGAGCAAGCCAAGAACACAAAGGTAGAGTTGCATTTGCAACTACAACTCATAAATTAACCCACAATTAATTATGAAACTCACTTAAAAATATCATTTAAACTAGTAATTAACAATACCCATAAACTAATTTAGCCTATAATCACATGATCACACCCCAAGAATTGGGATTTTAGCCAAACATCATAAAAGGGTAAAAACAATTACCAAATCGATTATCCATGAACTAGGTAAGTGAGATTTAGTCTTTACAATGCTCAATTTGAAGAAAACCTGAAACCCACTTCCAAAATCTCCAAATTGAATCTCTAAGGTTCTTCAAAAACTAAGAAAAACTCAAGAGAAAATTGTTCTAAAACGTTTCAATGAAAAATAGATGTCCAAATATGTAAAAGATACTAAACTAAATGTTCAAAATCTAATTTATAGTTTCGAAAAATAAGCTACGAATGGGCATTTGGCGAAGTAAGTCGGGCTCGCTGAACCACTCGGCGAGCCGCCCTTTGACCTCTTCCATCGCTTTTTGCCTTGGCATTCAGCATCCTCAAGGTCTGTAATTTTGGGCGATCTATCTTGGTTTCGCGGAACTACTCGACAATGCGCCGACTGCTCCTTTTTGTCGTCAACTTGGTGTCTTCCCTCAGGGCTGGCACACTGGAACTTTAGGTGGTAGAACTAGCCATTCGGCAATTTGCCAAACGCTCTTGGTGATCACCAGGCTTGCCTTTCTTTAATTCTTCAGTTTGTTTTGATCCTTTTTGCATGCTAGTGTCCTTGCTTTGTTCTTCAATCCATATACCTGAAAATCAAGGATTGAACATCAATTTATAGCACAAATTAAGCATTTGAGGACACTAAATTCATCTAAATAAAGCCCCAAATAAGTTCAAATCACGAACTCATCAGGTCTCCATTCCAAAATCTTCTTGGTGCTAAGTAAAATCTCATGGAATACACATAGTCATAACCGTATCAAATACTTGGATAGTGCTTATGATGAGAAATGTATTTTGTATGAATGTTATAAGAAAAAATCGGTGTGGCTTCATTCTTTAATGATCTTTTTTATTTTATAATTGATTATTTGCGTATTGACGTAAGCCTTCCAATGAACAATGCATGCAAGCTTTTTTATTTTGTAGAGCTATGCTAAATGATTGTGTTTGAAATGCCAAATGTGGTGAGAAGGAACTTGAAAGCATGCTTGTTGAATCTTAGAATTTGTCTTATTAGTCTAATTGTCTAGTTTTGGTGAATGCAATAAATGATCTCAGGCACAAATTTTGAGAGGAAACTCAAATGTTCATACCTTTTGTGACTACTTTATGAGGGTCTGCAACCATTTTGACACCATCTGAGCCTGAGTCATTTGTTGTCAACCTTGTTGGAATCTCTTGAGCTAAATTGTTCATAACTTCTCACCCATAAATCCTTTTCTAAGCATTGATTTTTTTGAATGGTCAACTTAGGCCAAAAGCCTAAGTCGGGGTGTAGAAAGGAAGGAGGAAAGAAAGCCAAATGGAAGGAAAAGAAAGAAAAAGTGAGACTCAACTTTGAAGTTTGTTATAAAAAGAAGGAACCCCTCCTTATAAAAAAAAGAATGAGCAAACGTTTAAAAATTGAAATGAAAAAGAAAGTGTGATGAAATAAAAGGGATGTCCAATAAATTGAGTGAAAAGTTGAGGTTTGAGTCTGCAAGTGAAAAGAATGGAAATAACTTGAGAAGGGGTGAAGATGAATACAACAATGCTTTGAAAAGGTGAAGTCACTAAGCCAAATCGACCGTACATTTACCCCCAGCCCTTTACAACCCTAAAAAGACCTTTGAGATCTTGCATGAACTAGGATGTGTGTTGATTGGAAAATATGGGCAAACCGATAAAGCTTGCATGTATTTATCCTAACTTATTTCTAATTCCTAACTTATTTATTGATTTGCTTTGTGAGAGCACAAAATCGTTCTTGATGTGAGGGCACTTGAATTCATTTTTTTGAACCATGATTTTTTCTTTAGAAAGGAAGCTTAGTGAGCTTAAGCTTTTTGAGCATGATTCAGTGTTGCATATGCTTGAGAGTAGTCTTGTGGTGAGCCTTACATGTTAAATCTAATCGAGAACTGTTGTAGACACCCTTGTTAAACTAATTGTGTTCTTGATTTAATTGAGGACAAACAAAAGTTTAAGTTGGGGGGTGCTGATGAGTGGTAGATTTATACTCATTTTGAGGCATTTTTAGTTCAAAAATTAGTGTCCCCAATGCCTAATTATGTCCTATTTTGATGATATTTTGATGGTTTGTAGCTATGAAGGCCAAAGGATAAGGCAAGGATGAATAAATGAAAATTGAGGCAAAAAATATTGAAAGGAGTACAAACTCCAAATTGGTAGTCGCCTAACCAAAAGAGAGGATCGCCCAAGTGGTCTAACCTCTCCCAAAGTGACAGTGCTCAAACTTGAAGATATTCAAGGCAGGTCAGCAAAATTAAAATGAAACGGCGACTCACCGAGTTAAAAAGGCAGATAGAAGCCCATCGCAAAAGGTTTCAGAACTTTGAGAAAAAGTGAAGGCTTAAAAGACGAACAAATGTCGTAATCGACAATTCGCTGAAAGTGAAAGGAAGACTTGATTGAGTCCACCAATTGAGGTTCAAACACCTAAAGCCAGAAGCAAGTGAAAAGCGAGCTGAGGAACAAATGGTGATTCGCCAAATATGTTTGGTGAGCCTGACTATTGTTGTCGAGTTGGTCACGCATTGAACTTTGGGCTAAATTTTGGGAAACTATAAATAGCCTAAAAGAGAGAGAAATTGCATCAAATTTTGGAAAATAATTTCAGTTCAAAGTTAGAGTTTTAGAGAATTAACTTTTGAACTCTTAGCTAGAAAAACATTCTTAGTTTTTGGGGTTTCAAACAATCTTGTGATTGAGAATTGAAGGTTCAAATTGAAGTGGGTCTTGAAGATTATAACATTATTTCAATTCCCCAATGGATGAAATTATAATGGGTATACTTTTTTTTTTTATAATGCTTGGCTAAAACCCCAAATCTAGGGGGGTGATTATGTGGTTGAGTGTTGATTTATTGTGTAATGGGTTTTGTGTCTTGCTCTGATTTATTGTTGTAGATTCATGGATTTAAACTAATTAACATAGGGTTAAATCATGGTTAAGGTTGCAAACTTAGTCCTAGTCTAGATCCTCGATTGATTCTCAAAAGAGATTAATTGTGTTGGGTAATTAGTTTAAAGTCAGCAATTTAGATTTGTTTACTATAGTTTTCTTGAAAGAGACATTGTGGTTCAATTCTAGCTGCCCGAATTTGCTCGAAAGAGAGATTCTAGTAAGGTATTGGGTTGATTTGTGATACACATAGATGAGACCGAAAGGAGATTCTACGATTTGATGTAATGAGACTGAAAGAAGATTAGTGTTATTTAAGATTACCCAGCATATTCATGATTGTTTAGCGATAACGAGCAAGCACAATTACCCTTAATTGACATCGATACCAAGCCTCACACTCCTAGATCGTATTTTACTTGTTTGAAATCCTAATTTTAGTCTAATTGTGTTACTTGATATCAAAACTTTTTTTCGTAAATTTGGTGAAATCATCCACCTATTTCTTTTAATTGTTGCAAATGAATTGGTTTACACTCTTAATTTCCTAATTGAATTTCTTGCATTATATCATTCTCTGTGGAATTTGACTCAGGCTCTTAGTTGGGTATTATAATTGATGACAACCATTTATTCTCTTACTTGTCTTGAGGATAATTTGAGTGTTATCATATATTTAAGTAATTAACTCCTAAACTAGTGAGATTTATGTAAGTTTTCATTTTTTTTATATACTGCATAAGATCTTCGGATCTCGCTCTTTTATTTTTGTTTCCTTTATATACAAATTATCATATTTTATATTAATACTTATTTCAACGAAGTTAACCCTTAACACTAAATATATCACAGAAACATTATTCACATACCTGGTCCTTTCATTTACAGAACTACCATACACTACAACAAAATCAACTTTTAGCGACAATAAATATAGACATTAATAAATAGTGATAAAAAATTTACTGGCATTAGTTAAGTTCCATTAGAATCAATGTCACTAAAGGTTTTAGGGACATATACAAAGAGTTTTAATTGCCGCTAAAAATACATATTTAGCGGCAATTAAGAATTAATTGCCGCTAATGATCATTTTTGATGTAGTGATATATCATTTAGTCTTTAAAAAATTACTTAATCAAACACTGAAAAATATTTTAGAACAACTTTCAAAATGTTGTTGAGTCAATTCCCTAAATAGTCACCCAGGTTTAGAAATTTGCGTTAAAATATCAGTTATTTTTCATTTAAGACCTAAATATCACTCAACTATCACTATTTTCCTCCAAATATACTTGACACTTCAAAAACCTCACACTCTCCTAGTTGGCATGACATGTCATTAGAGTTTTTTTTTTAATAATAGACTAATTTGATTCATTAAACCCATTAAACTAAAATAATTATCATATTATTTAAAATATATATATTTATATTAGTTTATTAAGAATAAATCTTCATACTTAAGAATCTTTTATCATAATTAAACTTTTTATTTTTTTATGTTATGAAGAATATGTTTTTAAAACGTACTATAATATCATTAATTTTGAATACTTATAAACATATAGATTCAAAGAAAAAATTGATATACAAATCACTCATGAATGCTAACTTACATCATTAATCATAAATTTTAGGGAAAATGCATAAGTACCCCCCCAGCCTATACCCGAAATCCCAGAGACACACCTAACCTTTACTAAGGTCCTATCACCCCCCCGAACTTAATTTATCTATAATATTCTACCCCTTTTCGGCCTACGTGGCACTATCCTTGAAAAAATTGTCAACATGCGCTGGGCCCACAAGATAGTGCCACGTAGGCCAAAAAGGGGTAGAATATTACATATAAAATAAGTTCGGGGGGTAATAGGACCTTAGTAAAGGTTAGGTGTGTCCCTGGGATTTCGGGCATAGGCTGGGGGGTACTTATGCATTTTCCCTAAATTTTACAATGAATCAATAATATTAAATGTCAATTAATTATAATAATAAAATTAATTGTGTTTTCTGAAATTCATGCTTACAATATTTTTTTCTTGAAAAAATAGAAAGTGAATAGTACTATTACTACTATTTTTTATCCAAAAAAAAAAAACGCTAAATATCTCAAAATTCTCCTTCTATTCTAGTTGATATGTCATGTTATTAAATAATCATTTTAAAAAAATAATAGATCTGTTTAATTCATCAAACTTATGTCTCTACAAAACAAATATATTAATTACATGAGAATTTATGAAGATTATAAAAAAAATTAAAAACTAATTCCTTTATATATTTTTACCAAACAAAATTCAATGAAAAAAACTTTATGTGCAATTATTACTTGGTAATTTTCGAAATCCCTAAGTAAATTATTTGAAAAATTTAAGCAATTTTTTTCATAAAAGTATTCAAATAAATTTGTAAGGTTGACAAAAAAGTTGGTAAGAGAGAAAATTATTATTTAACTTTTTTTAATTTAACTTGTTATTTTTATTCTTTTATTGCTATATTATATTATACTATAACTTATCATACAATTAAACACCAATATATATATTCTTATCTCATCCCAAATTCATGAAATACAAGTAATAATTAATTGAATTGCCTATTTTAATTCAATAATATACATATTATATGAAATTAACATACTGATAAATAAAGATCAAAAAATTATTTTCTAATATAAATATTATTCACTTTCTATTTTCTTTTCAAAAAAAGATATTGTAAGTATGGATTTCAAAGTATCCAATTAATTATTTTTAATAGTTAATTGACTTTTAATATTATTGATTCATTATAGAATATATGATTAATTGATGTAAGTTGACATTCATGAGTGATTTATATATCAATATTTTTTTGAATATATGTGTTTATAAGTATTCAAAATTGATGACATTATAGTAAGTTTTAAAAAATTACTCTTCATAGCATAAAAAATAAAAAATTAATTATGATAAAAGATTCTTAAGCATGAAAATTTATTCTTAATAAACTAATAGATACTTTTTAAAAAATAATATGATCATTATTTTAGTTTAATGGTTTAATGAATCAAATTACTCTATTATTACAAAAAAAAAATTAATGACATGTCATGCCGACTAGGAGAGAGTGAGGCTTTTGAAGGGTCAAGTATATTTGGAGGAAAATAGTGATAGTCGAATGATATTTTGGTCCTAAATAAAACATAAATAATATTTCAAGGCAATTGCCTAAACTTGGGTGACCATTTAAGGAATTGACTCAAATGTTGTTCATAGAAAATTAAACAGTGTCCTCCGTAGCAAACATGTATAAAGTCCTTTACTACGAGAGAAAAAGAGGAATAAATTAAAAATCTTTATAGTCATTACCCAAAAATATATTAAATTTGTGATATTGCAGAAAACAACTAAAAGAGAGGTGATACTTAAGTGGTTAACTTATTTACGTAATAGATACTTATGAATACATGCAAAATAAAGTTCTAAATTTAAGTCAAAAGTGTTATCTAATAGAATATTTTATCATGTGTTCAGGTGCTAAACCAGAACAAGATGTAATTCAAGTTTTTTTAATGAAATTTATTGACAAATTTAAGTGGCGTGGATGTATTATGCCAAAGGTGGCTTATGAAATAAATTATTGTTTATACATAGATAAAATGTATCCATTTCGACCAAAATTTTAGAAACAAAAAAAATGGGGGATGCCATTCAATCTTATGAAATATATAAAATACTATAGTTAGATTTAGTCGGACCTCAATACGAAACTGTATAGGAAAGCTAGCTGACAGAAAGAACATTTAGCGATGTGAGACCTAAAGTAAGAATAGGAAAGAGAGAATTAAGTGTAATTCCTATCTGTCTTTTAAACTCAAAAGTAAAGAGTAGTACTTTTTGGTCCTAATTTATATGATTTATATTTCTTTTAGTACGTCTCAAATAGAATGATATATTTCTCTATTTAATATCAATTTAACTTTAAAATACTCATTTTATCCATACAAATATCTATAACTTATTTTAAACTACAATTTTCAAAAGTTTTTTTGTCTTTCTTAAACTTAGTGTCAAGTAAGATTAACTGGGACGGTTGCAACGACAACACTCTTTCTTTGGAATTGTTAACATTCATTATGAGTAATTTTAGTCAAATAAATTAAGAAAAAGGAAAAATGGATGACTCTCATGTCAGGGTCATGCTTAACAAGACAACTTTATGGCGTGTGAAATTTGACAGAAAAGCTAAAGTTTCAGTCTTTTGTATTGTAGACTGGAAACATGAGTCCTCCAAATAAAGAAACTTTATTTTCTCTGTCCACTCAATTTTAGTGCATGTCTTGATGAGTAGAAGCACTTAACCATATGGTGTTATAAGCGCACAACTCATTCTTTTCTACTCCTAACTCAGGCATAGAAATTGTTGTTAGTCAGACAAGAATCAGAGTATAAATGAAACTCACAAGGGAATTTCAATTCTTCAAAATGGTGACAGAGATGCATTTTTTTGGGAATTGTGTGTTACATTGGTGTTAAGAAGGAAACACCAATCAATATAATGTACACAACAAGAAATTAATACTAACAGATTTACAAGAAGAAGAATTATGGGCTGTAGCTGTTTCAAGATTTCTACTTTTGTAATTTGGTTTATATTCTCTGTTTCTCCTATTTGCTCACTGGAAACTGAGATAATTTCGAATCAGACTTTTGAAGCATGGAAAGAGAAGATGATTATTAAAGATCATCTCACGAAAATCAATAAGCCTTCTCTCAAGACAATTCAGGCATGTTTTACTTTTTTCTTAATTCATGTCAGAAACAGCCTCTCTACCTTCTCGAGGTACTTAACGTACACTCTACCGTCTCCAGACCCCACGTAGTGAGATTAATTTTACAGGATATGTTGTTGTTGATGATGTTTTCTTCCCATTTTCCTCTAATAAAATCACTACTTATTATTGATGCAGAGTCCTGATGGAGATGTTATAGATTGTGTATTATCTCATCAACAACCAGCATTTGATCATCCTCACCTAAGGGGAAACAAGCCTTTGGTAAATCACTTCAAATTACTCATTCAAACTTGGTTTCCAAAAACTGAATTTATTCCAAAATATTTGACATTAACAAAGTGTATTTATATACCAATAAGGATTGTGATAGAGTGGTAAAGTATCCATTCATTTTTTAACCAGAAGTCTCGAGTTCAAGTCTCCCTAGTACAAAGTCGTCTTTGTTAGAGAGTGTTTTACCCCCAATGTGTATATACTATATTTAATTTAGCACTAATATATTTGTGATTGTAGAATCCTCCTGAGAGTCCAAATGGACACAAGTCAAATCCTAATGAATTGGAAAACTTTCAATTATGGAGCTTGTCTGGTGAAACATGTCCAGAAGGAACAATACCAATAAGAAGAACAAGAGAAATAGACATTCTAAGAGCATCCTCTCTTCAAACATTTGGCAGAAAAATCAAAACACCAATTCGAAGAGACACAATAAGTAACGCCCATGAGGTTCGTTTTTTTCATCAATTTACAAACTTCTATATATTCACAACTTCTTCTATATAAGTATTTTGTTTTTTTCATTGAGCAGCATGCAATTGGATACGTAAGTGGAGATGAATATTATGGAGCAAAAACAAGTATAAATGTGTGGGCACCTCAAATATCCAACCAATATGAATTCAGTTTATCACAAATCTGGATTATTTCTGGTTCGTTTGCTGATGATCTCAACACAATTGAAGCTGGTTGGCAGGCACGCATTCTCCTTAACTCATCTACTCCCTCTATTTCTACTTTGACTTGACACAGAGTTTAAGAAATAAACAAGATTTTTCAATTTAAAGTTAGGTTAAATATACCAAAATATAATATATTTTAATCTTGTGGCCGGTCTTAAACATGTCACGTGGAAAATTGAAATTAAAATGCTGTCAAAAAAAACAAAGGGACGTTCATTCTTTTTTAAACGGACTAAAAAGGTTCTAGTCATATTATAAAGTTTGATTGATTTATCATTAATATTTAAACAGGTTAGCCCAGAGATATATGGAGACTATTTTCCAAGATTCTTTACCTACTGGACTGTAAGTTGTTGTTACTTTACTGTATATAAATATATATATTTTTATTCCACCTATTTAAATTTAATGAGGGGATAATTAATTGTATGTAATTACACAGAGTGATGCATATCAAACAACTGGATGTTACAATTTGCTTTGTTCAGGATTTGTCCAGACCAATAATAGAATAGCTATTGGGGCTGCAATTTCTCCAACATCCTCTTATGATGGTGGCCAATATGATATCACCATATTGATTTGGAAGGTAATTACTTTTTTAACCCCAAAAACTAAAAGTGAGGTCGTGGTGATGGGATCGGGGCGTTGGGCTATATGATATACGTCACTTGTGAAACTTGTTTTCTCTACTGAACTCATCCTTCTTGTTAGAGTCTGAGGTTTTAGTTTTGGCAGTTGATTTTCTAAACATGGTTCTATAGTTCCAATCCTAAAGTGTTTTTTCTTCGAAATGTATGTTAAAAGGAACTAAACTTGGAAATCATTTTATTTAGCTGGCCAGGTTAATTAGCAATAGCTTGGAAATGTATATATATAGTATATATTTTTATTGTTATTATTATATGTAGGGGAGGAAAAGAGAAATGGAAAAGTAAATTACAAGTGAAAGTTCAGACAGTCAATTAATTATGTTACAATAATTTCCCAAAAATATACTTAATCTTTCCTCCCATTCATTGACTACAAATTTTGAATTCACTTCTAAGTCCGAATATGTAAACCAATTGATGGATCGAATGCAGGATCCAAAGCATGGGAATTGGTGGCTAGAGTTTGGGTCAGGAGTTGTTGTAGGTTACTGGCCATCATTTTTATTTTCACATCTTGGGAGTTCAGCAAGCATGATACAATTTGGGGGTGAAATAGTGAACACTAATCCTTCTGGATTTCACACATCAACTCAAATGGGAAGTGGTCATTTGCCTGCACAAGGATTTGGAAAAGCTTCTTATTTTCGAAATTTGCAATTAGTTGATTCAGATAATAGCCTAATACCTCTCACAAATCTCAAACTTGTGGCTGATCATCCAAATTGTTATGATATTCAAGGAGGGATTAATTCTGTTTGGGGTCATTATTTTTACTATGGAGGTCCTGGTAAAAACCAACATTGTTCTTAATTAAAAGGTACTCCCTCCGTCCCATTTTATGTGGCACTTTTCGGATTTCGAGATTCAAACAAGTCTATCTTTGACCGTAAAATTTTCATAGATCTTTTAAACATTTTGAATTATCAATTATTGTGACTTATAGTACTTTTTACGTAGTTTACAAATATATAAATTTCATTTCAAAACAATTGAAGATTTCATGTACAAATTTTCGATCAAACTTAAACTGTTTGACTCTCGAAAAACAAAAAGTGTCACATAAATTGGGACGGGGGAGAATATGTTATGGTCTTTTTTTTTTTTTGTTTTACAGTTTTAGGGTGATAGGGCTTGGGTTTTTCTTTCTATTCTACTTTGGGTCAAAAAGGTGATCCATCAGTTAGTTATACCACATGTTATTTAAAGAAGTGTGAAAAGGGAAATAGTGAATATAATATCGACTAGTGTTACTACTTGTTAATCAAATACACAAATAAAAATCTATATAATATTTAGGGGGGATAAGGGTCTGAAAAATACCTCAACTTTGGTCGGATTTGCTGTTGCGATACTAAACTTTCACAAGGACCTATTACCTCCCTAGACTATTTAATACCGTATTTTTACCCCACTGAACTATTTAATAGTGTATTTTAAAGGTATATATGTGCCCACGTGGACACATTACTATTTATAATTTTGCATTATTTTTTATGTCCACGTGGGCAAATATGTATATTTAAAATACGTTATTAAATAGTCTAGGGAGGTAATAGGTCATCATGAAAGTTTAGTATTGCAACAGCAAATCCGACCAAAGTTGGGATATTTTTCAAACCATTATCCCTAATATTTATTAAGTTTGATTTTAAGTAAAAACATAAATATCTAAATAGAAATATTAACTTAATTGTTTTTCAATGATCATAATAAAACACAAAAACTATGATAATATTCCATAGGTTATGGCCTATGTAGTAATTCGCTAGAAATTTTAGGAATTTTATTTTATGTAGTACATATTTTATAAACATAATTGGGAAATTTGTATTTAAAATTGTAATATTTCAAACTTTAAACGGATTTTGAGTGTAGAATCCTGTAATTTTAAGGAAATATTACAGAAATTTTATTTTTATTTTTTAATTAATTTTTATTTGGCCCACGGGCCGGCCCTATCCATATTTTCTCAAGCCCCACAAATCGACATGCTTATTCAGGCCGGACTAAAAAGCCCTTTTCTTAAATGGGATCCAAAAATCGTAGTCCAACCCTATCATATCATGGGTTAGGCCAGACTGACCAACGGGCCTAGCCCATATTGACAGCTCTAATATTTTAATAGATTTTTGCGTGGGTGTACCAAATACGTCTTCCATTTCACAAATTACCTAGTTATTACAGCCATCATCATAATCCATCTCGGGAAAACAGAAAAAACCATACAAACGACCAGCATGCACCAGCAGTCGTGACTCTTGGGTTTAAGCAAATATGCAGCATTGAAGCCGTTTTTTTTAAACAGTATATGGAACATGAACTTAATCAGCAGACATCTTTATACAAGAAAATGTAGCATACAAGCAATAAAGTCAAATAAATAACAAAAATTGGCACAACAAAACAATTTGCTTCAAATCTATGAGCTAAACCAGTTCATCTCCTGCAAAGCAGCTCAAAGCATTGGAACTGGTGACTTATTCGAGCCTCGGGCAAACTTAATTGGATTGGATCATCATCTCGGTGTGGTTTTACGTAAGTCTCAACTCATATTCACCAGCCATGGTAATATATCGCACCCAAGGAAGAGCCTGATAACCACTTTTTTCAATTATCTTCAAGTAGCGAACCTAGCATGCATTAGAGGATCCACATTGGTCACAACTTTTGCAAATAAGCGGTACCAGCTAAAAAACAAAATTACATTTAGGCTGTCGATGCGGTAAGTTCGCCAAACTAAGCCCACAATAAAGGTCATAAAAGGCATGATATCGTATCACGTTTTCCATCACCAACCAGAAGAACAAGATTAGACAGAAATGTTCAATACTAAGTTCAAGAGTTAAGACTCACAAAGACTTGTTTGGTTCTCTTCTTTAGGATGCGGGGACAATCAGGCCTACACATTTAAGTTGGTTCTGTTGACTTCATCACCTCATACGTCACTTTATCAAAACTCATTTAGAGTTCCTCAGCTTATCAACTTGTACTACTACCTGCCTCCAAACCATGCTCCCTCTCAAGGATAATAAATAGGGATAATACACTTTTTCCCCTGGACTTGTCCAGTTAATCCCAAAGAACACTTCAACTTTGCGGGCAACCTATGACCCCTTGAACTATTTCAAAGTGGAATTATTTGGCCCTTTTCTGCTGAGTTGGTGAAGGTGTCCTCCTGCGGGATTTTTTTCCCCATTCTTTGTGTCTTTCTTCCCTGTGCTGCTGAACTCACATCCTCCATTTTTTTTTTCTTCAGCTTGTTACTCTTTGGCTTCTCCTACTCTTTACTCTTTTTCAGTTTTTTCAGCTTTTTCCCCTTTTTTCCCTCTTATTGTTTTCTTCTTCAGCCGACTCTTCTTGTTCTTATTTTTCCAGTTTATTAATTTAATTGTATTAGCTTTTTCAGTTCTTTATTTTTATTTTTTCCGGCAGGTAGAAATTAGTAGTTAATGTCTAAATTAATTTTCTCTTAATGCATTGAATCCTCGACTCATAATGGTTTCTCAATACGATGGACTAAATGTGGACATGTATAACTAGAGTGTTGTAGGAATTTGACAAAAAGAAAATACTGAATAATCCAACTGAACTACAGCTATTTAGGACTCACCTGTATACCCGAAACTGTAAAATATGGTATCTCAAATTTCACACGTATAGGAGCTTTTCTTTCAGGAACTGCTTCTTCTGCTGTAATGCTGGGAAGTTTAAACTCTGCTCTCAACATATATTCCTGAAAACGAAATAAGAATTAGCATAAAAGAGATCTCAGTGAGAGAACAAACGGCAAAAAATAACTGAGTTAAACCTTCAGCTATGACTAAGCGCACGCTTACCTTACCACCTGGAAAAGATTTTATCTTCCAAATCAATGCATCCTTTTCAGGTGCATAAGTAGATGATCCCATTGATGTACGAACATCTGGATTAGTTGCATCAGTTGGAACGGGCAACTCAATTTCAACGTTAGTTGCAGTGCTGAAATTGTCAAATAAACTCAAAACTTAACCAGCAACACATTGTAATATCATAATGCATGTCATCCAAGCTCCTACAGATTAAATGATGCAGCTACAATTAGGTGTGTAGCATAGTACAAATGGACATACCTTCTCTCCTTGAACTGGCTTCGTGCTTTAACCAGAATTTCCACACGGCTCTTAGAATGTCTTTCCGCTTGGGCTTCTACCCACACAAGAGGCTTTACCTGAGAGTAAGTAGTACTCACGTTTTAACCTATTGGATCAATGAAGGGACTAAAAAGATTTCAGTCAGATAGAGAGCACCAAAACATTATTGTACCTGTGTACTGAGTCTGTAGGTCATAACTTCGAAAGCCCCATCAGGAGGTATGAATGATATAGTACGATCATTCTCAAATCGGGCCAAACGCACACACCTAAGTTAAAGTAGAAGTTATAGAATGAGAGACGGGCGGAATAGGATGTAAGTGAGGGGGAAGGGAGATTGGTTGAGTGGGAGAGAAATGGGTTACAACTTGAACGTGGTCAAGTTATATTATAGAAAAGCCTTCAGATTTTTTCATTTTAAAAAGGGCAGCAAGGATTTTCCAATTAAAAACTGAGTACCACCCACTCTCCCCCCACTTGCTTACTCTATCGGAAGTTTTAAAAGATTATACTACATTTCCCAAAATATCATGATTTGTCCCCCTACTCCCACACCCACATTGGGCCAATTCTTGCATAAAGAATATATGCAAAAAGATGTTATAACACACAACAAAAGATATAGTTGAATCACATACTGATGAAACTTGATATCATCTAGATCAATAGCCTTCCCCTTAGCATTACGTCCTTGTGCTTCCAGCAATACTCTATCATTCAGACCAAGCTTACACTCCGGCATACCACTGCAAGAGAAAAACATTATGGCTTCAGACCAGTACCACTTGATTAAACGGCTGGGTAAAGAATAAGATCTCAAAATTGAGACTAAAGAAAACTGACGTGGTGCCATTTGCAACTGGTTTACATTTAGCAGGAATTGGATTGCATTTAAACTAATGAAAACCTTATGGGAGATTGTAGACACGCAATTTTTGACCGAACTTAAGGTCTTACACCATTTCTAAAGCTTAAATATTTTATAAAAATCTAAATTAAATATGTTGACTTTTACCTTATTTTAGTAAGTTTATTTTAAAAAGATTTGAAATTAACAAAAAAAAAACTATCTATTTTCTTTTAATTTAGATTTAATAAATAAGCTAGTGTTTCTTAATTATATTTTTAGACTAGCTATTTGACTTTTCTTATATTTTATTAATTCAAAATAATTAATTAATATTTTTATTGTTATGGTTTATATATATATATATATATTTAAGCTAAAAATAATAATAACCTAAACTACCCACACTACCCCACTTCACCTTTCAACCCCACTTACACCCTATGTTGCTCGGACTCTTCAAAATGCCAAGGGGTGCGTGTCGGATTCGCCAAAAGTAGTGTATTTTTGAAGAATCCAAGACGGGTGCGGCATCAAAAGTGAAGAGTCCACGCAACTAAGCTTTACACCTATCCCACTACCCACTCACACCACTAAACACCCCCACACAAACCATCAGAAAATCACACACTACACACCTATATACTAAAACACATTGAATACATACGCACACAACTATCAGCAATACAGAGAAGAAAAAGAAAAACAAAATCAGCAAAGGAAAAACACACAACACGTACCATGAAAAAAAAGAAGAAAAAAGAAAAAACCCATTCCCCCCACTTCCAATACTACAACACATATATAGTGTATATATATACACAATACAATCAACACACACCCACCCAAACCAACATACGTACAAAAAACAAACATTTATTTTTCTTTCACACTACACAAACAAAGGTTGAGTTTGACACTTGCTTTCGTGGTTCCTTATTCATATTATTTTCTTTTCGTGAATTGATTCTCACAAAAGGTACCATTTAATTTTTATTGTATAATTTGATTTTCATGATTATATAAGATTTGATTCGAATGTTATGAAGTTGCTTAAATTTGTGTGTGTTGAACTTTGATGCTATAATATTGAAATACTTACCCATTATTTTAGTCTATGTTATCTTCCATCTTGTACAATATGCTACTATCAATTAAGTGCTTTTTATATTCAGCTAAATGCCTCAAAGAATTATTCTAATAGTTTGTTTAGTCAAATTTATCTAAAATTAAAAACTATTTATTTTAGAAAAATTAAGAGATGAAGAGTTGCATTTTTTTTATGTCTTTTGTCATAGCTTGTAAGAATACTAAAAATGTAAATGCATCTATATCGAATTTGAATATGAAATAATTTTCTATTTGTTTAAGATTTTAGACTTTTATTATTTAAATATTATTCATGAACAAATAGTAAAAATATAATTTAATCACTAATAAAATGCTTAAGTAGTCTAGTAATAGGTAAAATATTAAAATATATGACCCGTTTCAAAGGTCGGTTTCAATTAAGAATGTGATTACACATCTTTCTTTGGAACACTTAAAAGAAACTCAAGGATGCAGTGACGCACCTTGTCCAAGTTGTTTTAGTAATTTCTTTTAATTCAAACCAAGAGGTGTAAATTGAAATTATTAAGTGTGATGAACTCGAGAGGGGAAGACTGTTATGTCTCCAAATGTCAAGATCGAGAATGCAGTTATGCATCCGGTTTAAGACTAATAATAATTCAACAATTAAAAAATAAGCAAATTTTGGCATATAGATACAAATTATCCAAAAGTGTATCAAGATAAGTATAAGTCAATAAAAGTGACCGTGCTAGAACTACGAGACTCGAGGGATGTCTAATACCTTCCCCTCAGTCAACAGAATTCCTTACCTAATTTTCTGGTTCGCAGACCAAACAAAGAGTCATTTCCTTTTGATTAGGGATTAAACAAAAATGTGACTTGGAACACCATAATTCAATTCCAAGTGGCGACTCTGAAAAATATAAAATAATTTCTAAATCAATACCGTCACTTAAATTGGAAAATCTCTCACCGCCTGTACGCAAAAAGGGGTGTGACAGAGATCAAAAGGTATGCAGTCCTTGAGTCAACATTTAAATCCTAGATGTTTTCATAGACATGCACTAGTGATGCTACTATTGAGGCAGCTCATTAGAAATATGAGGAAATGCAGCAAGAAAGAACTCCATTAACTCAACTGTGTAAATCTCAAGTGGAAGGCTCAGAGAACAAGGTTGCAACATACATGTAAATACGACCTTAGTGATGACAGAATCATAATCAGTATAGAACATTTTCACGCTGCTAGAAATAGTTCAAAGCATATAAAAAATATTTAAGATCAGACAGGACACTATATTTAGAAACATCCCAGAGGTTTAAGGCTTTATCTTGGTTTCTGAACAAACTGTTTTAATCTTCAGAAAAGGGGCACCAATCTCAACTCTTACTGAAGTTAACACTTCTGACGTATAATGTCATAAACGAGAACCACTACAAATGTCCCTATAGGTAACAGAGTTCTTACAATCATCAATCTTATATACAACAGGGTCAAGCCCTTTGTGTTAAGAATTTTTTATTTTATTTTTTGTGACAAGGGAAACCCGCAGTCGCTACCCTTTGTGTTAAGAAAATTATACTCCATCTAACACATTAATGGCCAAAAGTCGGTTGGCAGTCATATATGTTGGCTATACATGTACAGTTGCTCTGCACCTTATAACATTAACTGTACCTACCTGTTTTCACTGTCCCCAGCTGATGTTCTAAGCTCAAAATCAGCTCCAAAGTTCTCACTTTTTCCACCTATAGTAATGATAGGAATTTTCTTTGATTGAAGTTTACTTTAACAATTATATAAGCTAAATACAATTAAGAGAGAACAGTTGTTTAATTCTATGAAGCAGCTAACCTTGCCAAAAATTATTTCTGATTATACACCTCACTTTTACAATGAGGGAAATGGGAAGGAACAATATGTACTTCAAATTTGAAAATCGGTGGCACGAGAAAGAAGGCTTTCAAGAAATGATTGGTGGATAGTTGCCTTCATTTGTTGAGAAAGGTAACTTGTATTATAAACAAAGAATACATAAGGAGTATTCTAGTAATACTTACATCCAAAAGTTGCTAAAAGAAAAGAACTCCTATGGAGGTCATAAGAACTCTAAAATACTAGGAATATCCTCTGCATCTTGAGGATATTCATGTTTACACCAAAAAAAGAAAAGAACCATGCAATTCAACTTCAAATTCTGCATAGAGCAGCTCTTGTTTTTAAAACATCTCTGGTTCCTCTCCATCCATATAGACCACCAAATGCAGGCAGGGACAATCTTCCATCTCTCCCTGTGTCCTGACTGATTCCCATCTCTGTTCCAGCAAGCTAGAGCTTCTTTGATGTTCCTTGGCATAGTCCAACTGATGCCCCTTAAGTTGATGAAAATCTGCCACAACTTCGCAACCTCTCTACAATGTAGAAAGAGATGATTTATTGTCTCGACCTCACATTCACAAAACCAACACCTGGAACAGATTTGCATGCCTCTTTTCATGAGGTTGTGTTGAGTGAGTGCAGCCTGATTGGCTAACAGCCAAGTGAAGCATGCTATCTTGAGTGGTATCTTGACTTTCCAAATCATCTTCCAAGGCCATCCACCTATATGAGTATCAGGTCTTTGTGAGCTTCTATAAGCCGAGCCAACTGAAAATCTGCCTTGCTCATCTGGATTCCAAAATAGATTGTCCTCATCTGTGTTTAGATCTTTATACTGCCCTAGAATGTTGAGTAGCTCAACTATTTTATTGACCTCCCAATCATTTAGATGTCTTCTAAACCTTAGATCCCACCCTTGATTATCTCTCATTTCTCTGATTGTAGCCTCTTTTTGAAGGCTCATGTTGAACAAAATAGGGAACCTATTTCTCAAAGTCACCTGATCCACCCATTTGTCTTCCCAGAACAAAGTCCTTCCACCATTCCTTACCTTGATTTTGCATTTGTTAAAAAATTTGATCCATAAATTTCTAATGGATCTCCATACTCCAGATCCATAGGGTTGTGTGGACAGGTTGGTGATCCACAAATTCTCCATACCAAACCTAGCCTTTATTGTTTCCTTCCAGAGAGCATGTTCTTGTGAGGCAAATCTCCATAACCACTTCATAAGTAAGCTTTGATTCTGGATTTTCAGATTCCTTATCCCCAAACCTCCTTCCTTTTTGCTGAGAATGACTTGATCCCACTTCACTAGATGGAATTTATGATTATTAGGATCACAATTTCCTTGCCACAAAAAATTCCTCCTAATTGCATCCATTCTATCAATCACATTTGCAGGCATATGGAAAACAGACATCATATATGTGGGTAGAGCATCTAGCACACTGTTGATGAGTGTGACTCTTCCTCCCAAGGACAAATATTGACTCTTCCAGTTCACCAGCTTCTTCTCACACTTTTCTAGAATGTTGTTCCAGATACCTTTTGACCTGCTCTTGTCACCCAAAGGCATGCCAAGGTATGTTGTGGGGAGATCCCCTATCTTCCCCCCTAGAATATTTGCAAGCATGTTTATCCTAGGCACCTCATTGACAGGAAAGATGAAGCTCTTTCTCCAATTGATGTGTAGGCCTGAGATGGCTTCAAAAAGGATCAGAATTACTCTCAAGTACTTTAGTTGAGAGCTGTCTGCATCACAAAATATCAATGTGTCATCAGCATACTGTAAGTGGGAGATGGCCAAACCTTGTCTGTTATTCATATTAGCATTGAATCCTCTTATCCATCCTCTTGTTTGGGAAGTTCTGAGCATGTCATTTAGGCCCTCCATCGCCAGGATAAAGAGGAAAGGAGATAAAGGATCTCCTTGTCTCAGTCCTCTCTCTGATGAGAAAAAACCAGAGGGGGCACCATTTATCAAAATAGAGAACTTCACAGTTGTAGTGCAAAACTTAATCCATTTTAGCCATTTTCCTCCAAAGCCCATGTTTTCCAAAGACTTCCAGAGGAAGCCCCAATGCAGGTGGTCGTAGGCTTTTTCAATATCCAATTTGCATAAAATGCCTGGCACCTTACTGTTCTTTCTCTCCTCCACACATTCATTTGCTATCAAAATTGCATCCATGATCTGCCTACCTTTTATGAAGGCCATTTGTTGGGCATCCACCAGATTATAGACCACTTTCTTAAGTCTTTCGGTTAAAACTTTTGAAATGATCTTATATATGCTCCCTATTAGACTAATAGGTCTAAAATCCGTCAACTCCTTAGCCCCTATCTTTTTTGGAATCAATGCTATGAAGGTAGCATTAAAACTTCTTTCAAAAATACCATGATCATGGAAATTTTGGACAGCTGCAACTACCTCTTTTTTAACTACCTCCCAACATGTAATGAAGAAAGCCATAGTGTACCCATCAGGGCCTGGAGCTTTGTCCCCAGCACATGCCATGACACAATCCTTTATTTCATCCCCTGTAAACTGACTCTGCAACATGATATTGTCCCCTTCACTAATCATCTTGCCATTTCTAGCAATGAACTGAGGTCTCCACCTCTCTGTCTCAGTGTAAAGATTCTGATAAAAGTTTAAGATTTCTTCTTTGATTATTGCTGGTTCTTGCGTGCACACTCCATTAACAGAAATCTTATCTATGTTGTTGTATCTCCTGTGGCTGTTTGCAGTTCTATGAAAGAACTTAGTGTTCCTGTCCCCCTCTTTTAACCACAAAGCTCTGGATCTTTGTCTCCAAGCTACTTCCTCTCTCTTTGCATTATCTTCAAATTCAACGGTGAGAACTGCTCTTAAATAGGATTCATCATCTGTGTGTTGTCTTTGGTCTTGTATCCTCTCTAGGTCAGCCAGTTGATTAAGGATGCTCTGTTTCTGTAGTCCCAAGTTTCCCTGTCTTGTTCTGCTCCACTCTTTGAGTTTATCCTTCAAGTATTTTAATTTACTTGCCAGGATAAAGTTAGGTTTTCCCCTAAAATTCCTGGAATCCCACCAAGTCTTCACCATTTCCTTAAAATTTTCTGTTTGAAGCCACCAATTCTCAAACTTGAAATAGGAGTTTGGTCTCTCCCAATTACCACATTCCAATATCAGAGGGCAATGATCTGAAATGACCCTTTGTAATGTCGATTGTTTGATGTTCTTAAAAGTGTTCTCCCATTCCTCAGAGATCAGGAATCTATCCAGCCTGGTTGCAGGATCATGGCCTTCTCCTTTCTTCCATGTAAAAACATCTCCCGCTAGCTGGATGTCAAGTAGCTCTGCATCTTCGATAAAATCTGTGAAGTCTGTCATGGCCTTATTAAATCTGGTACAATTTCGTTTCTCTGAAGGGAATCTGACTGTATTGAAGTCCCCCCCAACCACCCAAGGTCCTGAAAAAAGACCTCTCACCGAGCACAATTCCCACCAGACTTCCTCTCTCTCTTCTCTGTTATTAGGGGCATAAACTCCAGACATGTGCCAGCTGAAGTCCAGAGATTTGCCGGTGAATTTGCACGTAATACAATATGCACTTGTTTCACATACTTCCCCCTCCCAAACTCTGCTGTCCCACATTAGAATGACTCCCCCTCTAGTACCGCTTGCCTCTAATTGAGCATGTTTTACCCATCTGTTGGCCCATAAATCTCTCACTAAGTTGTTTATATCCCCTTGCAATTTAGTTTCCTGAAAACAAAATACATCTGCCTTCCAATTGTGTATGAGACTTTTGATCACCAGCCTTTTCCTGGCATCATTTAGTCCCTTCACATTCCATGAAACTATGTTAATCTTCATGAGACTGCACGATGTTGCATCCCCCCCTACTTCTTGTGCCATAGCTAAAAAAATTTGTTCCCACTTCCAGGTTTTTTAGTTCCTTTGAGACTTTTGATTTTGGTGTCATCAACATTAGAGCCTTTGCTTCTTCACCGGTTCTTTGCCTTTTCCCATCTATCTTCATGAACAGTTCCTCTGCGATTTCCTCACACCCATTAAAGTGAATCCCAAATTCTTTTCCCAGATTAATGATGTTCTGTCGGACCCATAAAGGAATTGTAGAGTCCGATGTTGGTTTGAAGTTCTCTGGTAACTCGGTGTAATTTAATGGAGTGGCTTCCTCAACATTCACAGCTCCAAGTTCTTTGTTTCCTTGTTCTGCATAAATGTCGATCTCTAATCTACTGTCCATCTGAATGATTGACATAGCATCATCATCCCTCTGAGTTGCATCCTGGAGCTCTTGATCCAACTCTTCTCCCTCGCTTTGTAAGTCTCCTGATGAAGTGTCAAAAATATTTTCTCCTCTAATATGTTGAGAGGCCTGCGCTTCTTGCCACTGATTTGCTATTATTTCATCTATAAAAGGGTCTACTGGGCCTTTTGCATTTTTCCCCTCCCCTTCTTTAAAACCGATTTGGGCCACTGGATCATGGCCCAAATTTCCCCAGCCCAAAAATTCCCTCTTCTCATTTAAATTGCCTGCACGTGCTATCACACGTGTATCAAGACCCTCATCCCTTTCACGTGACCTCTGGTACGTTTGCCCATCTGTAAAATTCAAATTTTCCTGCGACTTTGAAGTGCCCACGTGCCCCATCACCTCAGTGCACTCAAACCCCCCCCTACCCTCTATAAAGTAGGGTTTCTTCATAGACTGCTGGGTAATACCCTTCTTCCCCCTTTGTCCACTATTCACCAACCTCGCCGGAGCTTCAATCCAAATTTGGACCTTGAAGATAGATCCATCGTGTATCAGTTCCACCGTCTTTGGGACTGATTCTTCATCCCCTCTTACCTTTATTCTAGCCCATTTTAGGTGGTTTCGGAGCTCTGTTTCCTCTTCTGTTTGTATCCATCCACCGCACAGATTTCCGATCTCCCGAAGGATCTTTTGGGACCAAAACTGGAGTGGAAGGCCTACCAGTCTGATCCAAACTTCCTTCAGGCTTTCCTCGATGGAGTTTGAGCATGGCGTCCACCAGTCTAGATGGAATTTGTGAGATTTCCAGAACCATTCTCCCTTCACCACATGGTCTGCTGTTGTCTTGGTTGGGAACTCAAAGAGAAATTGGTTGCGTCCCATCTCATATATGTAAATACCATGGTGTTGTTTCCAGGAACTATTTGCCCAACGACGGATCTCAGCAAGATGGACATTCGAGATCTCCTCTGATAGGCTGCCTACCACGCTCCTATCTAGAAGTTCATTTTGTGTTTTCCTAGCATCTTCCGAAATAAATAAGGAATTTCCTTTCCTGTTTACCCCAGCATCATTCATCTCTCTGGTTGACCATTTATTATTCTTGACAGCCTCTGCATAAAGGAGCCCTTCCTCCGTCGTACGATGTAAAAGCTTGACTGTCCTTGTGGTTTTGATATTAATGAAGTTGGTTATCTTAGTAGCAATATCCAACCACCCTGAATTAAATGACCATTCTGGAACAATAATAATTTTTTTCTTCTTTCCTTGCAAATTAATGATACTAAAATAGCGACCAAATCTGTTAAAATTTCTTGAGCAGAAAATTTCAGAATAATGGTCGTGATTTTTCCATCTCTTCACCGAGTTTACTTTCGTTTTCGATGCTTCCTTCAAAAGGTGAACTATCCACTCCATCGTTTTCTGGCTGAAACTCGCCCTAGTCATCATGTTTCGGCCTCTTTCCACCCATTCATACCAAATCTCAGCCCTTGAGATCTTCCTTGTAATGTCATAAGATTTAAAACCTACCGCAAAATAGATGATATCGCTACCAATGATGAGGAGGAGATGAATAGAAGAAGAAAGGTTGATAGATAGGAGAGAGAATTCCGATGGAAGAAGTCCACCGGAATGGGAATCCAGGGCCCAAAAGGGACCTCAGATGAAAACCTCGGACATCGTGCCTGGGAGCATTTAATCTTATTTAATTCCTAATTTCATTATGTCCAAAAAAAAACTGAAAATTGCTCACAGAAAGGTTGAAAAGAATTGTGCCAAAGCTAATTTCCAACTCTCAGATGGCCTTTTTGAAAGGGAGACAGATTATGGATGCGGCACTTATTGCAATGAATGCATTGATTCCACACAAAGGGAGAAAAATAAAGTTATCATGTGGTAGCTCGACATTGAGAAGGTATACAATCCTGTAATTGGGGTTTCCTTTTAGACATACTTAAAGACATGGGGTTTGATAGGAAGCGGCACAATGGATTTGGTACTATATCAGCACAATCAGATTCTCAGTTCTCATTAATGGCTCTCCACAGAGTTTATTTGCTAGCAAGAACAAAAATGGGGATTTGGTACTGCATCAGCACAGTCAGATCCTAAGTTCTCATTAATGGATCTCCACAGAATGGCTTTACTACTCAAAAGGGTACTGGGCAAGGTGATCCAATTTTTTCCATTTTTGTTCTTGCTGGTGATGCTTCACATAAGCAAATTGCTTAACTTTCCTGTAAACCAGAGTTGGATCAGAGGTCTCAAAGTAAGCAGTGGGTCACACAACTACCTGTCTCTCTCACATCTTTTATATGCTGATAATACCATAATCTTTTGAGGTGAGGCAACTTAATTACATGAGATTGATCCTGAAAGTCTTTAAAGTTGTATCAGGTTGCACATCAATTGGTCGAAAAGTAAACTTCTCCCAGTTACTCAAGTTTAGAATTTACAGGTTCTAGCAACAGTTTTGGGCTGCAATACTGATAGCCTTCCTACTATTTATTTGGGCTTACCTTTAGGGGTAAAACTTAAATCATATTCTATTTGGCAATGTGTGACTGAGAGGTGTGAATTAAAGGCTCTCTCTGATTGGAAGAATCAATACCTTTCTTTTGGAGGTCACTTGATTCTAATTAAAAGTGATTTGGATTTCATGCCCACTTACGCTATGGCTATGTTTTGGTTTTCAATGCCTCTGAAGGTGGAGAAAAGGTTAGACAGATTGAGAAGAGATTTCTTTCAGCAAGTTAATAAGGCAAGCAAGACCTTAACCTTGGTCAGGTGGGACATTGTGATTCTGAAGAAAGAGAGGAGGACTAGGTATCAAGAATTTAAGGGTGCAGAATATAAGTCTCTTAATGAAATGTCTATGGAGATTCAACTTTGAAGGTACTTCTTTCTGGAGGAAAAGTACAACAGAGAAATATGACCTCCTGAATGAATGGTCCTCTAATATGGGATGTCCACCACAAGGAGTAGGTATCTGGAGAAATATCAGGGATCTATGGCCTGCTTTCTCTGCTAACATTGGTATCAAAGTGGGCAATGGCAGTAAAGTATCTTTCTGGAAGGACACCAAGATTCGGCATTCCCCTCTCAAAGATCAATTTCCTATCTGTTTTAGTATAGCACGAGATACAAACCTCACTGAAGCACAAAGAAAAGAAGGAGAGAACTGGAACATACTTCTAAGAGGGAATCCAAATGAAAGGGAAAAGGAGAGTTCTGTAGAAGTTGTTGGTCTTCTAACTTCATTTAAAAAGCTTAACAACAGTGAGGATAGATTGAAATGGAAGGGGCAACGACATGGTCGTTTCACAGTGAAGTCCCGTTACTCTTTGCTTATCAGGAACCAATACACACATGGCCCATGGAAGCAGGTGTGGAACTCCAAAGCACCAGTGCAAGTAATGTGCTTTGTGTGGTTAGTGAAAAGAGAAGCTGCTTCATTCCAAGATAATCTACAAAGGAGGGGCATCCAACTAGTAAATAGATGTTATTTGTGTGGAAAGGAAGAAGAATCTAGTAACCATCATTTCCTTCACTGTTCATTCACTTTACAGATATGGTAGATGTTCTATATTATTTAGGCCTTGAATAGGTCATGCCAGTGTCGAACTCTGATTTGATGTTCCATTGGCATAAAAAGTACCTATTTAAGAGATTGAAGAAGGCACGGAAAACTATACCTGCCCATATTTGGTGGTGCATTAGGAGAGAAAGGAACAATAAATGTTTTGAAGTCTGCAACAACTCCATTCTGAAGACCAAAATGGACTATCTACTTTTGATTTCTTTTTGTTGTAAATTGGAGTAGATAGATGATGTTGAACCCCTGCTACAGATGATAGAAACTTTTTTTTGAGAGAGAAGGTAACATTAGGTGATAGAAACTTTTGTATACTTCAGTTCTTCCCTGGGGTTTTCATTATTATTTTAACGCAAATTTTTCTCCCCTACCCTTTCTTGCTCAGAATTCGGATGTAATCTCAACACTATCTTAGTGCTATTTGTCTTATAGGAAATCAACAACACTTGCCATTTCAAGAAAAAACAGTGCAAAAGTTCTTTTAAAACCAGTGCTTCCACCTTAATAGTATTGATAGTCCAGACTACAGCCTCACCAATTTTTCAATTTTAAGGAACTTGTTTTCCAAGAGAAAATGTTTTCTAAAAAAGTTGGCCAACCAAACATGAGAAAATTCCAAAACATTCTCCATGCCGAATACACCCTAGAACACTGCAGGTTATGATGGCGAGAAGAAGCCAGTACGAAACTTGATTTTTTTGGGGTGATTCTTAGGGAGAAAAGTAAGCAATTGATGATAGAACTTTTTGGGGCTCGCTTGGATAAAGATTGAATGCAAATCTGATTTTTTTATTACCATGACAAGGATAAAGTCAAAAATCCTTTACCACCTATAGACATGAAATAGATATTTATCACCCACTCATGCTAGGGAATCATACACTGACATTTCACTTTTACGGATACAAGTACGAATATGCAAAGAGTGACACATACATACATAAATACAGCTATATCTAGGAGAAGTGCAAACCTCAAGTATGTCCGCATCTTCAATGCACCGACAACATCTGACCTCACTATTTGTCCATTGCTATTAACAAGTATATTAACACTCTCCACAACATCCAAAAATACCTGAAAGAAAAACAAAATTAAATATAGGCCACTAAAAGAAGCTGTCTATTAAATAAAACATAAAACTTACTTCATTCTTCTTGTATTGGATCCCTTCACTGCGCCAGGACACAGCATTTGTAACTGCCATTGGAGGCCTTTGTGTAACCTCCATTCTATATGCATCAGTTTTTATAAACTCACTGAGAATTTTTGCTTCAGTATATTGAGGATAACCAAAGTCCATCATTTCATCAAGTAATTCATACTGCACAAGACAACATAATTCCAGTCACAGCCAGTACTTAATGATTCTTTTCCGGCCACATACTTTTTTTCTCAAAAAGAAAGAAAATGTCCCTTGTACCACTACAACAAAATTATCTCGTAGGGATTCCTCTTCTAGCTCTTCAAAGTAATGCTTAAAGACCTGCCAGCAAACCAAATAAAAGCAAATGAATAATTCTCCCCAACTACTCAACAAATAAATTCATCATCTCAAACCAGCATACTAGAGCACATGTTTTTAAATGCAATTATATTAAGTAGATATCTTCTGTATAGCGATAGTTGATTTGTTAAAGATAGTTAAAAGGGTCATGTGACTGGCATGGGTGTTGGTCAGGGAGGTGGTTAGAACTCAGAAGAACACTTACATAGGCTCTATAAATGTATTAGTGTGAGGTAATTCATTATGGCTCGGATAATAAAAATCTCTTCTCTTCTCTTCTTTGTAAAGCTTCATTTACCAGAAGTTCAAATCTGATGATTCAATTTACTTCATGCATACAAATTGACTGAGTTGTTTAATTTCATTTTTAAGACGACAAAGATGCCTGAAGCATGCAGATGGAGTATGATGGTTCTATTGTACAAGAACAATGGTAGCTTTCAAAATTGCAACTATAGGGCATCAAGTTGCTAAGCCACACTATGAAGGTTTCGGAAAGGGTGGTGGAGATGAGGGTTGCGACTATTTCCGAGAACCAGTTCAGATTTATGCTAGGACACTCAGACTACAAAAGTCATTCATCTCGTAAGGAGAGTGTGGAGCAGTATAGGGAGAGGAAGGACTTACACATGGAGGTTCCCAAGGAGGTTCTATGGAGGTGCTTGGAGGCTAGATGTGTACCTATGTCGTACACTAGGACCTAGGTCAATTAAGAACATGTACGATGGAGCTAAGACTCAAGTAAGGACAGTGAGAAGAGACTTGGATCACTTTCTTGTTTTGATGGGGTTGCACTAGGGATCAACCCTTAGACCGTTTTTACCTGCCTTGGTGATGGATATATTGAGTCAAGGTGAGGTGTCATGGTGTATGTTATTTGTGGATGATGTAGTTTTGAAAGAAGAGACTCACAATAGAGCTAATGCTAAGTTGGAGGTGTGGAGACAATATCTAAAGGGTTTAGGTTCGGCAAAACCAAGACTGAACACTTGGGATGCAAGTTCACTGATGTGACACATGTAGCTGACGTGGAAGTGAGGCTTGATACATAGGTCATCCATAAGAGACAAAGTTTCAAGTATCTTGGGTTTATTATCCAGGGAAATAGAGAGGTTGAGGAGGATGTCACTCACCATATTGGTGCAGGGGATGAAATGGAGGTTTGAATCCGAAGTCCAATGTGATAAGAAGGTGTCACCTAAACTTAAAAGCAAATTTTATAGAGTGGTGATTAGACCAACTATGTTGTATGGGGCAAGGTGTTGGCCAATCAAGAACTCTCACATTCAAAAGATAAAAGTGGCAGAGATGAGGATGTTGCGATAGATGTGTGAGTATACTAGGAGAGATAGAATTAAAACTGAGAATATCTGAGATAAGGTGGGAGTGACTTCGGTGGTAGACAAGATGTGGGAAGCGAGGTTGAGATGGTTCGGCCATGTGATGAGGAGATGCATGATTACCCCAGTGCAGAGGTGTGAGAGGTTGTCTATGGATGGATTCAAGAAAGGTAGAGGTAAACCGAAGAAATATTAGAGAAAGGCGATTAGACAAGACATGGTGCAATTGCAGCATACCGAGAACATGACCATGGATAGAATGGTGTGAAGGACAATTGCAGCATACCGAGAACATGACCATGGATAGAAAGGTGTGAAGGACGTGAATTAGGGCAGAAGGGTTAATAAGTACTCCCTCCGTTCCATTTTATGTGTTCCTTGTTAGTCCATCCAAAAATACTATTATTAGAAACAATTTAACTTTCAAATTTCTTTTTTACTTTATCCTTAATGAAATGATTTACCACCACATAAATATCTAAGGATTGTTTTACACCACAAGTTTCTAAAGTCTTTTGTTGTGGACGCATTTGTGGGCAAAACATATGTGTGACAGAGAGCCAAATAACTTGATTTAATTATAACGCTAGTAGTTTATTATTATTCTAGAATTTAATTATATTGTTAGTAGTTTTCTTATTAGTTTAGAATATGATTTATGTTTCCTAGTTCCATAAGACTTCCTATTACTGTAAGAAGACTCCTATTTAAAGGAGGATTTGAGGAATAAGAAGTACGCAGATTTTAATCAGAAACAAGAGATAGGAGTTCTCTCTTCTATTGAACTCTAAGGTTTCAACTTTCCTTTGATGAGCTGAATTCATATACAAAAATAGGTCAATCTAGGAATTCGAACAAAAGCAAGGGAAAATCAAAGGCAGTTGAATTTGATTTCCCTGTTCATCATCCTGTGACTCGATCCTTCTCTAAGAATCCTAACAATTTGGTACCAGAGCCTAACACAATGGATGATGAGATCAATTCCAAGTTTCAAGAAGAACGTGTGATAACAGAAACACTAATGGACTCTAAACTTGCAGCGATGGAACGTCTCGGTGAAAAAATTGTCCAAGCTATTCAAGAACAATTTTCTAGCTTGGGAATTGGCTCTACAAAACTAACAGTCCATGGGGCAGAGACCAGTAGTGCTCCGACAGCAGGTAGATCAACAAATCCGGCTCATAGAGGTAATACGCTGCATATTCAACCGGCTAATCAGAATCATCAAATTAGTGGAAATTCCAATTTGACAATACCAAGGTATGCAAGGAAGGATTTTCCTACTTATGATGGCACCAACAACCCATTAATTTGGGCACATCGTTGTGAACAATTTTTTGAAAATCAACATACAGCTGATGCAGAAAAGGTTGGAGTCGTTGGGTTTCACTTGTTAGGAGAAGCACAATTATGGTATTATCAGCTTAAACGAGAAAAGGGTCCAATGAGTTGGGAAGATTTTCAGAAACGATGTTTCCAGCGATTTGGACCTCTTGAAAGCAGCAACCCGGTGGGTGAACTAGTCACACTTTGACAAACTGGTTCAGTTGAAATTTATCAACATCAGTTTCAAGAAAAGTTGGCTAGGGCTGATGAGCTTATTCCAGAACACTTGCACGTGGGTATATTTATGGCAGGGTTGGATGATTCAATCAAATTGGACATACAATTGCTCAAACCACCTGACTTATCGACGGCTTTGAGTATAGCCAGGGCTTTAGAGCAAAAACAGCAATAGCAAAGAGTCAGTAACACTCGCAAAGCTGCATGGCAGTAGTCTTGGACAAGTCATGGCCGCATAGTGAACTCAGCAAAGTCTAATACTGGTCTAGTTGGCTCATCTACCTCGACGAATATCCAAAACTAGCAACCAAACCCTTTTTTTCAAGCGATTAACTCGTGTAGAAATGGCGGAGAGAAGAGCTAAGGGATTATGCTATAATTGTCGCGAACAATATTCAGCCACTCACCGGTGTAAACGGCTTTTCTGGTTGGAATTGGATGATTCAGTTGATGACGCAATTCCGAAAGTGTCGGATGACTAGCCAAAAATTTCTTCACATGCAATTACAGGTCAAAGGCGCAACAAACTATGCAATTGCCTGCACTCATTAACAGACATCACATGCTTAGTCTTATTGATTCTGGAAGTACCCACAATTTTATAAGTTCTACAGCTGCTAGTCGATTACTCCTTGATGTTTTTTCCTTGCACAACATCAGAATCTCCTTTGCTAATGGAGAGAAAGTTCAATGCTTGGGGGTCTGCACAGGGGTAACAATTTCTATTGGTGAACATAGCTTTATTGTAGACCTTTATGTTATTCCCTTGGGTGGATTTGATATTGTTTTGGGAGTGAAGTGGTTACAATCTTTGGGTCCTATACTTTGGGACTTTGCAGCACTTACTATGAGTTTTTCGGTGGAAGGGAAATTACTTTTGTTTTAGGGACAACAAGGGTATTGTGGAAAGGCTTTGCATCTGCTAGGAAATGCAATTACTGATGAGCAGCGATTGGAATGCCTTTTGACCGAGTTCGATGGTATGTTCCAGGAACCTAAGAGTTTACCACCATTGAGACAATGTGACCACCGCATTAGTTTGCTGCCCGGAACAGCTCCTGTAGTTGTTCGTCCTTATCGATACCCTCATCGGCAAAAGGATGAGATTAAGAAGCAATGTAATCAGATGTTGCAACAAGGATTGATACGACCAAGCAAGTCCCCTTTTTCTTCACCTGTGTTATTGGTATCTAAGAAAGATGGGTCTTGGCGCCTTTGTATTGATTACCGTGAACTGAATGCCAAAACAATCAACGACAAGTTCCCAATTCCAGTAGTGGACGAGTTACTAGATGAGTTACATGGGGTTAAGTACTTTACTAAACTAGATTTGCGATCTGGATACCATCAAGTCTGCATGTCTCTTGTAGATGTGGAAAAGACAACCTTTCGAACTCATCACGGGCACTTTGAGTTCCTTGTCATGCCGTTTGGACTCACTGATGCCCCATCTACTTTCCAAGCTTTGATGAATGAGGTCTTTCATGAGTTCTTACACCACTTTGTGTTGGTTTTCTTTGATGATATCCTAATTTATAGCAGTTGTTGGGAGGACCATTTGGTTCACGTGCCAAAGGTATTTTTGTTATTGCGCGCACACCGATTATATTTGAAACAATCCAAATTTTGCTTTGGTACAACTCAAGTCACATATTTGGGGCATATTATTTCAGTTACAGGTGTGGAGGTAGATAGGAGCAAAGTACAAGCAATTTTAAATTGGCCTCAACCGCAATCAATTGCACCTCTTCGTGGGTTTTTGGGATTGACAGGTTACTACCGCAAATTTATTCGTGACTATGGGCAACTGGCAGCACCTCTGACTAGTCTACTCAAGAAAAACTCCTTCCAGTGGAGCGATTTGACCCTAGATGCATTCCAAAAGCTTCAGCAAGCCTTATCCTCTGCTCCCGTACTCGGGTTGCCCGATTTTACTATGAATTTCATTATAGAATGTGATGCTTCTGTAGGTGGTATAGGGGCTGTTTTGCAACAGGAAGGTCTGCCCGTAGCCTTTTTTAGCCGACAATTAGCAGCTCGTCACCAAAAATTAGCTGCATATGAGAGGGAGTTGATTGGCCTTGCAAAGGCAGTACAACATTGGCGGCCATACTTGTGGGGGCGCCCTTTTCTTATCCGAACAGATCATTACAGCCTAAAATACTTGCTAGAACAACGGCTAACTACACCACCTCAACAACATTGGTTGAGTAAACTCATGGGTTACGATTTTACAATGGAGTATCGGGTTGGTTGTCTCAATAAAACTGCGGATATCTAGAATGACACATGAGGACCCTTCTTTGAATGCTATTAGCTCCCCTCGTAGCACATTACTGGACACCATCCGGGAGGAGCTTACAGGATCATCAGAATTGTTAGGGTTGTATGATAAAGTCAAGGTGGGAGATTTGGATTCGGACTGGCAAGTTCAGGATGAGTTGCTTTTGTTTAAAGGCCGCATCTACCTTTTACAGAATTCTCCTTTGCTACCTACTGTACTTTCTGCTTATCATGATAGTGCCCATGAAGGAACACAAAAAACGTTACACCGAATTCGTGGAGATTTCTACTGGAAAGGTATGAAAACGAACATTCTTGCATATGTCGTTGCTTGCCCGGTGTGTCAACGCAATAAATCTGAACATTTAAGTCCCGCAGGATTGTTTCAACCTCTCCAGCTTCCCAACTCAGATCTGGTCAAACATCTCCATGGATTTTATTGATGGCTTGCCCAAGTCTTGGGGGAAGTCAGGCTTGTTTGTAATAGTGGATTGGTTCTCAAAATATGCTCATTTCATACCATTGGCTCACCCATACACAACTGCTCGTGTGGCTCATGTATTTTTTGAGTAGATTGTTCGCTTGCATGCATGGGATACTTGAAACTATTACTTGTGATAGAGATGTGGTTTTTACTAGCACTTTTTGGAAGGAACTTTTTCGCTTGAAGGTATTAAACTACAATTCTCATCTGCTTACCACCCACAAACAGATGGGCAAACAGAGGTCGTTAACCCTACTGTTGAAATGTATCTTCGCTGCTTTGTTGGTACTTGTCCTCGAAAGTGGGTTGCTTGGGTCCCATGGGCAGAATTTTGTTATAACACATCTTTTCATTCGGCATTGCAAACCACACCCTTCAAGGTTGTTTATGGTCGTGACCCACCTCGTTTGCTTTCATATGTGCCTGGGACCACTCGAGTAGAAGCTGTTGAACGTGCATTGCTAGAATGTGATCACATCTTGGGTGATATCCGAATTTGGTTACAAGCAGCACAACAACGAATGAAGGAATATTATGATAAGGGCCATCGTGACGTCGAATTTGCTCCAGGGTCACTTGTATGGCTTTGTTTACATCCTTGCAGGCAGCGCTCCATGCGGCTAAGTATTCACAATAAATTGTCCCCCAAATTTTATGGTCCATTTTCAATCTTACGGCGAATTGGACAGGTTGCATATGAGTTCGATTTCCCAAATGACAGTCGACTTCATAACGTTTTTCATGTTTCCCTTTTGAAGGCATTCAAAGGTGACCAACTCCCACCTATTACAGAGCTACCAGCATTAGAGGACGGCCGAGTAGTTCCTTTGCCTGCTGCTGTCATGAAAGCTCGTTTAAACCAAGGTACAGAGGAGATTCTTATACAATGGTCGGGTTTGACAGAGGATGAAGCGACCTGGGAGGATGTAGATTGTTTTAAGCAGGCTTATCCATCGTTCGAGCTTGAGGACAGCTCTTTCAACATGAGGGGGGTAATGTTGTGGACGCATTTGTGGGCAAGAAATATGTGCGACAGAGAACCAAATAACTTGATTTAATTATAACGCTAGTAGTTTATTATTATTCTAGAATAGGAAGAATTTAATTATATTGTTAGTAGTTTTCTTATTAGTTTAGAATATGATTTATGTTTCCTAGTTCCATAAGACTTCCTATTACTGTAAGAAGACTCCTATTTAAAGGAGGATTTGAGGAATAAGAAGTACGCAGATTTTAATCAGAAACAAGAGATAGCAGTTCTCTCTTCCATTGAACTCTAAGGTTTCAGCTTCCCTTTGATGAGCTAAATTCATCTACAAAAATAGGTTGATCTAGGAATTCGAACAAAAGCAAGGGAAAATCAAAGGCAGTTGAATTTGATTTCCCTGTTCATCGTCCTGTGACTCAATCCTTCTCTAAGAATCCTAACATCTTTCTTTTTTCCTTAAACACCATGCCAAGTCAAACAGTGCCACATAAAATGATACAGAGGGAGTAGTAGTGCATCCATACTAGTAGGTAGGAGTGCATTGTCTTGTTGCCCTTACTAATAGTTGTAATACTACTCTTGTAGTTTTTTGTTCTTCGACTGATGTTACTATCTGTAGTTCCGTGTTGTTTGATCATAGTATTAAATTGTTGTAGTACTATTCTGCTACTATCCATTGTTTTTGTTACTATCTATTGTCTCTTCATACTACAATACCTCTCTTTTGGATGACCTGGGTAGTTTCAAGTACCAAGGTGCCTTCACAACGCCAAATTTTGGTGACAGTTGGTTAGTTGGGGGGGGGGGGGGGTTAGAAGAGCAGTTTAATAGGCTTTGTCAATGTATTAGTGCAAGGTAGTTCATTTTGGCACAGATGATTAAAAAAATTTCTTCTCTCTTCTTCACAATAAAGCTTTATGGACTAGAAGTTTAGATCTGGTGATTGAATTACTTGCATGCATAGAAATTGTACTAAATCAGGTGAAGTAAGCAAATGTCAATGTCACTTACATCAACAACACGGTGTAGAAACAGAAGAATACTAGCAGCATTACAATTCTGCCTTGATGCGGTCATGAGGTATACATTATTGTGCTGTATAAACATATATGTCACGCCATTATCATATGCAACAGGATCTTGAGGGTCACCCTGCAAGTGATCAAAGTTTAGCACTTAAATTAGTCAGAAAAAGTAAACTCTATCTTCTCCAACTAAGTGTTCATAGTCAGCTGTCTACGAAAGAAACAAAACGAAGATCAATATAAACCTGCAGAATGCGAAGAAACTATTGAAATCTGTATCAACTCAACTATAACTTCCTAACTTGATTCTCTTTTCACAACATTTTCATCATTTAGAAAAGAGGCATCCTAACCAATGGAAATTCATTCATGCATAATAACTCAGATTGAAGCCTCAACGAACATATTTACCAAACTACAAGATTTCAAACGTGCTAAACCACTTATAAAACGGTCTTTCATTCCTGTTTACTCTATTTAGCATTAAAATGCAGCATTCCCACTAAAGACATTAACTTAGATAAAGTCTATTTAGCTTTAAAATGCAGCATCTCCAGTAAAAGTATTAATTTGCACAACTCTAGTCTCGGAGGCAAACTTGCATTTCCAAGTTAAATAAAATTGGCAATATAAATTAAGAGAAGTGAAGATACTGCTTCAAGCGAGCAGTGGCATTTGCTTCTAAATCGAGTTACAATTCCGAACAAACTGAGTCTTGTACATTCTAGATCTGTCTTCTGATCGTAGTCGAAATGTGCACACATTTTGACAAATAAATCTGGAGATAAGACAAAAAAGAGCAAGAGAAAACCTCTTTCTCAAGGAGCTTGGTGAAGAATCGTTCGGCCTGGACGGAGGAGACATCTCCACGGAAATCACGCCAAACCAGTACTCTGCCTTTGATGTCAAGGAGGAACAGCGCCGATGCCGCCCCTGCCATGTGATGAAGCAGATCGCGAATCAGAATCGGCGAATATAGCGATCTCCGATGAGATCTAGAGGTGATTGAGAATTGATTTTGTAATTTGTTATGATTGAAGGCACTATAGTTTCAGATGGATTTTCCAATCAGCTAACTCAATTTTTCACATTATTCATTGCATTTGTTTGCTTTGCTATCCAAATGTAGCTCCGATTAAGTTATTAGTATGTTTTTCACATCTCAGTCTATGGACCTCCTTGGGGGACATAAGGCCCAATTGTGTCATCTGTCAGGCTATTCGAATTTTTCAAATATCAAATTAAATTATTTTTATTAAATATTTTAATATTTAAATTAAACTAAATTAATAAAATTTGGGGTTTCAACTTCATATTTTTCATATTTTGGGGGGTTTCCGTAAAGTATTCCTACAAAAATAACTTTTGTTTCAAATATTTATTTAGTCCTATCAAAACAAACTATCTAAGATGTCTCTTAAGAAAATAACACAAAATATAATATGAGTAATGACACTAAAATATTCAATAAAAAAATATTTATGAAATTGCATTAAATAAATATTGTAAATTAATAAGTCATAATAAAAATGTTCATAATTTAAAAGTATTAAATCATGTTAACATAGGTTTAACAAGTATTAATTACATGATTAAAAAAAATAAAAGAGATTATTTATTTTAAATGTCTAAATCAATGTAAAGATAAAGAAAAAATATTAAACATTATTGTCATTCTTTGTATTGAATTAAGAAAAAAAACTGTCAACATTAGAATTATTATTATTATTATTATTTAGCATATTTGATTTTGAATTTGAATTAAGGTTTATTAGGGTTAGTAATATCTACAGATATATACTAATATCTATGGACTATAACATTTATTAGACCATTCAAAATTTTAAGTCTCAAAAACTTGAAATAATATGTTAAAAGATAAAAATTATCAAAAAACTATAAGAAATATTTAGAAATTGTACCAAAGTAAATATTTCTATGTATAAAATAAATTTTAAAAATTATATATATAATGTCGGGTTGATTTAGTCTCGAATTGACTTTTTTTAGTTAAAATCAAATCAACCCAAGTATAGTCAAGTTTTTTTTCTAATACTAAACCAAGTCCAACCAAACCTTCAATCAGATTCTTTTTTAATTTGGCTCGATTTGATGTTTGTTTCGATTTTCGATTCAATTATGTTCATATGGCCAATATTTAGCCATATATTTTTAAATATCTTTAATAAATAATTTTTGAATGAAGTTTTATGTGTTTGGTCATAATTATTTTTTAAAAAAAGATTATTTAATTTTATTAAGAAATATAATTTATATTCATAAGTTTTAAAAATTATTTAAAATACTCATATATTTATATTATTATTTTATAATGAGCATACACAGTGACAAAAATAAATTATAAATTTCAATTTATTTACGAAGGAGCATTCAGTTTCTATATATTATATTTAACAAATTCTATGAAACAGTATTATTAGATACTGATAGCGCTCAAATGTCCTCCTTAAAACCAATTAAAAGGGACAGCGGTCATAGTCAATAAAAAAAACTCAACGAAGAGTCGGGGTCGAATCCCATAGAAAATGGTATTTTGCGGAGAATTTCTATCAAAAAATTTAGATTTTAAGATAGCTCATCAACAGTAAGAGCTCGTGGGTGGATAATTCCACCAATTTAGTATAAAGATTTGGTTATCAATTATCACAATTAGAATAAAATGTCCAAGAGATAACAAGCAATCTAGGGGTGCGGAGATTGAAAATTGATGTCACATAGGGGTAATTGTGCTGCTCTATAGTGATGAACATTCATGAATAGGCTAAGTCATTTTCATTGACGTTAATCATCTCTCAATCTCAAAGCATCTATGCATAGAATCCCCTTTCGGTCTCATCTAAGTGTCAACCTAAACAACCAAATACCTTACTTTATTCTGTCTTTCAAGAACATGGAAAATAGATCTGACCCATAACCTCTATTTCAAGCTAGTTACAGACATGAAATCTAAATTGTTAGTATTGGACTGATTACCCACTCCAATCAATCTCTTTCGAGTATTAACCGGATATTAGAAATATGAATTAAGCTTGCAACCTTAATGCATAAATTAACCCCATGCAAACTAGACCAAGTTCATGTATGAACAACAGCAAAACAGAGCATAACACAATACCCACTACATTGAATCAACACCCAACCTCATAATTGCACCCCTAGATCTTGGGGTTTTAGCCACCCATTACAAAAGGTAAAGAGATTATACCTTCCATGAAAGCATCCATGAGTAACATGAAATTAAGCAATTACAAGTAAACCCATTTGAATTCAACTTCAATTTATCGATTTCAATCACAAAGTTTTAAAACCCCAAAAGCTAGAAAAGTGTTCTTCTAAGATAGAGTGTTCTCTCTAAGTCTTCACACACTCTGACATTCTCTATTCTATGTCATTTGATTTTATTTCCATCTCTTTTGAGCTTTTTATAATTTTCCAAAATTAGGCCCAAAATGTCACTACGTGACTCAATAGGCGAATTGGTCAAGCTCGCCGCCTCAGCTCGCCTTTTGATGCCCTTAAGCTTCAGGTGTTTGAATCTAAGTTGGAGAACTCGATTGAGTCAGTCTTTCATGTTCGGCGAATCGCTGAGTACCACCTTCGTTTGTCGTTCGAGCATTCAATCTTTTCTTTTAACACCATCACTTTGGGTGATGTTCATCAAGGTCGTCTTTCTCATTCGGCGCATTGTCTTCTTCACTAGAGTCTACTGATCTACTTTGATAGACACAAGTGCTATGCACTGTCATGTTCGGTGAGGTCGTGGTCAATTTGTGATCTACCCTTCTTGTTAGGCAATCAATAATGAATAGTTAACACTTATTTTTGTATTTTTTGTCATTCTTTTAAACATCATTCCCTGCAATGTCCAATTGTCTTCATAGCTACAAATCATCAAAATTAGGCATTGAAGACACTAATTATTGAGCTAAATAGACCTTAAATGAGTGCAAATCTACCACTCATCAATGTCCCCAACTTAAACTTTTTCAAGTCCTCAAGTAAATCAAGAACACAAAAAAGTCAATAAGGGTGTCTACAATAGTACTCAGTACTCAATGAAAGCTAACATGCAAGTGCCATAGAAAGACTACTCTCAATCAACATGCTACCCTCAATCATGATAAAAAAAGCTTCAAATGATGACTAGTTTGTCTCAACAGAAGCTCAAGCTCGCTCTAATTTTTTGTCTAATGCAAGAACATATTTCAACAAATGCATTCAAGTCCCTTCATATCAAGAACAATTTCATGCTCTCACAAGAAAATTAACAAAGGTGTATGCAATCAATGCACTCTCACTCTCTCAAAAGAGAAACACATACATGCTTTGTCCCATAGGTTTTTCCATATTTTTCAATCATCACCTATCCTAGTTCATGCAAGATCTTAAAGGTCTTTTAGGTTTGTAATGGGGCTGAGGGTTAAGGTATGGCCAATTTAGATTGGTGATTTTACCTTTTCAAAGCATTGTTTCAATCATTATCACCTCTTCTCAAGTTTTTTTCCTTCATTTTCATTTGAGAACTCAAAATTTGACTTGTCACTCAATTTATTTAGAATTCCCTTTATTTAATTCACTTCTCTTTTTCATTTTATTCATTTTTCAAAAGAATTTCCATCATAATGACTTTTCTTTTATAAGGAGGGATTCCTTCTTTTTGTAATAACTTTCAAAGTTGAATCTCATTTCATCTTTCTTTATCCTTCACTTGACTTTCATTCTTCCTTCCTTTCCAGACCCCAACTTATACTTTTGGCCTAAGTTGGCTATCTAAACATAACAATGTTTCAATAAGGATTTTTGGTGAGAAGGAATGGACAATTTGGTTCAAGAGGCTTTCTTTTGTTTTTTATCAACAAACAGGTTAGGCTCAAATGGTGCCAAAATGGATGAACACCTTCACAAGGTAGTCACAAAGGATTATGGAAAATTCGGTTCTCTTTGAATTGTTGTCCATGATCATGTCTCACATTCACTAAGATTCAAACAATTGGACTAACAAGACAAATTCTAGGACTCCACATGCATGCTTTCAAGTAAGACCTCACCACACATAGCACTTTGAAATACACTCATTTAGCACATCCCTAAAAGATCAAAAGCATACGTGCGATGTTCATTGCAAGGCTCACATCAAAATGCAACTAGTCAAGAAAAAGATTCAAAGAGATCGCTGAAAAGTGCAACCACATCGATTTCACTCTCGCAACACAAACACTATACATCGTGCTCATCATGAGTACTATTCAAGACATCAATATTGAACACCATCGATCCTCAAGTTGTTATCATTGAAACTCCAAGTATTTCATGGTTTTTTTTAAACTCATGGGGGGTTACAAAATCAAGAGTGAACAAACTAAAACAAGAGACACACTTTAACCAAAAGAGCACTATAATAAAAACAAAAGTAAAGTACCACATTTATTCAAAACTCAAAATAACAAAATACAATAAAAATGAGGGACTATTGGCTCAAAGGCCCTTACCCCACCAAAAACAATCAAGCAGTATCCTCAATGCAATATAAACAAAAGTAGGGGAGGATGAGATAAAAAGGTCCCCTGACAGGCTATGCATGTGGAGCACTCTCATCTGGAGTCTAAGGTGGGGAAGCCTCAAGAGGGGCATCAATGCCCGATGATACGTCCAAACTTACACCTCAATTAAGAGATATAAATTATCGAAGTCAATTTATAGAACTCAACGTGAGTTGAGGTCGATCCCATAGAGAATTTCTTTACAGAAATGATTTCACTGTCACGTTTTACTCAAATGTCATTATTATTTCCTAAATAAACAATTACTGAAAGTAAAATGGGTTTAGCGTTAACGCTTTGGTAACCAAAGTTGTAAAGTAAAGTCTAATTCAACAATGAACAAAATATCATTTTTGAAGTTGTTTCAATAATTACTGAAACTAGGATTGTGTTCCCCATAACATTGCGTCTAATGTTCTTCCGTAGTTGAGTTTCAGGTAATTTACCTCTACAAACTACATGCGAGTTAGCTATATCTGACACTTCTCAAACTACTCAGATAATCTTCACTCAAGTCCTCTCGGTCCTAGAGTGTTAGACGATTTACCCTCGTCTACAATGGTGTTAAGATTCTTTTCTCTCGAACTTAAACTTTGACTCTATTTAGTTAGATTAGTTTAGCTTTTTCCTAACTATCATTTTTCTCTCGAACAAATGACAGATACAGGGTCACTCTAATGCGTGCACTCATTAGAATACATTAATAATGAAAACTAAACTACAGTTTGTAACCACAAATTTCCTTTCACTAGTTTTACAAAATCACAATTAGAATAGCATCATGGATCCCATAACCCCAGTTGTGGTGTTTAGCCACTCATGATTTCACGTAAATGTTCAGAAATATCAAATGAAAACATGTTAGAAAGTACTTACGAGAATAAGCAATCAACAACCACTTTGATAATTCAAGAACCGGAAATCCGAACTTCAAACTTAATTCAATGTTCAAATCCAAAATCACAAACTGAGAATAATGGAAACTCGTTCGTCGTTCAAGGTTAGATAAGATAAAAACATAAAAAAATGACCTAATTAATTCAAATAAAGTGTTTAAAAAAGAGTCCTACTCAAAGTAAAACTGAACTGTCGGGCACCTCACGGATGCTACTGAAATGACCCAAAAAGTTCTTAAAAATGTGTTTCGGAAGTTACCGGAAACTTGTTTAGCTATATATAAAAAAATCCGTTTCGTTTTTCGAAAATCCGACTTCTTATTCTTGTTTAGGGGTCAAATTGAATGGGAAATGGGTCTAACCCAAATTTTAGAGCAACCGTATCAAAATCCGAAATTTCCAAGTAAAGCCTTTTTCGAGGGTCTACTTTGGAGGGTCATATCTCCTAGCACACAAATTATTGGGTGGCCAATAACATATCCATGGAAAGCCCTTTGAGTTAGCTACCTAACGCACTTCGTTTCACCTCATTCGGAGTTCGGACGAAGAAGTTATGCCCATTTTCGTAAAATCTGTCCGGCAGGAAAGGCAATTTCCAGTGAGCGTTTTTACTGTTCACCCGCCTCATTTTTTATTCTAAGTGTTGGACCATTTTTCCAAAGGGCATATGTTATTTCCTATATACCATTAGTTCAATTCCCATCTCTAAAACATTTCCCAAAACACCTCTCCCATAATTAGACACATTTTCTCTCAAGTTCTCTCAAGAACCCTAATCCAAAACCTTCCTCAAGATTGAAGAGACTCTTGCTCCAAGTTCCAAGCTTCCATTGAAGACACTCTCAAGACCTTCATAAAAACTCAAGGTATGTGGTGTTGAACTCATGGGTCCTTCCACCCATAGTGCCTAGACTCTATTCTACTCACTAATTCATGGTTTAAGTTAAGATTCATAAATTAGTCTTGTTCTTTGTAATAATTTCCTGCACATTGAATTTTAAACATGAAAAGTGATTGTTTTGAGCATGTTGTGACTCTAGAACTTGAACCTAAATTTGGAATGGATGTGGAGATTTTCATGTGGTATTGTGGGTGTTAAAAAAATGTTGTTGTAGGTTGTTCACTGGTTTGGCTGCATAATTACTACCCTATTTTCCATGCTCTTTGATTCCATTACATGCCTTCAAGGTGTTTGACAAAATGTCCAACTATGGAGAATTGATGAATCGATGCTTTAAAGCTTGAGTTATGAGATGTATGGAAATCCAGAGATGTGTTGATGACAAACTAAGCTTGTGTATATGTTCATTCCATACGTGAGATTGCATTAGAGCCTAATGGGAATTTCCTATATAAAGTGTTGCATGACTATGCCCAGTCTGGGGGAAAAGAACCGGACAACCATGTGAGAGGTTTATATCTCACCACCTAGGATGCTTGGGGTGTGACCAACATCAACCATGTGAGAGGTTTATATCTCACCACCTAGGATGCTTGGGGTGTGACCAACATCAACCATGTGAGAGGTTTATATCTCACCACCTAGGATGCTTGGGGTGTGACCAACATCAACCATGTGAGAGGTTTATATCTCACCACCTAGGATCCTTGGGGTGTGACCAACATCAACCATGTGAGGGGTTTATACTTGCCACCAGGGTGTCCGGGTGTGAACGACATCCCCCATCCTAAGTTGGGGTTATAGATTGGTTGGATCATGAATACACATATGATATCTACTATTAGTATAGATTTACTTAAACATGTTTTGACTTCACTTTGATCATGCATCCTCATATTGTTATTCATAATGCCTATGAAACTATTTCTTGTATTTCGATTGTGTCTTTGTCTATTATTGTGTTGCACCCCGCATACTTAGTACATTCCAAGTACTAACGCATATTTTGCCTACATGATGTCACCATGTAGGGACCGGAGCTACTCTTCATCCTTCTCTCCATTCACGTGGCTAGTACGATGCTTATCCGAGTTGTTGGTGAGTCCTCAATGATTCGAGGGCTATGTTATGTTTCCTACTCCTATGTTTTGAGACTTTAGCTTGCAATTGTATTTTGACTATGAGGGGAGCTGGTAGTATGTCATGGCCCCGTCCTATCTATGTATGTAGAGGTGTGCGTTGGACATGTATTTTGTAAATGAGCTTGACTTTTGTTCTATGATGTCATTTTGAAATGGTTTGCCCTTAGTCCCTATTTCCCGTTAATTAATGTTGAATGTACTTCCGCGACCGATGAAGTGTGATGACAAGTTTGAGAGGCTTGTTTGGGGTTCCTTCGGGTTCTTCATTCGCCATGTCACGTCTAGGCCCTAGGCTTGGGTCGTGACAAGCTTGGTATCAGAGCACTAGGTTGTTAAATCCTCGGAGTCCAACACACCGCGTTGAGTAGAGTCCTAATCATGGTTGTGAAGCGCGCCACGACTATGAATGAGAGGCTACAAAACATTTTAAGAAAGGTTTCCCTTCTTCATGTTCTATGTCGTGCTTAGAGTGCGATAAGGTGATTCCTCCCTAACGCTTGTTCTTTGGATTGCTAGATCATCATGCCAAACATGAGGGGAAGACGGGCCCGATCACCGGAAGAGCCACCCACCAATGGTGAGCTCCGTGATGCACTCACCATGCTTGCACAAGTGGTAGCTAACCAAGTGCAACAAGGAGCCCAAGCTCCTCGAACTACCACCCCGGGGGAAAGGGTGAGAGATTTCATGAGGATGAACCCTCCGGTCTTCCATGCTTCAAAGGTGGATGAGGACCTGCAAGAGTTCATCGATGAGGTATGCAAAATCTTGACCATTATGGATGTTGGTGCTTGTGAGAAGACGGAATTGGCGGCCTACCAACTCAAGGGGGTTCCTCAAATTTGGTTTGATCAATGGAAGGGTGAGAAAGGTAATGGCTCTATGGTGTTGTGGGAGGAGTTTAAACTTGCTTTCCTTAATAGGTTCTTCCCTCTTGAGCTTAGGGAGGCAAAGTTGGTGGAGTTCATGAACTTGAAGTAAGGAGCTATGAGTGTGAGGGAGTATGCCCTCAAATTTGTCCAACTCTCCAAGTATGCACCTCACTTGGTGGCCGACTCTAGGTCGAGGATGAACAAATTTGTGATGGGTGTATCCGACTTGGTTAGTGAGGAGTGTCGGTCCGCTATGCTCATTGGAGATATGGATTTGTCTCGGTTGATGACTTATGTCGAGCAAATGGAGGAGGAGAAATTGAGGCAGAAAAAGGGGCACGAGGCCAAGAGGGACCGATTGGAGAATAGGTTCCCTAAGGGTGCTAGATTTCATCAAGGCCGAGGAAACCCTCATGTCAACCGAGGATTTGCTATCAATGTTCCTAGACCTCAAGGGGGAGGTGAAGTGGGTTCTATGGATGTATGCCCTAAGTGTGGGAGGAAGCATGGTGGTCCTTGCATGAAGGGTTCGGGTGCTTGCTTTGAATGTGGAGAAGTGGGTCATAAGAGGTTTGAGTGTCCCAAGATCCGCAACAAGGTCCGAAGTGCTAACACTACTCCTTTGGGTAGAGGTGCTTCTCAAAGTGGTGCCCCAAGGGACAATTGATTTTATGCTTTGCATGGGAGACAAGGTGTTAATGAGACCCCGGATGTGGTGACCGGTATGTTGCAAATCTTTGATCTTGATGTTTATACTTTGATTGATCCGGGGTGCCACCCTTTCCTTTGTTACCCCCTTAGTTGCTAGAAAATTTCATGTCGAGTCGGAATTGTTGCATGAGTCATATGAAGTATCTACTCCCATTGGTGTCTCTATTGTTGCTAGAAAAGTGTATAGAAATTGTCCGGTTTGCATATTGAATAAGTTGTTGCCTTGCGATCTTGTTGAGTTGAACATGGTGGATTTTGATGTTATTTTTGGGATGGATTGGTTGCATGCATATTATGCTTCTATTGATTGTAGGACTCGTAAAGTCAAGTTTCGATTTCCTAATGAACCCGTCCTTGAGTGGGAGAGCTGGGATGTTGTGGTGAAGGGGAAATTCATTTCTTGCATTAAAGCCCATAGGTTGATTTCCAAAGGGTGCTTGTACCATATTGTGAGAGTCAATGATGTGGAGTCTAAAGTCCCTCCTATTGAGTCTATTCCGGTTGTTAATGAGTTTCTAGATGTCTTCCCAGAAGACCTTCCCGGTGTCCCTCCCGAAAGGGAGATAGATCTTGGTATAGACCTCCTTCCCGATACTCAACCTATTTCTATCCCCCCTTACTGTATGGCCCCGGCGGAGTTGAAAGAGTTGAAAGAGCAATTAAAAGATTTGTTAGAGAAGGGGTTTATTAGACCTAGTCACTCTCCCTGGGGTGCTCCGGTTTTGTTTGTGAAGAAGAAAGATGGGTCTCTTAGAATGTGTATTGATTATCGACAACTTAATAGGGTCACCATCAAGAATAGGTATCCTCTTCCAAGGATTGACGATTTATTTGACCAATTGCATGGGGCTAGTCACTTCTCTAAGATTGATCTTCGATCAGGGTATCATCAAGTGAAGGTGAGGGAGTGTGATATTTTCAAGACGGCCTTTCGTACTAGGTATGGGCACTATGAGTTTGTGGTGATGTCTTTCGGGTTGACTAATGCTCCGACTCTCTTTATGGATTTGATGAATAGGGTTTTCAAACCCTACCTTGATTCTTTTGTGGTGGTGTTTATAGATGACATCTTGATCTATTCTCGGGGTGAGGAAGAGCACAAGGGTCACTTGAGGGTTGTATTCCAAAGATTGAGGGAAGAGAAGTTGTACGCTAAATATGAAAAGTGTGAGTTTTGGTTGAAGGAAGTTGCTTTCCTAGGCCATGTGGTGTCGGGGGATGGTATTAAGGTGGATCCTAAGAAGACCGATGTTATTAGGAATTGGCCTAGACCTTTGACCCCGTCGGATATAAGGAGTTTCTTGGGTTTAGCGGGTTATTATAGGAGATTTGTGGAAGGGTTTTCTTCTCTTGCTTCTCCTATGACTAAGTTGACTCAAAAGAAGGCTAAATTTGTGTGGTCGGATGAGTGTGAGGAAAGCTTCCAAACTTTGAAAGAAAGGCTTGTGTCCGCTCATATTTTGTCACTTCCGGATGGGTTAGAAGGTTTTGTTGTTTATTGTGATGCTTCCCGTATTGGTTTGGGTTGTGTGTTGATGCAAAGTGGTAAGGTTATAGCCTATGCTTCTAGGCAACATAAAGTTCATGAAAAAAATTACCCAACCCATGATCTTGAATTGGCCGCCGTGGTTTTTGCTTTAAAGATTTGGCGTCATTATTTGTATGGGGTGCATGTTGATATCTTCACCGACCATAAGAATCTCCAATATGTGTTCACGCAAAAAGATCTTAACTTGAGACAAAGGAGGTGGTTAGAATTCCTTAAGGATTATGATATGAGTGTTCACTATCATCCGGGGAAAGCTAATGTGGTGGCGGATGCATTGAGTAGAGTGTCCATGGGTAGCTTGGCTCATGTGGAGGAAGGTAGTAAAGAGTTGGCTAAGGAGGTCCATCGGTTGGCCAAATTGGGAGTTAGGTTAGAAGGGGTGGATAGTGGAGGAGTAGTTGTTGTTGATGGTTCAAGGTCTTCCTTGGTTGATGAGGTGATAGTCAAGCAAGATCTTGATCCTTCTTTGGTAGAATTAAAGGCTTCGGTGAGTGGTGGTAAGGTGGAGGTTTTCTCCCAAGGGGGAGATGGTGCCCTTAGGTACCAAGGTAGATTATGTGTTCCTTGTGTGGATGGTGTGAGGGAAAGAATCCTTGATGAGACTCATAATTCTTTTTATTCTATTCATCCGGGGTCAACAAAGATGTATAGAGACTTGAGGGGTGTGTATTGGTGGGGCGGTATGAAGAAGAACATTGCAAAATTTGTTTCGGGTTGCCATAGTTGTCAACAAGTCAAGGCCGAACATCAAAGGCCAGGTGGCCTAACTCAAGACATTGAGATACCTACTTGGAAGTGGGAAGAAATCAACATGGATTTTGTAGTGGGCTTACCCAAGGCTAGAAGAGGCTTTGATTCGGTTTGGGTGGTGGTTGATCGGATGACAAAGTCGGCTCATTTCCTACCGGTTAAAACTACTTACGGGGCTGAAGAGTATGCCAAGTTGTACATTCATGAATTGGTAAGGCTGCATGGGATTCCTTTGTCTATCATCTCGGATCGTGGTGCCCAATTCACTTCTCACTTTTGGAAGTCATTCCAAAGGGGTCTTGGTACAAAGGTAAAGCTTAGCACGACCTTCCACCCTCAAACGGATGGCCAAGCCGAAAGAACAATTCAAACTTTGGAGGATATGCTTAGAGCTTGTGTATTGGAGTTGAAAGGTAGTTGGGATGATCATCTTCCTTTGATTGAATTTGCATACAACAATAGTTATCATTCTAGTATCGGTATGGCTCCTTTTGAGGCACTTTATGGTAGACGGTGTAGGTCACCGGTTGGGTGGTTTGAAGTTGGAGACGTGGCCTTGTTGGGTCCGGATCTGGTCATGGATGCTCTTGAGAAGGTAAGGATGATTAGGGAGAGGTTGAAAACAGCCCAAAGTCGTCAAAAGTCTTATGCCGATGTGAGGAGACGGGATCTTGAATTCAAAGTGGGTGATTGGGTTTATTTGAAAGTTTCTCCAATGAAAGGTGTGGTTTGTTTTGGTAAGAAGGGGAAATTAAGTCCTAGGTATGTCGGTCCTTATGAGATAATAAGAAGGGTTGGTAAAGTAGCCTATGAGTTGGGGTTGCCCAAGGAGATGGAATTAGTTCATCCGGTATTCCATGTATCGATGTTGAGGAAATGTGTTGGTGATCCTAACGCTATTGTACCTCTTGAGGTTGTGGGTGTTGTAGAAGATAATTTGACGTATGAAGAAGTCCCGGTTCAGATCTTAGATAGACAAGTTAAAAGGTTGAGGAACAAAGAAGTGGCGTCCGTTAAGGTGCTTTGGAGAAATCAACAAGTGGAGAGTGCTACTTGGGAAGCCGAAGCGGACATGCAAAGACGTTATCCTTATCTATTCAACTCCACTCAAGCCTAAGGTATTAAATCAAGTCCTTTGTACTCCATTGAGTCTTACATTTCAGCCCCTGAATCAATAATGTGCATATATGTTTAAATTGATGAGTTATGGATGCTTTACACTAAGTTTTGAAATCTTGAAGTGATGTTTAAATAAAAATTTTGCATTCATGTTGGGGCTGATATGTTCTTACTAAGTCTTGCCTTGTACGTCTCTTCCACATTCGGGGACGAATGTTCCCAAGGGGGGAGATATTGAAATGACCCAAAAAGTTCTTAAAAATGTGCTTCGGAAGTTACCGGAAACTTGTTTAGCTATATATAAAAAAATCCGTTTCGTTTTTCGAAAATCCGACTTCTTATTCTTGTTTAGGGGGTCAAATTGAATGGGAAATGGGTCTAACCCAAATTTTAGAGCAACCGTATCAAAATCCGAAATTTCCAAGTAAAGCCTTTTTCGAGGGTCTACTTTGGAGGGTCATATCTCCTAGCACACAAATTATTGGGTGGCCAATAACATATCCATGGAAAGCCCTTTGAGTTAGCTACCTAACGCACTTCGTTTCACCTCATTCGGAGTTCGGACGAAGAAGTTATGCCCATTTTCGTAAAATCTGTCCGGCAGGAAAGGCAATTTCCAGTGAGCGTTTTTACTGTTCACCCGCCTCATTTTTTATTCTAAGTGTTGGACCATTTTTCCAAAGGGCATATGTTATTTCCTATATACCATTAGTTCAATTCCCATCTCTAAAACATTTCCCAAAACACCTCTCCCATAATTAGACACATTTTCTCTCAAGTTCTCTCAAGAACCCTAATCCAAAACCTTCCTCAAGATTGAAGAGACTCTTGCTCCAAGTTCCAAGCTTCCATTGAAGACACTCTCAAGACCTTCATAAAAACTCAAGGTATGTGGTGTTGAACTCATGGGTCCTTCCACCCATAGTGCCTAGACTCTATTCTACTCACTAATTCATGGTTTAAGTTAAGATTCATAAATTAGTCTTGTTCTTTGTAATAATTTCCTGCACATTGAATTTTAAACATGAAAAGTGACTGTTTTGAGCATGTTGTGACTCTAGAACTTGAACCTAAATTTGGAATGGATGTGGAGATTTTCATGTGGTATTGTGGGTGTTAAAAAAGTGTTGTTGTAGGTTGTTCACTGGTTTGGCTGCATAATTACTACCCTATTTTCCATGCTCTTTGATTCCATTACATGCCTTCAAGGTGTTTGACAAAATGTCCAACTATGGAGAATTGATGAATCGATGCTTTAAAGCTTGAGTTATGAGATGTATGGAAATCCAGAGATGTGTTGATGACAAACTAAGCTTGTGTATATGTTCATTCCATACGTGAGATTGCATTAGAGCCTAACGGGAATTTCCTATATAAAGTGTTGCATGACCATGCCCAGTCCGGGGGAAAAGAACCGGACAACCATGTGAGAGGTTTATATCTCACCACCTAGGATGCTTGGGGTGTGACCAACATCAACCATGTGAGAGGTTTATATCTCACCACCTAGGATGCTTGGGGTGTGACCAACATCAACCATGTGAGAGGTTTATATCTCACCACCTAGGATGCTTGGGGTGTGACCATCATCAACCATGTGAGAGATTTATATCTCACCACCTAGGATCCTTGGGGTGTGACCAACATCAACCATGTGAGGGGTTTATACTTGCCACCAGGGTGTCCGGGTGTGAACGACATCCCCCATCCTAAGTTGGGGTTATAGATTGGTTGGATCATGAATACACATATGATATCTACTATTAGTATAGATTTACTTAAACATGTTTTGACTTCACTTTGATCATGCATCCTCATATTGTTATTCATAATGCCTATGAAACTATTTCTTGTATTTCGATTGTGTCTTTGTCTATTATTGTGTTGCACCCCGCATACTTAGTACATTCCAAGTACTAACGCATATTTTGCCTACATGATGTCACCATGTAGGGACCGGAGCTACTCTTGATCCTTCTCTCCATTCACGTGGCTAGTACGGTGCTTATCCGAGTTGTTGGTGAGTCCTCAATGATTCGAGGGCTATGTTATGTTTCCTACTCCTATGTTTTGAGACTTTAGCTTGCAATTGTATTTTGACTATGAGGGGAGCCGGTAGTATGTCATGGCCCCATCCTATCTATGTATGTAGAGGTGTGCGTTGGACAAGTATTTTGTAAATGAACTTGACTCTTGTTCTATGATGTCATTTTGAAATGGTTTGCCCTTAGTCCCTATTTCCCGTTAATTAATGTTGAATGTACTTCCGCGACCGATGAAGTGTGATGACAAGTTTGAGAGGCTTGTTTGGGGTTCCTTCGGGTTCCTCATTCACCATGTCACGTTTAGGCCCTAGGCTTGGGTCGTGACAGCTACCATAGTCCGTCACGGGCTTCACGGTCCGTGAAGCCCTTGATGGTCTTCACTTAGAACTCTCCAACTTGGGTCTCCATTGCCTGCACACTGGAAGTTGCATCACGGGCAACACCACAGACTGTTGAAGAGACCACGGTCCGTCTGGGTGTCCATGGTCTTCACTTAGAACTCCCCAAGTTTGGGTCTTCAATGCCATCACACTGGAAATTGCATCACGGACAACACCACAGACCGTTAAAGAGACCATGGTCCGTCTGGGTGTCCATGGTCTTTACTTAGAACTCCCCAAGTTTGGGTCATAACACTGGAAATTGCATCAGGGACAACAACACGGACCATTAAAGAGACCACAGTCCGTCTAAGTGTCTGTGGTTTTCACTTAGAATTTCCCAAGTTTGGGTCCTCAATGCTAGCATACTGGAAACTGAACCACAGATGCTATCACGATCCGTCTTGATCTTCACGGCCCGTAAAGGCGTCCGTGATATTTACTTGGTTAGTTAGCAACTCAGATTCCAGCTTGCATTTTCATCCTTTCTATCTTCTTTTACTTTCACTTGTACAAACACTACCAAACACATTATATCCATATAAATACACTCAATTCTAGTATTAATTCTTAGTTTTCAAGCATCAAATTTTCCAATATTTCACAGCACATCACCTGACAACATGATCACTAGAGGTGGCAGGGAAGGCTCAATGGGGATATCAATGCCCGTCTCTATAGTCGGAGGGATAAGAGAGTCTAAAGTGACCCCACTAATACCAACCATTGAAGTCTCCAAAAGGATTGCCCTAGGGTCGCTTGAAAGATGATCTTCTCGATCTCCTGCATCTTAGTCAAGGTCTGAGCAATCATATTCTCCTCTCCTCTCAACTCCTCCTCGTCGGTCTCCTTTGCTAACTCATCCTCGACCCTCTCACTATCATCATCCACAACATCAACACTCATAACAATCTCAGTCTGCTCACTAGGAAGAGGCACGGTACTAGGCCTCTCTAGCATGGAGTCAGGTGCATCTGGTAGAGGAACATCGCCCCAAAGAATGGATATGTCTGTAAACTGAAACTAGACCACCTCCGCTGTCAAAGTAGCAAGCTCGTCCCTCATGGTGTCTAGTGAACCAGATCTACCCTCGGTCTTCTTTTGGCCTCTAATCTCGCTATGAGGTCATTCGACCTCACACTATGACTCTTAACCAACCCCTTATACTTGGCCACTCTCTCTATCAGTGGGGCTAAAGCCTTTTCAATGGTCCAGTCAATGATCTTGGGTATGTGCATCTCAACCTAAGCGACTCTAATATCTGCCAATCGGGCAAAGTTGCTCATCTGGTAAATCATCGCCTTGGTCAAGGGGGATGGGTGATAGGAGAAGGGGAAGGTCTCAGAACAACAACAAAATGTATAGAAGCACTAGAAGCAGTAGTAGAGAAAGGTATATTGGATGGTGTCAAAATACATATCTGTTCCATAGAAAGAGCAGGTGTGCTAGCCTCAGCTGCTAGTTTGGTGGGGTCAACCAGAGCTGTCGAATTTGGTGGTTGTGGCTTCCTCTAAGCAGCATCATCCCACAAGTACTCAACCTTAATCCTTCGAATATCACTAGAAGAGGTCGATATGATCCTTACATCTGTATTCCCCTTAAAGAGAACTCCCGCTATCTCACATAACTGCGTAATAAGCATTCAGAAAGTGAGAGATGTATGCTCTTGCCTGGTTCGTAGCAACATATCTTCCAGAATGATGGCACATACATTAATTTTCCTTCTCAATGATTGTGCCCACTAGCACTGTCTTTGGATGCCGGAGTATTGATTCGTTTTGGGATGGCATGATATTTCTTCTAATAAACCTGAACTAATACCGTGGCAAAATGTTCAAGTCCTTTTTCTCGATCTTTGCCCTTTCAGCCATCAAAGAGGGAGAAGACTCATATCCTAGGGCCCAACAAACCCTTTAATGCATAAAGAGTTTTATTCATCTGGGTCCTTGTATTCATCAGTGTAACACCCTAGATCCGAAAGAGGGTAAGACTGCATTTTCTGAAAAGCTACGGGAACCAACCCACGACCATGGATGGGACCATCGACTTAGGGTTGGTCTGTGGATGGCCTCCCCAAAATAGACCCTGAAGGCCCAGGACCACAGCCTGACCAACGAATCATCGGTCAGACCACTGTTCGTGGTTGAGGGCCCGTGGTTCAAGGGCCTAGAATCGAGCTACTGACCACAGTCGACTGCCTTGCAGGACAGACCATCGTCCTGTCCACAGTCCGTTGATCGAGGGTCTTGGTCGGCAAGTTGGTAGTTATTTTTAGGGGTAGTTGGGACTTTTCCTAATTAATATAGCCTAATACTATGTCATTTTGCCTATGTCTAGGACCCTTGTATAAGTATTTTAACCCCCAAAATTTTCCAATAGAAGCGATTCTCTCCAAATTCATCAAAAAGAAAAACTCCCAAATATTTCTCTCTCTAGTCATTGAAGAAGAAGAAGGATTAAACCTAGGGTTTTAAGTCAAGATCTCAATTACTCCATTGAAGATAAACATTTGGACTTGAGGTATGATAGTTTTCATCCATGAATTCCTTCCATTCATGGAGTTTCCAAATCCTTCTATTTCAAAGTTAGAATTCCCTAATTGAGTTAGGGTTTTCTTCAATTGTCATGGGTTCTTATGATTATTGATTTAAATGATTAAATTATGATCTCTTATGCATGAATTGATGAAATACTATTGTTTTATGATGTTTTCCCCTATGAACCAATGAAATCCCCGTGTTTTCAAGTTATGATCATATAATGTTGGATTTTGATTATTAAGCACGTAATGAGAGAATTACATGAATTTATGATGAAATCCATATCTCACTCATGTTTTCTAAATGTCGATGATTGAAAGTGGGTTTTTAGCCTTGAAAGATGATTTATGGAATTATGCATGTTTTCATGAGAATTATGTAAATGTTTTAAGGATGCTTTGAGAGTAAAGTATCAATAATGATGATTGTTGTTGTGTTGCTGAAAGGATTTCTCATAAACACACTAAGGCATGATTGTGAAAGGTTTTCTCACAAAGTAAGGATTCTAAGGTTGAAATGTTTTCTTACCTAATTGAATCAAAGATAAGGAGCTATCCTAATGAAATTGGATAGATTACAAGCCCTTAATAAGAACAAGTAAGAAATGACTATTCTGTGGGAATCATGCTTAGTACTGAGAGGATATTGAGATGTAGGCTTTTCCGTTAGTAGAGGCCGAGTTTCTAGAAGCAATCTCTTTATCCTTCCTTGTGTGCCCCCATAGGATGATTGTCTAGATAGACATTAGCTAGTGGATCCACTTAAGCTAAAAGTTCATGGTCCTTACCTTGGCAAGTAGGACAACCCTTTTCGGTGTGAGAGACACTAGAGGATCATGTTATAGATCACATGGTCTCTATGTCGGTTAAGGCTCATTCCCACAACAACAATATGAATAATGAACTAAGGTTACTTCAAGAAATATCTCACGTGAGTTCAAAGGTTTTAAAGATGTTAGCTTGCAATGGCCATGTTTTATGAATTATGTTTTCTAACTCATTTTATATCATGTTTTAACTTGGTCAGTTGCATGTCATGAAATTTCTTATTTTAGCATGATTTAAATGTTTTATGCATAGCTATCATACTTGGTACAATGTTTTGTACTAACACATACTCTTGACTATATTTTTCCCAAATATAGGGTGTGATATTCATGGTTCACAGTTTCGTGGCTAATGATTGGCTTTGTTGATTTCCTAAGCTTTGGTGAGTCTTCATGCTTTGAGGATGAATTTCCATTGTTTAGTTTCTATTTTGTATTTCTGTTTTGGACATGATATATGGGCTAGGCCCAATTTCATTTTATTATATTAGATGACTTGAGACAAAGTGCTTAGACCTCTGCTTTTCTTTAATAAAAACTATTAGACTTGGACTATTGTTTAACTTCTACTGTTCTATTTCTTATGTTATGAAAGCAAATGGCTTGTATGGGGTCCTTCGCGGTTCTATAGGTTATGTTACATCTAGGGTGTATCCCTGGGTCGTGACAATCAACATGATTAGATAGGGTGCACAATATTGTGTTAATATCATTTGCATGACATTGAACTATCTTACTTCTCACTTCCACTTCATCTACAGTCTTTCTGACAGTTCCCTTTTTTTTCTTTGGCAACGACTTGGCATAGGCGTCATAGAATTCTCGCACCCACTTTGGTACATAAGGTCATTTTGCTTCAGTGAGTTTCTACAACTTGTGAAATTTGATCGCTACCGATATAGTTAGGTAGTCACTCATGACTCCATCAATTGAAAGTCGATGATCCTCCAAGATAGTCCATTCTCTTTTTTCTTTGAGGCAATTTAAATCCCTTAGAGCTATTATCGGGAGAACACGAGAAGCATAATTAGGATCTTGTGGAGGTGAAGCTATTTTGGAGCACTCGTTCACCTATTTAGTGGCAATATTATTTCTCACTTTCTTACCCCCATTGGTAGGGATCTAAGGATTAGTTTGTTGGGCACGAGGGGCCTCCAAAGGCTCATTAATAGATATTCCCTTTTGTTTCTTTGGTGGAGAAGGAAGAGGAGAATCTCTGTCTATCTCATTGTCTGATGTAGCCACTTGCTTACCCTTTGTTTGTGTCATTTCCTGCAAACCACACATTCAAACATACGATTTGTGAAGGTTAACTAAAATCAAACACACATTGAATCAAACATCAAAAATATTCCCGAGGCTCGCCTATCGGAAAGGCGGATCACTAAACATGATCGGCGAGCTCTAGTGAGCTCGCCGAATTAGACAGTAGAAAACTTCTTAGGATTTAGGCACAAAAAGCGGGGTCAATTCCAACTAGGTAATTCTCTGAGTAGGTTTCAGCGGACTAAGAAAACCCCACTGAAAATGATAGTGCAAATTAAAAAACACATGCATCAAGGGTGATGTCCTCTCTCACTCGACAATTCGCCAAGTGGAAGCTGCAAACTAAGACAAACTCACTGAATGGGACGGTACCCAAGGTCATATACATGCTAAAGAAAGCGAATTAAGGCTTATTCGGTGGTTCTCCTAACCTTCTTGGCGAGCTAAGATATGCCCGCCAATAGGAAGTGTTCAACGTACCTAATTTTTAAAACTAACCCAATATATAGAACAAATACGAGTTTCCCCCATCATTACAATCCACATATATGCTTATCTACTCATGGGTACTCCGACTTCCCCTCAGATTTTGCTAAGTATTGCACTAATTAATAATTTTCCCTTAAGAAAGTAGTCATCTTGTCTATTATTGGGAAAAATCACGCAATTGGGTCCATACTAGGCTAATCAGACTTCACCCATGTCAAATTGGACTCAGACCCATCATATATATCAACTCAATTTCAAATTTCAACCAACACAAACAAGATTGCATTTTTCAGGCAGACACATTCAACTCTATCATGTGTATAGTTTAAATCAAATAATACAATGCTACCCATCAAAATCTATCACATAATAACACTTAATGGCTTCAATCCCACACTCAATATGCAATTTAAAGCTAAAAATTTCAACAAAATTCCAAAAACAACCTCAATAGGAGCACAAGTCGAGAAAATCAAGGAAATATGATGGGTTGACTGGAAATCGAAGGTACTCCTCGAACTTTGAAAACACACACCAAAGTCTCACAATCACTCAAAAGAAGCAATGTAAGAGAAGGGAGTGAAAAAGACTTCAAGATATCAAAGGGTTTGATTTTTGAATTTAAAAAGACCCTTGTCCTTTTATACCAGGTCTGCTCGGTGATCAAGACTAACATCACTGAACGTGTTCGGTGAATCGCCAATTAGAGCTTAAGCTTGCCTAACATGTCTGAAAAAAATACTAAACCTGAAGGCTTATTCGGGGGATCGATGGAGTCTGCATAGTGCACTTCGACAGATCACCTTATAGAGTTCTGATCGCCGATTTTAACCATACACTTTTCCATCTGTTCAAGGTGAAAAGGTGGACAAGAATGAGTCCGCATAATGCCTTCGGTGTATCACCTATTTTTCCTTTTCAACCTTTCACCTTCTTCTCAATCTGCACTCACAAAGCAAGTTATTCGAAAGCAATAAAAAAAAGTAAAGACTTGGGTTGGCTCCCAATAAGCACCTTATTTAACGTTGTGGCACAACAAAGTTCTCAATCTCAAAATTCATTGTGGGAGTTCGGGATGGTTTCACTAGGCAATATTCTCTTTTTCCTTGGATTGAGATTCATTTTTCAAATCCTTCAACACTTTATCGGTCCCTTCAACCTTGTTGTAGATCCTTTCAAACATGTCTTTAGTCCAGTTTCCTACTGGCTCAGTTGGTTCCTTTAGGCATGGATGATCGTGGGGAGGCACGTACCTATCTTCTTCCATCTTCTTATCTCTCCAATTTCCAACCCTCTAGTCTTTCCAACCAAAATCTCTATTGGTTTCCACCTTGTCGTTGATAATTGGTGTGGGAACCTACCATTTGATTTCCTAAGTATTGAACTTACTCATTGTATGACGCCTCAAATTTGGCATCATCAGGGCATTGCTCACTATTGATTCCAACCACATTTACCTATTTGGGTCCACCTTCCATGACATGTCTAGATAACAAATCGAGTTGGGTCATCATTTTGGCCATGTTTTCATCTTTTTCACGGTCCTTCTCAACTTGTTCTTCTTAAACTCACTAGTAGAGTAGGCACTTGGTCCTCGCTAGTGTGCCATGCTCGGTTAACCTTAATCATATTATCTAGAAATAAAGCATCCACATCATGCAACTGCCTCATTAATCCACCTTGAACTAACTGATTAGCCACACCTTTATTGACTGAATCTAGGCTACAATAGATGTATTGCTGCAACAAATTGTCTGGAACGCTACATGTTAGACATTACAAAAGTAGCTTCTTGAACCCCAACCACATTTCATGTAGAGGTTCACCTCCAATATGCTTGAAATTTTGGTTATGGATTTTAAGTTTTACCATCTTTGAGGGTGGAAAGAATCTCTCCAAGAAGGCATCATTTAGCTCTTCCCACGAAGTGATATAACCATTTGGCAATTCAACCAACCATCTTGTAGCGTCTCCCATTCAAGAGAATGGGAATAACCTCAATCTTATGGACTCTTTAGAGATATTCTTGAATGTTGTTCATAGGGATTCTCATGAGCTAGGCCCCAAAAATTTCCTTTCATCTGGAGCAATTGTATCATTGTTCCAGTGATGTGAGACACACCCCTCCCGTACATGGGAGGTTCCTGGATTGCTCCCGCAGTTTGAATAATATTCATGTGCATATCATTCAAATCAACCATGTTGTCGTTTTGACCATAGTGACTATCGTTGTCACTTCCATGGTCATTCATTGCATAAACCTGCAAATCAGCCAACAACAACACCAAACAACAATCAACTACAACTAAAGAAAATTAAAATATTATTTCTCAATTAGAATTTCTCAACCACCGTTGCATGGCAACGGAGCAATTTTTTATAACGCTCAAATTTCCTCCTTAAAACCAATTAAAAGGTATAGCGGTCGTAGTCAATAAATAAATCCAACAAAGAATCATGGTCGAATTCCACAAATAATGGTATATCGTAGAGAATTTCTATCATGAAATTTGGAGTTTAAGATCGCTCATTTGCAATAGTAAGAACAAGTGGGTGGATAATTCCACCAATTTAATATAAATCTTTGGTTATCAATTATCACAATTAAACTAAAATGTCGAAGAATTCAAGAGTTAATAAGCAATCGAGGGGTGCAATAATTGGAAATTGATGTCACATAGGGGTAATTATGTTACTCTATATTGATGAATATTCAAAAATAGGCTAAGTTATCTTCATTGATGCTAATCATCTTTCGATCTCAAGACAATATGCATAGAATCTCATTTCGGTCTCATCTAAATGCCATCCTAAACAACCCAATACCTTACTCTATTCTCTCATTCAAAAACATTGTAAATAGATCCGACCCATAACCTCTATTTCCAAGCAAGTTACAGACATAAAATCTAAATTTCTAGTAATGGACTATACCCATTCCTATCAATCTCTTTCGAGCATCAACTGGAGATCGAAAGTAGGAATTAAGTTTGCAACCTTAACCCAAAAATTAACCTCATGCTAATTAGATCAAATTCATGTATGAACAATAACAAAACAAAGCATAGCACAATATCCACTACATTAAATCAACACCCCAACTCCATAATTTCACCCCTAGATTTTGGGATTTTAGTTACCCATCACAAAGAGTAAAGAGATTATACCTTCCATCAAAGTAGACATGGGTAACATGAAATTAAGAAATTACAAGTAAACCACTTTGGATTCAACTTCAATTTTTCAATTTCAAGAACAAAGTTATGAGACCCCAAAAGTTAGAAAAGTGTTCTTCAAAGATAAAGTGTTCTCTCTAAACTCTTCACACACTCTGATATTCTCTATTCTATGTCATCTGATATTTAATTTCTATCTTCTTTGGGGTATTTATAATTTTCCAAAAGTAGGCCCAAAACTCCACTATGTGACTCAATTGGCAACATTAGTCGGGCTCGCCGAACTCGTTTGGTACATCTCCTCTTGCTCTCCAACTCGCCTTTTTATGCCCTTAGGTTTCAGGTGTTTAAAACTCAATTGGAGAACTTGATTTAGTCAGCCTTTTTCGTTGTACGAATCGCCGAGTATCACCTTGGTTCGCCTTTCGAGCATTCAATCTTTTCTTTTCACACTGTCATTTTGGGCGATGTTCATCAAGCCCGCCTTTCTTGTTTGGCGCATCGCCTTCTCCACTAGAGTCCGTCGACCTGCTTTGATAGACACAAGTGCTATGCACTGTCGTGCTCAATCTTCCGTCTTTCTTGTTAGGCGATCAACAATGTATAGTTTGCACTTCTTTTTGCATTTTCGATTTTTCTTTCAAACATCAATCATTGCCTTGTCCAATTTCCTTCATAGCTATAAATCATCAACATTCTATCAGAATAGAAAAAAATTAGGCATTGAGGATACCAATTATTGAGCTAAATAGACCTTATATTAGTGCAAATCTATAACTCGTCAAATACTTAATGATAAACAAATAAATTGTAAATATAAATACAAAACATAAGCTACGTTTGTGCCTTCATAGCGTATTCTTCAAGCTTATCAAGTAGGGATTAATAAGTAATAAGATGTTTCCATAAAATATAAAGTTTGAAATAATGATCTTATTTCAATTTTAGAAATTCCTCAATAGAAGAGTTTAAAAAAGTAGTTCTCAAAAAATAAATTTTGGTTAAAAAACTAGTATTTTATTTTTATTTTTTTAAAAAAAAATTACCTAAAAATGACAAGTTATATGCCAAAATTTATTTTGACAAATTTTATTTTTAACTTCTGCTTTTTATGAAAAAATGGATCTATTGTCTATGAAAATAACACTAGTTTGCAAATATTTTATAGGATTTTTCCCTTTCCATTTTAGTATTATTTGATGCAAATATCTTTTTATGTTTTTTGCTTTCATTTTAAGAAGATTTTATTTTCATTTTGATGTTTTCATGTTTGTGTTATTATATGAAGTTGATTACCTAAACCGATTATGAATTGTCTCTCTTTTCATTTTTTTACATTTTGTAAGCTTATTCCTTGTGAAGGTGTATATTATCTTTTATCATTTTAAAATTTTAAGTTTATGTAAGAAAAATTTACATTGGAATTGATTGTATATTTTTTTTATGTTGAAATTATTTGAAACAAAAAAATAATATTGTACAATGTTAGTCTCATGTGATTGAGATGTGTATTTTCATTCTTTTGTAATGATGATTTGAAATTTATTTGTTATAAAGTTATGTATGAAATTATATTTTTTAATCTAAGATTATATTTTCACCGATGTTTATGTTTGTTCGTTTTTGTGCTTGTTTGAATATGTTTGAGTAGTATCTTCTGATTATTGATTCTTTTTTATTGAACTTTTAAAAAATTGGGCATTATTTATAAGTTGTTTTTGCAGTTAACTATCAAGTGCATATGCATGAATTCAATCACGTTGTATCTTTTTAAATATTTGATTTTTTATTAAACTTTTAGGTAATTATGCATGATTAATAATTTGTTGTTGTAGTTAAGTCTCATTCACATCTGTATGCATTCTTTCTCTTAGTTTTTTTTTGTCTTTAATTTTATATTGAAAGTTTAGAATAATTATATTTAATTACGAATTATTTTAACACTTGACTATTATGTACAAATACTTAGTTCAAACTCTTTATATCTTTGTTATGAAATGTTTAATATAATTTTAATATGATTATTTTAAAATAAATGATGATAGTTAAAATAATTAAAAAGTTGGACCTTTATTTTCAGTATCTAATTAAATTTGGAATGGATATTCCGAAAAGACACATTTCGATTATAATGCATTACATAATTTCAAAGATCAAACCAATAATTTTTGGAGTACTTCGAAAATTGATTTATTAGAGATTGATTATTTTGAAAATATAGAAAAGGGTCAAATATACCCTTGTACTGTTGAAAATAGTTTAAATATACCATTCATTATACTTTCGGGCTAACTAAACGCCTCCCATTATATTTTGAGCTAAATATACCCTTATATCTAATAAAGGGACACGTGGACGACTAAGATTAAAAGAGTCTATTCAATTTAAAATAGACCCAATCTAATATAACCCATCCCGTTCCAATAATATAACCCGCCCACCCCAATAATATAACCCGCCTTATCAATAATAATGATCCACCCAATTCTCAACTAACAAAGAAATCAAATGCGCGATTGAAGTTCTCCTCTAGCAACTAAAGAGGCGTGCAAGCAAAGAGGTCTGCAAACAAGAAACCTCTGTTAAGCGCATAAATTTTTACTTTAAAGGTATGATTTCTTTATTTTTATAGCTTCATAGCTTAGGATTTCGAGTATGATTTCTTTTATTGCTTCTAACTTTATAGTCTATGGTTGTTTTTGTGTGTGTGATTTCTTTCCTTGTTTGGAGCTTTATAGTCTAGGATTTTGGGTATGATTTCTTTTCTTGACTTAAGTTTCATAGCCTAAAGTTTTGGATATGGTTTCTTTTCTTACTTCAAGCTTCATTGCCTAGGGTTTTGAGTATTTTTTCAACTTCGACATATTCTGTTTATATTATTATGTTGAAACTGTCTTGATTTGGTGTCAGATTTATTTGCACGAGTACTCTTGATTTGTGATCCCGAAATAATTTAGAAATAATTTTTATTTGGGTGTGAAAATATGTTAACTTTTATCTTCTTTATTCTTTAGCATTTAGTCCCTTTCATATTTTATATTCTTATAAAATCATGAAATGTGGTCCCTTTTGTATTTTTTATGCTTCAACAGTCATAATTTATGGTATCTTTCATATTTTCTATTCCTTAAAAATCAGGAAATGTGGTCCCTTTTAAATTTTGAATTATATAGTTGTAAAGTATCATTTTTCGGTTTTATAGTCCATTTCTTTGATTTGTTGTCTTTTTCCTCTTTAATTGTTTTTCTTTTCCTTGTTTTTTTACTCCTTGGAAATTATGTTGCTTATTTTATTTTATCAAATATTATCAGGGTATTAAAATGGTTAATGTTGACATATACTTCAACCATGGTGGTGAATGAATTAGAGAAGCTATTGTCTTGTACAAGAAGAAGTCATATAACTTATGGAGAGGGTATGATACATACCTTCTTTCTTCTATTGATATCGTCATGAGTACACTACTCGATTTGGATTTGTAGGTGTGCAACAATTAATTTTTAGGGGTCCTTCTAGGAGATATTATGGAATAGAAAGGGATATTGGAATTAAGAAACCACTGTCTCTTGTGTCCAAGGAGTTCTTTATAATAAATATGTTTGCTGTAGAAGAGTGTGAACGATTTGTATCTATTCCTAATATTATTTAATATGATGAATCACTTTTCTCGGTAGTTACTGAAATTGGCACTGATTGTAGTGAGAGTGAAAGTGACGTTGTGCATGATTCTTCAGAATATGATTATGAATAATTAGAGGCTATTGCTACTGAAAAAAGAGAAATATCTAAAGGTTTGCATGATTATTTAGAATTGTATAAGGGTATATCCTTTAAGGATATACCGAAAGCAACATACTTTTTGAATTATGCAAGAAGGTAAATTCAAGAGTAGTTAAAAGAGATAGGTCCAAATTGAGGTTTGCATGTAATGATGGGTCATGCCCATTTGTATGTCTTATTTCTAGGGATGCTGATACTCATGGGGTGAGGATTAAGACTCTAAATGACAATCATACGTATTGACCAACATTTGATAATCCTATGGTTGATTACCTATGGTTGATTACTCTACCATAGCTCAATCTTTTAAGCAAAAGTTATAAGAAGATCCAAAATTTAAGATTAAGGAAATGAAGGTTGGTTTACACAATTCTTTTTAAGTTAAAAGCTAGCGAAGGAAAGTGCAAAAGATTTAAAAGAATGGTTCTAGAAACTTTTAAAGGTGGTTTTATTGATGGCGATAACAAACTTGAGGCTTATGCCACTAAACTGAAGGAATCTAATTCAGGAAGTAATGTTATGAATAACTTATCTAAGGAAACACTTGATCAAGGAAAAAAAATACTTCTTAAAATGTATATCTGCTTCAAGGAAATGAAAATGGGTTTTAAGAAAGAGTTAAGACCATTTATTGGATTAGATGGCACATTTCTTAAAGGTAAAGCCAAAGGACATGTACTGGTTGTTGTTGGTTAGGATAATATGAAGTATTACTACCCTTTAGCTTGTGCTATTGTGGATTAGGAGACCAAAAGGACTTGAAAATGGTTTTTGGAGCTACTTTAGCATTCACTAGAACTCCAAAATGGAGAAGACATAACCTTCATGTTAGACAAGCAGAAGGTATATTATCTAATTTCATTTATGTTTATTTTTTTTCTTTATTAGTTATGTTTCTGCATCTTTCATAGTTCAATTGTTTACTTTTATCATGTAGGGATTACTTCATGCAATAAAGAATGTGCTTCCTCAAGAACCTAGTAGATATTATGTGAGACACATTGAGGAAAATTAGTGCAAAAGACATGGTAAAGGTGTGTTGAATAAGCAAATTTTGTGGAGTGCATGGTGCACTTATGAAAAGGAATTTCAAGATCATCTAAGTCAGCTGAAACAAATGGATTTACCTGTGCAGGGCCTATTTTTATACAGTGTGCAAGAATCCATTAGTTGAAAATAATATGACTGAGTGATTTAATTCTTGGATACTTGAAAAAAAGTTTAAGCCCATCATTGGGGTGTTGGAAGAAATAAGAATCAAAGTTGTGAATCAACTGAGAGAAAAAGAAGATTTTGTAATGAAATGGACTAGTGAATTGAGTCCTAAAATCTTGAATTTGTATAATGAATATCTGAAGATAGCTCAAATTTGTAGGGTTAACTGTAATGGAGATCATGGATATGAGGTTACCGAGAGATCAGACAGATACAGTGTAAGTGAAAAGGTGCGCTTGTAGGGTTTGGTAACTTGAAGGAATTCCATGCCCTCATACAATTAAAGCCTTGTTGCACAAAAATATTGATCATTTTACTGAAATGAATTGTATCACAGCAAAGAGGCATTTCTGCTAATTGACAAACATAAGTTGCAAACTGTGAGGGGAGATTTTTTTGGAAAATTGACCCTCGTCAAGCAATGGAGCCACCAGAGTTTGTCAAGCTTGCTGGTAGGTATAGAGTCAGGAGAGTTAGATAGAAGGAAGAAGTCCTTAAGAGGCATGGTGAGTGGTCTATTTCACGAAAAGGTAAAGTGCCGACATGTAGCAATTATGGAGAGCCAAATCATAACGTTAGGGGCTGTGACAAGGTAATTTTTTTAAATAGTTCAATTAACATTAGTATGGAGTATATATATTTTCTAACTTCTTTGCTTATGTCAAAATCAAAAAATGAAAAGTTGCTTCCTAATAAAAAGGGAAAGAAAAAAATAGCATAAGAGAGAACCTTCTCAAATTGAAGGAGAACCTTCTCAAATTGAAGGAGAACCTTCTCAAATTGAAGAAACATCAACCTAAATGCCCCTCAACAAACACAAAGCAGTCAAAGTAACATATTTCCAATCTTTGAAGATGACGAAGACCCTTGTCTACAACCTACCGTTGTTTCAGAGATACTTATTAGACTTCAATGAAGATAACAACAATATGTACCAACTAGGGGAAGGCTAATAAGCTTCAAAGGTGACCACAATTGTATAAGTTATCCAAAAAAATTTCCAATACAACCAAGAAACCTAGCTTGGAAAGGTAAAGGTGTAAATACTACTAATCAATTGGAAGTTCAAAGTCAAGAAAGAATCGGAAAGTTGAAGCCAAAGAATGGACAATATCAGTTTGGTTAACTTTTGTTTAAGTTTGAAGACTTGTTTTTTTGTTTATTTTGGGAGAAAATACATAAAGTCACCATTGAAGTTCTCTTGAATTTTCAAAAAGACACCTTAACTTTGCAACCGTCTTATTACCCTACAAATGTTTCTAATATCTTTGTGAAAGGGCCATTTTGATCCATTCCCTCACCAGGGACAGCGCGCGTGATGCTCACGCTAGTTCAACCCGACTCGTTTCATTCAAAAATTGAAAAATCTTCATCTTTTTGTTATTTCTCACCTTACGAGAGTCTCTTCATTTTACGGGTCAAACAAATGTGGTGATCATTATTCTTTTTGGTGTTTTTTGGTCAATATTCTTGAAGGAATAAGAAATTGAAGGTCTAATAGGTTAGGATTTTCTTACATTATTTGAGGATTTTATAGTGTTTTGTTGTGTTCTTGACTAATTGCTACTGTTAGGGTTTTGTGTTATCGACTTTGTGCGAGTGTTAGTGATGGTGTTCTAGGTTAGGGTTTTGTGCTATCAACTTATTGCGATTATTAATGATTGTGTTCTAGGTTAGGGTTTTGTGTTATGGTCTTATTGCGACTATTAGTGATTGTGTTCTAGGTTAGGATTTTGTGTTATCAACTTAGTGCGACTTGTAGTAATTGTGTTGTAATGTAATATTATACATTTGTAGACTTCAATTTATACATTTTTATTTTGATAGTGTTTCAGCTAAATGTTAGTGATTCAACTTCTGTTAGTGATTATGTTTGTTGTGTACATATGTATGACTGTGTTAGCTTACAATTTGTTCTTGAAATATTTGATTGAAGCATGTTTTATATATCTTGTTTACATGCTTTTTCAGGATGTCTTTTGTGTTGAAAACTTTAAGATGGTATCATGGGGGAAAATAGAATCTTGTCCCCCACCTAAATATATTGGGGAGGGGGGGGGGGGGAGGGGGGAAGTGACAGAATTCCTAGAAGTAGATGTTGATATGATACCTTACTTTGAGTTGAGGGACAACATAAAGGAATTAGGATGTACAATAGATTGTAACTTTTTCATTAAGTGGGATGGGTTATTGGTCCTTGTTGATAATGATAAGGTTATATTTGACCTTTCCAAAATGGAGTGTATGTTTCTCATGGGGTTAATGAAGTTGATTAGGGCCCACTTGAATTGGAGTTTGTTCCCAATGTGAGTGATAGTGGGATAGGTGAGGAATCTTTGAATGAGGCTTCTAACCCTAATAATCATCCTCTATCTTTTACTAATGTGCCTCCTCCTTTTACTTTTCCTTCCAAGCCTACAATTGAGACCTCATTTGGTTCTTTTGAAGCTCACCCTTCTCCTTCTACTGTGCCTTCTCATTCTACTTTTTTTTCCAACATTACAACTGAGACCACATTTGGTCCTTTTGAAGCTTCTTCTTCTTCTTCTTCTTCTTCCATTATACCTCTTTCATATGATCCTATAATAGATCAATATCCAAGTAACGATAAAGTGGAAGATGAATCAGGATCAAAAGAGATACTAATGAAGATAGTGAGGTTGACAGTGATGTCCATCAATAATATATAGATGTAAGGGAAATCAAGAGGAATTTCAGAAGGCCACAAAGGAGAAGTAGAGGCGCTACTTCAGGACAAATTAGAGATAGGGTATGATGAGACAAATATTGGTATTAGGGAGAGCTTTTTTGGTAATCTAGGAGGTAATGAACCTTAATATCTAAGTGATGAAGTTCCTAGCTTTGAAATAGATGATGAAACATGTTTGGGAGATAGTGAAGAGGTTGACCAAGTAGCGCATAAACCTGTTAGAAGGAAGAAAATCCCAAATAGAGTTGTGTTTGATGAAACTTGTGAAAAAATAGTTTGGGAATTAGGACTAGTTTTGGAAGTGTTGAGATATTTAGACTAGCAGTGACAAGATATGCAGTCTAAGAAAAGATTCAAATTGAAAAATATGTGAATGAGCCTGGTAGAGTTAGAGTGAGATTTTGCAAAGAGACTTGTCCTTTGGTGTTGTGTGCAAGTAAGGATAAAACTAGTGGAGATTTCATAGTTAAAAAATACAACCCTGTTCATATATGTTTGACATCAAAATTTAACTATCTTTGCACCTCAGTTTTTGGCCACCAAATACAAAGACAGAATGACTCAATAGCCAAACACCAACATTGGGATGCTGCAAGAGATTATTATAAAAGAGTTGGATATCCATGTTGGTAGGACAACATTGAGAAGAGTTAGAGCTAGAGTATTACAAGAGATCACGGGTGATCACATTGTGGAGTATGGCAAGATTTTTTATTATAAAGATGAGATTTTAACGAGTAATCCAGACAACACTTGTGTAGTGAAGGTTGGAGAAGAAAATGTAACTAGACAGAAAATATTTCAAGGATTTTATGTTTGCTTCCATGTTTTAAAGAAAACATTATTTGGAGGTGCTAGGAGGTTGGTTGGTTTTGATGGATGTTTCCTCAAAGGTGTGAGTAAAGGTCAATTGTTAGTGGCAGTTTTTTGAGATGGAAACAAACAAATGCTCCTTATTGCTTGGGAAGTTGTTGAGGTTGAGAATCATTTTACCTAGAATGGTTTCTTGAACTAGTGAGGAATGATCTTGATCTTGGAGAAGGGCATAAACTATCTATCATTACTAATATTCAAAAGGTAAGACTTTTATTGTCTTACTGTTTTATTGTCTTTTTATGTTTGAATTTTGTTTTGCATTTTAATTTTTATTTGTCTGTTATGTTTCTTTGTTATGGACTAGAAATTATTGTTCGGGAGGAATTGCCATTGGTTGAACATAGAATTTGTGCAAGACATATTCTTGCAAATTGGTGTAAAAACTATAAAGGAATTGAAAGAAGAAAAGTATTTTGGATGATTGCTAAATACACATTTGAAGCTGAGTTGAAGGATATTATACAAGAAATGAAGAAACTAGGAAGACCATGTTTGGATGATCTTTTATGGTACAACTTGGATACATGGCGCAAAGGATATTTTCAACATTGCAACTGTAACACCTCGAAATCAAAAAGTCTAGATAAGGGGCCAAGTGGGAGGTCACCAACCCATAACTGAGCCATGGAACCATTCAAGAAGCCCATGACGGACCGTGAAGGGCACCACGACTCGTGATGGTGCTCGTGGAGCCTTCCGGTGCTTCCAAGAGGGGCTCCCCTCCCAAGAGCCCTTAGACGGCTCGTGGTGAGCCTCAAGCCCCATGGTGGTGGCCGTTGAGGGGAGGAAAAACCCACTCCAAGGCCATCCCCTTCTGACTAACCTCCAGACGGGTCGTGAAGGGGCAGACGACCAGTGTTGGTTGTGAGGAGGGTCAATTCATTTAGAGGTTTTCCCAAGCCACTGGTCCTCGGTCACGACTACCCAGATGGCTCGTGAGGGTCTCCATATGGAGTTCACATCAGCAGTAAGCCAAGGGTAGTTAGGTGCTTTCCTGATTATTTTATCTTGTTACTATGTCGTTTTGCCATTACCTAGAACCCCTATCTAAGTGATTTTTAACCCTAAAATCAATCCATTCAAGTCATTCTCTTAAATTTACAAAATAAGAACAAGCCTTCCTATCAAAATATCTCTCTAGAAAGCTCGAAGAAGAAGGGTTCAACCTAGGGATCCAAGTTAAGTCTCCAAATCCTCCATTGAAGTTAAGCAATTAGAATTGAGATATAATAGATGTCATCCATGGAGTTCCTAAGTTCTCCAATTTATAGAGATAGAATTCCCCAATTGAGTTAGGGTTTTCTTTTATGTCATGGATTTTTTTAATTATTGATTTAATTGATTGATCTATGATATTTTATGCATGAATAAAGTTAATCTCATGTTTTTATGATGATCCCTAATGAACCCATGTGTCATGCCTTGAGGTTACCCCCTTGACGTAACATGGGACCTACGATCACGAGTGACTCCAAGCTAACCCTGAACTAGCATATCATAAGTATACTTAAAGATTTACTGAAAATAGAAACATTGAGCGGAAGCTTAAACATGATATAAAATGAAATGATAGGGAATACCCATTCTAAGTCTGAATATATAAAAGACTGAGAGTTCAATAACAATTGAAAGATCAAACTCAAATCTAAACTGAATCTAATTATGTCTGAATAAAAGCCTCTAACTGACTAGAGATGCTGGGACATGCCCCACAACTAACTCTATCAAAACTGAAACTAGAAAGACTGAAAATGAAAGAAAACATGTTTATCATCCTCAAATAATGAGGACTCACAACTAATACTGCTGAACTTGAGATCGGGAATTGATCAATGCGTGATCTGAATGCTAAGGACCTGAACCTACATCACGAGAAGATGTAGTGCAGAGTATGCGTCAGCATTTGAAAGGTACTGAGCATGCATGATAGGATAAAACATGTTGAGAAATGATATAAGATGAACATAATGAATATACTGAATACACTAAACATGAACTAAACTGAGTGCAACGACCACGTACATAATATGCTGAAACTGAATACTGAGATATAACTGGTAACTTGGTCAATGCACTAGAATCTGGCTGTGGGAGCTACTAATAACCGACATAAAACCACGTGAGCTAAACGTGGAGTCTGATGTATCGCCCCATCGAGAGGACCCCATATACCTTGCCAGGGTATGAAGGCATGACTGGTGTGATCACTATATATGTTGCCCACAGAGGGGACTTAACCTATGGGGAAACGTAGCTCTGGGACTATGAGGGTGACCGACCCTAGTCCACTCGGTATTAAGACTACTTCCAACTAGAATGTATAAAATACAATATAGCTGCGATAACTGGATAGCTTGAAATTCTGATAAGCTAACTGAAAATTCAACATTAAGTCCTGATAATGAAACATTTGTTAACTGATGCATGTATATCTGTATAAACTGACCTAGCAAGTGTTATTAATGATCTAAACGAATCTACACAACTTGGGTTCTGAATTTCATGAGAGAATTAAGCAACATAGTTATGAAAATGTAATATTCTGATTTGGATTAGTTTAACAGCTAACTCACAACAAGAATCTGAAGTTTTAAAAACCCTAAGTCTAACAAATGAATGGAATCAAGAATCTGACTTAATTCTAGGGACCTAATGGGTGAAAGGAACCCACTAGTGAAATTCCATATACCTGGTGACAAATTCCATGGAAAAATCTTTCGATTTCAGGGCTGGAACTGAGGTAAATTTGTTGCGTTCTTGGAGAGGGTTTGGTCGACTGTTTCTACTCCCTTTTTCTTGGTTTTATCAATTTTTGGGAAAATGAATTGGTTAAGGTAAGTTCTAATTAAGTTACTAGGCTAAAATTGACCAAAACAACATAGTTTAGGGGTTAAACGGCGTAGTTTAGGTGTCCTACGCATAGGGAAAAGACCATAACGACCCTGACTAAAAATATGACGAGGCCACTGACGGCCCCTGACCGACGGACCGTGGACTGACCGACGGTCAATCTTGGTCAGCCGTCATTCGGCTTCAGAGGAAGGGTGCTAAGGGTCTCGATCCACGGACCAGGACCACGACTTGTGGTCTGACCTACGGTTCGTAGGTCCGACCGTGGATCGACCCTTAGCTGAACTTTCTGGAGTTTCTGGGGAGGGGCTGGAGGTGGCCAACCACAGACCCCATCTACGGTCCGTGGGTCACCCTACGGTCCGTAGGTGGCCCCGTTGGTGGCACCTGTAACTTTTGGAATTTTTGTATTTTTGGTTTATAGAATACGGGGTGTTACATTATCTCCCCCTTGGCAACATTCATCCTTGAATGAAGACTAAACTAGCTGAGTATGGAGGGAAAGAGCTGCAAACCTTACCACTACATACTGGAAACTGAAATTTGATTGAACTAAGTTCCAAGAACATGCAAATACGCTGAAAATGCAAGTATAACTGAAGGAACATGATATTAAGACTGAATCTATGCATGAGTAACTGAAAGACTGGAGAGGAACTATTACCTCAAGATGGAATGGAATCAGAAGGAAAGAGATGAGGATACTTGGTCTTCATAGTTGCTTCTGCTTCCCAAGTAGCTCCCTCTACGGACTGACTACTCCACAAAACCTTCACTGAAGTGACTTCTTTGTTTCTCAACCTTCGAACCTGATGATCAAGAATCTCAACTGGCACATCCTCAAAAGTGAGACTATCCTTCACAACCACACTTTCCAAAGGTACTATAGATGAAGGATCACCCACACACTTCTTCAACAGTGAAATCTGAAAGACTGGATGCTCCGCTGCTAGTTTTGCTGGCAACTCTAACTCATAAGCCGCTTTTCCAACTCTTTTCATGATCCTATAAGGGCCTATATAACTAGGACTGAGTTTACCTTTCTTGCCAAATCTCATCACCTCCTTCATAGGTGACACTTTTAGGAAAACCCAATCATCAATTTGGAACTTAGAGTCCCTTCTCCTTACATCTGCATAGGACTTCTAGCGACTCTGTGTTGTCTTAAGTCTATCTCTGAAGAGCTGAACTTTTTCTATAGCATCATGAACCAAATATGGCCCTATCAAGGCTACTTCACCTACTTCAGACCAACCAACTGGAGATCTACATCTACTCCCGTAGAATGCCTCATAAGGGGCCATCTGAATACTGGAATGGTAGCTATTATTATAGGTGAATTCTATAAGACGAAGGTGATCATCCCAACTGCCCTTGAAGTCGATCACGCAAACTCTCAAAATGTCCTCTAAGGTCTGAATGGTACGCGCTGCCTGACCATCCGGCTATGGATGAAATGTTGTGCTAAGGTTAACCTAAGTACCAAGACCTTTCTGAAATGACTTCCAGAAATGACGGGTAAACTGAGGACCTCTATTTGAGATGATAGACAAAAGAACCCCATGCAACCTGACTATCTTATTAATATAAAGCTAAGCATAGTCCTCCGCCAAATTTGTAGTCTTGACAACTAAAAAGTGAGCGGACTTAGTAACTCTGTCTACTATCACCCAAATGTAGTCATGTTGCCTGCGAGTACGATAAACCTGTAATGAAGTCCATGTTTATCACTTCCCACTTCTATGTAGGAATGTTAACCTCTTGAGTTATACCTCCTGGTTTTTGATGATCTACCTTCACTTGCTGACAATTTGGGCACTTAGCCACAAAATCTGCTATATTCCTTTTCATGCCATTCCACTAAAATACTTCCCGCAGATCACAGTACATCTTAGCGGCACTCGGATGAATAGAATACCTGGAGTTATGGGCTTTTGTAAGGATCTGTTGTCTCAATTCACCCACCTTAGGGACAAATAAATGACCCTGATAGTGAAGCACATGATTAGACGTATCAAAGACACTTCATCCAATTCTACGTGTCAACGATCGCTAGTCAGTATATAACCCAACTAAATGAGTTTGGGTCGAATCCCAAAGGGAGTGGTACACGTTTAAGATTCAATAGGAAAGTATGAATATGCTCAAATCAGTCATAAGAATAAACATTATCGAATAAAAACATAATTCAAATCAGAGGGTCACACGAATGTCAAATAACGTGGGGTTTTGGTTTTAATTATCAACTACAACAACAACAAATATTATGGAATAGCAATAATGAGACGGGTTCTTGGGATGTGATTCGATTATAGGCTAATGTCGACAAATGGGTAATTGCAACTATTAGAAAATATCTAGATATTAGTGATTAAGCTAGACTATAGAGGAGGTAAACTTTCTCTCGAACAATTTACCCCGAATCAAGTCAATTTCTCTTGAACATCGACAAGCATGCAATATAAGACCATCCTACGCCTTAGTCCATTCACCCTCTCGAGCTGAATGTGTGGAAAAATGTTTCAGATCCAGTCTTTCAAATTGAACCCATGACAACCAAATACCCACAGACCATCAATCAATAATCTTGGTTTTAAAAACTCTCTCTCGAGCAAGCCAAAAACACGAAGGTGGAACTGCATTTGCAACTACAATTCTTTAATTTAAACCACAATTAATGATTGAAATCACTTCTAAACAACATTTAAACTAACAATTAGCAATACCCATAATCTAAATCAACCCATAATCACATAATCACATCCCAAGAATTGGGGTTTTAGCTAAACATCATAAAAAAGATAAAAATCGTTACCAAATTGTGTTTTCATCAATTGGGTAAGATTAATTTCGTCTTTACAAAAGAACAAATTGAAGAATCTCGAAGACCCACTTCCAATTTCTCAAAAGTGAAATACTTCAATTCTTCAAAGTTAAGGAAAACTTGTCTTAATACTTAGAATTCAAACTGAAAATTAATTTTAATGATTGTTCATAATAAAATTTGATTTGATAAAAAGATATTAAACTAAATGTTCAAAAACGTATTTATAGTCGCCAAAAATATGTTACGAAGGACCATTTGGCGCAGTAAGTCGGGCTCACCGATCAAATCGGCGATCCGCCCTTTGGTCCTTTCCATCGCATGTTAGCCTTGACCTTCAGCATCCTCCAGGTCTGTAACTTTGGGAGATCTCACACTGCATCGCAGAATCACTCGGTGATCTGCCGACTGCTCCTTTCTCTGGCCAACTTGGTTTTCTCCTTCAGGGCTTGGTACACTGGAACTTTAGGTGGTCTAATGGCCACTCAACAACTCGCCTAATGGGCTTGGCGATTACAAGGCTCTCATTTCTTCCTTCTTTCTGCTCACTTCATTCTTTTTTGCAAATTAGTGTCCTTGCTTTGTTCCTCAATCCAAATACCTAGAAATCAAGGATTTTACATCAGTTATTGGCATAAAATACGTATTTGAGGACACTAAATCTATCCAAATAAAGCCCTAAATGAGTCCAAAGCTTGGACTCATCAACACCCCCAACTTAAACCTTTGCTTGTCCTCAAGTAAAACTCAAGTTCAGTAGTTCAAAAATGATGTCTCAAATAGTTATACACAAGACTCAATCATGAATGCACACAACAAGACTCAACTTACTCATGCAAAGATCAATTGTGCACTCAAAGATTCAAGTTGTGACTCACCGTTACCAAAGATTCTCATGCTCACAATACTTGCTCAAATGCAAGTTCAAGCTCAACAAAGGTACTCAAATGCCCTCACACAAAGAATGATTCCATATTCACACACAATGGTTCAACACTTTATAGTTTCAGAATCACATACAACTCTCACACTCACAAAGATGAACACATGCATGACTCTACCCATATGTTTGCCCTTATTTTCCAATCAACACTTGTTTTAGTTCACTCAAGATCAAAAAGGTCTTTTTAAGGCTTTTAACGGGGAGAGTGTAAAGGTATGGTCATTTAGGCTCAGTGACTGCTATCCTCATGAAATGTGGTATGAACAACACTTTCTTCCCTTTTCTTCAACATATTAATTCATGCGCAAAATTCACCCCAATATTCAATTTCATGGATTACCGGACACCCCATTTCTCTTGCACTTTCACAACTTTATTTCAAAACTTTTTCATTCTTCTTTTTTTTATATGGAGGGGTTCCATCTTTCCCAAAACCATGGGTCAAAGGGGACTTCTTTGTATTTCTTGATTTACCTTCTCTTTTCCCCACACCCCAACTTAGTCTTTTGGCCTAAGTTGGATATTCAAACAAACCACACTTCATGAGGATTATGGGTGAAGAGATAAAGAAAGGTCACAATTTCATCAAGTTTCTTCCAAGGAAAGGCTAAGGCTCAAATGGTGTTCAAGGAAAGATCACACACTCACAAGGTAGGCCACAAAAGAGGTATAATGTCAAATTGTTTCACTCTTTAAAATTGTTGCCTAAGATCATTTAAAGAGCTTGCATCACTTAGTCAACTGGACCAACAGGGCAAATTCTAGGTGTCATCACACATGGTTCACGGTGAGCTCCTCACACAAGGCATTGACACCAATATCAAACAAGACTCCATACTTTTGCTAGTGTGCAATTTTCATCACAAGCGACTCAATTCGATAATCGGTTAGCCACAATGAGATGCAGAAAGTCCACATATTATCTATGCAACTTCATTTGACCTCATCGTAGCTGCACATTCATTTTTGTTCGATTGAGAGCACTATTCAAGTCGTTGGTATTGATCACAACTGACACACAAATTTACACAAGAACAACCACAATTAAACACAATCTAAGGGGTTGCAAATTTTTTAGAAGGGTCTAAAAACCATTTTCAATTAAAACAAGGAACCACAAGCTCAAATATCCACAACACAGTGCCAAAACACAATATATAACACAATACCCAATATATACAGAAAATGTCATCAACACAAGAAGTAGGTATGGAAATACCTCACCCCACCATAAACAAAAAGCAATTTGTCCTCAAATATAATAAAAACATCCAAAAATCAATAAAAATGACAGAGAGAAAGGTAAAGAAAGGTCTTGTCTATTCAGTCGCTCCATCAGCCAGGGCATCAGTGCCCGGTGTCACAACAACACTACTAACTCCACTCGAGTCAGCCAAGGGTGTGTCTTTCAAAGAGGTCTGCACAACTGCATCTACCATGGCCTCCTTAATCTCTGTAAGTCCCTCGTAAGAAACCTCCTCATCAACCCCAAGCATCTCCTCCTCTGTCTTAGCCTCAGACTTAGCAGTAGCTACCTCATTAACTCAAACATCATCTCCGGTGGTAGCCAGAGGCATAACTGACTCAACTGGCATGTCAAGAATCTCTACTGTCCCAAAGATCATCGATATGTCAGTGGACTTCAACTGGTCCACATCTCTCCTTAGCTCAGCAATAACGGCCTTTAAAGCCATCATCTCCTCAGTGGCCCCTTGGCCACGCTCACACACCGCTATCCTCACCGCAAGGGCATGAATAGTGGAACTCAGAGGTGTCAGAGCATCTGTGAGGGCCCTCTCGATCATGCTAGGAATGGTGGCCTCAAGTCTGGCGGCACGTCGATCAGTAGAATGAGCTAGCTGCCCCATCCGTAGTAATGCAACTTGAGTGAGCGAAGGCCGGGAGGCAACAACAACAGCAGTACCAGATCTGAGAGGCAAAAGAGCAGTAGAGGTACTAGGCATCATAGAAGGGGCAGTGCTAGGTATACTTGAAGGCCCAAGGGCCGGAATAGGAAAAGGTGCCTCTGTAGGTAATGCATCTGTATCCACACCCGGGGAAGTATCCACCGGAGCTACCTTCTTCTTCTCCGCTTCATCCTTCAAGTACTCCGCGCCAATCCTCCGGATGTCGGTACAAGATGTGGGAGTCACTTTCGCATCCTTCTTCTCATCTCTAGGCACCCGAGCTTGCTTGCACAACTCGGTGATCAACACCGAAAAGGGGAGAGAAGTTTGGTGCTGCTTGGCCCTTATGACCATATCCTGTGCCATAATCATCCCCAGGTTCAGCCTCGTCTCATCAATCACTACAACAAATTTGATTTTCAGTTACGAATAATTTTGTCACCTAAAACACATATTTCATCACCAAAAAACTTCTGTGATGAAAAAAAATTCGTCAAGCATTCGTCCCTAAATCATATGTCACCAAATTTATATAGGCACAACTTAGTGATTTGTCACTAATTATAGTTCTATTTACTACGAAAATATTTTTGGTCCCGAAATGTGTAGTATCTATGACAAACTTGTTCATCATAGAAATTATATTTTTTTGTAGACAATGGTAGTTGTTCGTCACTAAAAAGGTCATTAATGCCGACGAAACTGATGCGTCACTTATTGTATTATATAATTAGTGATGATGTCATTTGTCTCTAAATTTAAGTGTATTTGATTGTTGAACAAACATTATTCCGTCACAAAAAACTGCCCTTTACATACAAATTCTCTTTTTGTCCCTAAATGTATAAATTAGTGACAACTTTAATTTTTTTTATAATTTTGTAGTTGAAAACAATTAGGTCGTCACTAAAAATATTTCTTTTACTCACAAAACAAAATTGTCACTATAGAATGTCATAACTAGAGATGATCATAATTGTCATAAAATACAAAGTCAATTCGTAGGTAAAATGTAGGCTATTTTGGGACAAAAAATATTCTTGTCACCAAATGTTACACTTTTATGATGAAAACATGACCGTCTTAAAAATATTATAGAGTCGTCGCTAAAAGTTATGCTTTTAAGGAAAAAATGTTTTGTCATTAGTCATTCGTACTAATACTATTTTCCATTTGTATTTAACTAGGTTTTGTAAATTTGATAGTTTATAGAAAATTTATATTTTTTAAATAATACATTAATATCTTAAAATTCATAACCTAGTTTGTTCCATAATAATAAATATACATTTTTTTATAAAACAAATATACTAAAGAAAGAAAGATAAAAATAATAATAATAAGTTGCACACTGTTATATAGTACTAATGAAGAACAAATAGAAAATGAGATCGAAATGATATTCACTACATACTCCTCGAAGAAAAACTAATATTATGTAACGTTTATCCAACTTTAAAGTATAACTAAGATATGCTAAATATTAACAAAACAAAGATAAAAATATAGAGGCAACTTCAAGAGATATCATTGCAAAAGCACTTCTCTCGCACCTAATCTTGATTTCCACCTTCCACAACCTGTGTAAAATAGAGAAAGAAAATCTAAGATGTTATTTCATACTTGATGATATCATGATGCGGACAAACTATAAAGTTATGAGGTTATTATATGTAACTTAATGGATAACTTGATAAGAATCAGTTATCGTCACTAAATCATGAAAATGAAACAAAGTTAGGTGCTAAAAATCTATAAATAGGACTCATTTCATGGAAAAGCATCTGATACCAATCCTTTCACATATTTTAATGAAGTTAAAGGTGTATTCCAGTTCGACAAAAGGAAAATGCCAAGAATAAGACTAAGATACGACAAAACTAAATTCTAACCTTGATCGGGATAAGCTTATGAAATGTTGCAGCTGTTTCATAATATCATTTTGACGTGCCGATAGAGTATCTAATTGTGAAGTTAATGTTTCTATCTGAGACTGCTGATTTTCTACAACAACTTCAGCTGCATCCAATCGTTTCTGCAGACCAAGTTGGACACTAGCAGCTTCCTCCTTTGTCTTTTGAAAGGAGTCTTCTAACTCTGTTGTTCTCCTTTGTGTTACTCGATTAGTATTAGGTTTTGGACCATAACCGAGACCTTTTATGTACCCCAACTTTTTGCCGAGTATAGCATCCACAATTTCATCAATAGTCATGGAAGACTCTCCCGAAGTATATAGAGCTTTCAAATCAATCATGTTGTTCTACAAAACCTATAATTCAAATTATTTAAACTTATTATAATAACAAATAAATCACTTTGAATGTGACTAGAATATTTGCTTCTCACATAGTTAGTCTCAGCTTCTTCAGATGCCCAGCCTTTTTCATTTGAGTAATGTGTATTTTTGTAGAACTCAATTCTATCAGGTTCAACCCCTTCAGATGTTGTGTCACCCTACAAAGTAAATTTAAAAACTTATTGTAGTAAGCATGGGCGTACAGACAACAATGAGAGATGTTCATGAATGAGCATGCATCGGGGAGGAGCATGAGCATGAGCATGCTGAGATGGTCGATGCAGATGAGGATGCAGAACATCATGAAGTTGCTAAAGAAAGACTTAAGAGGAAGGAATTCGAAATTTTTATTGGTGGCTTGGACAAGGATGTTGTTGAGGATGACCCCAGGAAAATTTTCAGTCAAGTTGGTGAGGTAACGGAAGTGAAACTCTTGATTAATCCTCACACAAAGAAGAATAAAGGATTTAAATTCCTGCGTTTTGCAACAGTGGAACAAGCTAAACGAGCTTGTATTGAGCTGAAAAATCCAGCGGTACTCTCTTGATTCTGTAGTTAGCAGAGATGTTCATTACTTGATAAAGTTTGTATCCTAACATACCAACTTTCAGGTGAATGGCAAGAAATGTGGTGTTTCCCTAGTCAAGACAGTGATACCCTATTCTTGGGGAACATATGCAAATCTTGGACAAAAGAAGTTGTAAGTAGACACAAGAAAATTCATATGGTCATGAAACATCGACTTCTTAAGCTCGAAGAGCTGCTTAACTACTTTCTGATATATGTTTACCTTTACTCCAGTTAAAAGAGAAGTTGAATCATTAGTAAAAAAAATATTGTTTAACTTACCATTTTAGCACGAGCAGCTACAAATTCTTTTGACCTTATAAAATGGCTCTATTTAAGTTTAGATCGATTGACCTTGTTTACTTGACGTCATTTCTACCATGAAAATAGAAATATAAGTAGAACAAATAACACTTAAACAAATAAAGTATATATATATATATATATATATATATATATATATATATAAATATATATATCACAAAGAGAAATATATATATTTGAATATAGATCACCTTATGCTCTGGATTCGACCACATATCACAAAGCCTATTCCAATTTTCCGAGGTTAGTTCTGGCACTTCAATTTTACGAGCAACTTCTGCGGAGAGTGCACTTTCAAACATCTTTTTCAATTTATAGCGCCACTGCCGACTTTTATTTTTGAGAATATCCTCACAACTATCTTTGACGTAATGCTCGTCTAAGTTAATTTCAAACTTCTCCTAAAAAGAGGTTTTAAACAAAACAGATATAAAAATCAAAATCCCTATAACATATAAGAAGATGAAACACTTACTTATTACAATTTAAGAAAAATAACTAAAATAGAAATCTTACATGACATCTAATAAGCGCAACATCTTTTTCCTCTACAATGAGTTCCTTCCACTAATTTGGAAGCGCAAGAAAATTTCGTGCAATTATCCCCAATTCATTTGAGAGTTTTGCTGATTGAACCATCTTAACAGGTCTCCTTTTTCCAGCTGGGATCTCTATCACCATTTTTTTCCCCAAAGCCCTCTTCATTTTTTCAAGACCTTTTCCCCTTGTTTTTCCTCGACCCCTCTTAAATCTTGCTGTATCATCTGATTAAGAAAAGGTTAGTTTGAAATAATATCTTAATTGTAATACTTGTGTATACATTTTAGTATTTCCAGATTCAATTAAGAATATTATGATTAAAGTTTTACATAACTAAAAGCTTTAGTTGTTTAAGTTTTGGCTTCAAACCTGAAAAGTAACTAATAGCTATGTGTTGATTTATACAAGAATTCGTATTACCTGTCGCAGTAGTAGGAGTACATTTATTTGACTCATCGACAGATTGAGCAGATGAAATAGTTTGTCCAGTAAGTGTTTTTTGCTTATAGACACGTCCTCTTGGAGCCATGACGTTTCTTATATCCCTGCAAAATATCATGGCATATGCACAACAAATGATAATTATGAACATTTTGTGTTTTGATATGTCTCTCTATTATACAGGTTTGGAGATTTTACATTCAACTGGGATTTACAGGTAGTTGTGAAGATATGAGAAATTTCTACAACATTAATAATACCACTGTTCTGTTCAATCACAGATTTTATGAGGATCCTACTCCTGGTAATTCTTATAATAACACAAATTACCAACTCTCATTCCAGACAAAGTGATTCGGTGAGTTTAGTGTCTCCTTCACCGGAAAAAACAAACACTATTTTGGATTAGATGATGTTTTGACTCTTTCCAAGAATGCAAATTCGACACAACGTTCAAGAATTGAGGTTGGCAAGGCGCTTTGTTACGACGAGAATATAATGGAAATATATGAGATATTGGCTGAGAAATTCATGAGGCATATCAATGGAGATGGAGAAACAAAAGGATGGAGAGAACTGATAGTTCAACTTTTCTCAAGAGATACTCTATATGTAATGACTTTTAAGATTGTCCAAAGAGTTCTTTGCAAAATTAAAATCTTATACTCAACAAAAGAATAACTACATTGAATCAAGTTTATTGCAGACCTCTAAAATCTGAAATAAAAAAAATAAGAAGTGATCATGTAGAAGTAAACTAGTGATTGCTTAGATGCACAAAGAAACGTGAGCAACATAGAATTTAACAACTAATCGACATAACAAAATACAAAATCTTAAAGCACATCAACTGATTTCATTCAGCTTAAATCATTACAAAGAAATATAGTGCTGAAAAATCAAAGGGAAGAACGAATGTTCTTCGACTATTTTCAGGCTTAAAACAAACCATTCCCTCTAAACTAAGACTCACAACAAAACCAAGTAATCGATAATAGAATAGCTATAAGAAAACTAAATCGACACTAGTTTTATTTGAAATCAAATAAACACACACACACACACACATATATATATATATATATATAACATGGCATACATAACTAATGTACGTACTCTGTTCATTCTTATGGGAAAAGAAGGTAAGGGAAAGATAAAGATCACCATTAGGTCCTCATCCTCTATCTGGAACTCTATGGGAATCTATCCTTTTCAAACACGACTTTAAAACAGCTAACACAATAGTTAAATCATGGTAAAAACTTAATTGGAAAATAGTTTGAAACAACTAACACGATTCAATGAACTCTATAGTGTATATTTGTAATTTGCTTCTATGGTTTTAAAGAAACAATGAACTGTACTACATTGATCCTATTTTCAATCAATACAAAGTTGCAGAGCATAATTTCATGTATGTCTAGTAGCTCTTTTGTGTCAAGTTTAAGCGATTCACACGAACAATTTACTTTGAATTTCAGTCTTCTTGTTCTCTGTTTTTTCAGAGGAATCATTCATATCTAGTACGTTTCTTCAAGCTCGGAAATCTAACTTCAGTTGGGAGTTAGATTTTCATTTATCACATATGTATATATATGCATTCTTCTAAAATCAATTTTGGAGCCAAAAATTTCAGAAATTAAGCGCCAAAACGTAGTTCTTTTTTGCATTTTTTACGCCAAAGATCGATGGTTCTGTTTTGGCGGAATCAAAAAAGAAATTTTAAGAGTTGGGGAAGTAATCCCAAAAACTTGGGAAGTGGAAAGGTTGAGAAGTGGTAGGAGTGTTACGCTGTGTTTAAGTGAAGGAAATTAAGCTATTTATCTTAAAAGCTTATTTGAAATATATATATATATATATATATATATATATATATATATATAAAGAGGAGAAAATAGAGAAGAAAAAAATAAATTATCACACCTACTTATGTTTAAAGATAAATTTAGAAGCAATTACAAGGTTGTAAATCTATACACTATAAGATGTAAAATAATTTAATAGTTGAAATCTGTGGAAGTCCAGTGCGTGATCATCCCATCATTATTGGCGTGATTGAAATATCTTAAAATATATTCCAATTAGTACGATATTTGACATTTCACATGTTTTTAAAAATAATAATAAATATTAACATTTTAAAAATAAATTTAACTATCTTGCCATTATAATAAAAGCAATTCTTTATAAAGAATTACTTTATAGAAATTTAAAATAACATATTGTAATATTTACACCCCACAAGGCATTGATCCAAATTAAAATCCTATATCAATATCATACCAAATTAAAATGGTATGGTACAATGTTCTTCTATTCTTTTTCAGTACTATAATTCCATAATATTTGGTTTGGGGAATTTTCAATTAGCAATTCAAGTTGTTAAAAAAACTTTCTTTTTGTATTTTATCATTCACGTCTAAAAACTTGTTTTTTGATGTTAGTATTGTGGGATAAGGCACAAGTACCCCCTACACTATATGACCGAAATCTCAGAGACACACCTTAACTATACTAAGGTCCTATTACCCCCCTCGAACCCACTTTTTTGTAATTTTGTATGCCTTTTTAGCCTATGTGGCCTCCAATCACCACCCACGTGCCTCTACTAAGTAGAGTTAGGGAGTGTTCCACGTAAGAAAAAAGGTGTACAAAATTATTTTAAAAAATATTTTGTGAGAGGAGGTATTTTCACATGATATGGACGCAAGGCGCCATTCTGGGCATGAATAGCTGAAGTCGGGTCGAGTTTTGAAAAAGGGAATTTTGTCCAATGATATATATACTCCCTACGATAAATGTCAATATTTGGAGTGTTACGCTAACTTTTTATGGTAGAAACACGCGAGGAGTGACTTATTGAATGTAGTTTCACTACTATATGTGTTATTGAGACTTACGGTCAACTTCAATCCACTCTCTATTAAATCTATCAAAAAGTGAACTTGGTATGTTTCCTTATATTACTTCTCTTGTCTTCCCTCCTACATGTCGACATATGTTCTACTCGAATGGATCATTGGGTGTGGTTTCATTATGCAAGAACCAAACAAAATACTCATTTAGCGATTAAGACTTTTGAACCAACTAAAATTAACTAAATCATTATACATGTATTTTTGGCACAAGCTAAACTTCAAATTCCTCGTATTCAACTACAAATAAGTATTTTTATGACAAGAATGAGATCAAACCACGACCACTTGACAATCTTACACAACAATTACTAAATATTTGGAAGAAAACTTATGCTTACAACTCCACTAATTACATGATTTATTGTTACAATAGACATAACTCTTTCACAGAGACAATAATAGAAATAAACGTAAAGGGACGAAGATCATCTGTTTCACGGCAGTTAACGGGGTGCAGGAGTTGGATTTTTAAATCGATGGATTCTAAACTCGAGCTCGACTCGAACGGAAAAAAATAACAGATCAGGCAAAAATATAATTTTCTTTATATATATAAAATATTTAATCAAGTGAATAAAGTTGATAAGAAATAAAATTTAGGGGAACAAAAGAATATCTTAAGGATATGAACATAAGAAAGGAACTCTGGTTGCAACATGATGATTCTAGTTATACAATGTCATCTGCTTGTTATAACATGTCAGAAAAAGAGAAAAGAGAATTTGGGGAATTTTTGAAATGTGTTAAATTTCCTGATGGTTATGCTTCAAATATCTCAAGGTGTGTAAGTGCAGATGGTGTTAAGTTAGCTAAACTCAAAAGTCATGATTATCATGTTTTGCTACAACGATTGCTACCTATAGCTATTCGTGGATTTGGAAATAAAGATGTCTCTTGAGCATTGATTGAGTTAGGTCATTTCTTTCAACGGTTGTGTTGTAAGACATTGAAACGAGATGACTTAGAACAACTTGAAAGGGATATAGTTATTATATTATGTAATCTTGAGATGATCTTTCCACCTGCTTTTTCTGATATTATGGTACATTTGGCTATACATTTACCACGAGAAGCTATGTATGGGGACCAGTACAGTTTCATTGGATGTACAAAATTGAGAGATTTTTGTGTAAGCTTAAGCGTTATGTGCGAAACAAGGCGCGACCAGAAGGTTATATTATTGATGAATGTTTGACATTTTGATCTATGTATCTTACTAACATTGAGACTAGATTTAATCGTAAAGATCGAAATGCTGATGGATCTAGCAACAAAGAGGAACATGATGCAATACCGAAGAAAGATTTTGATATGGCTCAGTGGTATGTGTTAAACAATTGTGAAGAAGTAGAGCCTTTTCTACAATATGTTTTCCTATTTATCTATATTGGTTTTCTATTATTTTAAATTACTCATAAATTCATTTTTCCTATGTAGGGAACACAAAAATGAGTTGTTAAACCAAGATGTTGTGAATATAGAAGAGAAACATAGAGAACATTTTTCTTTATGGTTCGAAGGGAAAGTAAGTGATTTTTAAAATGACAATCGTGTTGTGTTTAAGTTTAACTTTTCTTCTTTACTAATTGAATATAATAATTTATCATCGTAGATTATCCATTTGTGTAATAAGGAGAATTCAATGTCTATCAAGAAGTTATATCCTTTGGAAATGGGACCTGATGTTCGAGGAAGGAGATATCCTGGTTGTATTGTTAATGGTGTTAGGTACCATATTCAAAGTCGTGACGAATTACGTAAAAGTAAAAATAGTGGCATAGTTGTTGAAGGCTGTCATGAAAATGAAGTGATTGACTTTTATGGTATTATAGTTGACATTATTAAGTTAGAGTATATAGAAGACAATCAAGTTGTTCTATTTAAATGCAAGTGGTTTGATCTTCGTAAAAAAATTGGGATGCAAAAAGATAAAAAATTTACCAGTATAAATGTAAATAGATTTCGGTATGAACATGATTCTTTTGTACTAGCTACTCAAGCAAAGCAAGTATTTTATATTTGTGATCCGAAATTAGGAAAAAATTGGCGAATTGTGCAAAAATTTCAAGATAGACATATATATGATGTGCTAGAGATGCAAAATTCAAAGGTGGAAACTGATGAATTACACACTACTGATGAAGTGTATCAAGATGTGTCAATGGAAAGTAACATGATAGATGTTTTTATTGAGGATATGCCGATCCAATTACATAAAGATGATGTTGATTCAATTACCTTGGATTCAAGTGCATTTGAATTGAAGGTTCAAACAGAATATGAAGTTGGTTACAATACCGAAGATTTTGACCTAGAGAACGACACTATAATTGAGTACATAAGTGATCTTGATAGAACTGAAGGCACTAAAAGTATTGATAAATATGAAAATGGTGACACCGATGATGAAGATGACATTGATTTTGTGATGTAACTTCATAACTGTAGGGGCTTACCTTTCATTGACTACGACTATTGCCTCTCTCCTTCTTCTTCCAGGTATGTATTCTATTATTCTTATTCCTCATCATCTCCTTCTTCTTCTTCCTCGCTAGAGTCTGGCTAAAAAAATAATTTCAAACTTTTGCTCGAACTCGTTTGACTATTACCTTTGTTTCATTAGACTTCTATTGGAGTTTTCTTTATTTTTAAAATTTTGGGTGTGGTCTGGATTGTTTGCTTTCATTAAGTGTTTTCTTATTTAATACATTAATTTAATTTGGATTTCATTGGATTGTCCTATGGAGGATGTTCCTCTATCTACATAAATCAAGTCACATTTATGATCTCTAAGAATACCACCAGCCCCAATCTTTCCTTGGTTCTCTAAAGCGCTCCCATGAGTCTTTAATTTAAAAATGGATGGAATAGGATTAAACCAGTTAACTTGAATAACCCTCATGTCATGTTTACAACTTTCAACTAGAGAAATCAGATCATTCCTGGACTCCAGGATCAACATTACAATTTGTGGGCTTTTGAGAATTTATTTCTGAATTCATACCTGCCTGCAAGTGTTGTGAATTTTGCTTCTTAGCATCCTTATGACTCTGAGGTGATCTAGGACTGTAAACATTAGTACTATTGCCTTGATCTGTGTTGTACTGTTGTGTTTTCTATCTGTTGATTCTGATGGTCTAAATTCATTTTGTAGGATAAATTGTTTCCTTATGACCTCCATTTTGGGCTATTGATAAATTTACCAATAAGGGTAAATTTTCACCTTTCAGGTAAATATACGATGAAATCTGACACAACAGCAGGGTAGCCCTAATTGGTAGTAATCTTTGGAGGATTGATATCTATAGGAATAATTTTTTGGGCTTCTTGGCCTCTTAGTTTAGTAACAATAAAGTGAGGGATATTATGAAGGGGATGTTTTGGGATCACAACTCATTTTTGTTTAGTTTGAGTAGGTTGTTTTTGTGCTGGATCAGTGGTCGCATTGTTGTTTTTTGTGCTCTTCTTTGCAAGTATGATATTGTTGGGTCTGAAGGTTTTGAAATTGCTGGAAATTTGGACAGTAGTGTTGTTAGGGACATAAGGTTTACGAGTGGAGTTATTAGGCTCATTGGTATAATTTTGTTTGGTGTTGTCATTCCTACTAGGACCCTACTGATGTTGTTCTATGACCATCTCTTTACCCCTACCACCATCAACACCATGATCACCCTCTTTATTGTTTAACATATTAGTACGACCAGAATTATAAACATTCTTAGTCAATTGACTATTAGAGGAACAAGTATTAGGAAACGCACCTATAGGATCCTCATATCGAATATGAGTGCGCATATCCAGACTATCACTTGCGATTTTCTCCAAATCGTCATCTCTAGAACAAGATATTGGCACGGTGGAATGAATTGATTCTTTGAGCATAGCTAGATTAAAGGGTGCTATTTCCTCTCCAGTTGTTGGAGTCACTTGAATTGCACCAGAAATAACTTGAGAAATAATTTCTTGAATTCAACAATAGTGTTCATTTGGAATCCCTCCCCTGCTCTTCTTATTGTTACTCGATTTCTCATCAACATAAAAAACCTTTCGTATTGATGGAAATTTATTTTTGAAGTTGGTCTCCAAATCTTGAAGTTCTCCTCACAGTTATTCACAATCTCACTAAGACTATATTTTGCTATTGTTTTTCAGTTTATTTCTTTTTTGGTGTAGTTTCTGCGCGAATCTGATGCTGTTTGGTGCAATTTTTGTGTTGTTTTAGTGCGAATATGGTGCTGCTTTTTTGGTGCAATTTTGGAGTATGGTTTTGGAGCTTTTCTTGTGCAGTTTTGGAGCTGTTTTGCTGTTGTTACGGTGATTTTCTGTTGCTATTTTTGGTGCAGTTCTAGTGCTTTCTGGTGGTGGTGTTGATGCAAGTTTAATACTGATTTAGAGGCTATTGTGATGCTGTTATTTTAGTGTAATTCAAATGTTGGTTTGATACTTTTCTTGTGTAATTTTGGATCTTTTCTGCTGCTATGTTGGTGCAACCATAGTGTTGTATTAGTGTGAATTTCGTCCAACTATTTTGGTTCATTGTCAGTACTATTTAGGTGCAATTCTAATGTTATTTTGATGAACTTTTAGAGCTATTTTGACGCATTGTTGGTGCTCTGCTGCGGTTTTGGTAAAGGTTTACTAAAGTTTTAGTGTTGTTCGTTCTAGTACAAATCTGATGTCTACATCATGTCTCGAGAATGGTGTAGTCACTACAATAATTGACGATTTCTTCTATGTTAGAGGTTATAGAAGACCTGGAAAACATATTTGCTCAAGTAGGAGAGGCTTTTCATTCATATTATTTTTTGTTAATATTATTTACCCAGAAAATATTTTTGTTCCTTATTTATTAGAGCTGTTAATCTACTTTAAATATTCATTATGAGATGTCTTTAATAACATGCATCTCTTTTGTCAAGTGGCTGACATTGATTTTATTTTTGTCAAAAAATTGTTATACATGTCTGCAATGAACACAAACAATGTTAGTTTATGTGTGTCGTGAATATACACTATCTTACTAGTATTACTTTTATTCATGGGTTGATGTTTCAATTTGGAACTTCAAGGGAATTTCGAACCCTCTAAATCACTAAGTCAACTTCTAAATTTAAAAGAATATTATCAATATATTGTGTAATTTTATATCAAGTGGTCCTGGAGAACAGTGGCGGACCTAGGATTTTTGTTCAGGAGGTTCGAAAAATAAAAGTATTAACATGTAATTAAGCTAACAAAACAAAATTTCAAGGAAGTAGTAGTATATAGTTTTAGTGGCAGACCCTTGAATTTGTTTTGGGTTTAAAACCAAACTTTTAGTATGTTTTACAAAATAAAAAACTAAATGAAACGTAACGTGAAAAACGGAACTGAAACTTAAAAAAAAAAAAATTGAAACTAAAAGTAAAATGCTAACAGAGGGAATTGAACCCTTGACGTACGTGTAGCTTAATTTCAAGGAGACTTGCCACTAGGCTATCAGTTTCTCTTTGTCATTAAGGGGGTTCAAAATATATATATACATAAAATTTACCTTATATATATCATATAATTTTTTATTGAGGGGGTTCAGGTGAACCCCCTGGAACCCATGTGGGTCTGCATCTGCTGGTGAACTCTCTCACTACCCTATAGATCTGCACTCGAGCGTAGCCAAATATTATTTTTATATTTAAATTTTAAAAAATCGTGATAAATGGTTAAATTATTCAACTACAAAATTTAAATTGTCACTATTTAAACATTGTTTATTTTGTGACAAAAATATGTTGTCACTAAGTCGAAGGTTAAATAGAGACAATAAAATAATCGTCACTAATTGCTTATATTATTAGAGATGAAAACTAAGGTCACTACTAAATATATAATTTTGTAGCTAAAGCTTACAACATTCAACTACGAACTCTATTTTGTCACTATTGCAACAACTTATATTTTGTGATGAAATTTTTTCGTGTCCAAAATTGTAACTAATTTTATGACAAATAACATTTTGTCACAAATTGGATACATTATTAGCGACAAAATAATGTGTCATTGATGAATTAAAATTTGTCACTAGTTGTACTTAATAAATGGCGCCAAATTATTTTTTGGTGGGAAACTTTACTGGACAAAACTTTGCTACGAAATTGTACGTTTCGTCATTAAAAGTATGTTGCACATACATTTAAATACGAAATGTATTTTTTGTCACAAAAGGTAAATAATTAGTGACAAATTTTATATCGTAACTAATAATTTCGTAGATAAATATCACATTTGTTGTAGTGAATGATGCAACCCAGACAGGATGCCTTGGCATGGAGGAATATCGACTTATTCTAGGATGGCATAATGGTACTGCCGATGAAGCCAAACCAGAACCTTGTTGCTACATTTAGGTCCTTCTTCTCAATGGGTGCTCCAATCTCAAGCCATTTGGGAGTACCGTCTGATATCGGAGGAGCCAACCACTTCTTAATGTTTTCTAGCGTCTTTGTCCTGATCACATGTTGGCAGTCATCCCCAATTCGTGTTGAAACACCCAAGACTGCATTGATAGCATCACTATCACATGTCACCTTTCTAGCCCTGACGACCACATAGTCAACTGACTTGAATTTGGCTGCTGGCTTCTTCACTTATGGCACCAGGGCAGTGTAGGCACTATAGAATTCTCTGACCCAATTTGGAATATATGGGCCACGAGGCTTAGTGAAAACCTGGAATTTGTGTGACCTCAGGTAGCTTATGATCTCTGGATACCTGTCTATGGCTCCATCAGTCGACAGTCACTTCTCCTCTATAATAGTCCTTAGCCCCTCAGTCTTCAGTCTGTTCATAGACCGTAGGGGAGGACCCTGTACCGGTGGTGCTAGGACCACAGCCTATGCGGGAGCAGAAGGAGTAGCGGCGGCCTAGGGAGTCATGATCCTAGACAGATCATTCATCCTCTTGGATCGCAGCTCCGCCCTCTGAGTTTCTAGTAGCTCATCATCCTCACGCTTAGAATTGGTAGCTCGAGGATCCTGGTGCTGACCCTCAGTCTCAGAAGTGGTGAGGTGAGTGGCATAGATGTCGTCACTATTGGAGATGGCCTCTAGTGACGCAGGTGCAGGTGCCTTGCCCTTTCCCTTCTCACTTGTTGTGGAAAGTTTGATAGCCTTAGCCTTAGATGCAGCTGCATCCTCGTTGATTTTTATTCCCTTAGCCCACTTGCGGGGCGGCATGTCTCTACCGGCCACTTTTAATCTAGCTATATCTTCAGAAACATCAAAAAGAGTTAGAAATAGTTCAAGAAAAGTTGCAGACAAACTCGCCGAATCTCTATGGAGAGCCAGATCGGGCTCGCCGAAAGGATTGGCTTAAAAAATTTCCAAAAAAATGGTATGTTGGCGATGGGAAGGGCCTTTCAGTGAATCGTCGACAACATTCGGCGAGCAAGGACTAGCCCACCAAAAGTTACAGTGCATTTTAGGGGTTAGGGGCACAAAAAGGGCAATCAAGAAGGACTTTCAGCGAGTCTCCGAGTACTCCTGGCGAACTCAGGCTTCTCGCCAAAAATTACAGAACCCAAACTCAAGATTTGCATTGAATTAAAGGCGATCAGAGGGGATTCGTGTAACACCCCGTAAATTAGTGAGTTGAACTAGTGAGTTTAGAGCCTTTCGTAAGAGTTTTTGGAGTGGTGTATGAGGACTAAAATCAAAAGAAATGGTTCCTGTACTTAGAATAGGGGTTTTAGGGGTTAAACGTCTAGGTACGACCCTTAAGGACCACCCAAGGGGTCCTTGAGGGGGACCCAAAAAGTAGTCCCTAAAATTGTCAAATGTGTGACCTACGGATGGCCATCTACGGCCAGTAGATCAATCCACGCCCCGTAGGTCATGGGCGTAGGCCAAGGCCTGTTAAGGCCTTACAAGGGAAGCCTCAGATGCAATCCACGACTTTCCAGCATGGGTAGTAGACCCATCTACGGTCTGTGGATGGGTGGGCGTAGGTGCTGCTAGTTTTCAGCTTTTTAGTTTTAAGTTAGGTGTTTGGGAATTGATTAGTTAATTAATTAGGGCTTAGGGAGGTCGGTTAAGTAGTTAAATAACCACCTATAAATACCTAATAAGACCCTAAAACTAAGTCATTAGCTCATTCATCTTAGAACCCCCAAATCACTCTCAAGAAATTCTCTTTCTAGAAGTGAAAAAGAAGAAGAATAAGAGAAGAGAAGAGAAGATGGCAGTGTTTCTCCATTGATTCAATCTTTCTTTAGGGCTTTGATTCAAGGTATTTGAAGCTTAATCATCTTTGGCTTCTTCCACCCATAGAGCCCCCATAGTTTTCTCCACTTCTGAAATAAAAAACTCAATTCTAACTAGGGTTGTGCTTGCATTGTGGGTAGGGTTTGGGTGTGATTCCAATCTAGTGGATATCACCCAATTATGATTTATTTAGCTTTGTTTAGTGATAATTATGATGATTTCATGTGATTTCTATGGTAAACCCTAATCTAAATTGATGAATGTGATCATTGTGGGTTTATGCCATTAGAGGCAAAGTTGAAGGTTCAAAGGTGATTTTCCTAAATTAATGTCTTGTATACTAATTGATCATAGTTAGGATCATCTAATCATGAATTGAAATAGACTTGATTGAATAGGAAGGATCTTGACTTGGACCTTTATGAATCAATTATGACTAGAAACACTTAGTAGTAGAGAATGTGATTGAATATCTTGAAATTAGACATGAATTATGATAGAATGAAGTTAGCTTGAAAGTAGGGCTTGCAGCCATTATTGTTAGGGCTTTTGGGGTAAAGTCAATATGATGTGATCTTGTGGTGTATTCTCTACACACTTAGGCATGAATTACTAGGAGATCCAAGGGTTCTCTCACATAGAAGGATTCTAGGTTTGCTTAATAACCTAAAATGAATCAAAGCAAGTTAGACTAGAATAGCTTGAAGTTGTGACATATGTTCCCTTCATGTATAGCTTGGCTTAGTAGGATAAGACCAAGGTTGATAGCTTGGGATGGAGGATCTATACTCTCCTAAGGGATAGCTTGACTTAGCATTGTAGAATGCATGTCATGCTAGCATGAGTTAGTAGTAGTCATGGTAGCCTAGGATTGAGTATTTATACTCTCATATGGGTAGCTTGAACTAGCATTGTTAGGATTTCTTCATGGTAGCTTGACTTGGTGACTCATTCTCTCCTAAGGACAGCTTAGGGTTGAGAATCATACTCCCCTATGGATAGATTACATTTGTACTATGGTATAGTTGTAAGGGTAGCATGACTTAGTTGGTCTAGGACTATTTCATGGTAGCTAGGATAGGACACATGTACCTTTCCTAGAGTAGCTTGGATTTGCATGTTAGTGTGACTTCCAAGGTAGTTAGCTTTAGCTTAACCTAGTTATGTTAGTAAGATGATATCATGGTCTAGCCTATTAGGGGGTTATTCCTTGGTAGCCTTGGAGGGGTAAATAGAATAGAGGGACTAGACCCCAACTAGTGAACATTCATGATAGTCTAAAGGAGTACTTTGTGTGGGTAGTAGTATGGGATGTTATCCCTACATGGCACACGTGTGACTTGAGGCTAGTTGTGAAGGGTTCCCTTATGTAGTATGACTTAGCTTGGGTTGTTGCCCCATAATTGCCTTCCAAGATATGATTGATTAAGGTGGTAGTTCCCTTGTCTATGTGAAGTAAGATAATAGTAAGACCAAAAGGAGGGGGAATATGACTAAGATGACTTCAAGGCTATACTTAGTGTGAAGGGTAGTATGGGATGCCTTTCATGCATTGAACAAATGTGTCTTGAGGTTACTTAGAAGTATGGTGCCCTTATGGTAGAAAGACTTATGACTTAACCATGTATATAGACTATGATTAAGATGACCAAAAAGGAATACTTGGCTTGGGTAGTAATATGGGATGCTATTCTTTCTTTGCACATGTATGCTTTTGAGGTTACTTGAGAATGGTGCTATTATGGTATGGATGACTAAGAGTCAATTATACTTATATGATTATGACTTATGTCCTATGCTCATTAACTATGTCTTATGTTGACTTATGTTTATATGAAGCTTATGTTAATGATTATGCCATGACTATGTTGTTATCTCTTATGCTTATGTCTTATGTTGACTAACCATTTGAGATGCTCTTATGTTTTATGCTAGCTTTCATACTTGGTACATTTTGTACTAACGCATATTGCCTACATTCTAACCAAATGTAGGGTTTGGAGGCTTGAGAGCTACTTGGAGTTAAGTTTCTAGAAGTTGCAAGGAGTTGAAGATCTTAGTGAGTCCTCAAAGCTTCGAGGACAAAACCCACCTTTCCTTTATATCTTTTATAATCATGTTGAGACTATTGTATGGGATGTGTCCCAAGAGTTTATTCTAAAAGTTGTATTATATGGTTTGAGAGAAAGAGTCTAGAAAGACTTCCGCTTGCTTATGAAAATGTTTTTGATTGTATGGTTTTAAAGAAATTTTAAATTTTTCCATACTTTTCTAATATCTTATGTTATGATGATGCTAAGGGCTTGTATGAGACCCCTTCGGGGTCAAGTACGCCATGTTACATCTAGGGGGTACCCTTGGGTTGTGACAATTTGGCGAACAACCAAGTGGTTCGGTGAGCTCGACCTAGCTTGCCAAACTGCCCAACGTGCCTACCTTTAAACTCGACTTTCAAATTCAACCCTGCAGCCACCGAAAACAAAATCAAAACATGCACTCATTCAATTAAACCTAGACCCATGCCCCAGGGATACTCAGTATTCTCCCGATTTGGACAAATTTGGCCATTTGACGACTTTAGCCCTTAATAATGACGTCAACCACTCCATCATTGGGCAAAGGATGTCATTTGGCACAAACGCGGGTTACTTAGACTTCACCCGACTAGACCCAACAACAAATTAGCACAACCCAACAATTTTGATCAATTTTAAAGCACAAAAATTTGGGAAATCAACAATTAATCAATATAGGCATGATAATCAAATAAAAACAGGCACACACGCACACATTTACGAATCAGAAAGGCCCAACACACATCACTTAGATAAGAACAATTGAAAATGAGTAAAATCTCAAAATAAGAATTCGGGGTTCAGAAAAATCAACATTTTATCCTGAATATATACTTCGAAATGCTAGGCAGTAAAGAAATCCAACTCCGAACACAAGATTGACGACTAGGAATCAGAAATAATGCAAAAATACGGGAAAATACAATGTGGGTGTGATTTTGGGAAGTTAAAAAGTGAGGGAATGTGAAAGAGTTTGAACTTTTGGCCTTTAAAACCGTCCAGTTGTCACCCATTTAGCAACATTTGTCTTACTCGCCGACCCACTCGGCGACACGCCGAGTGGGCACTTACCTCACTGAGTTTTATAGGACCTCTAGTTAATGTGGGGGTCCAAATGGCGGATTAAATTGAGATTGCCAACGCGTTCGGCAATATGCCAATTTGCTCCTATGCTCGCCGAGTTTTACATACTCCAATTTCAAAATTGCTTGAGTCCAACGGCGTTCTAGGTCGGGATCGCCAACCTATTCGGTGAGTCGCTGACTGGATATTTAGCTCGCCAATCTACACTTTTCGATCACAATCCACACTTTAACCTGCACAATCAACATACAATTATTTCTCAACAAAAAAGAAATTAAATAAAACTTGGGTTGCCTTCCAAGAAGCGCCTTAGTTAACATCGTGGCACGACGCAAGTCCCCACTTAAACTTCATTCTTGGGGTTGGACATAGTGTCACTAGGCAACCCCCCTTGTTGTCTAGAGTTTAAATGAGACGAAATATGACCCATCTGGATCTCCAACTATTTGATAGAGTCGGAATTGGAGGTAATCATTTGGCTAAGGTTCGACACATCTTCCTTTATCTCTTTCAAAATTTTGTCCCACCCCTCAAACTTGTTGAGAATACGAGACAACATATCCTCAAATCGACCATTCTCAGAATCCTTTAGCTTTTGACGCTCATGGGGAGGAATGTACTTGTCCTTCTCCCCCTCTCTTTCTTTCCACGTGTGGTTACGATCCCTCCACTCTCTATCACAATCTCTCCAACCTTCATCCCTGTTCCAACCTTGGTTACCACCCTGCCTCAGGTACTTTGCATGATAACCACCTCATTGGTTCGGTAGGAAATTGACCTCTTCGTTGTATAACGCTTCAAACTTGGACTCATCGGGATTAGCACACCCGACACCCACAACATTGACACTTCGAGCACCAGCTCCTATGACATTTTTGGACAAAATGTTAAGTTGTATCATGATCTTTGCCATGTTCTGATCCCTCTCTTGGTCTTTCTCAAGCTACTTCTTGGTCAATTTAAACGTCAGAGGAGAGACCTGATCTTCGCAGGTGTACCAAGCCCGATTAATTATGGTCATACAATCCAAAAGCTGGGCTGCTATAACGTAAGGTTGTTGCATCAAACTTCCCGGAGAAAGTTGGTCAGCTACACCCTTGTTCACCGAATCAAGGCATCGATTAAAATACTGCAGCAAAACGTTGTCGGGCAAACCATTAGTTGGGCATTGCAGCACCAACTTCTTGAATCACAGCCAAGTCTCATGAATTGGCTCACCCTCTAAACTCTTGAAGCTTTGGATGTTGTCCCGAAGACTCATCATCTTCGAAGGAGGGAAAATTGCACTTGAAATGCGGTGACAAGCTCTTCCCATAAAGTGATTGATTCTCGTGGCAATTCAGCCAGCCACTTACATGCTTCTCCCATTAAGAAAACGGGAACAAGCTCAACCAGACCGACTCTTGAGATATGGTCTTGAAGGAGAACGGCTCGCAAACATCAACAAAGTTTCTAATATGCTCATGGGGATCCTCATGAGCCAGCCCACCAAACAACCTTTTCAATTGCAAGAGCTGCAACATAGTACTTGTAATATGGAACACAACGTTCCATTCAGCCAGAGGCAAACGAATGGCACCAACTCCACCCATTAGATGAGGGTCATTAACATTAGGCTCGTTGACATCTCTAAGGTTGCCGATGTCATCTTGGTGGCCCACTTGGCTACCATTGCTTTCGTTCACACTCATTTCCTCTATTCAAAAAACCAACAAACAAACCAAAACTAAAAGTAAGTAGATTCAACTTTGACTAAAAAGAACAAAATTCAGCTTAACCAAAGAATCTTAACCAACACCACTCCCCGAAAGCGGCGCCATTTTGATTAGACGTATCAAGGACACTTCATCCAATTCTAAGTGTTAACGATCGCTAGTCAGTATATAACCCAATTAAATGAGTTAAGGTCAAATCCCATAGGGAGTGGTTCGTGTTTAAGATTCAATAGGAAAGTATGAATATGCTCAAATCAGTCATAGGAATAAACATTATCAAATAAAAATATAATTCAAATCAGAGGGTGACACGAATGTCAAATAACATGGGGTTTTTGTTTTAATTATCAAGTACAACACCAACAAAGAATATGGAATAACAATAATGAGTCGGGTTCTTGGGATGTGATTCGATTATAGGCTAATGTAGACAAATGGGTAAATGCAACTATTAGAAAATAGCTAGATATTAGTGATTAAGCTAGACTATAGAGGAGGTAAACTTTCTCTCAAACAATTTACTCCGAATCAAGTCAATTTGTCTCAAACATTGACAAGCATAAAAAATAAGAACAGCCTACACCTTAGTCCATTCAATATCTCGAGCTAAATGTGTGGAAAAGGGTTTAGGATTCACTCTCTCGAGCTGAATCCATGACAACCCAATACGCAGAGACCATCAATCAATAATCTTGGTTTTAAAACCTCTCTCACGAGCAAGCCAAAAACACGAAGGTAGAACTACATTTGCAACTACAATTCTTTAATTTAAACCCCAATTAATGATTGAAATCACTTCTAAACAACATTTAAACTAATAATTAGCAATACCCATAAGCTAAATCAGCCCATAATCACACCCCAAGAATTTGGGTTTTAGCTAGACATCATAAAAAGATAAAAATCATTACCAAATTATACTCCATCAACTGGGTAAGATTAATTTCATCTTTACAAAGGTCCAAATTGAAGAATCTCAAAGACCCACTTCCAATTTCTCAAAAGTGAAAAAACGTCAATTCTTCAAAGCTAAGGAAACTTGTCTCAATACTCAGAGTTCAAATTGAAAATTAATTCTAATGATTGTTCAGAATAAAATTTGATTTGATAAAAAGATATTAAACTAAATGTTAAAAAACATATTTATAGTCACCAGAAGTATGCTACGAAGGACCATTCAACGCAATAAGTCAGGCTTGCCCATCAACTCAGCAATCCGTCCTTTGGTCCTTTTCATCGCCTTTTAGCCTTGGCCTTCAGCATCCTCCAAGTCTGTAACTTTAGGCGACATCACACTGCATCACGGAATCACTCGGCGATCCGCCAACTGCTTTTTTCTCTCGCCAATTTGGTTTTCTCCTTCAAGGCTTGGCACACTGAAACTTTAGACAGTCAAATGGCCACTTGGCGACTCGCCTAATGGACTTGGCTCTCTTTTCTTCCTTCTTTCAGCTCATTTCGTTCCTTTTTGCAAATTAGTGTCCTTGCTTTGTTCATCAATCCAAATACCTGGAAATCAAGGATTTTACATAAGTTATTGGCACAAAATACGCATTTGAGGACACTAAATCTATCCAAATAAAGCCCTAAATGAGTCCAAATCTTGGACTCATCAGCACACCATCTCCCCCTTGGGAGAAAATCTCAATCTTCTGCTGATGAACTGTACCCTTCAGTTGAAGCAATATAGGATCACTGTTTTGTTTTTTCTTAACCTCCACTACCAATGAAAATTGTGACCCATTCTAAACTATTACACCACCATCTGATATGCTCATAAGGCGAACTCCCAAGCGAGCAAGCCGGTGAGCATATTTTTCTAGTTCTTTCCTTTCTTCCTCAACATGCGCTACACTACCCATAGATAGTCTGCTAAGAGCATCAACTACTATATTGTCCTTACTAGGATGGTAAAGCAAATTCATGTCATATCCCTTGAAGAACTCAAGCCATCTCCTCTGGCGAAGATTCAACTCTTTCTGGGTGAATACATGCTGAAGGCTTTTATGGTTTGTGAACATCATACAAGTAATGTCTCCATATCTTTAGGGAAAATACTACGAATGCAAGCTCGAGGTCATGAGTAAGATAGTTCTTCTCATGCACCTTAAGCTGTCTAGAGGCATAAGGTATAACCTTACCTCGCTGCATCAACACACAACCTAGGTCAACTCTGGATGCATCACAATAGATCACATAACTGTCTGAACCCTATGGTAGAGTCAAAACATGAGTTATAGTCAACCTTGTTTTCAGTTCTGAGAAGCTCTTCTCACAATCATCTGACCATTGGAAATTAACTTTTTTCTGAGTCAACTTAGTCAATGGAGAAGCTATGGATGAAAGTCCTTCCATAAACCTTCTATAATAACCAGTCAAACCCAAGAAACTTCTAATTTTTGTAAGAGAGGTAGGTCTAGGCCATTGTTTCACTGCCTCTATTTTATGAGAATCCATTCAGATCCCTTCGTTAGACACTATATGCCCTAGGAAAGCAACATATTGCAACCAAAACTCACACTTGTTAAACTTAGCGAATAACTGGCGATCTTTGAGAGTTTGCAGGACAACCCTCAAATGAGTCACATGTTCTTCCTCATTCATAGAGTAAATGAGGATATCATCAATAAAGACGATAACGAACAAATCCAAATACTACTTGAACACCATGTTAATCAAATACATGAAAGTTGTAGGAGCATTGGTTAGTCCAAATGACATAACTAAAAATTCATAATGACCATACCGAGTTCTGAAAGCTATTTTTGAGATGTCACTATCTCTAACTCTAAGCGATGATAACGGATCTGAGGTCTATCTTCGATGATTAGCACCCTAAAGTTGGTCGAACAAGTCATTAATCATGGGAAAAAGGTACTTATTCTTGATTGTGTCTTTGTTAAAATGTCTATAATCAATGCACATCCTGAGAGACCCATTTTCTTTTTTACGAACCACACTAGTGCACCCCATAGGGAAACACTAGGTCTGATGAAGCCCTTATCTAGGAGGTCTTTCAACTTCTCTTTAAATTCCTTAAACTTAGTTGGAGCCATTCTATAAGGTTGAATAGAAAATAGGTTGGGTATCTGGAAGGAGATCAATTCCAAAGTCGATTTCCCTTTCTAGAGGAACTCCGTAAAGATGTTCTCAAAACACTTTTGAGAACTCATTTGCTACTGGAACTGACTCAAGAGTTGGGGTTTCGGAGGTTGAATCCTTAACCCGAACTAGATGATAGAGATACCCCTTCGAGATTATCTTTCTGGCCTTAAGGTAAGAAATGAATCATCCCATAGGCTCTGAGCTACTACCCTTCCATTCTAAGACTGGTTCGCTTGGAAACTGAAAATGAACGATCCTAGTTCTACAATCGACTGAGGCATAACAGGAATGTAGCCAATCCATGCCTAGGATGACATTAAATTCTACCATTTCTAACTCTACAAGATTGGTTGAGGTGACTTTTTAGGAGACTGTGACTGGGCAATTTATGTATACCCATCTAGCTATAACTGGGTCACCAACTGGAGTAGAGACTGAGAAGGGTTCGGATAGAGTTTGTCGACTGACACCGAAGTTTACTGCTATATAAGGAGTTCCAAAAGAAAGAGTATCCCCAGGATCTAACAAAGAATAAACATCTAAATGAAAGACTCGCAACGTACTAGTAACCACATTAGGAGAATCTTCCTGATCTTGGCGAGCCTAGAGAGCATACAACCTGTTCTGGCACTGACCACCACCTGTACCAGATGAAGTACCCTGCTGAGTTGGGTGATCTGCTGGTGCTGCTGAAGTTGTAGACTGAGCCCTACTATTGTTACCTCCTTGTACCTATTTAGAAGAAGTGAAATCCTTCAACCTGTGACCAGTCTGACCACACCCAAAACTTTCATCCTTTCCTTTAAGACACTCAGCCGGATGGTTCTTACCACACTTTGGACAAGTAGGGTAGGTTCTGGTGACTTAAACACTCCCCTGAGACTTAGAGCCTGATGCCCTACCTTTCTAATCATGTCGAAACCTGGAGGATGGAGCACTAGCTGATGAAGGTGTTGGGGCTGAAGATTTCTGCTGAACTGCGAGTGATTTCCACCACCCGATTTCTGCTGAGAGTACTCATAATTGCCTATCCTAGCCTTTTTGTTGTCCTTAGCTAGTTCTCTAAGCTTTTCTCCCTCATCCTGGTGAGCATGAGTCATGAGCCTAGAGATATTCATGTTTTGTAATAACATAGCATTTCTGCACTTTGTTTTCACCAAGTCAGACACTCCAAATAGGAACTTACTCATCTGTGCCCTGGGATCGATAACCATATGTGGAGACTACCTGGAGAGTTGAGTGAACTTAAGTCCATACTCTTGGACTGACATATAACCCTACCTCAAATTCATGAACTCCTGAGATTTTGCCTCTCTCAACTCTCTCGGAAAGAATCTGTCCAGAAAAGCTCAGGTAAAACACTCCCAAGTCACAAGAGCTGCCTTCTCACCCATGTTTTCCTTCCATTGAGTGAACCAAATGTGAGCTGCATCCTTGAGCTGGTAGGATGTCAACTCTACTCTATTATTCCAGTTACTTGCATCACTTCAAAGATCTTGAACTCATCAATAAAGTTCTAGGATCCTTACCAACTTGCGACCCTAGAAACTCAGGTGGATTCATCCTAAAAAAGTCACAGACCCTAGCTGCCACTGCTTCACCACTAGCATTTGTAGGAATTGGAACCTGCTGATTCTTCTAGTTGGCTACACTCTAGGTAAAAAGTTGAATGACATTCTGAAATTTAGCATTCGAAACCTCATGGTCAGAGACTGAAGGAGTTGCATTAGCGTTGCGGGCATTAGCATTCCTTGGTAAGCTCTACAATGAGGCATGATCTGAAAATGCATAACGTCGAGTCAGAAAGAAGATCATACCCACGCACGATAAGAATAACAAGAAAGTGAAGTTTTTCCTAAAACACTTCGTAGCCTCCCCCTCATAAGTGTGGCGCGCTTCACACTTATGAAAAGGACTCTACTTAGTGCGACTTTTAAGACATCCTAGGAATCTTAAACCTAATGCTCTGATACCAAGTTTGTCACGCCTCGAGGTTAACCCCTTGACGTAACACGAGACCTAGGATCACGAGTGATCCCAAGCTAACCCTGACCTAGCATATCATAAGCATAATTAAAGATTTACAGAAAAATAAAAATAGTGAGTGGAAGCTTGAACATGATATAAAATGTTATGATGGGAAATACCCATTCTAAGTATGAATATATAAAAGACTAAGAGTTCAATAACTACTGAAAGATTAAACTCAAATCTAAAACTGAATCTAATTTTGTCTGAATACAAGCCTCTAAATGACTAGAGATGTTGGGACATGCTCCACAGCTAAATCTAGAAAAACTAAAACTAAAATGACTGAAAATGAAAGAAAACATGTCTATCGTCCTCAAAGAATGAGGACTCACCACTGATACTGCTAAACTAGAGATCAAAAATCGATCTATGCGTGATCTGAATGCTGAGGACTTGAACCTACATTATGAAAAGATGTAGCGCAGAGTATGCGTCATTACTTGAAATGTACCGAGCATGCAGGATAGGATAAAAATGAACAACAATACATAACTGAAATAAAGCATGCTGAGCAATGATATAAGATGAACATAATGAATATACTGAACATACTAAACATGAACTAAACTAAGTGCAACGACCAAGTACATAACATGCTGAAACTGAATACTGAGATATAACTGGTAACCTGGTCAATGCACTAGAATCTAACTGTGGGAGCTACTAATAACTGACATAAAACCACGTGAGCTAAACGTGGAGTCCGATGTGTTGCCCCATCGAGAGGACACTATATACCTTGTGAGGGGTATAAAGGCATGACTGGCGTGATCACTAATATGTTACCCGCCGTGGGGACTTAACCTACAGGGGCATGTAGCTCTGGGACCCTCAAACCCTAGTCCACTCGGTATTAAGCCTACTACCAACTAGAATGTTTAAAATAATACATAACTGCAATAACTGAATAGCTCAAAATTTTGCTATGCTAACAAAAATTGCAACATTAAGTACTGATAATGAAACATTTGTAAACTGATGCATGTATATCTGTATAAACTAACCTAACAAGTGTAATTCATGAACTAAACAAATATACACAACTAGGTTCTGAATTTCATGCGAGAATTAAGCAACATAGTTACGAAATGTAATGTTCTGATTTGGATTAGTCTAACAGCTAAATCATAACAAGAATCTAACGTTCTAGAAACCCGAAGTCTAAACATAATGAAGGGAATCAAGAATCTGACAGAATTCTAGGGACCTAATGGGTGAAAGGAACCCACTAGTGAAATCCCACATACACGGTGACAAATTTCAAGGAGAAATCTTTTGATTTTGGGGCTGGAACTGAGGGAAACTTGTTGCATTCTTGGAGAGGGTTTGGTCGGCTGTTTCTTCTCCTTTTTCCTTGGTTTGATCAATTTTTGGGAGAATGAATTGGTTAGGGTAAGTTCTAATTAAGTTACTAGGATAAAACTGACCAAAACGACGTAGTTTAGGGTTAAACGACGTAGTTTAGGGTTAAACGACGTAGTTTAGGTGCCCTACGCATAGGAAAAAGACCAAAATGACCTTGACTTAAAATCTGTTAAGGCCACTGATGGCCCCTGACCGACGATCCGTCCTGGTCAATCGTCGTTCATCTTCAGAAGAGGGGTGCTGAGGGTCTCGATCCACGAACCAGAACCACGGCCCGTGGTCTGACCTACGCTCCATAGGTCCGACCGTGGGTTGACCCTTAGCTGAATTTTCTAGAGTTTCTGGGGAGGGGATGCAAGTGGCCAACCACAGACCCCACCTACGGTCCGTAGGTGGCCCTGTTGGTGGCACCTGCAACTCCTAGAATTTCTACATTTTTGGTGTTCTGGAATACAGGGTGTTACACCATGTAATTCCCATGATTTTCCAAGTTATGATCATATGATCTGGGTTTTGGATTATTAAAAGAGAAGTTTATGAAATCAAGCATGTTCTCATGAAATTTATGTAATTGTTTAAAGGATTGTTTAAGAGTGAAGTATCAATGATGTTGTTATTTTTGAGTTGTTAAAAGTTTTCTCACATAATAAGGGTTCTTAGAGTTGAAAGATCTTCTCACCTAAAATGAACCAATGTTAATGAGCTATTCTGATGTTGAGGCAAAAGGCAAGATTACCCATGCTCTCTAATTAAAAGACAAGAGGCGATTACCCATGTCATATGATGTAAGGATAAGAGGCAATTACCTACTTTCCTTTAAGAGCTAAGATGAATATCAATAAGAACTATTCTGTTGAAGTTAAGCTTAGTACCGAATGGACAAATGGCGATTACCCGTGTCTCGTAAACGATCAGCAGACAAAGGATTGTCTAGATAGACATTAGATAGAGGATCCACATAAGCTAGAAGTTCATGGTCCTTACCTTTGCAAGTAGGACAACTTTTTTCGGTCTGGGAGACACCGGATTCCATGATGATAGCTCTCATGGTCTTATATGTCGGTTAAAGTTACTTTCCACAAGCAAGCTACGATGAACTAAGGTTACTTCAAGGAAGTATCTCATACATGTTTAAGATGATGATTACATGTATTGACCATGTTTTATGACTCATGTTTTCTAACTCCTTATCTCATGTCTTCATATGTTTTATGCATTGGCTATCATACTTGGTAAATATTTTGTACTAACACATACTCTTGACTACATTTCCCCAAATGTAGGGTCCGACAGTTAGGGTTTCCAGTTTCATGGCTAGAGATCGTAGAGGAGATTTTGAGCTTTGACGAGTCCTCATGCTTTGAGGACCATACATTTCTTGTTTTCAATCTTTCCCTACTTCCAGTTTTGGAACATGATGTACAGGCTTCGCCAAATTCATACTTATGTACTAGATGGCTTGAGACGCTTTTAGATTTCCGCTATGCTTTGTAAAAACTTTGATATATTGAACTGTCTTTCAATCTATTTTATTATATTATCTTGTATTATGAAAGCTAAGTGGCTTATATAGGGCCTCTCGGGGTCTTATACGCCATGTTACACTTAGGGTCTACCTTGGGTCGTTAAAAACTTGGTAATCAGAGCACAAGGTTTAGAAAGGTCCTAGGAAGTCTCATAAGCCACGTCGAGTAGAGTCTTGTTCATGAGTTTGAAACGTGCCACACTTTTGAATGAGAGGATAAAAGATGTTTAGGAAACTCCACTTCTTTCATTACTCTAAAGTCATGCGATATAGTTTAACTTTATAAGGTCTCTCTCCTAATCCTTATCTAATACTCTATAAGAGATGGCTACTCGAAGAGCTTATGCTCGAAGGAAGGTGAGGGAGAATGCGGAACAAGAAGCTCCTCCTCAAGTTGCGGTCAATCATTTAGCTGAGAAGTGACTAATGCAGAGTTTAGGGCTGCTTTACAAGTGTTGTCCCAAGCCATCACGACCCAAGCCAATAGGGAGGTTGCACTTCCCATGAACCCAAATGTGAGTACGACGATATCTAGAGTGAGGGACTTTGCTAGAATGAATCCCTTGGAGTGTCATAGTTGAAAGGTCGAGGAAGATCCTCAAGAGTAAATTTATGATGTTTACAAGGTATTGATGATTATGGGAGTGACGCCGGTGGAAAAGGCGGAGTTGGCTGCTTATTAACATAAGGGTGTTGCTCAAATTTGTTTCAACCAATGGAAAGAGAGACCAGAAGATGCGGGTACTCTCGATTGGGAAAAGTTTAAGGTTGTTTTCCTTGATAGGTTCTTTACCCTTGAGATCAGGAACACAAAGGTTCTTGAGTTCATCAACCTTCTTCAAGGAAGTATGCGTGTGAAAGAATATGCTTTGAAGTTTACACAATTTTCTAGATATTCTCCTACTATTATTGCTGACCCTAGGGCAAAGATGAGCAAGTTCATTTTGGGTGTGTCCAAAATGGCGGTTAATGAATGTCGTACTACCATGCTTGTTAATGACATTGATATTTCCTGTCTCGTGGTTCATGCTCAACAGATTTAAGAGGAGAAACTTAAGGAAAGGTCTACAGTGGCAAAAAGGGCTAAGACTGGTGATGGTAACTTTTCTCATGCAAGGTCCGATGGACATGGTCCTTCTAAGTTTTGACAAAGGTTTTCTGGCCAAGGTTCCTACAATTCTCCTTCTAAGTTCAACAAATATAGGGTTTCTAACCCTAAGCCTCAAGGAATAAATGGTAGTGGATCTTTATTGCCTACTTGTGTAAGTTTGGAAGGAAGCATGAGGGCAAGTGCCTAGCGGGTTCCAATGCTTGTTTTGGGTGTGGTAATACGGACTACAAAATAAGAGATTATCCTTCAGTTGCTAAGAATAAGTATCAAATCAATGCAAGCTAGTTCATCATATTAGACTTACTCTTTAAGCCCTAGTGACCAACATTATGACTTCAAGCCTTAATTTCAAGCTCTACTCCACAATCAACATACTAGTCTAGATCACAAGACATATAGACATAAGCCTTAATCATAGGCAATTCTAGCATAATTCATCATAAAGTCCCAATTCTAATCATTCCAATTCATGTTCTATCATACATGCATACGTCTAGTTCAATTCATGATTTCATATTCCCATTCTTGGATAAGTTCTATTCATGGTGACAATTCTAGGAAATCTATCAAGAACCATCAATTTCTCATCAAAAGACATAAACCCACATACTTTGAAAATTAGGGTTAAATAAGGAATTCACATAAATTCTTCATAATATCATGAATCAACACTAAAATAACCATATATGAGTATTATCCAACCTATTGGAATCATGCCCACCTAAAACCCATACATTGGAAGTAACCCTAGCTTGATTGGGGTTCTTCTTCACAAATTAGGAGAAATTCTAGGGGACTCTATGGGTGGAAGAACCCATAGATGAAAATATAAACATACCTTAATCAAAGCCCTAGCACAAGCTTTTGGCAATGGAGCCTTTGTTCTTGACCTTAGTTTTAACCTCTAGCTTCTTTTTCAATGGAGGTTTTTCTTAGAGAGAGAAATATTTGAGAGAGGAGTGATTTGGGGTTTTGATTTGGGTCTAGTGTAAAGTGACTTAAAATTGGTGGATAATGACTTAAAAGTGTGTGTATCTATATATATATATATATATATATATATATGTGTGTGTGTGTGTGTGTGTGTGTGTTTATAAAACCCATACAAAATGACCCCCCACTTAATATAAGCCGAACAGGAATTTACTTAAAAACCCCTAAACTAGGCAGTCTTGTCCAGGCACCACATTGACGACTCTTCAAGGGCACCACGGCCCGTGGTGCTTCTCGTGGTCCCTTGACCAGTGGTTGGTCCGAATCAAAGTTTCTGAACCTACCTACGGTAGACCGGGGCGGTCTGTCGAAGGACCTACGGACCGTAGGTTTGAACCATAGGTGAGGCTCGACAACTAATTTAAAAGGGGCTTTTAGGTATTTTCCTAATTGTTTTAACCCAATAATAAGTTATTTTGCCTTCTATCATATGCCTATATAAAGGTTTTAACCCCATATTTATCCACTTCAACTCATTCTCCTAAATTCCCTCCAAGTTCCTCTTCCTAAATTCCCTCCAAGTTCCTCCTCCTAGTAACAACCTCTAGTCCTAAACTGCATGCCCCCGTAGGAGTTGTCTTAAATGACCTAGCTAGTGGATCAATATATAGCATATGTTATGATGTGTACGGATTCTACCTTGTAAAGTAGAATTCCCCTTATTTCAGTATAAGGGATATATCGGATTTCATGTTATAGCTCACATGGTCTATGTCGATTAATGGTAAACTTCCCACAAAATGAACTAAGCTAATTACTAATAATTTATGAAGCTTCTTTTATGATTTAAAGATGTATTGATTATGTTCATGATTTATGAATCTTCTTAAATGATTTAACTATATTTTAACTTGGTCATGCATTTCATGTTTTCGATTATGTCTCATTATGATTGTAACACCCCGGAAACTAGTAGACCAAACTAGAGCCACAAGCTAGGGTTCTAAGGTTTGATGTATGTAAAATAATGTCGTAAATGAGACTTTACGTGCTTAAAATGAGGGGTTTAGTGGTTGAACGTCGAGGTATGTGTTAGACCTCATAATATAGAAGACCATTTATAGTTTGGTTGAGCATGGGAAGGGCAAGTACCAAGGCAAAAGGGCAAGCCTAAGCCAAGTGGCCAAGGCTGCCCAACCTTGGCAAGCTACTGCCTAAGGGTTCATGACCACCCTCACAATCTGTGGTCTTGACCACGGTCCGTGAAGACCACTTAGTCTCATGGAAGGAAAGGCCTTGAGGCCAAACTACTACCCCAAATCCACGAGCCAATTCACGATCTGTGGTCTTGACCACGGTCCGTCAAAGTGGTCGTTAAGGTGCCTTAGAGTTTTAGGGGATTGGCAAGTGGGGGGAACCACTATTCAAGGGACCACGGGTACCACCACGAGCCATGGTACCCTTTACGAGCCGTCAATGTGGCCGTGGATGTCAAGTTTATGGGTTTTTAAGTAAATTCCTATTCAACTTATATTTAGTAGGGATCATTTTGTATGGGTTTTATGCACACATATATATGGCACAAGTATGCCTTGAAGCTACTTATGAAGTGTCCTCTTATGTGATGTATGCCTAGCTTGGATTGTTGCTATAGTTGCCTTCCATGATATGATTGACTTAAGTTGATAGTTCTTTGTCAATATGAAGTAGGTCTATAGTGACATCTAGAGATCATAAATATGAATATGGTGACTTCAAGGATATACTTAGTGTGTGTGGTATTATGGGATGCCACACATGCATTGCACATGTGTTCCTTGTGGTTACTTAGCAGTGAAGCGCTCTTATGACATGAAGACCTAAGTCTTGACTATGAAGGTGAACTATGCCCAAGAATGACCAAAGAGAGGTACTTTGCTTGGATAGTAGTATGGGATGCTATCCTTGCCTTGCACAACTATGCTTGGAGGTGGCTTGTGAAGTAGTTCTCTTGTAATATGAAAGACTTATGGTTGAAGGATGTAATTATTAAAGTTTAAGTTAAGTTTATGCTATGATGATGTTATTATCTCTTATGCTTATGTATTATGTTTACTAACCATTTTGAGATGCTTTTATGTTCGTATGTTAGATTTCATACTTAGTACATTTTGTACTAATGCATATTGCCTACACTCTAATCAAATGTAGGGTGTTGGGAGATTTAGTTGCTTGAAGGCTAGGTTTGTAAGGTGCAAGAAGACTTGAAAAAATGGTGAGTCCTCATAGCTTCGAGGACAGACCCACTATGTTCCTTTTATGTCATTTCTTATGTTTTAGACTTTATATGGGCTGCGTCCCAAGACTACTATAGATGATTGAGACAGTGTTTTTTTTGTAAAGACTTCTGCTTGCTTATGAAAGGTTTTCAATTGTATGGTTTTGAAGAAAGTTTTAAAATTTCCCTACTCTTAAAATTTCCCTACTCTTCTATGATCTTATGTTATGATGATGCTAAGGCTTGTATGAGACCCCTTCGGGGTCAAGTACGACATGTTACATCTAGGGGGTACCACTGGGTCATGACAAACTTGGTAATCAGAGTAAACGCTTTAGAATGGTTCTAGAATTGTCTCAAACAACGTCTAAGTAGAGTCTTATTCATGGGTGAGAGTCGTGACACATTTATGAATATGAGGCTATTGGATGCTTAGGAAAAATCTCACTTCTTCATTCTCTTAGTCATGCCATAGATTTTGGCTTTAGTAGGCCCATTTTCTAATCTGTGCCTGTTGTTTTTCAGGGTATGGCTGATACAAGGGCAAATGCTAGGAGAGAATGGAAAGACAATGGGGACCAAGATACTCCTCCCCAAGTTCCAAATCAAGCTCCTCCTCAAGTTCCAAATGACCCTCCAATTGGGAATGTCACTCTTGCGGAGTTTAGGGCTTCTATGCAATTGTTGGCTCAAGCCTTGACGGCGCAAGCCAATACAGATGTGGTGGCTCCGGCAAACCCTATAAGGGGGATGGGTGCTTATAGGATAAGGGAGTTCTTAAGGATGAACCCTCCAGAGTTTAGTGGCTCCAAGGTGGAAGAGGATCCAAATGGGTTAATATAAGAGGTTTATAAGACACTTGCTATCATGGAGGTAACTTCTAGAGAGAAAGCGGAACTAGCCGCTTACCAATTGAAAGATGTTGCCCAAATTTGGTATGAGCAATAAAAAGATGCTAGGCGAGTCCTATAGAGTGGGAAACTTTTAAGTTGGCATTTCTAGATAGGTTCTTCCCCCAGGAGTTGAGGGAAGCCAAAGTTGGAGAATTCATCAATCTTAAACTAGGTGATATGAGTGTTGAAGAATACTCTTTGAAATTCACCCTTTTGTCTAAGTATGCTCCATCTATGGTAGCAAGTCCTACAGATATGATGAATAGGTTTGTGAAGGGAGTGTCCAAGCTAGTATCAAAAGAATATCGTACGGCAATGCTCTATGATGATATGGACATATCACGTCTTATGGTGTATGCCCAAAAAATGGAGAAGGATAAACTTCAAGAGGAAAAATCTAAGGAGAAAAATAGGTCTAGGATGCATAATGATAAGTCTTTTCATGATGGGTGATGCTTACCGTGACCAATGACACTATCCTACGGTATGAGTGTCTACGATCGTCAATAATATAGTAACCCAACCAAGGATTGGGGTCGTGTCCCAAGGGAGCAGTTTTGAGAATTGATAGAAAAATAGATTTATATTCTAACTAGTCGTAACTAAAGACATTTGCGATAAAAGACATTGTAAATTAAAGGGGGCAACACAAAAGTGTCAAATATCAAAGGGGGCTTTGTAACAAGTACTGAAACAGCAAAATAAACAAGAAAATCAAGTATAGGGAAAGGTTCTTGGGATGTGACCGCAATATAAGTTGAGATAAATTGTTGGGTACATGCTTTCGATAGGAAATCTACAAAATAATAGTGACTAGGCTAAGCTTTAAATGGATATAAGTTTCCACTCGGGCAACTTACCCCGTTTCAAATGTGTTCCACTCGGACACCCATTTGCCGCATGAAGACCAACCTATGCCTTACCCCACTCACTCTCTCGAGCTGAGTCTTAGGATATGGGACTAGGGCTCACCCTCTCGGGGTGAACCTCATGTCGACCCACTCCTTAGGCCATCAGTCTAGTGGTTTCGGTTTCGCGACCTCCCTCTCGGGCAAGTAGAAAACACATGGGTGGCTTTGTATTTGCAACTGCAAATCCTTTAGATTAAACCACAACCACTAGGTGAAATCACCATTAAAATACATCTAACCTATCATCAAGCAAGACCCAACAAGAATATCAACCCATATTTGCTAAATCACACCCCAAGAATAGGGGTTTTTAGCCACTCATCAAGAAATAAAAAGTTATATCTAACATGATAATCTTTTTAGCCCTATTTGCTCCGTTTTGCGCCTAAGTGTCTATGCTTCCACTAAAACTTCAAATACATGAAACTTCAGCATTTTAATCAGGTATTGAGAGAAAACTAGCATTTAAGGACACTATTTCTATTAAAATAAAGTCCTAAATGAGTCCAATTTATGGACTCATCAACACCCCCAACTTAAACTTTTGCTTGTCCTCAAGCAAACTTAAGTTCAGCAGTTCAAATAGGTTGCCTCAAACAGTGCTACACAAGACTAAATCATGAATGCACATAACAAGGCTCAATTTACTTATGCAAGGATCACTTGTGTACTCAAAGATTCAAATTGTGACACATCATCACCATATATTCTCATGCTCGCAATACTTGCTACTTGTGCAAGTTTAAGCTCAACAAAAATATCTAAATGCCCTCGCACAAAGAATGATTCAATATTCACACACAGATATGAGTCAATTTAAGATCAGGAACTAGATACAACACTCACACTCAAAAAGAGGAACACAATGCATGTTTTCACCCATAGGTTTGCCCTTATTTTCCAATTGACTTTCGATCCAGCTTACTCAAGATCAAAAAGGTCTTTCTAAGGCTTGTAACAAGGCTGAGTGCAAACGTATGGTCATTTAGGCTTAGTGACTTTTTCCTCGTGAGATGTGGTATTCTCAAAGAATTCCCTTCTTTTCCTTTATCACTTCTTTTTCTAGTGCTTTTAAGTCATCATTTTATTCACTCCCTATGAATTGCTTGGAACCCCAATATCCTTTGTACTTTAATCCACAAATTTCTTTTTCAATCTTTTTTTTTTGGAGGGCTCCATTGTTCTGCAACATGGGTAAAGGGGGACTTCTTATAGCACTTCTTGACTTCTCCTTTTCCTTTTCACCACACCCCCAACTTAGGCTTTTTGTCCTATGTTGGCTATTCACTAAACCACAAATCAAGAGGATTATAGGTAGTGAATCGAGTAAGGTCTAGGGTTTATCAAGGTTCTTCCAAAGAAAGGTAAGGCTCAAAGTTGTTCAAAAGAGTTTCACACGCTCACAAGTAGATTACAAAAAGAGGTATATGTCAAATTGGCTCACACTCTTTAAAATTGCCTAAGATCATCCCAAGAGGACACCTTTATAAATCAATCAGACTAACAAGGCAAATTCTAGGTTTATTCATACAAGGTTCAAACTAAGCTAAACACACAAGGTATCGATACTTCAGTCAAGCAAGACTGCACACGTTTGCTAGTGTGCAACTGTCATCACAAGGGAATCAATTTGATAAATGGCTAGTCACAACGAGATGCAAAGAGTGCACATATTGTCTATGTAACTTCATTTGGCCTCGTCGTAGCCGTGCATTCATGTTTGTTCAATTAAGAGCACTATTCAAGTCATCGGTATTGATCGAAACTGAGACTTAATTTTTTACAAAAGAACAGCCACTTTCAATATAAGAGGTGCTGAAATTTTTTTGAAAGGATCAAACTTATCTTGCAAGTAAAACAACAGGAGCCATAAGCTCAAGCATCCATAAAAAGAAACAGTATTTAAAACACAACTTAAAGGAAACAACCCAAATATATACAGAACAAAACATGAATGTCAACACAAAAGGTGTGGGCCTCACCCCACCACAAATAAAGAGTGTTTGTACTCAATTTCAAGTAATAAGTGTTAAATGGGAATCGATAAAGTAAACCAGTTGACCCAGAGATATTTTGATCAACTAGTTGCAAATGAGGCTAGATCTCTCAAAAATAACTCAGGGGTGTTGAAAGACCAACCTTGTGTGAAGATGGTCGGCTGCCATGCAATCCACAACTGAGTATAATTTAGCAACGCGAATACTCTAATAATACATGAAATATAAACTAGCGTGCAAGTGTGAGTTAGGGAGTATGAAAAAGTGAGGTAAGCAGTAAATCGGACACTTTGAAACCTTTGCTTAGAGGACTTTCCAGTTATCACCTATTCAGTGACATTAATTATACTGGCATGTTTAGTCGGCGGCACGCCAAATATTTAGCTTCCTCGCGAAATATTAGAGGACCTCTGGTTGCAGGTGAGTTTGAACGACGACTTGCATCGTGCTCGCCTACAGGGTCGGCAATTCGCCGCTAAATGTTTTTACGTGCGTCGAGTTTTACAGACTCCAACCCAGACTGGGAGAGTTCAAACGACGATTAATAGTGCGATCACCGAATCAGTCCGCGGTTCTCCAAAGATGTCCTGAGCTTGCCAATTCTTTCTGCGTGTCGTTGAATGGACTTGTGGTGCCCCTATTTGCACTGTTCGTTCACTATCCACACTTCTATCTGCACAATTGACACATTATTATTTTATCAAACAAATGTAATTTGTAAGAATCTTGGGTTGCCTCCCAATAAGCGTCTTATTTAACGTCGTGGCTCGACGTAGGAATACTATCAAGCATCCTCCAGTTACAATTCTTCAACTAAAGTGATTTCCTGGCAGTCCCTAAGGTATAACTTCAAATGTTGTCTATTACTTTTAAATGGGGGTCCCTCTTTACCTTCAATTTCTATGGCACCATTGGTGAACACTCGTGTCACTCTGAAAGGCCCAGACCATTTGCATTTTAGCTTCCCTGGGAATATCCTTAGTCGTGAGTTGTACAATAACACCCAATCTCCCACATTGAATTCCCTCTGGACTATTCGTGTGTCGTCCATTTCTTTATTTTCTCTTTGTAAATGGCTGAGTTGTCATAAGATCTGAGCCTGAACTCATCTATTTCATTCAACTGGTCCAACCTCTCCCTTGAAGCCTTTATCCAATCTAAATTCAGAGCTTTCAATGCCCATAAGGCTTTGTGTTCTAGCTCAACAGGTAAATGGCATGATTTACCAAAAACTAGCTGATATGGGGACATTCTTATAGGTGTCTTATAGGCAATCTGATATGCCCACAGGGCATCGTCAAACTTTCTAGACTAGTCGGTTCTACTGCCGTTTACTGTCTTGGATAGAATGCTTTTGATCTCATGATTTGACACCTCAACTTGTCCGCTCGTTTGGGGTGATATGGAGTGGAGACCTGTGTTTTACTCTGTATTTGCTCAATGCACTGGAAAACCACTTATTGCAAAAATGCGATCCTCCATCACTAATGATTGCTCTTGGAGTGCCAAATCGTGCAAAGATATAGCATTTCAAAAATTAGACAACGCTTCTTCCTTCATTATTCGGGAGTGCGACAACCTCTACCCATTTGTACACATAGTCCACAGCTACTAAGATATACTTGTTTCCAAATGAGCTGAAAAATAGGCCCATGAAATCAATTCCCCACACATCGAATAGTTTGATTTCCAAAATAGGTGTAAGGGGTAACTCGTGTCTTCTTGACACTCCGCCTTGCTGCTGACATTGAGGACATCTCTTTGCAAAATCGTGGGCATCTTTGTAAATAGAAGGCCAATAATAACCACTTTGGAGAATCATAGCTGCGGTACGGTTTCCACTATGATGACCCCCGACTGGTGATATATGGCAGGTATGGAGGATCTTTGTTGATTCTTCTTCCGGAACACACCTTCTTATGACATGATCAGCATATTCCCGAAATAAGTATGGCTCATCCCAGAAGTATCTTTTAACATAAAAAAGGAACCGCTTTCGTTGGTAAGAGTTTAACTCATCGAGAATCAACCCACATACGATGTAGTTTTTAAAGTCAGAATACCATGGCACATGTGTGAGTGACAATACGAATATTTGCTCGTCTGGGAATGAGTCATTTATTTCCTTTTCCTGCTCAGTACCTACGTTACTCTCTAACCGCGATAGGTGATCTACAACTCGATTCTCACAACCTTTTCAATATTTTACCTCAAAATTGAATTCTTGCAAGAGTAGCACTCATCGTATAAGTCTTGGCGTTGCATCCTTTTTTGCCATGAGGTATCGGAATGTTGCATGGTCTGTATGAAAAACTACTTTAGTGCCTAGAAAGTATGCCCAGAACTTTTCGAAAGCATAGACCACTGCTAGCAACTCTTGTTCAGTGACTATGTAATTTCGCTAGGCACTATTTAGAGTCTTGCTTGCGTAATAAATTGGGTGAAACAGTTTGGTACGCTTTTGTCCCAATACTACACTTAATGCCAACCCACTCGCATCACACATTACTTCGAATGGTTCCGACCAATTGGGACTGATGATAATTGGTGTGGATATCAATTTATCATTTAAACATTTAAATGCTGCCTTACAAGCGTCATCAAAGTAGAATTTCACTTCCTTCTCTAAGAGTTTGCATGCGGTTGTGCAATCTTTGAGAAGTCCTTAATGAATCTCCGGTAGAAACCTGCATAGCCCAAGAAACTACAAATCCCCTTTACTGAGATCGGTGGTGGTAGTTTCTCAATAACCACAATTTTTTCTTTGTCAACTTCCAGCCTTTGTTGCGACACTTTATGCCCAAGAATAATGCCTTCTTTCACCATGAATTGACATTTCTCCCAATTTAGGACTAGATTAGTTTCCACACACCTTTGGAGCACTCGCTCTAAATGTGTCAAGCATTCTTAAAATGTGTCCCCCGCGATTGAGAAATCATCCATGAAGACTTCCAGAGTATCCTCAACCATATCCGCAAAGATGGACAACATGCATCGTTGAAAAGTTGTCGGTGCATTACAAAGTCCGAATGGCATCCTTTTGACTGCAAATGTCCCATAAGGGCATGTAAAAGTGGTTTGCTCCTGATCTTCTGGTGTGATAGATATTTGGTTGTATCCGGAGTATCCATCCAAAAAATAATACCACCCTCTCTCTGATAACTTGTCAAGCATCTGGTCCATAAAGGGCATTGGAAAATGGTCCTTTTCAGTCCATGAATTCAGCTTTCGATAATCCATGCACACCCTCCATCCCGTTACAGGTCTAGTCGGCACAAGCTCTCCTTTAGCATTTGGGACCACTGTTATGCCACCCTTTTTTGGTACGCATTGCACTGGGCTGACCCATTTGCTGTCTGAAATTGAATAGATTACTCATGCATCAAACCACTTGATGATCTCTTTTTTTACTACCTCTTGCATTGGGGGGTTCAACCTTCGTTGATGCTCCACACTGGGTTTGCATTCACTGTCTAGCCGAATCTTATGGGTGCAGATACCAAGCGGGATGCCTATGATATCAGCTATGGTCCATCCGATCGGTTTTATGTGCTTCTGCAGTACTTCAACAAGAACTTTTACCTGCCCTTCACTCAGATTTGCTACAATAATCACTGGCAGAGTATCGTTAGTTCCCAAGAAAACATACTTGAGATGGGATGGGAGTACTTTCAGTTCTAAAGTTGGCGGCTCTTTAATTGATGGCTTTGCAGGTGGGCTGCATTGGTTTTTTAGGTCGATATCCAACTTAATTGGATTTTGTGCATATGTTGCTAACCCTGTTAGGGCTACGATCAATTCATCATATTCCTGAATTTCTGATTCGTCATGATTTGCAAGTATTGACTCAAGAGGCTCATTCTTGTGCAACAGATGGCTCACACTTGCCACTACCTCATCTATAACATCTTTAGTAGACACTACATGGATATCACTTGGTTGTTTCATGGATTTGCAGATGTTAAAAGTTACCTCATCGTCAATCACACGAAATTTCAACGTGCCGATTGCTAAGAACAGCCTTCCCAAAATAATGGGGACCTCAACATCAATGTCACAGTCTAAAATCACAAAGTCAGCTGGAAATATGAACCGATCTACTTTGACCAAGATATCGTAGAGGATTCCAACAGGATGCTTAATCGATCGATCTGCCATGAGAAGTCTCATTGTAGTTGCCTTTGGTTCTCCTATTCCCAGTTGCTTGTATATGGCGTATGGCATCAGGTTGATGCTTGCTCCTAGGTCACATAAATCCTTGGCAAATTGGAGCATTCTAATAGTACACAGGTTGGTGAAAGCACCAGGGTCTTCTTTTTTAGTGATTAACTCATTTGTCATGATCGCACTACAACTATGAGGCACTTCAATCGTTTCATAATCCAAGATCCTCTTCTTGGTGACTAGCTCTTTCATGAATTTAGCATACCCTGGCATCTCCAGCAATGCTTCCACCAAAGAAAGGTTGATGGACAACTTCTTGAACACAGACAAGAATTTTTTAAACTTATCATCTTCATTCTTCTTTTTCAAACGTTGGGGAAAAGGTGGAGGTATTTTGGGTAAGGGTTGTATTATTTTTGGAGTTTCATTGAGCTGATTCATTCCTTCTTGTGCTTTCTTGCCGAGGTTTTGATGATCGGTAATTTCTGCTTCTTCCCCACCCTGATTTTCCTCACGTTCTTCTTCTTCATTACCTATCGCTACCTTCCCGCTACGGGTAACTACAACCAACTCTTCTTCCTCATTTTCCTTTAGCATCTTGGTTGTTAGTTGGGCCGATAGGAGATTCAATTGACCTTCCAGCATCTTGATGGCATTAGCATGAGAGTTCACCTTACTATTTAGCGAAGAAAAGTCATCTCTCATTCCCTTTAGCAAATCATTAGAGCCTTCAACTTTCTCAAGAATTCGTGTCAGTAGATCATTCCCCCTAGGGCTGCTGTCACTCCCCCTTGATGTTGGGCTGTCACTCAATTGATTTTGGTATTCTTTATGATCATTATGCTCAGTCCACTCTTGGAAATATCACCTAGGTCCTTCACCTCTAGGGTGGTTCCAACCTTGATTTCCAACCCGCAGTTGATAGTGCGAGAGGAAACCCTCCGCATTTCTTCCGTGGTTCCGACCTTGATTCCCTCCTGATTTCAAGTTATCGGAAAAAGAACCCCTCTCTGCGCAAAACACTTCACAATTGCCTTTCATGTGCTCTTGTAAATCTTCCATCTGAGACAACATCTTTTTGATGTTTTCATCCCTCTCTTTTTCTTTATCGAGTTGCTCTAGCGTCAGCCTGAAACACAGAGGAGAGACTTGATCTTCTTTGGTGTACCAAGCTTGATTTACTCTCGCCATACCATCTAGGAGAAATGAGGCCACCTCAAAGGGCTGTAGCATTATGCCGCCTTGAACCAATTGATCAGCTATCCCTTTGTTGACTGAATCAAGACTTTGGTAAAAATATTAGAGTAGCAACTCACTTGGCAGCCCATGTGTTGGGCATTTTCGCAGAGACCTTTTATATCTAATCTACGACTCATGAATTGGTTCACACGTTTTTGTTTGAAATTCTGAATGTCGTCCTTCAACTTCATCATTTTTGATGGGGGGAAAGAATCTATTGTGGAAAGTTGTGACTAATTCTTTCCATGATGTGATAAAACTTTTGGGAAGCTCAGATAACCACGTAGTGGCTGCTCCTGTCAGTGACAATGGGAATAAGCGAAGCCTGATGGCTTCTTGTGAATTTTTGAATGACAACGAAGCACATACGTCCAAAAAGCTTTGCAAATGTTCATGTTAGTCTTCATGATCCAATCCTCCGTATAGGCCCCTTGAATGTATGAGATGGAGTGTTGTGCTAGTGACTTCAAAATTTCCGTTTCCACCACCCTGCGGCAAGCGAATTGCACCTATCTCACCCAATGGAGTGGGGTCATAAACACTACTAACATCATCAATGTCATCTCGGTGCAAGTCAATATTCAATGGGTTGTTTGCGTGGCACCTGTCCCCCGCGTCCTCACTCATAATTTCTATTTTCAACACAAACAAACAAAGCAAAGCTAAAAATTAAGTTAGTAAAGCTAAAACTAAGAAAAACAGAAATTTTTGCCAATGATCCTTGGGATTACATAAAATCAAAAACTCAAAGAAAAACAAGACTAAGAGGAAAATTAATAATCTATGATTAATAAGACGAAAATTCTAGTGAACTAAAAATTCTCAAATAACACCACTCCCAGCAACAACGCCATTTTGATGCTTATCGTGACCAATGACACTATCCTACGGTATTAGTGTCTACGATCGTCGATAATATAGTAACCCAACCAAGGGTTGGGGCCGTGTCCCAAGGGAGCATTTTTTAGAATTGATAGAAAAATAGAATTTAAATTCTAACTAGTCGTAGCTAAAGACATTTGTGATAAGACATTGTAAATTAAAGGGGGCAACACAAAAGTGTCAAATATCAAAGGGGGTTTTGTAACAACTACTGAAACAACAAAACAAACAAGAAAATCAAGTATGGGGAAAGGTTCTTGAGATGTGACCGCAATATAAGTTGAGATAAATTGTTGGGTACATGCTTTCGATAGGAAATCTGCAAAATAATAGTGACTAGGCTAAGCTTCAAATGGAAATAAGTTCACTTTCGGGCAACATACCCCCTTTCAAATGTGTTCCTCTTGGACACCCATTTGTCGCATGAAGACCTACCTACGCCTTACCCCACTCACTCTCTCGAGCTGAATCTTAGGATATTGGACTAGGGCTCACCCTCTCGGGGTGAACCTCATGTCGACCCACTCATTAGGCCATCAGTCTAGTGGTTTTGGTTTCGTGACCTCCCTCTCGGGCAAGCCGAAAACACATGGGTGGCTTTGTATTTGAAACTACAAACCCTTTAGATTAAACCACAACCACTAGGTGAAATTACCATTAAAATACATCAAACCTATCAGCAAGCAAGACCCAACAAGAATATCAACCCATATTTGCTAATCACACCCCAAGAATTGGGGGTTTTAGCCAACCATCAAGAAATAAGAAATTATACCTAACATGATAATGAAATCAACTGGGTATAAGAAATTAAACCTTAAATTAAGCAAAGGAAAATGAGTAGAGAAGCCCCACTTCCAACTTGGGGAAGAAGAACTCCTTTCTTCAAGTCTCCACAAAACCCTCTCCAAACTTGAGAGAAAAATATCAGCTAAAGTATGTTCTAAAGTGAAAATAATAATAATAATTGTTCCACTCTAACACTACAATTCTAACTAGTATTTATAGTTTTCACAGATTGTGCTGCGGAGGATTGTTCGGTGACATTAGTCGAGATCACTAATGAACTCGACGATCCGCCTTTTCGTCATCTCATCGCCTTCAGTGTCTTGCCTTTAGCATCCTCGCATTTTGGATCATTGGGCGGTACAGTACTACTTTGCGGAACTGATCGGTGACTCACCGACTGCTCATTTCCTCGCCTTTTGATCCATTTCCTTCAAGGCTTCGCGTACTGGAACGAAGGGCATTTCATGTCATTTTAGCGACTCGCCAAGTTGAACTCAGCGATTCACAGGATTCCATTTCTTGTTCTTTTCAGCCCTATTTGCTCTGGTTTGCACCTAAGTGTCTATGCTTCCACTAAAACTTCAAATACCTAAAACTTCATCATTTTAATTCGGTATTGAGATAAAACAAGCATTCAGGGATACTATTTCTATTAAAATAAATGCCTAAATGAGTCCAATTTGTGGACTTATCAATGGGTCCGATGGACATGGTCGTTCTAGGAATCGACAAAAGTTTTTCGGGCAAGGATTTTCTAATGCTCCTAAGTATAAGAATGAAAGGGTGTCTACCACTAGGCCACAAGGGATGAGTAATGAGTCCCTATGGTCCAATTGTTCTAGATATGGTAAGAGGCATGAGAGTAAGTGTTTAGCCGATAGAGATGGTTGTTATGGATGTGGTGGAGTGGCCACATGAAGAAAGATTGCCCAAAGGCAAAGGCTACTATAAGAGAGGGTAAGCAAGTTGCTTCTAGTGGTGGGGATGTTGAGCCTCAAAAGAAGAAGAATTTTTATGCTCTCCAATCTAGAGAAGATCAAGAGTGATATCCGCATGTCCTTTCCGGTATGTGTTTTATGCTTTAGTAAATTTTCCAGATTTCTTGTCTTTTCTGACTTATTATGTTGGACTTGATTTTGTCCTTACCATGAATGACGTTTAGAAAAGCATGTGTAGGCTTATTCTCAAGGAGGAGATAGTGTGCCTACCTAATAAGGTTATATGTGATTATGTGTTGCTATGATTTCCTCATATGCATGTTCATGAAAATGCCTAGGTCTTGTTAGAAATGACTTAAATGCATTGTTTTGCCTCATGTTGTAGCGTCTTTGGGTCAATGTGAATTTTAGACTCCATGAATGTATGTTGAGCATGTTGCAGCTAGGAGATGTTATTTACTCCTAGAAAATGAGTAGATATAGAATTTCATGCATTTTGGGTTGGTAGATGTAGTTCCTACTCCCTTTTGTTGCATTGAGTATGTTCATCTTGGAATTGAAGTTTCCTTGTTTGGTTGTGCGCATATAGATGTAGTGCATGTATGATGGGCTGCTAGTCTAGAGTCATTTTATTTAAGAATTATTTAGAAAGGTCATTCGAGGATGAATGTTCCCAAGGGGGAGATATTGTAGCACCCCGGAAACTAGTAGACCAAACTAGAGCCACATGCTAGGGTTTTAAGGTTTAATGTATTTGAAATAAAGTCGTAGATGAGACTTTACATGCTTAGAATGAGGGGTTTAGTTATTGAACGTCGAGGTACGTGTTAGACCTCGTAATATTGAAGACCATTTATAGTTTGGTTGAGCATGGGAAGGGCAAGTACCAAGGCAAAAGGGCAAGCCTAAGCCAAAGGGCCAAGGCTGCCCAACTTGGCAAGCTACTGCCTAAGGGTTCACGACCACCCTCATGATCCATGGTCTTCACCACAGTCCATGAAGGGGTCCCTAAAGATCCCTTATTTTCATGGGAGGCAAGGCCTTGAGTCCAAGCTACTGCCCCAAATCCACGAGACACTTCACGATCCGTGGTCTTGACCATGGTCCATCAAAGTGGTCGTGAAGGTGCCTTAGAGTTTTAGGGGATTGGAAAGTGGTGGGAGCCACTGGTCAAGGGACCACGGGCACCACCATGGGCCGTGGTTCCCTTGAAGAGTCGTCAACGTGACCGTGGTGCCTGGACGGGACTGCCTAGTTTAGGGGTTTTTAAGTAAATTCCTGTTCGACTTATATTAAGTGGGGGTCGTTTGGTATGGATTTTATACAAACATATATATATACTTATAAGTCATTAGCCCCCAATTTTAAGTCACTTTACACTAGACCCAAATCAAAACTCCAAATCACTCATCTCTCAAATATTTCTCTCTTTAAGAAAAACCTCTATTGAAGAAGAAGCTAGAGGTTGAAGCTAAGGTCAAGAACAAAGACTGCATTGCCAAAGTCTTGTGCCAGGTCTTTGATTAAGGTATGTTTATCTTTTCATAAATGGGTTCTTCCACCCATAGAGTCCCTTAGAATTTCCCCTAATTTGTGAAGAAGAACCCCAATCAAGCTAGGGTTACTTCCAATGTATGGGTTTTAGGTGGGTATGATTCCAATAGGTTGGATAATACTCATATATGGTTATTTTAGTGTTGATTCATGATATTATGATAATTTTATGTGAATTACTTGTTTAACCCTAATTTTCAAAGTATGTGGGTTTATGTCTTTTGATTAGAAATTGATGGTTCTTGATACATTTTCTAGAATTGTCACCATGAATAGAACTTATCCAAGAATGGGAATATTAAATCATGAATTGAACTATACTTATGCATGTATGATACAACATGAATTAGAATGATTGGAATTGGGACTTTCTGATGAATTATGCTAGAATTGTTTATGATTAAGGCTTATGTCTATATGTCTTGTGATCTAGACTAGTATGTTGATTGTGGAGTAGAGATTGAAAGTAAGGCTTGAAGTCATAATGTTGGTCACTAGGGATTAAAGAGTAAGTCTAAAATGATGAACTAGCTTGCATTGATTTGATACACAATATAGATAGAGTTATGGTGGAAGGCTCTTACCCACATGACCTACCTAGAACGATACGAATGCATGTATGTAGAATGTGAAAGGTTAATCACCTAAAATTAATCATGATTGTTAGAATAGAATATATTGAAGTTTAGTCTTATAATTCCTTTATGTATAGTTGAATTATATAGCTTGGGATGGTAGATCTCATGGTAGCTTGGGGTTGAGGAATCAATCTCTCCTAAGGTTAGTTTGAACTAGCATTGGTATGATGATTTTAATGGTAGCTTGCATTAGTATAGGCATGGTAGGCTAGGATTGAGGATCTATACTCTCCTAAGGGTAGCTTGAACTAGCATTGTTAGAACGCCTTCATGGTAGCTTGACTTGATTAGGCCAAGACCATTTCATGGTAGCTTAGGACTGAGGGACCATACTCTCTTAAGGATAGATTAGGGTTGACGATTCATACTCCTTTAAGGGTAGCTTGCATCATATTGAATGTGTGCATGGTAGCTAGGTGGGTATACTTGTATCCTTTCTTGGATAGCTTGGTTTGCATGATAGGGTGTTTTCCATGGTAGTTAGGTCTAGCATAGTAGTATGATATTCTTTGGTAGTCTAAAATGCTAAATAGCAAGCATGGAGTAAGCTAGCCTAAAAGAGTACTTAGTGTGAGTGATAGTATGGGATGTAATTCATACATGGCACAAGTATGACTTGAAGCTACTTATGAAGTGTCCTCTTATGTGGTATATGCCTAGCTTGAATTGTTGATATAGTTGCCTTCCATGATATGATTGACTTAAGTTGATAGTTCCTTGTCAATATGAAGTAGGTCTATAGTGACACCTAGATATGGTAAATATGAATATGTTGACTTCAAGGATATACTTAGTGTGTGTGGTATTATGGGATGCCACACATGCATTGCACAAGTGTGCCTTGAGGTTACTTAGGAGTGTAACGCTCTTATGACATGAAAACCTAAGTCTTGCCTATGAAGGTGAACTACGCCCAAGAATGACCAAAGAGAGGTACTTAGCTTGGATAGTAGTATGGAATGCTTTCCTTGCCTTGCACAACTATGCTTGGAGGTGGCTTGTGAAGTAGTTTTCTTGAAATATGAAAGACTTATGGTTGAAGGATGTAATTATGCAAGTTTAAGTTAAGTTTATGCTATGATTATGTTATCATCTCTTATGTTTACTAACCATTTTGAGATGCTTTTATGTTAGTATGTTATCTTTCATACTTGGTACATTTTGTACTAACATATATTGCCTACATTTTTATCAAATGTAGGGTGTTGGGAGATTGAGTTTCTTGAAGGCTAGGTTCGTAAGGTGCAAGAAGACTTGAAGAATTGGTAAGTCCTCATAGCTTCGAGGACAAACTCATTATGTTCCTTTTATGTCATTTCATATGTTTTAGACTTTATATGGGTTGCATCCCAAGAATATTATTCATGTCATTCATAGATGGTTGAAACAAAGCTTTTTTTTAAAGACTTCTGCTTGCTTATGAAATGTTTTCAATTGTATGGTTTTCAAGAAAGTTTTAAATTTTCCCTACTTTTCTATGATCTTATGTTATGATAATGCTAAGGGCTTGTATGAGACCCCTTCGTTGTCAAGTACGCCATGTTATGTCTAGGGGGTACCCCTGGGTCGTGACAATGATCATGTCTCATGATTTATTGCATTCCCCTCATACGTAGTTCATTCCATGTACTAATGCATACTTGTGCCTACATTGTTTCACTAATGTAGGGTACAATGCTCCTATTCCGCACACTCATAGCTAGTTGATCATTTTGAGCTTTTGAATATGGGTAAATACTCATACTTTGAGGACGAAACTCTTTTATTGCTTTATGTCATTTCCATTTCAGAATTGTATGTGATGTATGGGTTACGTCCCAATCACTTATCTTCTGATGTATAAGATGACCAAGAGACTTATCTTAGACTTCCTCTTTTGTCAACTCTTTATGATATAAGACTGTCTTTGAATTCTTTAAATTCTATGATCTTGTATTATGTATGCTAAGTGGCTTGTATAGGGCCTCTTGAGGTCTTATAAGCCATGTCACGTCTAGGGTGTACCTTGGATTGTGACAATTATTGTGTTAATCATTGGAGAAACTTCAAAATTATTTTTAGCTACAAATATATGAGAAGAAGATATATTGAAAGCAACAAAAACTTGTCAAAATGAGGACTTTATTCCAACATAATAATTCAATTTGAACTACAACTATCAAGTTGATCTTGTTTTGTTTGGTTACACGCAAAATTGAGTTTGATTCCAACCAAAAACAACACCAAAATATACATAATTAAAAATTTCCTGTCAAAATAAACAATACAATATCATAATGTCCTACTTCCATGGCACAAGGGTTTTCCTACTTGAACTAGTTTGGCTTTGATTGTTAGTCGTAGCTGCAGACCTAGTTTGGCTAATTTTTTCAGCCCTCATTCTTTCTAGGTTGCTAGCGGTAATAGTTGTCTTCCTGTTCCATTTGAATCCACGTCTTGGTGTGTAGCCTATATCACAGTAATAACATCAGTCCTCTTTGTCACTCTTGTACCAGTATTTATGACTCTTCCACTTGGCAATCTAGGCTGCTTAGTCAAATAAATACATATTCAAATAACAAGACATTTTGACTTGCATATAAAATATTTGAAGTGTGCATATAAACTTACATTAAGAGTTGTAAATCCATCTTCGGCTTGGTATATGCCAACACCTATCATTCTTGGCCTTTTAAAAGCTCTTGATTGTCCTTCACTAGTGTCCTCATTTTTTACTGGTCTCTTCCCTCTTTCTAGGCCTCTTGCACTACAGGTTGCTTCATAACTAGTTTGACTATGTTGAGGCATTCATATTCCTCTACATATTCCTTCATTCACATTTCTTTCTTGAGGCATTCCTCTTCCTCTACCATTTAAAGTTTTACTTTAAAACTCAATTATTAAAGATGATATATATTGTCTATAAATGATAGAATACTTAGAGAGATTACCTCTGTGTTTGTAGTAGTTCTATGTGATTGAGTTGGAACACCTAGAGAACTTGTAGCATTTCATGTGCCTCTTCCTGTACATCTTTCTTCACGGACCGTGGTCAAGGCCACGGATTGTGAGGGTGGTCGTGAACCCTTAGGCAGTAGCTTGCCAAGGTTGGGCAGCCTTGGCCCCTTGGCTTAGGCTTTCCCTTTTGCCTTGGTAGTTGCCCTTCCCATGCTCAACCAAACTATAAATGGTCTTCTATATTACGAGGTCTAAGACATTCCTTGACGTTCAACCACTAAACCCCTCATTCTAAGCACGTCAAGTCTCATCTACGACTTTATTTCACATACATCAAATCTTAGAACCCTAGCTTGTGGCTCTAGTTTGGTCTACTAGTTTCTGGGGTGTTACAATCATAATGAGACATAATTGAAAACATGAAATGCATGACCAAGTTAAAATATAGTTATATCATTTAAGAAGATTTGATTATCATAAACATGATCAATACATCTTTAAATCATAAAAGAAGTTTCATAAATTATTAGTAATTAACTTGGTTCATTTTGTGGGAAGTTTACCATTAATCGACATAGACCATGTGAGCTATAACATGAAATCCGATATATCCCTTATACCGAAAGAAGGGGATTTCTACTTTACAAGGTAGAATCCGTACACATCATATCATATGCTATACACTGATCCACTAGCTAGGTCATTTAAGACAACTCCTACGGGGGCATGCAGTTTAGGACTAGAGGTTGCTACTAGAGACTAATCTAATTGAGCCTCCACCTCAAAGCCACTCGCTGCTAAGTAGAAATCCCATGGAATAGTATTTAATCATATTGATATTGTCATCCATGGAAAAGTAAAATTAATATGCTAATACAAGCTAGAAACATCATAGAGTAGCTCGTTAGACCATGCGTGATAAAACCTTTCACTATCCATGATCTTTTAATAATAGCTTTATTAGGCCCATAGCCACTAACTTCATACTCGAAATGCCCCACTACTAAAATAGAATAAAGCGTGATACATAATCATTGATGACATATCCGCATACCATACTAATCAAGACCTAATTTAGAAAAATAGGCTAAAAGCATTGAGGGAAAATCTAGATGTCATTCATGTCATGTGCCAAGCTTCATAAAGCATATATATACCTTTATCTAGAAGCTTACTTAAGTCAGAAACATTGCTTTCATAAAAATATGCATGATTTCATAAATGCATATTCATAGATTCAAGTTTATTCATAAATTCATCTAAATTAGGGTTCATAGTCAAAATTCATAGATCAATGCATGAGTTAATATGGAATTAATTGGAAAGCATGAAATTAAGTCAAAATCATCAAAATAAGTTCAAAATCAAGCAATTGAATCCATACAAATAGAACTCATGAGGAATTGAATAAAAACCTAATTAATTTTGGGAAATTGAACTGGAGAATTGAAGAAACTTTGGCAACTCAATGGGCGATTGGAACCGATTGATGAACTCCCTTCATACCTTGATTGAAGCCCTAAGCAATAATGAAGAAAGGATACTTCAACTTGGAACCCTATATTATTATTATTATTATTATTATTATTATTATTATTATTATTATTATTATTCTTCTTCTTCTTCTTCTTCTTCTTCTTCTTCTTCTTCTTCTTCTTCTTCTTCTTCTTCTTCTTCTTCTTCTTCTTCTTCTTCTGATTCTTCTTCTGACTTTAGAGAGAGAAATTTAGGAGGAGGAACTTGGAGGGAATTTAGGAGAATGAGTTGAAGTGGATAAATTGGGGGGTTAAAACCTTTATATATGCATAGGATTGAAGGCAAAATAACTTAGTATTGGGTTAAAACAATTAGGAAAAGACCTAAAAGCCCCTTTTAAATTAACTGCCAAGCCTCACCTACGGTTCAAACCTACGGTCCGTAGGTCCTTCGACAGACCGCCCTCGTCGACCGTAGGTAGGTTCAGAAACTTTGATTCGGACCTACCACTGACAGGACTCATGTATAGTTGGTAGGTGTACGTATGGTCCATACATAGCCACCGTAGGTCCTAACCTTTCTAAAGAAAGTTAACTTCATTTCTCATCTCCTTATGGATGCCACCTAGGTCTATAGGTGTTTCTACCAACCGTAGGTGCGAGCCGTAGGTCATGTCTGCAACCCAAGAAAACTGTATTTTTTCTTCTTTCTTTTAGTCCGAGGTGTTACAATATTATAGACAACCAAATACATTAAAAACTTATTAGAATCATAACTATTTTGACAACATTCGACAACGAAAAACAACAAAAACTTGAGCATTCTACAACAAAAAAACACCAAAAACTTGAAAGTAACTAAAGATGTCTATGACAATTTCGGTTGCACACACCTACATCTTCCATCCTTCACATTTTTGGTTAGGCTTAAAAATAGGAAAAAAACTAAAATGATCAAGACAACTAGCTTCAAGTTACAACTTGAGATCTTCTTCTCCTTTGTCACCCATTTGTTACTTTCAACACGACTTTCATAATATGTCAATGCTTTTTCCAACTCCTTTATTCTCTTCACCAATCCTGGAATAACTTGGATCATATATCAACATCTTCACGATCCATCAATCTAAGGAAATTGCATGCATTCCCCTAAAATACACCATAAATAAATTTTTAAGAAAATGAAAAGACAAAAACATTAAAAAAAAATCTACGAAAATGATGTAGAGAGCATAGACGATAGCGTGGACAAGACCAAAATCTTCAAGCTGGATTGTTCTCCAACCATGAATTTTGTATTGAAAGTAACTCTCCATGTTTGCATTGCAATCTCACTCGTAACATCAGATCATTCTCATCATTACAAATACGATTCAACATTGCATTTGACATTTCCCTTCAAAACCTAATCACCAAAATATCTTCATTACTCAAAACTAAATGAAATTAAGAAGAAATTAAACCTTTAAAAACTTCAAATTAACCTTTTCTACTGGAAATCAAAAAAGAAAATGAATTCCAACCTGATTGCGCTTGGAGAAGATGATGAATTCGTAAGAGAGAGTACCAAAGTTGATGATGAAATTGTCCATCAAGGGAGGTACTGACGGTTCTTTTTTGAGATTTGTTTTGGGGAAATATGGTGAAAAGGAAGAAAATTATTAATTGACAAAGAAAATAAATGACACGTGTCACTTTAAAATTGGTCACTCACAGTGAAAAAATGTTTCACGCGCCTATTATGCGTGGTCACAACCCGGGTGCGGGAATGAGTCAAAATAACCCTTTTACAAATATATTAGAAACTTTTGTCGAGGTATTAAGACAGTTGCAAAGTTAAGGTGTCTTTTTGAAAATTCGGGACAACTTCAGTGGTGACTTTATGTCTCTATAATTTGGTGTTGTAACTATTGTTTAAACAGTACTCTTAGGAAGTAGCATTAGCAAAGTTGGTGATAAACTGAGAAAATGAATGTCACATTCAAACTTAGATTGTACAATTATTTGGGGTTATATTGTGAAATCCAAACAATATTTTGATGATTTCATGTTATTTTGTATTGAATTGTTCAATTTAGAATGTTGAAATATTATGTTCAGTTTTTGAAATTTGTAGTTGTTTTTCATTGAATCATGCAATTTAGTCTATTGAAAGCCTAGTTATTGGTTGGGTTGTGTTGAATCGTGCAGTTGTTGCTTATGTTGTTCAAGCTTGTGCAAGCAGCTTTTTGTGCTTCTTGTGCAAGCAACTTGATGCGTTTCTTGTGCAGGCTAGCTTGTTGTGTTTTTTGTGCAAACAACTTATGGAGTAACTTTTTTGTGGTTTTCTTACCATAGGCAAGAGAGAAATCACCTTTTAATTAGAAAATAGTCTGGTGCAAGCAGCTTGTGGAGTAACTTTTTTGTGGTTTTACTTACCATAGAGAAGAGAGAAATCACTAATTAATTAGAAAATAGTCCGGTGCGAGTCACTGTTAAAACGTGCAAATGTGCTATATTCCTCTACGACTTTTTCCTTTCTCTATATAATTTTATTAGTATTTTCTTTGAATGTTTCTTACAAACCTTTTGGTAGGTAGATTCTTTAGTATTATAAGTAATTTATAACATATAGTTTTTGGAAAAGGAGTGGAGGACAATATCTCTCTGCTTATGTATGTTAAAAATATGGTTTAGATGTATTATTGCTAACGCTCAACTAAACTTCATCCAATTCTAAGTGTAACCGGTCGCAGTCAAGTATAAACCCAACTAGGAGTTGGGGTCGATCCCACAGGGAGTGATAAAGTAAAGAATTCAATTACGAAGTATTCTAATCATTTGTAGGAGTAAACATTTTCGAAACAGCTAAAGTAAATAGCATGGGTTTGACAATTAATGTCAATTGCGTGATTAGAGTGAACAATTAATAACTACGAACAAATGGGAGTAATCAAATAGAGAGGGATCCTTGGGAGTGTGATCAATTGAATGTCAATGTAGCTAAATGGGTGATTATTACTTACTAAAAGTTGGTTGAATCTAAGTGGGTAGGCTAGGCCTTAAGTGTAGTAGTTATTTCTCAGTCAACTATTACGAATCAATTGAGTTCTGTCAAACCTCGACAAGCCCAACAAATATAAACAACCCAAAACCTCAATCTACTTTTTCAAGCTAGATTAGTAGGATTGAAGACATACTTACTTTCTCAAGCTAAGTCCACAATAACCCAATCATTACAATCATCATTTAATTGTTTTGATTCTAAAACCTCTTTCTCAACCAAGCTTTTAATGTGAAACTAGAACTGCATTGGTAACTATAATTCATTAATTAAAACTCAACTATTAATTGAACCCACTTCAAATCAACCGTAAAATCAGTAAATACTAACACACATAAGCTAATTGGAACATTCAATCACATGATTTAACGTTTCAAGTACACCTCATCGGATTCTAGGTGTAAACAATCGTTAACTAATATAAAACTCAACAAAGAATTGGGGTCGAACCCATAAAGAGCGGTACGTGTTCAAATTTAATTATGAAGTGCAAATATGATCTAAGAGATTATAGGAATAAAAATTATCGAAAACAAGCAAACAAATCTAAAGGGGTGACAACGAATGTCAGATGGGAGGTTTGGATTTGCAATTAACAGCTAAAATAAGAATGAAAATAGGGGAAACAATAATATTAAGAGGAATTCTCATGATGTGATCGTTTATAAGCTAATTACACTACATGGGTAATTGAAATTCAATAATAATTTGTTGAATTATCCTGGGTAGGCTGGACTTTAAATACAATAACTTTATCTCGAACAACTATTACAGCTTAGGTGATTTCTTTTGAACATTGACAAACTTAATAAGATAACCAACCCACAACCTTAATGCATCAACTCTCTCGAGCTAGATGGGTAGAATTGAGTTTAGGATTCACTCTCTCGAGCTGAACCCATATCAACCCAATACCTGCAAATCATTAATCAAAAGCTTTGGTTCCAAAACCTCTCTCTCAAGCAAGCCAAGAACTAAAAATTAGAATTACATTTGCAACTATAATTCATAGATTAAAACTCAACTAATGATTAAACCCACATTAAAACAACAATTTCATCATCAAACAACAATACCTATAAGATAATTAGACAAATAAATACATGATCACACCCCAAGAATTGGGGTTTATCTACACATCATAAAAATAGAGAAACGATTACCAAATACATTAGCCATGATCTGGGTAAAGGTTCTCAAGTCTTTACAATGGTCCAAATTGAGTAAATTCAAAAATCCACTTGTAATTTTTCAAGTTTGAGCCTCAAAAGCTTCAAAGTCTATGATGGAACTCAAAAATGAAAAGAAAACTCTATTGAATGATCGCATGATACTGAATCTTCATTTCAGATTTCAATTTACAGTTGCCCAATTTTTGGCCTAAAAAGACATTGGGCGAGATAACTCGGGTCTCGCCGAACAAGTTGACGATCCGCCGTTTGCCCAATCCATCTCCGGTTTGCATTGGTCATTTGTCCTCAGGGTTCTATGACTTTAGGCGATCAAGGTTGCCATCATGGAGTGGATCGGCGATTCGCCGACTGCTCATTTCTGTCACCAACTTGGTTTTTCACCACAGGGCTAGCACGCTGGAACTTTGGGCGAGGTAAAGAGCGACTCAGTGGTTCACTGATGAGTCTGAGATTTGGACTCATTTGGGTTTTATTTATATAGATTTAGTGTCCTCAAATGCTTAATTTGTGCCATAAATTGATGTTAAAGCCTTGATTTTCAGGTATATAGATTAAGGAGCAAAGAAAGGACACTAACCAGCAAAAAGGATCAAACAAACTAAAGAAATGAAGAAAGGCGAGCCTGATGCTCGCCAAAGCACTTGGTGAATCGCCACGTGGCCAATTTGACCGCCTAAAGTTCCAGTGTGCCAGCCCTGAGGGAAGAAACCAAGCCGGCGATAGGAAAGGGGTAGTCGGTGAATCGCCCAGTAGTTTCGCAATGCAAAAAGTGATCGCCCAAATTTACAGGACTTGCGGATGCTGAAAACCAATGCAAAAAGGCGATAGAAGAGAGCAAAGGGTGGTTTGCTGAGTGGTTCGGTGAACCCGACTTACCTCGCCTAATGGCCGTTCATGGCTTATTTTTGACGACTATAAATTAGTTTTTGAACAGTTAATTTAGCATGCTGAATTAGTTTAGAGCAGTTTTCTCTTAAGCTTTTGATAGTTTCTCAATAGACTTGAAGGAATTTTAAGATTGAATTTGGAGATTTTGCAAGTGGGTTTCAAATAATCTGCAAATTGAAGAATTGTAAAAAATTAATTGCTCTTACCAGTTGATGGCTAATTGATTTGGTAACCGTTTTTACTCTTTTATGATGTTTGCCCAATTCTTGGGGTGTGATCATGTGATTATAGGTATTGTTGATTACTAGTTTAAATACTATATTGAAGTGGGTTTAATCTTTAGTTGTGGTTTAATTTATGAATTGTAGTTGCAGATACAGTTCTAACCTTGTGTTCTTAGCTTGCTCGAGAGAGAGAGAGGTTTAAGACTAAGATTATTGATTAATGATTTGTAGGTATTGGGTTAAGTTGGGTTCAGCTCGAGAGAGTGAATCCTAAACCTAATCCTACCCATCTAGCTCTAGAGAGTGGATGAATTAAGGTGTGGGTTGTTCTTCATTGCTATGCTTGTTGATGTTCGAAAGAAATCACCTGATTCAGGATATTAGTTCGAGAAAAAACTATCTCCTTTATAGTCTAGCCTACTCACTAATTTTTAGTTTCTTAATAGTAGTTTCAATTACCCATATATCAAAATTTACCTATAATCGATCACATCCCGAGAATTCCTTTCCTTATTGTTATCTCAAGTTGTTTGTGACTGCGTTGTAGTTGATAATTACAAACCAAAACCCCCCATCTTACATTCGTGTCACCCCTTTTAATTTGTATTTTTTCTTTTTCAATAATTTCTATTCCTATATCTAGTTAGATCACATTCGTACTTCTTGATTAAATTTGAACACGTACCGCTCCGTGTGGGATTCGACCCCAACGCAATTGTTGGGTTATGTATTGTTTAATGATTGTTTGCACTTAGAATTGGATGAAGTGTAGTTGATAGACGTTACTCAATTATCAAAATGGCGCCACTGCTGGGGAGTGGTGTTGTTTAAATTTTTTTTAGTGAAGTTGGATTGTAATTTATTTAGTTATAGTTGAATCTACTTATTTTAGTTTTTGGTTTTGTGTTGCTTGTGTTAAACAGAGGAGGAGATGAGCGTTAATGGAAGTAATAGTAGCCAAGTGGGCCACCAAGATGATGTTGGAAACCTCAATGATGTAAATGACCCTAACGTCAATGACCCAATCCTATTGGGTGGTGTGGGGGCAATACGTCTACCTCCAACTGAAGGAAACATTGTTTTTCACATTACTAGCACAATGCTTCAGCTCCTACAATTTAAAGGTTTGTTTGGGGGGCTGGCTCATGAGGATCCCCATGAGTATATTCGAAACTTCGTAGACATTTTTGGTCCATTCTCATTCAAGAGCATATCGCAAGAATCAGTCCATCTCAGGTTGTTCCCATTTTCTCTGATGGGCGAGGCTAGTAAGTGGTTGGCTGAGTTGTCAAGGGATTCCATCACTTCTTGGGATGAGCTTACTACTGCATTCCAAGTGCGATTCTTTCCCCCATCGAAGATTATGACTCTTAGGGATAGTATCCAAGGTTTCAAACGCTTGGAAGGTGAGCCTATACATGAGACGTGGCTAATATTTAAAAAGTTGGTGTTACAATGCCCAACTCATGGACTTCCCAATAATGTGCTACTGCAATACTTCTATAGGAGCCTCGACTCGGTGAACAAAGGAGTTGTTGATCAACTTGTTCTAGGTGGTATAATACAACAACCCTATGAAGTAACGTCTCAACTCCTTGATTGCATGACCAAGATCAATAGGGCATGGTACACTCGTGAGGGCTAGGTCTCTCATCTAAATTTTAGAATGACAAAGAAGCAGATCGAAAAGGATCAAGAGAGAGACCAAAACATAGCCAAAATGATGACCCAACCGAATATATTGTCTAAAAATGTCATGGGTGTTGGTAGAAAGAGTGTTAATGTTGTGGGTGTTGGTGGAGTAAATCCTGATGAAGCATAATTTGAAGCAATGTACATGAGGAAGTGAACTTCCTAGCCAATCAAGGAGGAGGTTTTCGTGCAAAATACCCAAGACCGGATGGAATCAAGATTGGAATAGAGATGAGGGCTGGAGAGACCATGATAGAGATTGGCATGATTGGAACGCCACTTGCAAGGAAATGGAGGGTGACAAGGATATGTATGTCCCTCCTCATGAGCGTCAAAAGCCCAAAGAATCTGAAGGTGGCCGTACAGAAGATACGCTATCATGCATTCTTAACACAGTTGAAGGGTCCGACAAAGTGTTGAAATAAATGAAAGAGGATGTCTCGACTCTCAATCAGACGGTGACCTCTCACTTCGTCTCTATTAAGCAGCTGGAGACCCAAATGGGTCAAATTTCTTCATATTTGAATCCAAGACAACAAGGAGGGTTGCCTAGTGATACAATTACAACCCCCAAAAATGAAGCTTGAATGGGTACTTTCGTCGTGCCACGATGTTAATTAAGGTACTTCTTGGGAGGCAACCCACGTTTTTAATGCTTTAGTTTTGATTTTGAATAATGGGAGTTGATTGTGTCGGTTGAAAAGTGAAGAGTGTTGGAAAATAGGGAGTTTGGGCGAGCCAAAAGTCCAGTCGGTGACTCGTCGAAGAGGTCAGCGAGCCCGACTTGGACTGTTGTTGGCCCACCGAGCCTGAAGTGGAAATCTGTAAGACTCAGTGGGCTAATTGCTTAATCGGCGATTCACCAAACAGGTCGGTGAACCTGATTTTATCCGCCATTTGAACCCTCAAATTCCCTTGAGGTCCTGTAAAATTTGACGAGGTAAAGTACCACTCGGCACATCACCGAGTGGTTCGGCGTGGATGACTTACTCTACCGAAGGTGCCGCGAACTGAAAGGTTTTAAATGCCGAACGATTTAAAATTTCAAAATCTTTCATATTCTCTCATTTCTAACCCCATGCACTCTTACCCGAACTTTAAATCATAAGTATTTTAGTGTTGTTACCCATTTTTCTTGTGTGAAATCGTGTTTAGAATTGGAATACTTTGCCGCCTAACTTTTAAACTTCTAAATTCGGCATACAGGTTGGTTTTTTGAACCCTATACTTTCGTTTTATAGTTAAACTCAAATGCAATAGGTATGTATGTTGGTATGTGTTGGGTAATTGCTTTAATTGTATTTTATGTGTCGGATTGCCCGTAATGTGTTTGAACTTGTGCCTAAATGCTTAAATTGATGATTTCTCGTGCTTGGTGCGTTAAAATTGATTCAAAATTATTGGGTTGCGGTGATTTTGTATTGGGTCTAGTTTGGTAAAGTCTGAGTAACCCTGAATTGTGCCAAATAACGTAATTTACCCATTGATGGAGCATTTGACGTCATTCTTAAGGGCAAAAGTCATCAAATGGCCAATTTTGGCTAAATTTGAGGAAGTCTAAGTACCCTGAAAGCATGGGTCATATGGGTATAGTGCTAATTTCATGGTATGTGTGTGTTTTATTTTGAATTTGGGGGCTGCAGGCTTGATTTTGGGAAAAGGGGTTGAAAACTGGCACTTTGGGCTGTTTGGCGAGCTGCGTCGAGCTCGCCGAATTGTTCGGCCGTTCGCCAAAGTCCCCTTTTGATCGCCCTTTATTTCATTATTTGGCAAAGTTGATTCTGTAACTTTCGACGGGAAGCTTGAGCTCACCGAGTTCACTCAAAGACTCGCCGAACAGTTCTTTTGATCGCCCTTTATGCGCCCCCAACCCTTAAAATTACACTGTATTATTTGGCGGGCAGTTCTAAGCTCACCGATTGGTGTCGTCGATTCGCTGAAGGGCCCAAACATCACCGACATGCTTTACATTTGGAAATTTTTTGAGTTGTTCCTTTCGACGAGCCCGATCTGGCACGCCGACTGGTTCGGTGAGTCTTTCTACAACTTGAATTCTGCAATTTTCTTGAACGATTGCTAACACCTTTCGATGTGTTTTATAGATATGGCTAGAACCAATTTGGATGATAGTGGCATGTCGCCCCGAAAAATGGCATGGGGTATTGTGATTAATGAGGAAGCAGTTGCTTTCAATACAAAGAGCAAGAAATTACCTGCGAAAAGAGATAAAGGCAAGGGCAAGGCGCCCATAGTTGAAAGACCGGAGCACAACTCCAGTAGTGATGTGGAGTCCTTTGATTCTCATACTTCATTCTCTGAGCCTGAGGATGATAAGTCACTATAGGCCTGGCGAGCAGAGATTCATGCAAAAGCTCGTCATGATTCATCTAGGATTCCGGAGTCGACCCCTCCTGCTGCAGATTTAGTGCCAGCTCTAGCATAGACGGTGGTTCCAGCACCACCAGTTCAGGGTCCTCCTCTATGGTTACTCAACCGGTTAAAGGCCGAGGGATAAAGGACCATCCTAGAATAGAAGCAATTTTCCACGGATGGTGTAGTGGACAGATACCCAATTGTGTGGGACACTCTCCGATTCCACATGTTTGGGATCTTCACTAGGCTCCGTGGCCCATATATCCCCACCTGGGTCTAGGAATTTTACACTACCTACGGTGATATGGTACCCCAGGGGAAGAAGAAAGCCAGTGCCTTCAGACCGGTGGAGTTTATGATGGTCCGAGGGAAGACTGTAAGATGCAGCAGCTATGATATCAACAATGCACTTGAAAAGGCTGTAGGATTTGAGCACGAGTACCAAAGCATGATCACTGCACATACTCTGAATGACCTAAAGGGATGGCTAGCTCTCCTTATTTCTGGCACCACCTTGAGGTGGATTGAGGCCAGAGCACCTATTGAGAAGAAGGACCTGAACATAGCAGGGCGGTACTGGGTTGGGTTCATCAGGAGCTCTATCATGCCTTCACAAACGAGTCAATTATCCGTCATCCAAAAGCGGCCTGTCTCGGATCTATCATAGCCAGGAAGAGGCTGAACTTGGGGTTGATTATAGAGCAAGAGAAGGCCATAAGGGCCAAACAGCGCTAGACGTCCCTCCTATTTCAAGTACTCATTATAGAGTTATGTCGTAGGGCTGGAGTTTCTCGTGACGAGAAGAGGGATGTTGAGATTACACCCACATCGTCCATCGACATTCGGTGCATAGAGGCCGAGTACACATGGGATGAGGCTGATAGGAGGATAGAAGCTCCAATTGATACATCCCCGGAGGTTGATATTGATCATTTATCTATAGAGGCATCCTTGCATACTCTAGCCTTCGAGCCTTCAAGTACATCTACTTTCACTCCTTCCCAAGCCCCGAGTTCTTCTGCTGCTTCACAGCCCCCTAGAGCTATTTTTGGTACCACTACCTTGAGGACTCCAATCACTCAGGTCATGCTCCTCAAGATGGGGCACGTAGCCCATTTTGCCGATGTGTGGGCTTCCCGATTCGAGGTTGAGGTGCCCTGAATGATTGAAAGAGCCATTACAACTGTATTGACACCTCTCCGGGCTTCCATTGATGCTCTCACATTGAGAGTAGAGATTTAAGAGAGAGGACAGGGGGTTACCACTGAGGTTACGACTTTGAAAGCTGATGTTTCTGAGTTGAGGAAGGATGTGGACCATCTAAAGTCCACAAACTTCACTTCACTATTTGAGTCGATAGAGGTCCCTAATGTTATGGGTGCAGATGTTCCGGCCTGTTCTGATATGCCTCCGGCTACCACTGGAGTTGATACTATAGAGGATCTGACTGCTGTTGAGTTAGAGGCTGAGAAATATGAGGAGCAGCTCGATGGTAGGCAACCATTTATGAGGACATGTTTGATTTAGAGGAGGTGATAGTAAAGTCAGCCATTCAGACATCGTTGAGTGATACCGCTATGGCAAGCTCTAGTGGAGGTAATGTGGATGAGGCACCGAGCACTGATGTCCAGCCCCAGATTGTGATCCCGGGCACGGATCCCCAGACAGATGAAGTGACTGAGATGCAGACTTCACCCCAGGCTTAGCTTGGCAGGATGACATTTTTACCTCTCTCTCTTATTTTTATTGATTATTTTTGTTTAGTTGCATTTGAGGACAACTGTTTTTCTTTTGTGGGTGGGATGAGGTATTTCCATACCTACCTCTTGTGATTCTATTTTGTTTGCAAATATTGGGTTTTAGTGATCTATACATGTGTTTTGATCTTAATCGTGTGGATGCTTGAGTTGTGGCCCCTTGTTTTGAATGGAAATGGTTTTGAACCTAATTTTAAAAAATTTGCCACCTCTATTGTATGTGATTGTGGTTGTTCTTATGCGAATTTGAGTATCGGTTATGATCAATACCTATGACTTGAATAGTGCTCTAAATTGAACGAAATGAATGTGCAGCTACAATGAGGCCAATGAAGTTGCATAGACAATGTGTGAACTTTTGGCATCTCTTTTTGACTAGCCGGTTATCGAATGAGTCTCTTGTGATGAACATTGCACACTAGCTAGAAAGTGTGGAGTCTTGTTTGATATTGGTGGCAATGTCTTGTGTGGTGAGTTTACTTTGAACATTGTGTGTGATGACACCTAGATTTTACCCCATTGGTCTGGCTGACTAAGTGACGAAAACACTTGAAATGATCTTAGGCAAAATATTTGAAGAGTGAAACAATTCGGAAATATACTTCTTTTGTGGGAAACCTTGTGAGATGTGTGAAACTTGCTTGAACCCTCTTGAGCCTTATCTTTTTCTTGGAAGAAACTTGAACAATTGTGATCCCTCTTTATCCTTTCACCCTTAACTTTCATGAAGTGTGGTTTGTTTGAATAGCCAACTTAGTCCAAAAGCTTAAGTTGGGGGTGTGGTGAAAAGAGAAGGAAAATCAAGAAGTGTGAGAAATCCCACTTAAGCAATGGTTTTGAAAAAGATGGAACCCCTCCATGTAAAAAAAATAAGAAAACAAAGAAAAATAATGAAAAAGTTTGAAATAAAGTAGTGGACTTTGCAAAAGAAATGAGGTAGCCGGTAGTTCATATGAAGTTGAATAATGGGGTGGATTATGAGCATGATCAAAATGTTAATGAAAAGGAAGAAAGGGATATTCAGACCACACTTCATGAAGATAGCATCCACTGAGCCTAAATGACCATACCTTTACACTCAGCCCTGTTACAAGCCTCACTACAAAAAATGGCTCAATTTATGGCGGTTAATTTATGAGAGTTTTAAGAAACCCCACTATTAATTCATTTTGTGACGTTTTATTCTAACTCCCACAATATAAACCTTTTTGTGGTGGTTTTATTATAAGGGTTAGAAAAACGCCACAAGTTAGTATAATTTGTGGCGATTATCAACCTCCGTAAAATTGTCAAATTAGATGCAAAATCAATAATCATATTTATTTTTTATTTATTAATTTGCATTCAAATTTTATTTAAGCTCTTGTAATACTAGTTGATTTTTTAAGATAAAACATTTTAATCAATATTTATTAGTTAATATAAAATAATAATAATAATAATAATAATTAAAAAAAAAAAAAAGCTTGTTCCCACATACTCAAGTAAATAACCACCTCCTACACCCCCTTCCCACGTACTACATTCTAACTAAAGATATATTTCCCCCACAACTCATTCATTACATAATCCTCCTTCTCCCTTCTCCCCTTTACCCCATTATTTGGTTCAATTATTTTGTGAATGTTATTTTTTCTAATTACTTTTTTGTTTCGCAGGTTTTGCGAAGTGGGATAGATGGTAATTCTCTGCTCTATTAGCTTAGTAATTCATATTCGAATTTAAAATCTATGCTATTATTTTTATTATTATTTGATCAATAGGCATTTTATATTTTGCAAGTTGTGAAACAAAATGCATTAATGTCTAATATATTCCAGAAAATGTTTGTATTCTCATAACATTATTAAGATCTTCATATTCTATGTTTAATTAATTTTTGGTAAGCCTAATTTTTTCTTTATAAAAATGTACAAAGATATATGTGTATAAATATATGTTTAACTAATTATGTATGAGGTTCTTGGTTTTCATTGTTGCAGCCTGATGAGGATATTTAGTTTGCTTCACCCGTGAATAAAAGAGTGGATGACAACAACTCAAATCACCAAACAAATGCTATGAAATTTTTTTAATGTTTATTTTTTGTCTCCTTTAAAATTGTATTGTCTAAGTTATTATTCACAAGTTTGTATTACTTTACTTTATATTAATTTAAACTTGTAAAGCTTATTAATATGAGTTTGTCTGATGAAAATTAATTTTTATTGAATGTGTTATTTAGTAAAATTATTTATTCATATTATTTTGAAGACTTGATTTTACCCATATTTATTATTAAGATGATAATAATTTTGTAAGACTCCACAAATCAAATTATGGAAAATTTGATTGCATATCACAATATTTTAAATCCATACAAATTTAATTCTTAAAAGTGTGAGATCATATTGTGAAGGTTTTAAACCATCACAAAATGAAATTAGAAAACCTCCACAAATTAAATAGTCATTTTGTGGAGGATGTCGTGGAGGTTAATTAAAACCGCCACAAATATGCTCGTGGCAAGGGTAATTGTAGCGTTTATAGAAACCTCCACAATTCAATTTGTGGAGTCCCTAAACCGCCACAAATTGACAAAATAACCCCCATAAATTGAATGTTTTCTTGTACTGCCTTGAAAAGACCTTTGTGATCTTGAGTGACCTGAAATGAATATTGATTGGAAAATAAAGGCAAACATATGGGTGAAGTCATGCTTATGTTCATCTTTGTGAGTGTGAGAGTCGTATGTGATTCCGAAACTATAAATAGTTGAAGAACTTTGTGTGATTAGGAATCATATTTGTTGTGAGGGCATTTGAGTACCTTTGTTGAGCTTGAACTTGCATTTGAAGCAAGTATTGTGAACTTGAGCATCTTTTTTATAATGGTGAGTCACAATTTGAATCTTTGAGTGTACAATTGATCATTACATGAGTAATTTGAACCTTGTTGTGTGCATTCATGTTGAGTCTTATGCAACACCATTTGAGACATCCTTTTTGAACTGTTGATCTTGATTTTTACTTGAGGACAAGTAAAAGTTTAAGTTAGGGTGTTGATGAGTCCGAGATTTGGACTCATTTGGGGTTTTGTTTATATAGATTTAGTGTCCTCAAATGCTTAATTTGTTCCATAAATTGATGTAAAGCCTTGATTTTAAGGTATATGGATTGAGGAGCAAAGCAAGGACACTAACAGGCTAAAAGGAACAAAACAGACTGAAGAAATGAAGAAAGGCGAGCCTGATGATCGTCAAGAGCACTTGGCGAATCGCCAAGTGGCATATTTGACCGCCTAAAGTTCAAGTGGGCCAGCCCTGAGGGAAGAAACCAAGTCGGCGATAGGAAAGGGGTAGTCGGTGAATCACCGAGTAGTTCCGCGATGCAAAGAATGATCGCCCAAAGTTACATGACTCAAGGATGCTGAAAACCAATGCAAAAAAGCGATAGAAGAGAGCAAAGGGCGGTTTGCTGAGTGGTTTGGCGAACCCGACTTACCTCGCCTAATGGCCCTTCGTGGCTTACAGTTGGCGACTATAAATTAGATTTTGAACAGTTAATTTAGCATGCTGAATTAGTTTAGAACAATTTTCTCTTGAGTTTTTTTATAGTTTCTCAATAGACTTGAAGGCTTTTTAAGATTGAATTTGGAGATTTTGCAAGTGGGTTTCGAATTTTCTGCAAATTGAAGCATTGTAAAGGCTTAATTACTCTTACCTAGCTAATGGCTAATCAATTTGGTAACTGTTTTTACTCTTTTATGATGTTTGGCTAAAACCCCAATTCTTGGGGTGTGATCATGTGATTATGGGTTGAATTAGTTTATGGGTATTGTTGATTACCAGTTTAATTGCTATATTGTGGGTTTAATCTTTAGTTGTGGTTTAATTTATGAATTGTAGTTGCAAATGCAGTTCTAACCTTGTGTTCTTAGCTTGCGAGAGAGAGAGGTTTTAGAACTAAGACTATTGATTAATGATTTGTAGGTTTTGGGTTGAGTTGGGTTCAGCTCAAGAGAGTGAATCCTCAACCCAATCCTACCCATCTAGCTCGAGAGAGTGAATTAATTAAGGTGTGGGTTGCTCTTCATTGCTATGCTTGTAGATGTTCGAAAGAAATCACCTAATTCGGGATAGTTGTTCGAGAGGAAGTTATCTCCCTTATAGTCTAGCTTATTCACTGATTTTTAGTTGTTAACTAGTAGTTTCAATTACCATATATCAAATTTTTCCTATAATTGATCACATCCCCAGAATTCCTCTCCTTATTGTTTTCTCAAGTTGTTGTGATTGCGTTGTAGTTGATAATTGCAAATCAAAACACCCCATCTGACATTTGTGTCACCCCTTTTAATTTGTATTTTGTCTTTTTCGATAATTTCTACTCCTATATCTAGTTAGATCACATTCTTACTTCTTGATTGAATTTGAACACGTACCGCTCCCTACGAGATTCGACCCCAACTCAATTGTTGGGTTATATATTGCTTAACGATCGTTTGCGCTTAGAATTGGATGAAGTGTATTTGATAGACGTTACTCAATCATCATTCGCCGAGTGGTCTTGGCAATCACCTGGATCACTTTTCCTCACTTCTTCAGCTTGTTTGCTCCTTTTTGCCCGGTAGTGTCCTCGCTTTGCTCCTTAGCCTACATACCTGCAAATCAATGCTTTAACATCAGTTTATAGTATAAATTAGGCATTTGAGGACACTAACACTATCAAAACAAAGCCCTAAATGAGTCCAAATCTCAGACTCATCATCACACCCCACAGAATGGGGGTTTTAGCCACACATAGTAAAGAGCAAGAAATCGTTACCAACTATGTTTTCCATCAGCTTGGGCAACAATCCACAAGTGTTCAAAATGCTCAACTTGAATTACAAATCAATTAAACTCTAAATCTCTACTCAAAAACATAAAGAAAAATGTTAGGGATAAAAAAACCCAGAACTGGACAATGTGGGAACTCTCCAAAACCTTCACAACCATTTTTCTTCTTTTAAAAACTGCATTTATATGTTTCCAGATTTTCAGCTTCGGAGCCACTCGGGGAAATAAGTCGGGCTTTGCCGACCAGATCAGCGATCCACCGGGTGCTCCTTCTATCGCCTTCTTGGCTTAGATTTTCATCACTTCTTTGTTGTATCTTTAGGTGATCGAAGTCGGGCTCGCCGACCTATTCGGTGACGCGCCAAGTTCCCCTCTCTCGCCTTTACGGCTTGCCTTTTTACCAGTCCCTTCTGTAACTTTAGGCAATCAAAATTTCCATTGCCAATCTATTTAGTACTTCACTGAAATACCATTCTCCTCACCGAGTTGGCTTTGTCCATGGGCAGGCTTCCTGTAACTTTTGGCGAGCTAAAAAGTTACTCGGTGAGTCACCGACGGGCTTTGGCGATCATCAGCATTGCTTTTCTTCAGCTTTTTCGCTCTTTTTTGCCAGATAATGTCATTGTCTTGCACTTTAGCCTTTATTGCTATAAATTGGCATTTGAACATCAGTTTAGATCATAAAATAGGCATTGAGGACACTAAAATTCTGAATATTAAGCCCTAAATGAGTGAAAATCCCTGACTCATCAACACCCTCTACTTCAACTTTTGCTTGTCCTCAAGTAAAACACCAGATCAATTAGTTCAACAGAGATGTCTACAAATAGTGCTACCCATGACTCAACATGAATGTACATGAGGTTCAATACACCCATGCAATGTTCAATTGTGAACTACAATTTTCAAACTGTGACTAGCCATTGTCAAACAAAAATCGAGCTCACAATACTTGCTTCAAGTGCAAATTCAAGATCAACAAAAGTATTTGAATGCCCTCACATCAAGAATGATTCCATTCTCACACAAAGCTCATCAAAATTTCAGAATTAAGGAATCAAAAGCAACTCTCACACTCTCAAAGATACACACATGCATGATTCTACCAATAGGCTTGCTCGTATTTTCCAATCAACATGATATTAAGCTCAATCAAGATCACAAAGGCCTTTTAAGGCTTGTAACAGGGCTGAGGGTAAAGGGATGATCATTTTGGCTTAGTGACTTCTAACTTCATGAAACATGTCTTACATTTAACTTTTTCTCCTCTTCTTTCACTCTTTTTGACTTCCACAATCCACCCTGTGTTCTTTTAAGTATGATTCATTGGATGCCCTCTTTCTTTTATCCATTGCAAAAGCTTTATTGCAACATTCTTTTTTTCAATCTTTTTCTTCTTTTGCTTTTCTTCTCTTTTTTATATGTAGGGTTCCATCTTTTTTTTTCAACACAATCCATCAAGGGTGATTTTTTCACAAACTTCTTGACTTTCCTCATTTTTTTTCACCACACCCCAACTTAGGCTTTTGGCCTAAGTTGTCTATTCAAATGGACCAATGCTTCATGAAGGTTTTAGGTGATGGAGAAAGAGGTCAAATGTGTTTGTGTTTCATCCAAAGAAATGGTTAGGCTCAACCGATGCCAATCTAGGTTCACACTCTCACAAGGTGGCCACAAAGAGGTATAATAGCAATTTGGTTCACTCTCCACAATTTTTGCCTAATATCATCTCTATCATTCATGTACACTAGTCGATTCGACTAATGGGCAGGTTCTAGGTATTACCAAGCACATATTCCAAGATAATCTCACCACACATGGCATTCAACACAATCATCAAACAAGATTCTACAAATTTAGCCGCGTGCAACGATCATCACAAGATTCATTTCAACAATTGACCAGTCACAATGAGATGCTAAGAGTTCACACATGACTTATGCAACTCAAATTTGCCTCATTGGATTTGCATAAACATATCATTTCATCAAGAGCACTATTCAAGTCATCGGTATTGACCGCAATCGATACTCAAATATGCAAGAGAACATCCACATTCACAAACATCAACAGGTGAAGTTTTTAATTTGGATCAAAACCATCATTCACAATTCATTGACTGTCTTTGCCAGAATAGTTTTGATTTCCCGATTCGATACTTCAATATGGTCGCTTGTTTGTGGATGATAAGGGTTGCACCTTTGTGTTTAACTCCATATTTGTTCAACAACGAAGCAAACAATCGGTTGAAAAAATGATACCATCCATCACTAATGATACAACGCGGAGTGCCAAACCTTGTGAAATGAATCACTTCAAGAATTGCACAACACTCCCTTCATTGTTGGGTAAAGCTCAGCTTCTACCCATTTGGATACGTAATCAACTGCCACCAAGATATACTTATTTCCGAAAGAGATCACAAACGGTCCCATGAAATCGATTCTCAATATATCTAACAACTCTACTTCTAGAATTAGATTAAGAGGTAACTCATGCTTTCTCGATACTCCCCCTTGCTTTTGACATTGGGTGCATTGCTTAAGGAAAGAAAGAGAATCATGGTGTAATGATGACAAATAATAACCACATTGAAGAACTTTGGCGGTTGTGTGTACCCCTCCATGATGTCCACCAACTTGTGAAGCTTGGCAAGCATTGGGAATTGTATTTACTTCCACCTCCGGTACACACCTTCTAATTATGTGATCTATGCATTCTCTAAATAGGTACGATTTGTCTGTAAAGTACCGCTTCACATCAAACAAGAACTTTTTTCGTTGATAAAAATTCAGGCCTTCAGGCATAATCCCACACACTACATAGTTAGCGAAATTAGTGTACCACGGTAAGTTGCCATGGGTTATCTTCATCACTGTTTCATTGAGAAATTTTGCCTCTATGTCTCTTTCACCAGGATCAACAATATAGTTTCTGGTTCTCACACCTTTTTCTTGGTTCTCACACCCTTTTCGATCTTTACCTCGAAATCAAACTCTTGCAACAACAACACCCACCGAATCAATCTCGGCTTTGCATCTTTCTTAGCCATAAAATATCTTATTGCAACATGATCCGTGTGTACCACCACCTTAGTTCCCAACAAAAATTGTCTAAATTTCTCAAACGCATACACCACCGCTAGCAATTCCTGCTCTTTGATGGTATAATTCTTTTGAGCTACATTCAAGGTCTTACTTGCATAATAAACTGAGTGAAATAGTTTGCCTTTTTGTTGACCAAGAACAACTCCCAAAGCAACACCACTATCACCACACATGAGTTCGTACGGAATACTCCAATCGGGTGCAACAATGATTGGGGCTGACACTAGTTTTTCTTTCGAGCACAAAAAAGCTTTTAGGCAAGAGTCATCAAAGTTAAGTGTAGATTACTTCTCTAGTAACTTACAAAGGGGGTGAGCTTCTTTGGAAAAATCCTTTATAAGCCGCCTGTAAAAACCCGCATGACCTAGAAAACTCCGAACTCCTTTTATTGAAACGGGAGGGGGTAATTTAGCAATGACTTCGACTTTAGATTGATCCACTTGCATTCCTTCTCCAAAAAATTTATGCCCCAAAATAATGCCTTATTTCACCATGAAATGACACATCTCTCTTTGGGTCGTGCAATGCTCCAACAACCTTCCAGCATTGTATGATGTCAATATTATCTAATATAGTGGAGGACACTATTGAGGTATTTATGGATGATCTATCTGTGGTAGGTGACTCTTTTGATCGATGTCTGAATCATTTGGCTGAGGTACTGAAAAGGTGTGAAGATTGCAATCTGGTGCTGAATTGGAAGAAGTGCCACTTTATGGTGAAAGAAGGGATAGTTCTAGGTCATCGAATTTCTGAGAAGGGCATTGAGGTAGATAAAGCGAAAGTTGAGGTAATAGAAAAACTTCCCCCGCCTATCTCTATAAAAGGTGTTAGAAGTTTTCTTGGGCATGCACGTTTTTATAGGAGATTTATCAAAGGTTTCTTCAAAATTGCACATCCTTTGTGCAAACTGCTCGAGAGGGAGTGTAAGTTCTATTTTGGTGATGCTTGTCTTGGAGCATTTGGAGAGTTGAGGGAGAAGTTAGTTACTGCACCTGTCATTATTTCACCGGATTAGGGACAACCGTTTGAGGTAATGTGTGATGCAAGTGCCGTGGCTCTTGGTGTGGTATTGGCACAGAGGTGAGAGAAAATTTCTCACCCTATTTACTATGCTAACAAGGCTCTAAATGTGGCCCAGAAGAATTATATTGTGACTGAACAAGAGCTTCTTGCGGTGGTTTTCGCATTCGAGAAATTTTGATCCTACTTGCTTGGTACCAAAGTCATAGTCTATACTGACCATTTTGCATTGAGATACTTGATGGCAAAAAAGGATGCAAAGCTGAGGTTGATTAGATGGGTATTATTGCTGCAAGAGTTTGATTTTGTGGTAAAAGATAGAAAGGGGACCGAAAATCAAGTTGTCGATCACTTGTCCAGATTAGAGGATGAGGCTATGCTAAAGCTTGGTGATAGGGTTGAAATTAATGATGCCTTTCCAGATGAACAAGTATTGGCTGCTTCTCATGATCTGATTCCTTGGTTCGCAGACTTTGCTAATTATTTGGCTAGCGATATTGTGCCCCCGGATTTGTCTTTTCACCAAAGAAAAAAGTTTATGCATGATGTGAAAAAATTCTTTTGGGATGAGCCTTACTTGTATTGTAGTTGTGCTGATGGGATTATTCATCGATGTGTGCCCGAATTGAGATGTTGAGTGTACTTGAAGCATGTCATTCATTGCCTGTTGGTGGGCATCATAGTGGTATTCGAACTGCACATAAGATTTTGCAGTGTGGGTACTACTGGCCTACTATCCCCCAAGATGCTCATGATTTCCCAAGTCTTGTGATCGTTGCCAAAGAGAATGAGGGATTTTAAAGAGGCAAGAGCTTCATATGAATCCTATATTGGTGATAGAGTTGTTTGATGTATGGGGAATTGATTTTATGGGTCCATTTGTGAGTTCACATGGGATGAAGTATATTCTTGTTGCGGTTGATTATGTATCGAAGTGGGTGGAAGGAGTTGCGCTCCCCAACAATGAAGGTAAAAGGGTCACCGCATTCTTGAAAAAAGAATATCTTCTCCAGATTTGGTACACCGAGGGCGATTATCAGCGATGGAAGTTCCCACTTCTGTAATAAGTTGTTCAAGGTGTTACTTGAGAAATATGGTGTCCGCCACTATGTAGCCACTCCTTACTATCCGCAGACTAGTGGGCAAGTTGAAGTGTCCAACAGAGAGATCAAACAGATTTTGGCGAAGACTGTTAATGCTAATAGAACGGATTGGTCAAGGAAGCTTGATGATGCTCTGTGGGCCTATCGCACTGCATACAAAACTCCCATAGGTATGTCTCCTTACCAACTTGTATATGGGAAATCTTGCCATTTACCGATAGAGCTAGAGCATAAGGCTTTGTGGGCGATGAAGAAGCTAAATTTGCATTGGGGCGCCGCATCTAATCAAAGAATGAATGACTTGAATATGCTTGATGAGTCTCGCCTAAAAGCTTATGAAAGTTCAGCCTTGTACAAAGAGAAGATAAAGAGGTATCATGATCAAAGAATTGAAAAGCGAGAATTTGTTGAGGGTGATAGTGTGCTTCTATTCAACTCTAGGTTGTGCTTGTTTCCGGGCCATTTTTGCTCACAAAAGTGCTCTCCCATGCAGCAGTTGAGCTTGAGAACAGTGACAGAACAAGGTTCATGGTTAACGGGCAAAGGATCAAGATCTATCTGGGAAACGCAGAAAGTGTGCAAGAAGTTGTGGAGGCCTATCATTTTGATGAAGTCTGAGTAATCAAGAGGGATGCGTCGTGCCGCAATGTTAAATCAAGCACTGCTTGGGAGGCAACCCAAGATGTACAATCTAACCAACGATAGGTTTTTATTTTCCATCTAGCAGTTTTCTGTGTTTAGTTGATTCTCTGTATTAATTTAGATAGATATTTTAGTTTTTTTTAGTGTTGGCTAGAATTAGCATAGGGTCCGTGTCTAAAGTATCCAAAAAAATGTAAAAAGAATAGTCTAATGGTTGCTACATGTGCAGGTACGTTATAAAAAAATCTACAGAAAATAGTCTGGTGCAAAGGTCTACGGACCCCATCGACGGTCCCTTGATACATCCACGGACCGTGGATGGTGTCCGTACATCCCAGGTAAGCCCCTAAACTTTTCCAAGTGTAAGAGTGATCTACGGTCCTAATCTACGGATCGTAGATCAACCCACAGTCCCAATCTACGGACCGTAGATCGACCCACGGACCGTAGATGGGGTCTCGTGGGTCCAAAACCCTAATGCTGCCTGACCCGACCCGGACCCCTACTATTTAAAATCCCCTAATTTTAAATCATTCCACTTCCCTCCATTTACTCCCAAACCGTTTCATAATTTCCCAAACTCCTTAAATCACTCCATCACTCCCCAATTAATCTTCCTTTCCTTTTCCCCAAAATCCTAAATTCCCTTTCCTCTCCAACCTCCACTCATCCCAGAAATTTCCCAGTCCCTCTCAACTACCTTATTCAAAACTCCAATGTTCGGGTTCGGTGCAACTAGGCATTTAGTGTGGTCTAGCAAAGCTTAGTGTCATCACGCAATCACCCCACTCCTCGTTGCTTCTAAGGTAATAGACTTTCCCCTCACTTTGAATTTCGGTTCATAGATTGAATAAAGAAAGTCGGGAGTCGGGTGTTGACCTTGGGTAATTAAGTTTATGTAATTACATGCTACAATTTAAGTACTAAAACCCTTGGGATGATAGATTGTGTCGCCTTGATAGTGTGTTAAACCTATCTTAATTCTAGTCTATATGTAAGTTTTGACATAGGGTTCCAAATCTTGTATGAAATAATTATCCAATTGAGTAATTAGAACCCTTAGAATGAGGAACTAGCATGATTAAATGTTGAAATGCATGGTTAGACTAGGATGTTGTTGGAAATGGTAAAACATGCGGGCTTGAAAATAAAGAATGGCTGAAACCTGACACAGATCACATCCACATACCCCATCTATGGACTGTAGATTAAGTTCGTGGTTGGATGCACTTGAAAATTTCACCAAGTGTGAAACCACGGATGTGGACTACGGTCCGTAAATCAATCTACGAACCGTTCTGCACATCCGTGGTTTCCATCTGCGACCAATATTGTTGGTCCTCTAATCCACGGAAGGGTTCCACGGACCGTAGATCAATCTACGAACCATAGGTCCCCACCGTGGATGACCATTGTAGCCACTGTCTGAAATTTTTTTGGGTCTTTATTGCTGTTTATTTTTAGTTCTAAAAAAAATTTCGAGTGTGTTTGTAGTTAGTTTTGGCACTAATAACGCTTCCACAGGTACGATGGCACCCAAGAAGCTAGTCACCTATACAAAATAGGGCAAGTCAAAATTCGTTGCCCCTAGCTTCAGGTTAATCGATGAAGACACGGACACAGAAAAGGATCCAGCATATGTTCCACTAGCCACATGAACATCCCCTACAGCACCTCGGGCTACCCGAAATACGTCCCGGCAGGTGGTCACCGACGTAGTCACTGTCTCCCAGTCTGATGAGGAGAACATACTAATCGGGTCACCGGCGGTTCTGCTTCCGGTTTCGAGGTTGGTTCTACGTCCGACTTTGAGTCTGCCCATGCTTCGGGCTCTGAGTCCAGCCATGCTTCAGGGTCTGAATCTGCCTATGCTTCGGGGTCCAATGCTAAATCAGCCTCAGGGTCCGGCCAGAATGAACAAGCAGCCTCGTCTGATAAGGCCACTAGCTCAGAGTCAGTACCAGCACCAAGGCATGAGGATCCTACTCCAGTGGCCGGCGAGCCAAATAGATGGTGTGTTGAGGGACAGTGGAAAATTTATCGGGATGCCAAGATGAAAAATGACAAAGAGAATATGGCCCGACTTATTACAGAGGAGCGCAGAGTCCTCATGGGGAGCTTGCACACTTTCCCTGACATCCACCGGCATTTTAACCTTCACAAGTGTGACTGGATGGCTCGAGACCCAGGGACTTATATCGAGGATATTGTGCGGGAGTTCTACACCTCTTATGCTGCTACCCTCCGTGGTTCGATCTCCAAGCAGTCAAAGCCCATAGCCCAAGATCCTCTCACTTCCACTATGGTCCGAGGTTTTCTGGTGTACATATCACATGCCACCATCAGTCGCTTTCTCTATGGTCCTACCACGGGTCACTCTTGGTCACTAAACACAGTGGAGCTTGATTACATATGGGACATCGTGTGGAGCGGTGCTTTCCAGAGGAATGTTGAGCAGCGAGAGGCTGTTATACTATGGTTGGCTAAGTACATTGTTGCAGATAGCGAGCGTGCAGAGTGGATCGCCACACCAAAGTTGGGTATCCGAAAGGCCACATTAAATTTTGTGGCCAAGTTCTTCTGGTTGTTGGTGCGTAACAGGGTGTCGCCTACAAAAGCTGACAACCAACTCACATGGGATTGGAGCGATCATGGTTGCAGCATTAGTAGCAAGATTGGAGATTGACTTTGCCCGCATGCTGCTGGCAGAGATTCACGATAGGGCATTCAAGACCTCCACTACTTACCCCTTTCCATGTTTGATTTTCCAATTGTGCAGGGACTCTGGGTGCCGATCTGGCATTGTGATAGGTTGATCCACCCTACAAGGACTTTGGATATAAGCCTCATTCGAGATGAGGCAAATGTGGCAGCACCTTGCAGAGAGCCCAGGTTGAGGTACCCCCATTATACCAGATCACACCGATATTGTCCCGGCCTCCTCTTCCCAGGCAGCTAGTAGGGCTCCTAGCTCATCCCAGTCCACACCACCGTTAGGAGCTGTTGTTGTCCCATTGGCCAGAGTACAGAAATTAGAGGCTTAAATGGCTACACTACTGCATCATATCCAACCTTGGATGAAAAAGTCGATAACCGAGTCCAAGGCCAGAATGGAGCGCAGGATGGAGAGAATGCTGGACCAAAAGATCCAGGTCGTTAATAAGTGTCTCGATGCCTTTGAATTGAGAGTCCTCGAGCGACCAGCCCCAACCATAGATCTATCCTCTTTTCAGACCGAGTTAGCCAGTCTCCGGGTCGACGTTGATGCCATTCTTTCCACCCCTATAGTTGAGCCTCAAGCTGCACCTATTGCGTTGGCTGATGATACAGTGTTGGATTCTTTATTCAATGGGACCGCCAAGGAGGGGCCTCAGCCTACACATACCAAAAGTAAGAGGCACCGTTCTAGTCGCACTGAGGAGGAAAAAGCCCAAAAGAGACAGCGTAGGCAGGAGAAGGAGGCTAGAAAGGCGTCGATTTTAGATGAAGAGTTACGCCAGCGGAGAATGCGTGAGAGTGTTGCAGGGGCATCGAGTTCTTCCCCAGTCGTAGAGGTCCCGCCTGTTGTGAGGGACATTGTGAGCACCACTGATGGTGCGGTTAGAGTGACCAAGAGCACTACTGAGGGTGCTATGATGGATGATGTGGGCACTACTGAGGGTGACCCAAGTATGGTTCCAGCGGGCTCCGGGAAATCAGACCCACCCGCTTGTTCATGATTCTTTGGCGCTATGTGCCACAGGTTTGCTTCACCCAATCCATTATCTTTTACTGTTTTTGTATTCATTGGGGACAGTCGCATCTATTTTGTTAGGGGTGGGGTAAATGGATTGTGAGTGATAGGGTGAAGTCTGAGTAACCCAACTCATAAATCCTCTCTTGGGGTTTTTTTGCCTGTGTTCTTTTTCCCCAAGAGACTGTTTAATTTATGTTGAACCGGCATGTGTTAGGATCGTATGTGTAGAAGCAATAAAAAGAATGAAGCATGATGGCTTATGAAAAATATACCCGTCCAAATTTTCTGATATGTGATAGAATTGGTAGGCTAAGACAAGTTGAATGTGTTGGCTCTGAGTATGACATGATAAGAATCAACTTGATGGCATGACTTAAGATGAAACTTGAACTGGGTAATCTGATCATCTGATAATGAAACTATGTGTCAAGAGTGTGAGATTAGTTGATTGTTCAAACAGTTTTTGTGAAAAACTAGAACTTGCCCAGTTAGTCCTGCTAAGACAATTCACTCTAGAGTCTAGGAAGTGATCATAGGCCCTTTGTTCTGATAAAAGGATCCAACCAAATGAAATAAATGCTCCCTTTGATCCAAATGCTTTGAGCCTAAAATTAGACCATTTCTTTCTAAACCCCAAACTCATCTTCCCATAATCGACTATGTTGGCCCCGGTCCCTCCTTGGACATGTGCACCTCGACTTAGGCCAAAAGCCTAAGTTGAGGGTGGCTAATGTAGAAAGTAACTTCAATCTTGGCCCTGACCCGACATCGGGTATTGTTCACCTCAACCAATGGAAAATCCATAAGTTGAGGGTGGCTATGAAAGAGGAAACCGAAAGAAACATGGGTATGAAAAGAGTTTTGATGTTGAAAAAGAGAGGAAAGGATGTGACTTGTTGAAAGCTAAAGAAAAGAATAAAATGCAAGAAAAAGTTGAAAAATATATAAAAAGCTACAAAGTCTAAAGTCACATCCATGGTTAAAGAAAATCAAGGGAAAGAAGGTAAAACAGTAGGATGGCAAAAATAGGGCAAAAAGAGGTTGAAAGTCTAGTGTAATGTCAAGGAGGGCAGAAAGTCACTAAAAAGTACCCAAATGTACCACACCTGACCCTGAGCCTACATTACAAGCCAAGAAAGTCCTATAGTGATCCTAGAGTCTAGTTTGGAGAGTCTAAGAAGTGAAATAAGGGCAAGCCTATGGTACTGAGCACTAACTGTACTTGAAGTTATTTCTGAGTGTGGGTGTTGATTGAATCCTTGTACTCAAATTCATAGTCATTGTGTGAAAGAAAAGGGATTTCGTTTGAAGTAGGGGCACTAGTTACATTGTCGGAAAGTTGGTACTTTGGTGATAGTGAAACAATGTATGTTGTGTGTTGGTTGGTCGATCGTTGTCATGGTTTGATCCGCATGAATTAGCTTGTCGAGTCTAGGAGAACAAATTTTGCACCCAGAAAGTGAGTGAGATAGAGAGCCATAATTGAAGTTGAGGGTGTTGATATACCGTGAGTTTACGATATTTCTAATACATTTCACTTAGAAGTTGTGTGTGTCTAGGGTTTTGCATTGGTTTTTATGTGTTTGCATCATATTTTGCAAGAACGATGTTCAGGCGCGGAAGTAAGGAGACAGCTGAAAGAAATGCAGAAAAGGGCATCTACGGAGGTTATCTACTGACCGTAGGTCCATTGACGCTCCGTAGATGGTGGTTGTAGATCAGTGATAACGTTCAAATATACTTCTTGAAAAGAAATATAAACTATCATATGTAATATATTTACCTAACTATGAGTCAGGGTCGATCCCACAGAGAATATGGAAGAATATTGTCAATAGCAAATATTTAACTCAATAGTCGTTATATAACAATTGGGGGGTTTAATTTGAAATAAAATAAACAAACAATAAAAAAGATAGCTTTGAACTAATTATTTATTTATATTCAGATTATTAAAAGTAACTAGGAATGTGTTCCCCATAAGCTCATAACGCAATAATCCTAATAATAGTAATCATTTTCTAATGTATTACATGCAAAGTGATAAATTAGGTATCTCTAAATCCTTGGTCCGGCATCTAGAGAATTTCACCCCGCACCTTGGTCCGACTACGTATGTATAATTTACTAACCCTTACCTTTACCTCATATTAGACATCATAATCGATGTTTGGTTTAGTTATTACTTCGCACCAATCGACACTAGCCTATTAGATAGTATCACACTAAATCTATGTTGATAATTCTTTTCTTATTGATTACCTCCTTGGTCCGGCAAGTAGCAACAAGGCGATTTCTAACGTTGGCCACCGTTAAAAAGACTTCTAGACAAAAGAATTATCAATGCATGCTTCAACACTATTCAAGAATTACTTAGTTATTATTCATACTTTGTTAATCGCTTATGGTTCCCACAACCCTAGTTATGAAAGTTAGCTATTCATTATCTCAAGAACACAATCAAAATTTATTAAAATAAATATGCTTGTGTTAATCATAAAAAAGTTAAGAACAATAGCTAAACTATCTTTTATTAATCACGAATACAAATAAATAATAAAGGAGAAGAAAGAATAAACCACAATTCTCCGGCCTCCACGGCGGCTCTTCCAAAGTTCCTAAGCTAGAAGAAAATTTATATTATGTCTTGTATCTTGGTTCTTGGCTTCCCCTAATAATTATTTCCATGCCCTATTTATAGACGTAGGAAACCCTAAATAAAATAATTGAGTCCAAACAAATTAGGAAATCAAAACCCGAAAGGAATTGGATTCCTTTTTCTCCGCGTGTAGCTTCCAAGTTTGTGCGTGTAACATCTTTTGATGTTGCTGCCTGATACGTGGACCAGCAGGTAAGTTTTTCTTTCCTTATTAGCATATAAATTATATTAATATTATATTAACTTATTTCCATTAAGCTGCCTGCTTGATTTCCTTCTTCAACTTTCCATCTTTAATTCGTTTTAGCTCCAAACATCTCCAATTTTCCATCAATTTAATCCTACAAATAAAATACACAATTTAGAATAATCCATCAAATTAATGCTCAAAAAGGACAAATATAAATAATAAATGTGATGAAATAATGATTAAAAATATGTATTTTTAGCCTCACATCAACACCCCACACTTAAACTTTTGTTCGTCCTCGAGCAAACATTAAAACTCATCCCAAAAAAAAATCATACTAGCAATGTCATCACTTTGGTTAATACAAACAATTAGGCCGTATACCAATTTCAAAACATCAAGTAGACTTCTCAATCATTATGCAAGACATCCAAATAAACAGCAAACCTCTAACCTCCTAACCTCAAAGAAGGACTTTGAACTCATCAAATTTAAGTTTACTCACCTACTCTCATCAAAGAAAGTTAATAAAATCACCTATCTATCATGAAACAAGTGCCCTCACAAGAAGAAATAGTCCACACACTCAAATCAAAAGATTGAATATAAATTAAGGACTTGGCATCAAAGAACACTCTCACACTCACGAAGAAAATTCACATGTATGCACAAAGAACCATATGCTTGCCCATTATGTACATCTCCACTAATTAAGCATGCTTGAATAGAATCAAATAGGACTTTAATGGATTGTAATGTAGGCTAAGGGATGGGTAGGAAAACTATATAATAGTGACTTACACTTCCTTAAGCACTTTGCAATTTTAGACTTCATAACCCATTATTTTCTTCTCTTTATTTTCAGCCCTCTCTTCAACAATTATTTCACAAGTAATTCTCATCCTCTCAAAAATGTTTTAAGCCCTTTTTTTTTTTTTTTTAAAGTTTCCCTTCATAATAGCCACCCTCAACTTACGTATTTTACATGCGTTAAGGTGCACAATATCCTTGGAAGGACCAGGGCCATCATCAAAGTAACTTTTTTTTTTTTTTTTATATCACATTTTTTTTTTCTTTTTTTTTTTTTTTTTTCAAAGAGGGCTTATAAGCACTTTGTAGCTATCATTAATTACTCAATCATCCCTTTTTTTCATAATTGATAATTAGAATAAGTCTATGCTATAATGCTCAAGGAAGCAAGGTGCAAAAACTAGGGATTCAACAAAATAGGTAAGGGCAAAATATGGCTACCAATAAAAGGCTACAGGCTCAAAAGGGCTAACTAGTGATAAAATATCTGAAAAGGCAAAACTTTACTAGATAAATCAAAGAAAGCCTATTATCATCTCCTAAACAAACAACACTTTTTATTTCGTTTCAATGACATGCAGGGCAAGTTCTAGACTAAGATGCAAAACATGGAATAAACAAAGTTTCACCACACATGGCACAAGTATCAATCAAGATGGATCAATTTCACTTCTAAGAGAGACAAGGTCATAACAAACTACAAAATAAAATAAGCTATATACAAAGTCACAACCATGAGCTTAGATGTCAAAGAGTCTGCATTTTTTTTTTTAATCAAGCATTCACAAGAAAGTACTACTCAAAAATTATGCCCAAATAGTAAGTATCACATAACTCAAAAGGGTCTTTTCTTTTCTCTCCAAAATAAAATAAAATTTAAAAATAAATTTATTAAAAAAAATAAAAAAACACTCGGTTCAAAGGGACTATCCTCGGAAAAAGAACCGAAAACAAAAGCCAAGGAACCCATCCTAATAAAAAAAGACTCAATAAAGCAGTAAAAACTAAGAATTTATTCCTCCACCCCACACTTAAAAAGATGCTATGTCCCCAAAGCATTAAACAAAATTTAAAACAAGGGTTAGAAAAACTCCCTGAGGTCTCATGACCTAGCTAGTAGCATGTCCTCTTTATTTTCATCAAGGGTCGAACGCACCCCACAATTAAGCTCAAACATGTTCCTTGGCTCAGACTTACCCTAATCTGCAAAAACAAGAAAAAAAAATGATAGTAATAAAATAAAATAAGAAGTTAAACTACTAATTGGGTTGCCTCCCAATAAGCGCTTAATTTAACGTCGCGGCACGACACCATCAATTTTACTATTTTTCCTTCCACTTTGAAGATATGAATTGCACCCCCAATTTTGAATCAATTTTTCTATTACGGTCAAGAGGTGGTGGTATAAAAATAAAGGTCTCAAGCAATAGATATTGCATTATGCACTTCTTGGATCCTAAGTAAGGAATGTAATTCTCCGATCTTGGAACAATAAATTCAAGAATATAGACACATTGTTCCTCCTCCATACACTCTTCTATAGGCTCAGATGGCTCGATTAATTTCTCATCATCTAAACATAATGTAGAAAAATGATTGGAATGAGGTCCAATGCGCCCTACCTTATGAATTGCATTATTTTTTACATCCTCATATTTACACATACTAGAGTTTTTAAAAATAATATTATCTACTTCATTACATAACTCTAGTGCACTCTTCTCAATAGTGACAACATCAATAACAGTATAATCAAGCAATTGCCCCTCCACTCTTAGCTCTTCAAGTTGACTTATAAGTATTTTTTCTTCCTCACACATATTATTACTAAATTGTTGGGTTTCATATGATTTAATCTTTGCACTCAACTCAATATCTAAATAATAGAGATCAAATTCAAATTTATATTCAGAATTGCGCTTACATATTGATTTATAGCAAAGTATTAACAAATCTTCCATGTCCCCATACAACTCATCTAGTTGATAAAAAAAAACTAACTTATACGAACCCATAAAATCAGAAGGGCAAGAATTGCAAGAACACTTTTCACTACATATTTTTTCAGATGTCATCTCAAGAAGAGTAAAAGAAATATGATAATAATAATAAAAAAAAAAAAATTTAAACTAATCCTAAGAAACAAAAAAGGACTACAAGTCAAAATAAATACTAAAGACAATTTCTAAGCCATATTCCCCGGCAGCGGCGCCATTTTTGATAACGTTCAAATATACTTCTTGAAAAGAAATATAAATGATCGTATGCAATATATTTACCCAACTATGAGTCAAGGTCGATCCCACAGAGAATATGGAAGAATATTGTCAATAGCAAATATTTAACTCGATAGTCGTTATATAACAATTGGGGGGTTTAATTTGAAATAAAATAAACAAACAATAAAAAAGATAGCTTTGAACTAATTATTTATTTATATTCAGATTATTAAAAGTAACTAGGAATGTGTTCCCCATAAGCTCATAACGCAATAATCCTAATAATAGTAATCATTTTCTAGTGTATTACATGCAAAGTGATAAGTTAGGTATCTCTAAATCCTTGGTCCGGCATCTAGAGAATTTCACCCCGCACCTTGGTCCGGCTACGTGTGTATAATTTACTAACCCTTACCTTTACCTCATATTAGACATCATAATCGATGTGTGGTTTAGTTATTACTTCGCACCAATCGACACTAGCCTATTAGATAGTATCACACTAAATCTATGTTGATAATTCTTTTCTTATTGATTACCTCCTTGGTCCGGCAAGTAGCAACAAGGCGATTTCTAACGTTGGCCACCGTTAAAAAGATTTCTAGACGAAAGAATTATCAATGCATGCTTCAACACTATTCAAGAATTACTTAGTTATTATTCATACTTTGTTAATCGCTTATGGTTCCCACAACCCTAGTTATGAAAGTTAGCTACTCATTATCTCAAGAACACAATCAAAATTTATTAAAATAAATATGCTTGTGTTAATCATAAAAAAGTTAAGAACAATAGCTAAACTATATTTTATTAATCACGAATACAAATAAATAATAAAGGAGAAGAAAGAATAAACCACAATTCTCCGGCCTCCACGGCGGCTCTTCCAAAGTTCCTAAGCTAGAAGAAAATTTATATTATGTCTTGTATCTTGGTTCTTGGCTTCCCCTAATAATTATTTCCATGCCCTATTTATAGATGTAGGAAACCCTAAATAAAATAATTGAGTCCAAACAAATTAGGAAATCAAAACCCGAAAGGAATTGGATTCCTTTTTCTCCGCGTGTAGCTTCCAAGTTTGTGTGTGTAACATCTTTTGATGTTGCTGCCTGATACGTGGACCAGCAGGTAAGTTTTTCTTTCCTTATTTGCATATAAATTATATTAATATTATATTAACTTATTTCCATTAAGCTGCCTTCTTGATTTCCTTCTTCAACTTTCCATCTTTAATTCATTTTAGCTCCAAACATCTCCAATTTTCCATCAATTTAATCCTACAAATAAAATTACACAATTTAGAATAATCCATCAAATTAATGCTCAAAAAGGACAAATATAAACAATAAATGTGATGAAATAATGATTAAAAATATGTATTTTTAGCCTCACATCAATCAGCAGGCAAGGCATGGAAGGCAAATCAGGGAAATCTGACCAAGTGTGGAACCATGGTGACCATTGGCGGTTCGTAGATTGAACTACGGACCGTACTGTTGATCCGTAGATAGATACCGTGAGGGTTCCAGTACTTGATTTTTGAAGATTCTAAGTGTGGAGCTATGGAGAGGGATTGACGGACTGTAGATCGATCTACGGCCCGTACTGCATTTCTGTCGTTTGCTTTAGAGAAGCTGATTTTTGGAAGCTGAAATATTTTCTAAGTCCTGGCTGACGGAAGGGACTCACGGACCGTAGATCCATTGACGGTCCGTGAGTCAGTCTCGTGGAATGAAGACGCATGCCTGAACAAACTTTCCTTATTTTGTTTCCCTTTTTATTTAGGACTTGTTTTCTATAAATAGGACATATAAACCTCATTTTTAGGGTTGGATTTTATTACTTTTGTTCTAGTTCTTGACTTGGGAGATTAACTTGCAACTTTAGCAATTATTAACTTCCTAAGATCGTTTTGGAAGATTTGGGTGTTGCAATTGAAGTTGAATTTCTGGGTTTATTATTCTTTTTACGTAAGTTCATCATTCTTTCATCTAAAAACAATGAATTGTGTTCATAAGATTATGGGTAACTAAACTCCACAACTAGGGTTGTGGGAACCATGAGTGATTAACAAAGTATGAATAGTAAATAAGCAATTCCTGAATAGTGTGGTGCATGCATTGATAATTCTTTCGTTAGAAGTCTTTTTAACGGTTGCAAACATTAGAACTCGCCTTGTTGCTACTTGCAGGACCAAGGAGGTAATCAACAAGAAAAGAATTATCAACATAGATTTAGTGTGATACTATCTAATAGGCTAGTGTCGATTGGTGCGAAGTAATAACTAAGCCAAACATCGTTGTGATGTCTAATATGAGGTAAAGGTAAGGGTTAGTAAATTATACATACGTAGCCGGACCAAGGTACGAGATGAAATTCTCTAGATGCCGGACCAAGGATTTAGAGATACCTAACTTATCATTTTGCATGTGGTACACTAGGAAAGGATTGCTATTACTAGGATTACTGCGTTATGAGCTTGTGGGGAACACGTATACCCTAGTTAATTCTCTCATCTTGATAACAACCAAAATTGACTTTTGATTACTGATTACTTAGTGAGTTCTTACAATTTGTTTCAAACCCCCCCCCCCCCTTTAATTACTTGTTTCTGGAAGTAATTTGACTAAACGAATATAATTGTTGGTTAAAGTTAAGTCTAAACCATTTTCCTCGTGGGATAGACCCCAACCTACAAGTTGGGTTCTTTACTTGATAACGATCGCTTATGCTTCTTTAGGGAGGTATAATTTGAGCGTATCAGAAACAAGTACTCACAAGAGTTCATATAAAGAAATAGCCAACTAGCACAAAAGTCCTGATTGGGCCATCCACCATGATCTCTATACCGAAACAGAAAGCATGCATATATCAAGACAATACATCAAATAGCTAACAAGCTTCAGCAAACCAACAAGCTAGGCCAGCATGGCCATAACGTAGCTATACACCCCACACACTAGTCAGCAAGCCTCTAAGAGTAGTAAAGATTAGCGGGACAGGCCCCAGCCTACCCATAAAAATATATACAACAAAAGCTAACAAACCTCCCAACTGTGGCAGCTCCGGAGGAAAGGGGCTAGCAAATCTCATAGAAGTCAATCCTGCTATTGAGGAGGTCTACTAGGTCATCTTTCAGGACCGGCAGGCATGAATGCAGTACCCCAGGCAATGGGGCATCACTACGAAATAATGTACCGAGTATGAAAGGCAATCGACTATGAGCAGGAATCATAATATATAGGGAGTAATCCGATAAATAAATCAAGGATAAGATAAATGTACTGACCTACTCCTAAATCTAAACTTATCAAAAATAATAAAACAACCTAACCAAGACCCCATAAGCTCGGTAGGTACAAAGCACACAAGACCACCTACTCAGGCCCTATAAGCCCAAAAGTTTCCAATCAGTGTATATACCCCTATCGGTAGTCCCTTAGCTCCATAGGCAGTCACATAGCCCTCTTGGGCATTAATATAACCCTGAAGGTAGCACATAGCTCTCTTAGGCATCAATATAGCTTATAGACAACACATAGCCCTCTTAGGCAACAACATAGCCCTGTAGGAAATACATAGCCTTTTTAGGCGTCAATATTGCCCCGTAGGCAACTCATAGCCCTTCTAGACATTAATACAACCCCTTAGGCAACTCATAGCCCTTCTAGGCATCAATATAGCCCTGTAAGCAGAACATAGCCCTTCTAAGGATAGATCACATTCCTGCAGCTAACCACAATAACCCCAAGGGCAACAATAACAATCCAATAGGCTAAAAGCGAGCAATTTGGCTATAAGCAACCTATACGAATAGCCTCTAAGTCGTGTCCAATATAGGGACGCTACTAACTGAATAATAATACCGACAAGGGAGGATTATATCCACTCGAGCAGCCAACAATCAACAATAATGGCTACAAGTATAACAACGATAGCAACCCAATTACATTTCTCATAAGTTTTATGGGAACATGCTGTAAGAAGGGAATAGCCTTAACATACCTTTTTCGTTGAATTCATATGGCCTAACGAGTTTTGCTCACAATCCCCCTCGATACTACAACAAGGAAGGACCATAATCAACACACAAGAGTAGAAGATACCACGATAATTCGATAAAAGATATGTATTTTTGTCGCAAATTGTTATTTGCGGCTTATCAAAGCTAGAGTCGATGAAAGAAGGGTCTTACCTTGATCTTAAGTTCATAATACACCTCAAAACATTAAAATATTTCCGAACCCTTATTGTCCCAACACCAAAGTATGCTATGCTACGAAATTGATAAAAATAAATTATACCATGATGACGAGCTCAATGCGTAGAACAAGTTTCGTCAAGGACTTAAGTCGAGAAAATCTATAATTTGGTTGATCCTAGAAATGGGTTTTCTATGTTTTCTGGTTCTTAACTAAATAAAAATGTAGAAAAAATCAATGAAGAAGATATATAAAAGTTCCACCGACCTACGGCTCCAACTCATGTGTCTGCTTGCGCAGTCTCACAAAAATTGCAAATATCTCTCTATTTTGAGGTCGTATGAATGAATAGTTTGATGTGTTGAAAACTAAACTCGTAGACCTTTGATTTGATAGGTCGTGGGCCCCATAAATCTTTATAGATTGGGATAAAACCTCCGAAATATTTGACCCAAATTTCAGAGAAATCTTTAAGAAGAAACATACGATAACTTTCGCCAACTTTTATTTTGCCACTTAACTAACTTCAATTTGATAGGTCATGGTTTATGTGTTTTTCTTGATTTTTTGGCCATTTTGGGGTATTTACGTAATATTGGGCCATTTTCAGGCAGTTACGAAAAGAAGTAAAGTTTTGTATTGTTTATGTGTTTTTTCTTAATTTTCAGCCATTTTGGGCATCTACGTAATATTCTTCCATTTTCGAGCAGTTACGAAAAGAAGTAAAGTTTTGTTCTTTTATTTTTCACGATATTCTAAGAACATTGGTGAAATTTGAAATTTTTTTGAGGCATTTTTCGTATTGTTTATGCATTTTTTTTTATTTTTAGCCATTTTGAGGCATATACATAATATTCATCCATTTTCGGGCAGTTATGAAAAGAAGTAAAGTTTTGTTATTTTATTCGTCATTATATTCTAAGGCCATCGATGCAAGTCAAAAAAAATTGAGGCATTTTTCGTAATGTTTACGTGTTTTTCTTGATTTTTCAACCATTTTGGGGCATTTACATAATATTCAGCCATTTTCGGGAAGTTACAAAAAGAATTAAAGTTTTACTTTTTTATTTGTCACGATATTCTAAGGTCATTGGTGGAAGTCAGAATTTTTTGAGGCATTTTTTGTATTGTTTATGTATTTTTCTTGATTTTTCGTCCATTTTGGGCATTTACGTAATATTCGGCCATTTTCGGGCAGTTACGAAAAGAAGTAAAGTCTGGTTCTTTTATTTGTCATGATATTCTAATGTCATTGGTGCAAGACGGAAAAAAATTAGCCATTTTTTGTATTGTTTATGTATTTTTCTTGATTTTTCGGCCATTTTGGAGCATTTGCGTAATATTCGGCCATTTTTGGGCAGTTACGAAAAGAACTAAAGTTTTGTTAGTTTATCCGTCACGATATTCTAAGGTCATTGGTTCAAGTAGGAATTTTTTGATGCGTTTTTTATATCGTTTATGTATTTTTCTTGATTTTTTAGCCATTTTGGTGCATTTACGTAATATTCGACCATTTTCGGGCACTTACGTAAAGAAGTAAACTTTTGCTCTTTCGCTCTTTACAATATTCTAGGGTCATTGGTGAAGGTCAAAAAAATTTTGAGGCATTTTTTTATTGTTTATGTATTTTTCAATATTTTTCTACATTTTGGGGCATTTACGTAATATTCGGCCATTTTCGGGCAGTTATAAAAAGAAGTAAAGTTCTTTTATTTTATCTGTCACGATATTCTAAGGTCATTGGTGCAAGTCAAAAAATGCATTTTTTATATTGTTGATGTGTTTTTCTTGAATTTTCGGCCATTTTGGGGCATTTACATAATCTTCGGCCATTTTCAAGCAGTTACGAAAAGAAGTAATGTTTTGTTCTTTTATTTTTCACGGTATTCTAAGGTCATTGGTGAAAGTTGAATTTTTTTTTGAGGCGTTTTTTGTATTGTTTATGTATTTTTCTTGATTTTTAGACTATTTTGGGGCATTTACGTAATATTCAGCAATTTTCGGGCAATTACAAAAAAAAAAGTAAAATTTTGTTCATTTATTCGTCACGATATTCCAAGGTCATTGGTGCAAGTCGAAATTCTTTTCAGGCGTTTGTTGTATTGTTTATGTGTTTTTCTTGATTTTTCGGCCATTTTAGGCATTTACGTAATATTTGGCCATTTTTGGGCAATTATGAAAAGAAGTAAAGTTTTGTTCTTATATTCGTCACGATATCCTAAGGTCATTGGTGCAAGCCAAAAAAAAATTGAGGCATTATTTGTATTTTTTATGTATTTTTCTTTATTTTTCGGCTATTTTTGGGCATTTACGTAATATTAAGCCAGTTCGGGCAATTACAAAAAGAAGTAAAATTTTGTTATTTTAATCGTCACGATATTCTAAGGTCATTGTTGCAAGTTGAAATTTTTTTTGAGGCGTTTTCTATAGTTTTTTTCTTGATTTTTCGGTCATTTTGGGGCATTTACGTAATATTCAGTTATTTTCAGGTAGTTACGAAAAGAAGTAAAATTTTGTTCTTTTATTCATCACGATATACTAAGGTCATTGGTGCAAGTCAAAACTTTTTTGAAGCGCTTTTTCTATTGTTCATGTATTTTTCTTGATTTTTCAGCCATTTTGGGGAACTTACATCATATTCTGCCATTATCGAGCAGTTACAAAAAGAAGTAAAGTTTTGTTATTTTATTCGTCCCGATATTCTAAGGTCATTGGTGTAAGTTAAAAAAAAATTGAGGCGTTTTTGTATTGTTAATAAGTTTTTCTTAATTTTTTAGCCATTTTGGGGCATTTAAGTAATATTCGACCATTTTTGGGCAGTTACGAAAAGAAATAAAGATTTTTTCTTTTATTCATCATTATATTCTAAGGTGATTGGTTCAAGGCGAAATATTTTGATGCTTTTCTGTATTGTTTATGTAATTTTCTTGATTTTTCAGCCATTTTGGGGCATTTACATAATATTCGGCCATTTTCGGGCAGTTACGAAAAGAAGTAAACTTTTGCTCTTTTATTCTTCACGTTATTCTAAGGTCATTGGTTCAAATCAAAAAAAAAATTGAGGCATTTTTTTTATTGTTTATGTATTTTTCTTGATTTTGCAGTCATTATTGGGCATTTACATAATATTCGGCCATTTTCAGGCAGCTACGAAAAGAAGTAAAGTTTTTTTCTTTTATTCCAACGATATGCTAAGGTCATTGGTGCAAGAAGAAATTTTTTTGATGCGTTTTTATTATTGTTTATGTATTTTTCTTGAACTTTTGGCCATTTTGGGGTATATATGTACTATTTGGCCATTTTCGGACAGTTACAAAGAGAAGTAAAGTTTTGTTCTTTTATTCGTCACGATACTTGAAGGTCATTGGCGTTTATGTATTGTTTATGTGTTTCTCTAGATTTTTCGGCTATTTTGGGGCATTTACGTAATATTAGACCATTTTGGGGCAGTTACGAAAAGAAGTACAGTTTTGTTCTTTTATTCGTCGCGATATTCTAAGGTCATTGGTGCAAGTAAAAAATAAATTGAGGCGTTTGTTGTTTTATTTATGTGTTTTTCTTGATTTTTCGGCCATTTCAGGGAATTTTACCAATTATTCGGCCATTTTTGGGAAGTTACGAAAAGAAGTAAAGTTTTGATCTTTTCTTCGTCACAATATTCTAAGGTCATTAGTGCAAGTGAAAACTTTTTGAGGCGTTTTTTGAATTGTTTATGTATTAATATTGATTTTTCTACCTTTTCGGGGAATTTACGTAATATTCTGCCATTTTCGGGCAGTTACGAAAAGGAGTAAAGTTTTGTTCTTTTATTCGTCACGATATTCTAAGGTCATTGGTGTTAGTCGAATGTTTTTTGAGGCATTTTTTGTATTGTTTATGTATTTTTTTATTTTTTTTTCCGGCCATTTTGTGTATTTACTAATATTCGGTCATTTTTGAGCAGTTACGAAAAGAAGTAAAGTTTTGTTCTTTAATTCGTCACGATATTCTAAGGTCATTGGGTTCAAGTTGAAATTTTTTTGAGGCGTTTTTTGTATTGTTTGTGTATTTTCTTGATTTTTCGGCTATTTTGGGTCATTTACGTAATATTCAGCCATTTTCGAGCAGTTACAAAAAGAAGTAAAATTTTGTTTTTTTATTCATCTCGGTATTCTAAGGTTTTGGTGCAAGTCAAAAAAAAATTGAGCCGTTTTTTGTATTGTTTATGTATTTTTCTTGATTTTTTATCTATTTTGGGAATTTACTTAATATTCGGCCATTATCGAGCAGGTACTAAAAGAAGTAAAGTTATGTTCTTTTATTCGTCACTATATTCTAAGGTCATTGGTGCAAGTCAAAAATATTTGAGGCGTTCTTTTGTATTATTTATGTATTTTTCATGATTTTTTAGCCATTTTGGGGCATTTACGTAATATTCCGCCATTTTCGGGTAGTTACGAAAAGATATAAAGTTCTATTCTTTTATTCGTCATGATATTCTAAGGTCATTAGTGCAAGTCAAAAAAAAATTTGAGGCATTTTTTTGTATTGTTTATGTATTTTTCTCGATTTTTTGGCTATTTTGGGACATTTACGTTATATTCGGCCATTTTTAGGCAGTTATGAATAGAAGTAAAGTTTTATTCTTTTATTCGTCACGATATTCTATGGTCATTTGTGCAAGTCAAAATGTTTTTTTTAGGCGTTGTTTGTATTGGTTATGTATTTTTCTTAATTTTTCTGTCATTTTTGGGCATTTACGTAATATTTGGCCATTTTCGAGTAGTTACGAAAAGAAGTAAAGTTTTGTTCTTTTATTCATCATGATATTCTAAGGTTATTGGTGCAAGTCAAAAAAAATTGAGGCGTTTTTTGGAAAAAAAGTATTTTGTACGAGGCAGATATACTGTCAGTTGTGTGAGGCCTCTTTTGGCTGCCACTTGTATACTGTGGGACCCATAATTTACTCTTTTTTTTCTTACTTTTTCTTTTCCAATTTTAATCTTCTCTTTTACTTTTTCATTCTTACTTGAATTTTCTTTTTTGCTTGTTAATTCTTAGTGTAATTTTATTTTAATAAAGAAACTTTGAAACTCACCCATGGTATCTAATATATATTTTATATCTTTATTATTATTTATTTGATATTTGAGGGGAAATTAAAGTAATATGTACAAAAAAATTAAATTTTACTTCTTTTGGATGAATTCAAAAAAATTGAAGATAGTGAAACTAAAAAGAATAAATTGAATTTTCTTCAATAAAGTAAAAATTCATGTAATCAACCAATTGAGCTATTAAAATTCAATCAATATTATTTATTACACTTAAATATATAATTTAATTTTAATTATTAAATTTTAGTCATTAATTTATTTTTTGAAAACTTTGATCACTCAATTCTTAGTTATCAAATATGTTTTTATTTTTGTTTATTCAATAACCACTTAATGTATTTGAATGCTTAATATTAATAATAATGTATTAATGATATCAAACACTCAATTATCTTTTCTTTTCTAGATTTATTAAATTTTCTACTTCTATGGCATGTATCCAATAATTATTGCCAATATTAATTTTGTATTTCTCTTCAAGATTTTTTTTATGTTTAGTATCTTAAAATGTGAAACAAAACTTTTTTAGATTCATTTTTTTCTTGTGGGTTACGAAAATTAATAGAAAAACAAGACTCAACCAAATGAATTTGTGAAAGCACAAAATAAATAATTGTATGAATATATTTTTTTCACTAAAGGTAGGACCAAAAAAAAACTATAGAAATATTGGTAAAGAAAAGGGTAAAATTTGAGAAAATGGAAATGTTAGAGAGAGGAAGTGTGACAACAAGAGGGACCAACAGAAACACATGTCAAAAGAAAATGGTGCCCTCACACAACTATTGTTGGTTGTACCTCAACCACCATAAAAATTTTCGCATTTTTTATGTGTTTTTCTTTATTTTTTGGCTATTTTTAAGTATTTACGTAATATTCGGCTATTTTCGAGCTATTACGAAAAGAAGTAAAGTTTTGTTATTTTACTCGTCACGATATTCTAAGGTCATTGGTGTCAGTCAAAATTTTTTGGAGGCGTTTCTTGTATAGTTTTTTGTATTATTCTTGATTTTTTGGCAATTTTGGGGAATATACGTAATAATCGGCCATTTTTTAGAAGTTACGAAAAGAAGTAAAGTTTTGTTCTTTTATTCGTCACGATATTCTAAGGTCATTGATGCAAGTCGAATTTTTTTTTGAGGCGTTTTTTGTATTATTTTTGTATTATTCTTTATTTTTTGGAAATTTTGGGGAATATGCGTAATATTCGGCCATTTTCGGGCAATTACGAAAAGAAGTAAAGTATTGTTCTTTTATTCCTCACGATATTCTAAGGTCATTGGTGCAAGTTGAAAGTTTTTTGAGGCGATTTTTTGTATTGTTTATGTATTTTTCTTGAATTTTCGGCTATTTTGGGGCATATACATAATATTCGGCCATTTTCGGGCAGTTAGAATAAGAAATAAAGTTTTGTTCTTTTATTCGTCATGATATTCTAAGGTTATTAGTGCAAGTCAAAAAAAAATTGGGACGTTTTTTGTATTGTTTATGCATTTCTTTTGATTTTTCGGTCATTTTGGGCATTTACGTAATATTCGGCCATTTTTGAGCAGTTACGAAAACAAGTAAGGTTTTGTTCTTTTATTCGTCACGATGTTCTAAGGTCATTAGTTCATGTCAAAAAATTTTGATGCGTTTTTATATTGTTTATGTATTTTTCTTGATTGTTCAGCCATTTTGGGGCATTTACGTAATATTCGGCCATTTTTCGGGCAGTTACAAAAGCAGTACAGTTTTGCTCTTTTATTCTTCACAATATTCTAAGGGCATTGGTGCAAGTCGAAATATTTTTGAGCATTTTTTGTATTGTTTATGTTTTTTTTCTTGACATTTCAGCCATTTTGGGGCATTTACTTAATATTCGGTAATTTTAGGGAAGTTACGAAAAGAAGTAAAGTTTTATTCTTTTATTCGTCAAGATATTCTAAGGTCATTGGTGCAAGTCAAAATTTTATTGAGGCATTTTTTGTATTGTTTATATATTTTTCTTGATTTTTGGCCATTTTATGGCATATAGGTAATATGCGGCCATTTTCAGGCAATTACAAAAAGAAATAAAGTTTTGTTCTTTTATTCGTGATGATATTCTAAGGTCATTGTTGCAGGTCAAAAAAAATTGAGGCATTTTTTGTATTGTTTATGTGTTTTTCTTAATTTTTTCGGCAATTTTGGGCATTTACGTTATATTCAGTCATTTTGGAAAGTTACGAAAAGAAGTAAAGTTTTGTTCTTTTATTCATCACGATATTCTAAGGTCATTGGTGCAAGTCAAAAAAATTTGGAGGCGTTTTTTGTATTATTTATCGGCCATTTTGGGGGATTTATGTAATATTTGACCATTTTCGGGCAATTACGAAAAGAAGTAAAGTTTTGTGCTTTTATTCCTCACGATATTCTAACGTCATTGGTGCAAGTCAAAATTATTTTGAGACATTTTTTGTATTGTTTATGTATTTTCTTGAATTTTCGTCCATTTTGGGGCATATACATAATATTCGGTCATTTTCGGGCAGTTAAGAAAACAAGTAAAGTCTTGTTCTTTAATTTCTCACGATATTCTAAGGTCATTGGTGCAAGTCAAAAAATTTTGGGGAGATTTTTGTATTTTTCTTGATTTTCGGTCATTTTGGGACACTTAAGTAATATTCGGCCATTTTCGGGCAGTTACGAAAAGAAGTAAAGTTTTGTTGTTTTATTTGTCACGATATTCTAAGGACATTGGTTCATGTCGGAATTTTTTTATGCGCTTTTTGTATTGTTTATTTATTTTTCTTGATTTTTCAGTCATTTTGAGGCATTTACGTGACAGTTACGAAAATAAGTAAAGTTTTGCTCCTTTATTCTTCACGATATTATAAGGTCATTAGTGCAAGTCAAAAAAATTTAGAGGCGTTTTTTGTACTTTTCTTGATTTTCGGCTATTTTTGGGCATTTATTTAATATTCAGCCATTTTCAGGCGGTAACGAAAAGAAGTAAATTTTTGTTCATTTATTCGTCACGATATTCTATGGTCATTGGTGCAAGTAGAATTTTTTTGAAGGCATTTGCTATAATTTTTATTCATTTTACTTTATTTATCGGCCATTTTGGGGCATTTACGTAATATTCGGCCATTTTCGGGCTATTAGGAAAAGAAGTAAAGTTTTGTTCTTTTATTCGTCAGGATATTCTAAGGTCATTGATGCAAGTCAAAAAAAATTGAGGCATTTTTTGTATTGTTTATGTATTTCTTTTATTTTTCGGCCATTTTCGGGAATACGTAATATTTTCCTATTTTTGGGCAACTATTAAAATAGGTAAAGTTTTGATCATTTATTCGTTACGATATTCTAAGGTCATTGGTGCAAGTAAAAAAAAATTTAGGCGTTTTTTGTATTGTTTATGTGTATTTCTTGATTTTTCAGCCATTTTGGGGAATTTACATAATATTCGGCCATTTTGGCGTAGTTACCAAAAAAAGTAAAGTTTTGTTCTGTTATTCGTCACGATATTCGAAGGTCATTGGTACAAGTCGTAACTTTTTTAGGCATTTTTTGTGATGTTTATATGTGTTTCTTGATTTTTTGTCTATTTTGGGAATTTACGTAATATTCGGCCTTTTTCGGGTAGTTACGAAAGGAAGTAAAGTTTTGTTATGTTATTCGTCATGATATTTTAAGTTCATTGCTGCAAGTTAAAAAAAAATTGAGGCGTTTTTGTATTGTTTCTGTGTGTTTCTTGATTTTTCAGCCATTTTTGGGGCAGTTACGTAATATTCGGCCATTATTAGACGGTTAAGAAAAGAAGTAAAGTTTTGTTCTTTTATTCTTCTTGATATTCTAAGGTAAATTTGGTGCAAGTCGAAAAAAAATTGAGGCGTTTTTTTATTGTTTATGTATTTTTCTTGATTTTCGACCATTTTGGGGAATTTACGTTATATTCGACCATTTTCGGGCAGTTGAGAAAAGAAGAAAAGTTTTGTTCTTTCATTCATCATGATATTCTAAGGTCATTGGTGCAAGTAAAAAAAAAATTTGAGGCATTTTTTGTATTGTTTATGTATATATGTTTCTTGATTTTTCAGTCATTTTGAACATTTACGTAATATTCGGCCATTTTTGAGCATTTATAAAAAGAAGTAAATTTTGTTCTTTTATTCGTCACGATATTCTAAGATCATCGGTGCAAGTCAATTTTTTTTTGAAGCGTTTGTTGTATTGTTTATGTGTTTTTCTTGATTTTTCGGGAAAATTGGGGCATATACGTAATATTCGGCCATTTTCGGGCAGTTATGAAAAGAACAAAAGTTTTGTTCTTTTATTTATCACGGTAATCTTAGGTCATCAGTGCAAGTCGAATTTTTTTTTGAAGCATTTTCTATATTGTTTATGTATTTTTCTTGATTTTTCGGCTATTTAAGGGTATTTACTTAATATTCGGCCATTTTTGAGCAATTACGAAAAGAAGTAAAGATTTTTTATTTTATTCGTCACGGTATTCTAAGGTCATTAGTGTAAGTTGAAATTTTTTTGATGCATTTTTTGCATTATTTATGTGTTTTTCTTAATTTTTCAGCCATTTTGGAACATTTACGTAATATTCAGCCATCTTTGGGCAGTTACGAAAATGAGTAAAGTTTTGTTCTTTTATTCGTCATAATATTCTAAAGTCATTCGTGCAAGTCAAAAAAAAATTTGAAGCATGTTTTGTACTGTTTATGTGTTTATCTTGATTTTTCGGCCATTTTGTGGCATTTACGTAATATTCGGCCATTTTTGGGCAGCTACTAAGAGATATAAAGTTTTTCTCTTTTATTCGTTACGATATTCTAAAGTCATTGGTACAAGTAAAAAAAAAAATTGAGGCATATTTTGTATTGTTTATGTATTTTTCTTGATTTTTCAACCATTTTGGGAACATCTGTAATACTCAGCCATTTTTGAACAGTTACGAAAAGAAGTAAAGTTTGGTTCTTTTATTCGTCATGATATTCTAAGGTCATTTGTGCAAGTCAAAAAAAAAATTGAGGCGTATTTTGTATTGTTTATGTATTTTTTTTATTTTTCAGTCATTTTGGGGAATTTTGGTAATACTCGGCCATTTTCAGACAGTTATGAAAAGAAGTAAAGTTTTCTTCTTTGATTTGTCACGATATTCTAAGGTCATTGGTGCAAGTAAAAAAAATTGAGGAGTTTTTGGTACTGTTTATGTGTTTTTCTTGATTTTTCGGCTATTTTGGGGTATTTACGTAATATTCGGCCAATTTTACGACGTTACGAAAAGAAGTAAAGTTTTGCTCTTTTATTCGTCACGATATTCTATGGTCATTGGTGCAAGTTGAAATTTTTTCAGGCATTTTTTGTATTGTTTATATATTTTTCTAGTTTTTTCGGCCATTTTGGGACATTTATGTAATATTCGGTCATTTACGGGCAGTTACGAAAAGAAGTAAAGTTTTATTGTTTTATTCATCACGATATTCTAAGGCTATTGGTGCAAGTTGAAATTTATTTGAGGCGTCTTTTGTATTGTTTATGTGTTTTCTTGATTTTTCGGTCATTTTTGGGTATTTACATAATATTTTGCCATTTTCGGGCAATTACGAAAAGATGTAAAGTTTTGTTCTTTTATTTGTCATGATATTGTAAGGTCATTGGTTCAAGTCAAAAATTTATCAAGGTGTTTTTTGTATTCTTTATGTATTTTTCTTGATTTTTCGATAATTTTGGGGCATTTACTTAATATTTGCCCATTTTTGAACAGTTACGAAGAAAAGTAAAGTTTTGTTCTTTTATTCGTCACGATATTAAAAGGTTGTTGGTGCAGGTAAAAAAAAATTTTAGGCATATTTTGTATTGTTTATGTATTTTTCTTGATTTTTCAGCCATTTTGGGGCATTTTCGTAATAATCGGCCATTTTCGGACAGTTACGAAAAGAAGTAAAGTTTTGTTCTTTTATTTGCCATGATATTCTATGGTCATTGGTGCAAGTCAAAAAAATGTTGAGGCATTTTTTGTATTGTTTATGTGGTTTTCTTGATTTTTCGGCTATTTTAGGGTATTTACGTAATATTCGGCCATTTTTGGAAATTTATGAAAAGAAGTAAAGTTTTGTTCTTTTATTCGTCAAGATATTCCAAGGTCATTGGTGCAAGTCGAATATTTTTTCAGTTGTTTTTTGTATTGTTTATGTGTTTTTCTAGATTTTTCGGTCATTTTTGGCCATATACGTTATATTCTGCCACTTTCGGACAGTTACGAAATGAAGTAAAGTTTTGTTCTTTTATTTTTCATGATAGTCTAAGGCAATTGGTGCAAGTCAAGAAATTTTTGTGATGTTTTTTGTATTATTTATATATTTTTCTTGATTCTCCGGCCATGTTGGGGCATTTACGTTATAATCGCCCATTTTCGGGCAGTAACGAAAAAAAAGTGAAGATATGCTCCATTATTCGTTACGACATTCTAAGGTCATTGGTGCTAGTCGAAATTTTTTTGAGTCGTGTTTTATATTGTTTATGTATTTTTCTTTATAATTCAGCCATTTTGGGGCATTTATATATTATTCAGCCATTTTCAGGAGGTTACGAAACGAAGTAAATTTTTGTTCTTTTATTCGTCACGATATTCCAATGTTATTGGTGCTAATCAAAATTTTTTGTTGGTGTTTTTTGTATTGTTTATGTATTTTTCTTGATTTTTCGGTCATTTTGGGCATTTACGTAATATTCGGCTATTTTCAGGTAGTTTCGAAAAGAAGTAATATTTGTTCTTTTATTCGTAAGGATATTCTAAGATCATAGGTGCTAGTCAAAAATATTTTGAGGTGTTTTTTGTATAGTTGATGTATTTTTCTTGTTTTTTGGCTATTTTGGAGGCATTTACGTAATAGTTAACCATTTTCGGGCAGTTACGAAAAGAAGTAAAGTTTTGTTGTTTTATTCGTCACGATATTCTAAGGTCATAAAAGCAAGTCAAATTTTTTTTGAGGCGTTTTTTTATTGTTTATGTGTTTTTCTTGATTTTTCGGCCATTTTGGTGAATTTACGTAATATTCAGACATTTTCGAGTAGTTACGAAAAGAAGTAAAGTTTTGTTCTTTTATTCGTCACGATATTCTAAGGTCATTGGTGCAAGTCGAATTGTTTTTCAGGTGTTTTTTGTATTGTTTTTGTTTTCTTGATTTTTCGGCAATTTTGGGGAGTTTATGTAAAATTCGTCCATTTTCGAGCAGTTACGAAAATAAGTAAAAATGTTTTTTCTTTTATTCATCACGATATTCTATGGTCATTGGTGCAAGTCAAATTTTTTTGAGGCATTTTTTGTATTGATTATGTATTTTTCTTGATTTTTCGGCTAGTTTGGGGCATTTACATAAAATTCGATCATTTTCAGGCAGTTTCAAAAAGAAGTAAATTTTTTTTCTTTTATTCGTCACAATATTCTAAGGTTATTGATGCAAGTCAAAATTGTTTTGAAGCACTTTTTGTTTATGTTTTTTCTTGATTTTCGGCCATATTTGGACATTTACGTAATATTTTGGTATTTTCGAGCTGTTACAAAAAGAAGTAAAGTTTTGTTATTGTATTCGCCATGATATTTTGAATTCATTGGTGCAAGTCGAAAGTTTTTTGACGCATTTTTATAATGTTTCTGTATTTTTCGATCATTTTGAGGCATTTACATAATATTCGACCATTTTCGGGCTGTTACGAAAAGAAGTAAGGATTTGCTCTTTTATTCATCACTATATTCTAAGGTCATTGGTGCAAGTCTAAATTTTTATGAGGCGTGTTTAGTATTGTTTATGTAATTTCTTGATTTTTCGGTCATTTTTTGGTATATACGTAATATTCTGCCACTTTCGCACAATTACGAAAAGAAGTAAAATTTTGTTGTTTTATTCTTCACGATATTATAAGGTCATTGGTGCAAGTCGAAATATTTTTGTGACACTTTTTGTATTGTTTATGTATTTTTCTTGATTTTCCGATCATGTTGGGACATTTACGTTATATTTGGCCATTTTCGTGCAGTGACGAATAGAAGTAAAGATTTGTACCTTTATTCGTCACGATATTCTAAGGTCATTGGTGCAAGTCGAAATTTTTGTGAGGCATTTTTTGTATTGTTTATGTATTTTTTCTTAATTTTTCGGCCATTTTGGGAATTCAGGTAATATTCGGTCATTTTCGGGCAGTTACTAAAAGAAGTACAGTTTTGTTCTTTTATTTGTCACGATATTCTAAGGTAATTGGTGCAAGTGGAATTTTTTTGAGGCGTTTTTTGTATTTTTCTTTATTTTTCGGCCATTTTGAGGAATTTACGTAATATTCAGCCATCTTCACGCAGTAACAAAAAGTAGTAAAGCTTTGTTCTTATATTTGTCACGATATTCTAAGGTCATTAGTGCAAGTCAGAAAAAAATTAAGGCGTTTTTTGTATTGTTTATGTGTTTTTCTTGATTTTTCGGCCATTTTGGGGCATTTACATAATATTCGGTCATTTTCGTCCTGTTACGAAAAGAAGTCAAGTTTTTTTCTTTTATTCATCACGATATTCTAGGTCATTGGTCCAAGTAAAAAAAAATTGGGGTGTTTTTTCGTATTGTTTATGTATTTTTATTGATTTTTCGGCCATTTTGGGGCATTTACGTAATATTCGACCATTTGCGGGCAGTTACAAAATGAAGTTTCGTTTTGTTCTTTTATTCATCAAGATATTATAAAGTATTGGTGCAAGTCAAAAAAAATTTGAGGCGTTTTTTATATTGTTTATGTATTTTTCTTGATTTTTCAGTCATTTGGGACATTTACATAAAATTCGGTCATTTTTGGGCGGTAACGAAAAGATATAAAGTTTTTTTCTTTTATTCGTCACAATATTCTAAGGTCAGTGGTGGAAGTCAAAAAAATTGAAGCATTTTTTGTATTGTTTATGTATTTTTCTTGATATTTCGGTCATTTTGGGGTATTTACGTATTATTCAGCCATTTTTGGGCAATTACGAAAGGAAGTAAAGTCTTGTTCTTTTATTCGTCACGATATTCCAATGTCATTGGTGCAAGTCAACTTTTTTTGGAGGCGATTTTTGAATGTATTTTTTTTCTTGATTTTTCGGCCATTTTTAGGAAGTTACGAAAAGAAGTAAAGATTTGCTCTATTATTCATCACGATAATCTAAGGTCATTGGTGCAAGTCAAAAATATTTTGAGGCATTTTTCATATTGTTTATGCATTTTTCTTGATTTTTTGGCCATTTTGGTGCATTTCTGTAATATTCGGTCATTTTCGGGTAGTTACGAAAAGAAGTAAAGTTTTGCTTTTTTTCGTCATGATATTCTAAGGTCATTGGCGCAAATCTAAATTTTTTTGAGGCGTTTTTGTATTGTTTCTGTGTTTTTCTTGATTATTCATCCATTTCAGGAAATTTACGTAACATTCGTACATTTTTAGACAGTTACGAAAAGAAATAAAGTTTTGTTATTTTATTCGTCAGGATATTCTAACGTCATTGGTACAAGTGAAAAAAATTGTGGCATTTTTTGTATTGTTTATGTGTTTTTCTTGATTATTCAGTCATTCTAGGGCATTTACGTAATATTCCCCCATTTTCGGGCATTTATGAAAAGAATTAAAATTTTGTTCTTTTATTCGTTATGATATTCTAAGGTCATTGTTGCAGGATGAAATTTTTTTGAGGCGTTTTTTGTATTATTTATGTATTTTTCTTGATTTCTCAGCCATTTTGGGGGATTTACGTAATATTCTGCCATTTTCGGGCAGTTATGAAAAGAGTTAAAGTTTTGTTCTTTTATTCGCATTATATTCTAAGGTCATTGTTGCAAGTCAAAAAAAATTTTGAGGCGTGTTTTGTATTGTTTATGTATTTTTCTTGTTTTTCGGTCATTTTGGGGAATTTGCGTAATATTCGGCCATTTTCGAGAAGTTACAAAAAGAATTAAAGTTTTGTTCTTTATTTGTCACGATATTTTAAGGTCATTGGTGCTGGTCGAAATTTTTTGAGGCATTTTTTGTATTGTTTATGTGTTTTTCTTGATTTTTCAGCCATTTTGGGGGAATTTACGTAATATTCGGCCATTTGCGGGCAATTACGAATTTTTTGTTAAGTTTTATTCTTTTATTTGTCACGATATTCTAAGGTCATTGGCGCAAGTCAAAAAATTTTGAGGCATTTTTTTGTATTGTTTATGTATTTTTATTAATTTTTCGGCTATTTTGGTAAATTTACGTAAAATTCGGCTATTTTCGAGAAGTTACGAAAAGAAGTAAAGTTTTTTGTTTTTTCTTCGTCACGATATTCTAAGGTCATTGTTGCAAGTCGAAATTTTTTTGAGGTATTTTTTGTATTGTTTATGTATTTTTCTTGATATTTTGGCCATTTTGGGCATTTACGTAATATTCGGCCATTTTCGGGCAGTTACGGAAGACGTAAAGTTTTGTTCTTTCATTTGTCACATTGGTGCAAGTCAAAAAAAATTTAAGGTGTTTTTTGTATTGTTTATGTATTTTTTCATGATTTTTCAACAGTTTTGGGGAATATACATAATTTTCGGCCATTTTCGGACAGTTACGAAAAGAAGAAAAAGTTTTGTTGTTTAATTCGTCATGAAATTTTAAGGCCGTTGGTGCAAGTAAAAAAAATTGAGGCGTTTTTTGTATTGTTTATGTATTTTTCTTGATTTTCAAACCTATTTGTAGGATTTATGTAATATTTGGCAATTTTCGGGTAGTTGCGAAAAGAAGTAAAATTTTGTTCTTTTATTCGTCACGATATTCTAATGTCATTGGTATAAGTTGAAATTTTTTTGAGACGTTTTTGTTATTGTTTATGTATTTTTCTTGATTTTTCGGCCATTTTGGGGCATTTACGTAATATTCGGCCATTTTTAGCCAGTTACGAAAATAAGTAAAGTGTTATTCTTTTATTCGTTACGATATTCTAAGGTCATTAATGCAAGTCAAAAAAATTTTGAGGCATTTTTGTATTGTATATGTGTTTTTCTTGATTTTTCGAACATTTTGGGGAATCTAGATAATATTCGGACATTTTTGGGAACTTATGAAAGAAGTAAAGTTTCGTTCTTTTATTCGTCACGATATTCTAAGGTCATTGGTGCAAGTAAAAAAAATTGATGCGTTTTTTGTAACGTTTACAAGTTTTTCTTGATATTTCGGTCATTTTGGGGCATTTACGTAATATTCGGCCATTTTCTGGCAGTTACTGAAAGAAAAAAATGTTTATTTGTCTAATCATAACGATATTCTAAGGTTATTGGTGCAAGTTGAAACTTTTTTTAGGCGTTTTTGTCTTGTTTATATATTTTTCTTGTTTTTTTCGGGTAGTTTAGGATATTTACGTAATATTCAGCCATTTTTCGGGCAGTTACAAAAAAAAGTAAAGTTTTGTTCTTTTATTCGTCAGGATACTCTAAGGTCATTGTTGCAAGTCGAAATTCTTTTTAGAAGTTTTTTGTATTGTTTATGTATTTTTCTTGATATTTCAACCATTTTAGAGCATTTACGTAATATTTGGCTCTTTTCTGGCAGTTACGAAAACAAGTAAAATTTTGTTCTTTTATTCGTCACAATATTTTAAGGACATTGGTGCAAGTAAAAAAAAAATTGAGGTGTTTTTTGTAATGTATTTTTCTAGATTTTCAGTCATTTTGTGGCATTTACGTAATATTCAGTCATTTTGAAGCATTTTTTGTATTGTTTATGTATTTTTCTTGATTTTTCAGCCATTTTGGGGCATATACGTAATATTTGTCCATTTTTAGGCAGTTAAGAAAAGAAGTAAAGTTTTATTCTTTTATTCGTCACGATATTCTAAGGTCATTGGTACAAGTCAAATTTTTTTTTGAGGCGTTTTTTTGTATTTGTTTATGTAATTTCTTGATTTTTTGGCTATTATTGGGCATATACCTAATATTTTACCATTTTCGGGAAGTTACGAAAAGAAGTAAAATTTTGTTGTTTTATTCGTAACGATATTCTAATGTCATTGGTAAAAGTTGAAATTTTTTTGAGACGTTTTTTGTATTGTTTATGTATTTTTTCTTTGTTTTTTCGGCCATTTTGGTGCATTTACGTTATATTCGGCTATTTGCAGGCAGTTACGAAAATAAGTAAAAGTTTGTTCTATTATTCGTCACGATATTTTAAGGTCATTGGTGCAAGTCAATTTTTTGAGGCATTTTTTGTATGCTTATGTATTTTTCTTGATTTTTTGGCCATTTTGGAGAATTTGGGTAATATTCGGCTATTTTCGGGCAATTACTAAAAGAAGTAAAGTTTTGTTCTTTTATTCGTCACGATATTCTAAGGTCATTGGTGCAAGTCGTAACTTTTTTGAGGCATTTTTTGTATTGTTAATATATTTTTCTTGATTTTTAGCCCATTTTGGGGCATTTATGTCACGCCCCGAGCTACCCCCGAGACGCGGACATGGGACCTAGGACCACAAGTGATCCCAAGCTAACCCTGCTAGCATGATCATGAACATACTAGAGATAATAAACTGATGCGGAAGCTAATTCATAAATAAATCTAAAAAGATGGGGAATACCCATATACTATAACTGAATATATCAAATCTGAGAGTTTAATACAAAAGAAATATTAAACTCAAAACTGACTAGAAATGTTGGGACATGCCCCAACTAGGTCTAGCAAAAACTGAAACTAAAGACTAAAAACGATAAAGATAAACATGTCACTAGTCCTCGAAGAATGAGGACTCACCACTGATGCTGCTGAACTGGAGATCGGGAATCGATCCAAGCGTGATCTAGATACTGAGAACCTGAACCTACATCACGAGAAGATGTAGCGCACGTATGCGTCAGTACTTGAAAGGTACTGAGCATGCAGGATAGAGTAAAGCTGAAATAACATATAACTGAACAAAGCAATAAAGCAATGAAATAATCTGAACATGATATATATACTGAATGCTGAGTTAACTGATGCAATGACCAAATTCATAACATGTTGAGACTGAATACTGACTATACTGAAATATGGTTAATGCAATAGAGTCTGACTGAATTGTGAGAGCTACGAATAACCGACATAAAACTACATGAGCTAAATGTGGAGTCCGATACGCCCCATCGAGAGGACCCAATATACCCTGCCAGAGGTATAGAGGCATGCTGGCGTGATCACTAAACTGATGTTGCCCACAGAGGGGACTTACATCTACGTGGCTCGTAGTTCTGGGACTATATGGGTGCGCTGAACCCTAGTCCAACTCGGTATTATGCTATCTCAATGAATTAAGTGGTTAACTGGTTATGACTGAATTTCTGTAAATATTGGATAGCTCGAAACTGAACATGCAAACTGAGAATGCAACAATTAATCTGATAATGATGCATTCATGAACTGAGGCATGTATAACTGATTACTGAAATATCTGGCCTAGCATGTGTAATTCAAGAACTAAAGAAATACATAACTAGGGTTCTGAAATTCATGCGAGAAACGATGTAATAACATGATAATCTGATTTGGAACATCTAAATAACTAATACATGATGATCTGTTGAAATTCTAGAAACCCTAGGTCTATTCATGATAAGGGAATCAAGAAACTGACTGAATTCTAGGGACCTAATGGGCGAAAGGAACCCACTAGTGAAATCCCACATACCTGGTGACGAATTACACGGAGAAATCTTTCGATTTTGGGGCTGGAACTGAAGGAAACTTGTTGTGTTCTTGAACTACGGTTCTTGACCTTTTTCTTTAATTTTCTAAGTCTTGATTAATGAATTTGACTTAGGTAGTTCTAGTTATGTTCTAGGCTTAAACTGATTAAATCTCATGATTTAGGGTCTAAACGACGTATCTTAGGGGTTAAACGAAAAAGGAAAAGACCAAAAGACCCCTGAATTAACTGATGTTGGAGTGACTAACGGAATGGACTGATGGGCCGTCATTCAATCGACGGTCCGTCGATTGGGTCCGTAGTCGAGTCTGCCCGACAGGGCTTCAC